>NC_059327.1:148587852-149195352 GCF_018350155.1 Leopardus geoffroyi | reverse complement strand
CTGGTTTAAAATTACCTGAAGTTCTTAGTCCAGGGACGGCCATTTCCAACATTGGAACTTTAACTGTTATAAAATCCCGCTTACACTTTTCAACATCTCCATTATTTACAACCATGTCCACAATTTCACTAACCCAAGTGGTACCTGCGTTGAAAGGCAACATTTTGTATAACTGTTATTGAATCTGGAGGGAAAAAGCACCTACAGGGAGTTTGCCATCTTAATGCATTCTATTAGAAACTTAATTCTTCTTTCTGTGCCCCAAATGCTCATCCAAAATATACTCAAAGTCGATGGCCAGACTGACTGACAGGAATAATAATTTTATTTAGGATGATAATGATTTCATTCATTTATTTTTTAAGGTTTATTTACTTTGAGAGAGAGAGAGAGAGAGAGAGAGAGAGAGAGTACAAGCAGGGGAGGGGCAGAGAGAGAGGGAGAGAGAATCCCAAGCAGTCTCTGCACTGTCAGCATGGAGCCTGATGCAGGGTTCAAACCCACAAACCACAAGATCATGACCTGAGTCAAAACCAAGAGTTGACGTTTAACTGACTGAACCACCCAGACACCTTTAGGATGATAATGATTTTGTAGAGAAGCCGATTTTCAGGAAACAAAGGCTAAAGTCAGATATGTATTTGTCAGGCTATAAAACTCACCTGATTTGGGGTAAGTGGCTATCGCGATGTCATCAGGTCTGCTGTGGAACTGTTCAATCCTTTCCCAGTTGTTTGTAAATGCATAGACCATGGGACAGCCATGAATCATCTTCAGGTTTTTTCTCATGATGTCATTTGGGGAAGTCATTTTTATACCAGGTTGTACAAATTCTTAAGATACTGCTATTTTCTGACAATCCAGTCTTGGGAAAATAAAGAAGATAAAAATTAGAAGTTGAGTAACTAATGTTATTCTTAAGGCACTGTTAGTTGATACAGAGTGAAATTGGCCTTTAACACACTCAGTGTTCAGATATCTAAATACAAAGGGCATTTTTGTGGGTGTAAAGCTGTAGATTGCAAGAGCAGCAACTGGCTCAGTGACAAGCAGGACAAAGGTCTTTACTGGAAGCCTTGGAAAGGAATGAAACAGCACATCTTAGAACTGGAAATCAGATTTTACAGAAATATGCTAAGAATTATCTGGACTTAGGGCAAGATAAATCTAACACTCATCATTACACTTCAGTTGTACCTCATTTTTCCTTGTAGGAAATCCATCATCTTTGTTCTTACCTTTGTTCTTCTGTACATAACACCTCTGCTTTTTTGGTCTGCTTCTAAGATTTTCTTTTTTAATTTTTTTTTTTGAGTGTAGTTGACACACAATGTTACATTATTTGCAGGTATACAACATAATGATTCAACTTCTCTGTACTTATCTATGCTCACCACAAATGTAGCTACCAGCTATCACTGTACAATGCTATTAAAATATCATAGACTATATTCTCTATGCTGGGCCTTATATCCTTGTGACTATGATTTTCTTTTTTTCTATCACTGGTTTTGAGCGATTGAATGATGATATGCCTTAGTATGGTTATTTTCACAGGGAGTATGTGTGTGTGTGTGTGTGTATGTGTGCATGTTTTAGATTTATTGATCTTCTTGGAATTATGGGTTTACAGTCATTATTTCTCTCGTTCTTCCTTCTGAAACCTCAGGCCACGTAAAGTTATTCATAGCTCACTGATGCTTTATTCATTTTAAAAAATTCTTTTCTCTCCTCGTGTTTCATTTTATTTATCTATTTATTTTGAGAAACAGAAAGCATGAGCAGGGGAGGGGCAGAGAGAGAGGGAGAGAAAGACTCCCAAGAAGGCTCCATGCCTTCACCACAGAGTCCCATGCAAGGCTCTATCTCACAAACCATGAGATCATGACTTGAGCTGAAATCAACAGTCTGATGTTTAACTGACCGAGCCACCCAAGCACCCCTGTGTTTCATTTTAAATACCATCTATTGCTACGCCTTCATGGTCATTGACCTTTTCTTCTGCAATGTGGAGTCGACGTTAATGCCACTTATTGCTTTTTTATCTCAGACATAGTTTTCATCTCCAGAATATCATTTTGGAAATGATTATACTTTTGTTATCGCAATTTCTTGAGCATATTGAATACAGTTAAAATGATTGTTTTAAGGCCATCATTTGCTAATTCTAACATCACGGTAGTTCTAGGTAGTTTTCAACTGAATACATTTTTTATTATGGTTTCTTTTGTCTGCTTCTTTGCATGCCTTGTTTTTGTTTTGTTTTGTTTTGTTTCGTTTTGTTTTGTTTTTGGATGTCTGCTCTTATCTCCTTGTGGCCTGGGGATTCCTTCAAGGCAGTCATCTGGAAATCACAGGGCTCAATTTTTTTCCTTACTCCATCTTGCTTAGGAGCTATGATGGTTAACTTTATTGATCAACTTGAGTGTAGCATGAGATGACCAGATATTTGCTTAAATATCATTCTGAGTATTTCGGTGAGGGTGTTTTTGGATGACAATAATATTTAAATTGGTATATTGAATAAAGCAGATTGCCCTTCTTAAAGTTGAAAGCCTGAATAAAACAAAAAGACTGGCCTTCCCCCAACTAAGAGAGAATGCTTCTTGCCTGACAATCTTTGAACTGTGACATCAGCCTTTTTCCTGTCCTCACACTGGAACTAAAACATTTACTTTTCCTGAGTCTGGTAACTGACAGCTTTCAAGCTAAAACACTATCAGCTCTCCTGGTTCTTAGGCCTTCTCCAGTCTCAGACTGGAATTAAATCATCAGCTGTGCTGGATCTCCAATTTGCCAATTTATCCTGCAGATCTTGGGACTTGTCTGACTGTAAAACCTCATAAACCAATTAGGTATAATAAATCTCTCTATATGTATATGTGTGTGTGTGTGTGTGTGTGTGTGTACATATAAAAAATTCCTTAGTAAACTGTTTGATGTAACTATCCTAATCATAATCATACTAACAATACTAAATCCAAATTAGAATCTCATTGCTCTGTTAAGTCTTCAAAAAAATTTGAGGGGCGCCTGGGTGGTGCAGTCGGTTAAGCGACCGACTTCAGCCAGGTCACGATCTCGCGGTCCGTGAGTTCGAGCCCCGCGTCAGGCTCTAGGCTGATGGCTCAGAGCCTGGAGCCTGTTTCTGATTCTGTGTCTCCCTCTCTCTCTGCCCCTCCCCCGTTCATGCTCTGTCTCTCTCTGTCCCAAAAATAAATAAACGTTGAAAAAAAAAATAAAAAAATAAAAAATTTGAATCCTAGGGCAGATTATTATTATTACAAAAAGGAAGAGGAAGCCTTTTTGTTCTATTTAGGCTTTCAACTAATTGGATAAGGCACATTCACATTAGAAAGGACAATCTGCTTTATTCAGTCTACCAGTTTATCCTAATCATAATCATACTAACAATACTAAATCCAAATTAGAATCTCATTGCTCTATTAAGTCTTCAAAAAAATTTGAATCCTAGGAGCAGATTATTATTATTACAAAAAGGAAGAGGAAGCCTTTTTGTTCTATTTAGGCTTTCAACCAATTGGATAAGGCACATTCACATTAGAAAGGGCAATCTGCTTTATTCAGTCTACCAGTTTAAATGTTAGCCTCATCCAGAAATACCCTCACAGACCTAGTATAATGTTGCCCAAATATCTGGGCTCCCTGTGGCCCAATTAAGTTGACACATAAAATTGATCATCGCAGAGAGCTACTCACTAAACTTTGTTGAAGGGTTTTTTTTTTTTTAAGTATATTTATTTTGAGAGAGTGCAAGTATGTGCATGCAGGTATGGGTAAAGAGAGGGAGACAGAAAGAATCCCAAGCAGGCTCCACACTGTCAGTGCAGAACCTGATATAGGGCCAGAACTCAGGAATCGTGAGATCATGACCTGTGCCAAAGTTGGACGCTTAACTGACTGAGCCACCCAGATGCCCCTTTGCACTGAACTTTGTAAATAAAACTCTAGCTTTGCTTTTACTACTGTTTCTCATTTTACAACCCTCTCACCCCCCATCCCCACAGAATGTAAAAATCCTAGAAATGGAAGGAAATGTAAAACATAGAATTTATAGGACCCTTGGAACCTATTGTTCCACTTATTTTTGAGACTCTTGTAATAAAAAAATAATACATAGTATATATTACACATGAATAGAGTTTGAATTAACAATCTGAATTATATAGTATCTTAGAAGAACTCTTATTGTCACTAGCAAAATAACTATAACTAGACTTCAAAGATTGCCAACTAGAGGTTCTTAAATGGATTGATATATACATATATATATATATATATATATAATTTTTATCATGTAAATATTTTGTAAATAATTTAGTGATTCCAAAATTCCTTGAAGGAACTTTAGACAGTGATGAAGCTTTCAATATTTACTTGTATAATAGGAGCTACACACAAAATCACTAATTTAAAAGCTACCTGCTGCTTAAACTGTTATGCCTAAAATTAATTTGTATAGCAAGAAGTATGCTTTTGATTAGGAAAAACTTGTTAATACAATAGCCTGGTGTTTTAAAGGTAATTCTTTCACACATCCCTGAAAAATAGTCTAGAAGAGAGAAATCTGGACAAAGAACAGTAAAAATAATCAGGATTTTTCATCTTTATTACTGCTCATAAAGGAGCTGGGTCCTTTGGAAGCCTGAAGAACAGTATAATGATGGAAAAGCAGAGGCTTAGTATAAGTAGACACATGAATTTAAGGCAGATGAGATCCTAAGATGAGATGCCGATAAAAGCTGAGTGACCAGGGCATTTTAAGAAAACTATATTAAATATTCCATATTAATTTGTTGCCTTCTCTATGCTTCTCGATCATCTTCTATTTTGCGGTAAATATCTGGTTGCCTTAGCAGTCCATTGTTAGTGTAGGAACAGAGTCTAGTAGAAGAAATTCTCCAGCATGAATTACTGTGGAATATGTCAGCAGCCCCAAGAAGGGAACAAATAATGTTGGTCAAGAACCCAGCAGAAGCAGGAAGTAGAAAGGAGTGAAATAGATTCTATAAGCTCTGTACTTGGAGTGAAGTAGATATTGAGTGAACTGAATGAGTGAATGATTAAAGCTGCATGTCCCACTTAGAATCTTCTAAGATCTTGGGGGTAGTGATACTTCCTAATTTGGATATACAGGAATGAGTGACAGCAGAAGGCAACATAATATATTTGGATATTAGACCTGAGTTTCACATAATAAATGAAACAGTTTTCCCTAAAACGTTTTGTTCCACTAATTTATTAGCCAATTATTTCCGCCCAGATTATATAAAGGTAACTATTGATCCCAAATATCATTCGAATGCTTATATATTTTGAATTAATTGAGGAAAGTAAGTAAGGCTCTCTTTTTCTTCTTTGGTTCCACAATAGAAAATTCAGTAGCACTATAACCCCGCTACCAGCTCTTATTATGCATATAGATTATTATGGGAAAGCAAATAAATACTGAGGACACAGCACCCCCAATTTTGTACTGTCTGCTACAAATCATGTGGACAAACTCGTTCCCCACTTGGTGGGTGGTTAATGTTATTTCATACGTTTATAATATCATTCCTGGGTCCATTCATGTCTTCACTAATTCTTTTTCATTAAATCATTCATTTTGATTCATTTGTTCTATTTTTTAAAATATTTATGTAATCAATTCACAATTGTTATTCAAATACAGTTCATGTACAAGCACCATGTACTATCCACATCACCTAAGAGCTTGTTAGAACGGTAGCATCTCAGGCCTCAACATAGAATCAAATTTGTATTTCAACAAAGTTAAATTGTAATTTGTATACAAGGTAATTTGTATGCACAGTAAAATGTGTAAAGCATGACTTTAAACCACTTTTAATCTACTCTCTAACAATATAGGGTAGATATAAATGATATATCAAACCAAATTCACGTCTTCTAGAAAACAAATTGTATCGACTGTGCTACCCACCCCAATGGTGAGTCTCACTTTCATTCTGTGGAAGAGATTAAGTATCAAGTGCAGAGAGTCTGCTCAAAGACATACCACAAGTGAGTGGCAACCAGAAACAGACTTTGATTTATCTCATCCAAATGAGGATGTTCATAATTTCTAAGGAAATTTTTCTCTGACAAAGCAGACTTGCCTCTGACCAGAACCTTAAGCTATTAATGCTGCAAAAATGTTGTCAGAGAAGCATGTATATGAGTAACAAGATGAAAATAAAGCAGCTGATTCTGAATACATACTAGTCACATCTGGAAAGTGGGTGTAACCAATTCAGGAATCTAGGAGTAGTAGTCCTGAATTGCACTGCCTTTGTGTGACCCACGGATAATGATGAATTCAGAATTCCAGGGGGAGATGGATGCAGTGGGGTGAGATTGGAAGACATAACGTAACTAATGTCACTGAGCCTGATACCCTGGAAGGTGGTTTATGAATGATATTTAAAATTATAAAAATTAGTTTATAAACATCTTTTAAATCCTATCAGAAAGTGACATACAATTTTATGTGGTTATATATGATAGTCTACATGACATGACAGGTCTTCCTACTTGAGCAATAGGGAGAAAATTACAATATCTAGATTAGCTTTTAAAAAGATCAATGGTAGGGGCTCCCAGATGGCTCAGTTGGTTGAACATCTGACTCTTGATTTCAGCTCAGGTCATGATCTCAGGGTCATGGGATTGAGTCTTGCCTCGGCTCTGAGCTGGGCATGAGCCTGATAAAGATTCTCCCCTCACCCCCTTCTGTCTCTCTCTCTCTCTCTCTCTTCCTCTTGCCCTTCTCCTCTCCTCACCCATCTCTCTATCTCTCTATCTCTCTATCTCTCTCTGTCTCTCAAGAAACAAAAAAAGAGACCAATGGTAAAAAAGAGAAAAATGAAAAACAACTCCCCTCTTAGGAGAAACTAACTGAGATAATTGACATTAAAACTGAACGGTTCTTCCCACCAACAGTGCAAGAGGGTTCCCGTTTCTCCACATCCTCGCCAGCATCTATAGTCTCCTGATTTGTTCATTTTGGCCACTCTGACTGGCGTGAGGTGGTGGGAATGCAAATTGGTGCAGCCGCTCTGGAAAACAGTGTGGAGGTTCCTCAGAAAATTAAAAATAGACCTACCCTATGACCCAGCAATAGCACTGCTAGGAATTTATCCAAGGGATACCGGAGTACTGATGCATAGGGGCACTTGTACCCCAATGTTCATAGCAGCACTCTCAACAATAGCCAAATTATGGAAAGAGCCTAAATGTCCATCAACTGATGAATGGATAAAGAAATTGTGGTTTATATACACAATGGAATACTATGTGGCAATGAGAAAAAATGAAATATGGCCTTTTGTAGCAACGTGGATGGAACTGGAGAGTGTGATGCTAAGTGAAATAAGCCATACAGAGAAAGACAGATACCATATGGTTTCACTCTTATGTGGATCCTGAGAAACGTAACAGGAACCCATGGGGGAGGGGGAGGAAAAAAGAAAAAAAAAAAAAAAAAAAAAGAGGTTAGAGTGGGAGAGAGCCAAAGCATAAGAGACTGTTAAAAACTGAGAACAAACTGAGGGTTGATGGGGGGTGGGAGGGAGGAGAGGGTGGGTGATGGGTATTGAGGAGGGCACCTTTTGGGATGAGCACTGGGTGTTTTATGGAAACCAATTTGGACAATAAATTTCATATAATAAAAAAAAAAAAAAAAAAAGTAAAAAAAAAAAAAAAAAAAAACTGAACGGTTCTTTTAATGAGAAAAGAATATTTGTTTCCATTTGTTTCACCCTAATGAAATCCAACTTTATTCCCCTATGAGGCATGCAGTTTCATAAGAAGACCCCCAATCCTGGCATGCTTCAGAAAAGTCCAACTGACCCTAGAAAAAGAAATGTGATCACGGAAAGCCGGAGAGACTGTGCACAGCATCAACAACAATACTGAGCTTCCTGTGGGAAAACTGGAATTAGGCAACAGCATTTAAATTGCAACCATGTGTTCAAAATGGAAATCACTAAAGAAGCCCAATGCTTTATGGCTGCAGGACAAAAACTTCAAGACAAGAAATTTTAAAAAGCAAATTTTACCTCACACTTTAATCTCCTTTTTCAGTGTTTATTTTCAGTCAGTGGTGCTGGCACCGAAAAGAACCCTGGGAGCTGATGGTAGTCCCAGGATGGCAGGACGAGGGAAGCCTGGGGAGGCTCACTTCTGAAGCCAGGACAAAAGCAAGTTCAGGATTGGCTCTGCATATAGTAGTCAGTGACTTTACAGGCAGTTAAGATACAAAAAGTTTGAACTACACACACAGAGGCGGGCACTGCTGTTTCAACAGCTGACAGAACCAGGAAGTGCGGAGAAGGAAATGGATCAGGGTGGTGACCAGAAGTAAGCACAGTCAGATTGCCTGGATTTGAAGGTTTCCACAGGGTTTCACAGGGTCTGAGAGAAATGCCTAGGGGAAAATCTGAAGCATCAGTGTATGTAAGCCTGTTGCTCCTCTTACAACAATGTCTTCTAGCAATTTTTTAAAATGCTTATTTATTCTTGAGAGATAGAGACAGAGCATGAGCAGGGGAGGGGCAGAGAGAGACACAGAATCCAAGGCAGGCTCCAGGCTCTGGGCTGTCAGCACAGAGCCCGACGTGGGGCTTGAACCCGTGGACTGCGAGATCATGACTGAGCTGAAGTTGGACACCTAACCAGCTGAGCCACCCAGGCGCCCCATAATAATTTTGATTATGATGACAAGTCATGTGTTTGTGTGTGTGCTTCATCTAAAAGCAACGTAAGTTTACAATATCGCAGAAAGGGCAAACATATGCAAACATTTACTGACAATGAAATAATTTTGGGAAGCAGAAACAGGGTAGAACTGATGGTTTCTGTCACTCTAATTTCTACAACTTCTCAGCATTTTATTTTTATATGCTGAGTCACTATACACAAAGAAGGATTAAACAAGAAGCCATGTGTGGAGGGGAAGAAACTTTGCCCCAGAAATAGGCTCCTGTTCTCTACCCTTGTTATCTCAACCTCTCTGTAAGATTTGCTTATAGTCTGCTTGCTGTAATCAATCCTTTAGTTAAGGCCACTTAACAAGATAGATCCAGCTATAACTGCCAAGCCTTTGTCCTGGAGATTATACCTATGTAGTTCTGGGAAATCAAACAGCCTAGAAGGAAACTAGCACATTCCTTAAGACCCTCCATTTTACTTACAGATTGTTAAGGACATTTTATAATTTTTTTTCTTTTTTTCTTTTAGAAAGAGAGACAGAGAGAGAGAGAAGGTGGGGAGGGGCAGAGTGAGAGAGGGGCATTTATATTTGGCCCTAGTCATGATCGCCAAACTAGTAGAAATGATATTTTAATTTTTTACAGATATTTTGATAAACACCTGGATTCTCAAAATTTTATAATGCCAAATATGGAAGTTAAATTGGTTGGAAGTTTTAATCTGATATGTATTATTTTCCAGTTTGATTCAGCCAAATTTCTGAAAAAGACTCAACTTGCTGAGTCATATCCCAATACAATGGTATTTCAACCGATTGAAATAGATTGTAGACAATTTTGTCCTTATATATGTTACTTTAAAGACATTTCTTTTAATTTTAAAATACATAATATGTAGAAATAAAATTTTGCATAGGTTTTAAAATGAAATATAATATTTTAAGGAAATTTTATTTTTGATTTGGGTTCTACTTCTGAACCTGTCTGCTTTCCCCTCCCCACACTTAGGATCACATTTACCTTTGTCTTTTGTTAAAGATCTTCAACATTAGCTTTTTTTTTTTTTATTATATGAAATTTATTGTCAAATTGGTTTCCATACAACACCCAGTGCTCATCCCAAAAGGTGCCCTCCTCAATACCCATCACTCACCCTCTCCTCCCTCCCACCCCCCATCAACCCTCAGTTTGTTCTCAGTTTTTAACAGTCTCTTATGCTTTGGCTCTCTCCCACTCTAACTTCTTTTTTTTTTTTTTCTTTTTTCCTCCCCCTCCCCCATGGGTTCCTGTCAAATTTCTCCGGATCCACATAAGAGTGAAACCATATGGTATCTGTCTTTCTCTGTATGGCTTATTTCACTTAGCATCACACTCTCCAGTTCCATCCACGTTGCTACAAAAGGCCATATTTCATTTTTTCTCATTGCCACGTAGTATTCCATTGTGTATATAAACCACAATTTCTTTATCCATTCATCAATTGATGGACATTTAGGCTCTTTCCATAATTTGGCTATTGTTGAGAGTGCTGCTATGAACATTGGGGTACAAGTGCCCCTATGCATCAGTACTCCTGTATCCCTTGGATAAATTCCTAGCAGTGCTATTGCTGGGTCATAGGGTAGGTCTATTTTTAATTTTCTGAGGAACCTCCACACTGCTTTCCAGAGCGGCTGCACCAATTTGCATTCCCACCAACAGTGCAAGAGGGTTCCCGTTTCTCCACATCCTCTCCAGCATCTATAGTCTCCTGATTTGTTCATTTTGGCCACTCTGACTGGCGTCAACATTAGCTTTGAGAAGGGATGGCAAGTCTGGAGTAGCAAAAGCAAATGTCTATAAATAGGGTGACCTATAATTTATCATCCAAACCAAGACACTTTGGAGACAAAGGTAAGACTATGAATAATTATGTAGGACAAAGGTATAAACTGAGTCTGTCCCAGTTTCTCCAGACAAACTGGAGAAATGAATCACCCATACATTAATAGACAATTTATTATTTTTTTAATTATTTTTTTATTTTAAAGAGAGAGAGTGCAAGTGGAAGAGGGGGCAGAGTGGGTAGGAGACAGGGAGAGAGAGAGAGAGAGACAGAGAAACAGAAAGAGAAAGAGAAAGAGAGAGAGAATCATAAGCAGGCTCCACGCTCAGTGCAGAGCTCAACACAGGGCTCCATCCCATGACTGTGAAATTATGACCTGAGCCGAAATCAAGAGTCAGACGATCAACTGACTGAGCCACCCTGGCGCCCCTCATAGACAACTTATGAAATAGCTTGAGATTAAGAAAAACAACAATTCACGAAAGATAATACTTTATCTCTGTAGTGGGTGAGTAATGTGATGATGATGCCGGATCCAGCGTATTTTTCCATGCAGAAAACGAGGGCAAAATTTTTAGAGATCTAGATTCTTCTTGTAAAAGTGTCCAAATGCTAAATGTTCAAGTATGGACAAATAACCACATGCACCAATTAAAATAAATATAAACACTTTTGTATGACACATGGCAAAGAGTGCAATTTGCAAAGTTTGGCACTAGGTGTTAATTTCAGAAAAACTCTATTCAAATGTGTATGGATTGTCTGGCAACTACATTATCAATGAACTCATCAAACTCTAATCAGTATATACTAATTCAAAAGTAACCTAAGTCAGAGATTCTTAAATAAGAAGCAAATATTGGAGGGCTTCATAAAACACAGATTCTTGAGTCCTAACCCCCAGTCTCCAGGATGGAGCCTGAGAATTTGTAATTCAGGCAAACTCCAGGATGATGCTGATGCTACTGGTTTGAAAAGCATGCTTTGAGAATCATGAATAGAAATTTGCTCTTGCTTTCAAGGAGACACCAATATTCCAGGGTCAATTCTTCCATTAATCTATCTATCCATTCATTTATTTATTTAGTTCCAAAACTATCATATTCCAGATACTATAACAGGGAAAGAAGAAAGGTATTGTGTTTGCCTTGCTGATTTTTAAATCATTATTGATTTAGGGCATGCTTAACGTCAGTAACTCAAATTTTACCTATGAAATTCAGAGATTCTAAATGATTTGGCTAAGGGCTTATCAATATTGGGTAACAAATCAGCTTCAGAAAACAACTTATGACTTCCAAGTCATGTAAGCTTAACACATAAAATAATAGAGATGGAAGAGAGATTAAGAAAGACTTACAGGGTCACCTGTGTGGCTCAGTTGGTTAAGTGCCTGACTTTGGCTTAGGTCATGATCTCATGGCTCGTGAGTTCCAGCCCCACATCAGGCTCTCTGTTGTCAGCATGGAGCCGGCTTTGGATCCTCTGTCTCCCTCTCTCTCTCTGCTGCCCCCAAAATAAAAATACACATTAATTTAAAAACAAGACTTACAGAAAAGATTCACAGTGAATGTATTCCTTTTCCTTTGAAATTGGTCCTTTGTGTACATCAACCAGTCTAAACAGAATTAAGAAGTTTAGATTCTTTCAATGTCATTCTCCAGTAAAATAAATAAATAAGCAAATAAATAAGCAAATGAATGAATGAATGAATGAATGAATAAATAAATAAATAAATAAATAAATTCTATGAGGTGTTATAGAAATTAGAAAATTAGTTTATGGCAGGTGAGAAAAAAAATTTGAGAGGAACTTAACATTTTAAAATATTTGCTTTTTGCAAGGTGCCTGGGTGGATCAGTCGGTTAAGCATCTGACTCTTGATTTCAGCTCAGGTCATGACCTCGAAGTCGTGAGATCAAGTCTGGTGTCGGTTCTGGGTCGGGTTCTGTAATGGGCATAGAGCTTGCTTAGTATTCTCTCTCTCCCTCTCCCTCTGTGCCCTGCTGCTTGCATTTTCTCTCTTTCTCTTAAAAGTGATAATAAAATAATAAATAAAATATTTGCTTTTTTCTGTTTATAAAAATAAAGAGGCATATTGTAAAATAATTCTAGAAGATATAAGAAATATGAATTTAAATTTGTTCTAAATTTCACATACAGAAACAACTATTAATATTTGGGTATTTAAAGAACATTCTAAAAGTTTGGCACATTTTACCCCCAAAATAAAATTATATTATATATAACAGTTTTATGCTGAATTTCACTATTAAGTAAAATTATTTCTTCAGAAAAATTTTTAGAAGCAGAATTGCTAATCAGAAGTATGTAATTGTAAAGTCTCTATCAGTTTAAATTCTCATCAACAGAATACCAATGGACCTTTTATTCATTCTAGTGACTTGGAAAAACTTTATGGTACTTTATAATCTTACATTCAAAAATGATCAGTTATCTCATTGTTTTAATTGACATTTTTAAAATTATATCAGAGCTTGACTTTTTTATACTATCTCGATTTAATGTTGCTTTTAATGGGGTGGGTAAACTATTATTAATCTTTTCCTATTTTTCTATTAAAATATTTATGTTCTTGTCATTTTAAAACTCTATATATGTTAAGGACAGTAACCATTTTTCTTCCATAAATAGAACAAATATTTCCCAAAGTTGTCATTTTTTGTGGCATGCAATTTGCCTTTGCATAATAGCTTGGCATTTATTAATAAATTTTAGTTTTTTTATTATCTTATAAGAAGATAAGTTCCGTGAAGACAGAGAATGTGTCTTATGCTTTTGAAAATAGCAGCTACGTGGATAGAACTGGAGGGTATTATGCTAAGTGAAATGAGTCAGTCAGAGAAAGACAAAACTCATATGACTTCACTCCTATGAGGACTTTAAGAGACAAAACAGATGAACATAAGGCAAGGGAAACAAAAATAATATAAAAACAGGGAGGAGGACAAAACAGAAGAGACTCATAAATATGGAGAACAAACTGAGGGTTGCTGGAGGGGTTGTGGGAGGGGGGATGGGCTATATGAGTAAGGGACATTAAGGAATTTACTCCTGAAATCATTGTTTCACTATATGCTAATTTGGATGTAAATTTTAAAAAATAGAAAATAAAATTAAAAAAATAGCATATGCAAGGCAAATACAAAGAAATGCTGAATACATACTTTCTTTTTATATTTGCATTGGTATGGAAAAGGGTCTCTAAATTTTCACCACAGTCTCATAATGACCACAGTGCATGGTATATCTTACTGCATGTTTATAAAAATAGTAGCCTCAGATTATGAACCTAGTAATACTGAATAAATGTTCTAATTTTTCTCAAGAGCAAGTTCAAAAATGGAAAGTGGGGACAAATGTTGAAACTCGAAATGATATTTTTGTGATATTTAACTCAAGGCAAAAGAGATGACAGTTTTTCTCACATTATGATGTTTTTCTAGTTCCCTTCTACACTTTGAAGACATTTGTTTTTATTTTCCTTATACGAGTGTGCAATTTACTATCCTAATATCTATCTATGTTCTCCAAATGTCATTGTTTTTATACCAGTGGTTTCTGCATGCATATTTTTCTCATTTACACTACTTAGGAATGTGTGAGTCCAAAGAGAAGCCAATCCTTTTAGCAACTTTTGCTTCCCTACAAATTCTTGAGCAAAGGGCCATCTCTCTCTTTCTGTGATAGAAATAATGCTAAGAGTCATTTCCTTGAAATTCCTTGTGTCATCATAGCTCATCTACCTAAGAAAGCAGGGACTAAGGTGGAGATGAATCTACTTCCCTCTGTGAAGGCAGGTTACACGGACATATGTCACCAAAATGCTTTCTCCTCATTTCCTTCTTCCCTCATCTGAATATTGACAGCCCTGTATGCCTCAGTCATCTTTAATGAGGAAGAAGATGACAGTAATGAAGGGTCATTATTGGGTAAAGAAATATCCACAAGAAATATGGGGTGCTTGGGTAGCTCAGTTGGTTAAGCACAGGGATCTTGATCTCAGCTCAGGTCATGTCGTGAGATTAAGTCCTGCATGAGAGTCCATGTTGAGAATGGAACCTGCTTAAGATTCTCTCTCTCTCTTTCCCTCTGCCCCTCTTCCCTGCACGTGCTGTCTCTCAAAATAAAAAAAGTTAAAAAATTAAAAAAAATAAAGAAATGTCTACAAGAAACAAAAATTATTGACATTGAAAACTAAATGAAAATATCCAAAAGTGGGCTGGCAGAATCTGGACCTTCTTTCTTTAGATGTCTTCAAAAGCAAGAGTTCACTTGTTTAACCCTAGTTCAAACTCCTTCGATGGCAAAACCTAGAGCTTATTCCTCTTCATAAATGAATTGTCTTTCAAGTACACCACGTTGTGCACTGTAATATGAATGACCTGGAATTGTAGAGTGCACAACATAAAGAACTATATTTGCTGGTGCTATAGACTAGCGACCCTTTGAATGCACTTGCTAAATGTTTTGATGAATGAAAGGCTTTTAGATTTATGTTTATGTTTATGTTTATCGTTAATTTGGCCCAAAGTCCAAGTAATCATCCTTCAATGAGACCATAGTACAGCAATGAGATCATGAACTTCAGTATCTGGAAGATGAACAAGTTCAAATTCTTCCACTTACGTGTTGCTTGTGGGGTATACTCCTCTGAAACGAAAGTGAGCACAAAAGTAAATTCTCATATATCACTGCCACCAATCAAATATATTCTCTTCTTCCTCAAGAAAGGGAAGTTTGTTTAATTAAGCAAGACAAGGTTGGGGCTGTGTGTATGGATACGTATTTTTTTTTTCTTTTTCATTGTTAGTAAAAGTGAGTTTACAGAACAATGGAAAGTGAATGTCTCAGCACCAAAGGTTATAATCTTGGGTGCTCCAGGAGTGTTTAGTTTCTTAGTTGCCAAAGAGAAAAGCCGTGTTTGATAACCATGGTTTTTGTACATGATCCTGGCTTTCCCTTGCTCCTGAGAAGGAAATAAAACCTACTACCTGATTTCCAGTCTCTTTCCCATCTAGCCGCACTCCACCCCACCCAAGTTCAACACACACACACACACACACACACACACACACACTCACGCACTCCTCTCTAGGAAGAAATGGAAGACAAGAGAGCTGCTTTCCTGGGAACCAGTCCAAGGCACATACAGTCTGACTCACAAAAATACAAAGTGGGTAATCCCACTCTTGGGATTAACATCATAATGCTAAGGTATTGAGTTGAAGACTTTCCCTCCTCTTACTCCAAGTGGGGGAGAGAAGCCAGTGGAAACACAGGTTGGCTCTTTACTCCTTCAGGCCTGGGAAAGGTGGGCAGCTGCTTCCACTGTCCATACTTCTGTCTGTGGTTTCCATTTCCTGAAAAAAGAAACAAAAGCTCTCTTAAGGAAATGAGCCTTTGGCCTGAGACCTTACAGCTGTCTCAGCAAAACATAGAAATGATATTTTCTCTTTACATGTAATTTGCACTTCAATATCTCAACCTTTGCCCATCATTTCTCCTTCTCTAATCTCTCCAGTGCTGGAGACACCCGCCCTGTATCAGAACCTTGTTCACCCTCAGCCTGAGAAACTATGTGGTTGGGCGAGAGTCCCTGTTGAATACATCACTTGGTATAAGGTTTTTTAAAAAATGAATATTTAGTAATGCCTATTTTAGATTGAGAAGTAGTTCTTTGGATATAAGTCAACAACTTTGTCAAAAATCCTATATAACCAATTTTTAGAAATATCTTTAGAAATTATAATTTCATAGCTGAATAAGTTTTTAGAAAAGTTTTCTGCTCCCTCTTAACCACTTACCTTGTAGATTTTTATTCAACTTGCTCTTGCAAATAATTGCTATCATTTACTGCTTTTGAAGAAGTTGTATTGTTAATACTTTTAGGAGTCTTAACTTTCATAACTAGATGAAGTAAACATATGAAAGAACAGCTAGTCTAAGATGTTTGCTTTATGACTCTTTGAAATGCAAAACAAATGGTTGCTTTTATTTTACCTTCATGAAATTATATATATATTTCTTTTATAGGGTATAATAATGACATTTTCATTTCACTTTTGATAAAATTAAAGTGATCTTATACGTTGTAGTTATTGAACTTTCCAAAGTTCAGATTAGCTTGAGATCTGGGAGACCCTTTTGGGTTTGTATATATCTAAAGAAATAAAGAGCTTAATGTCATGTTATCTGGATATACAGTATGTTAATTGACACAGAAAGTTGAATATACACCCTATCAATATCTGAATGTACTCAGAAAATAAAGACATTCCATCAAGAATGGAATGGTGATTCAAATTTCGGTAAATATAGGTGGCTCGTGTATTTGCTATTCTTGGTATCGTTTTTAACTTTTCCTCAAGAGCTGTAACTCTCTGGGACAGCCAGACTACACCAAAAATCTGTGAAGGGGAGAAGTATAGAAAGTGTAGATTGGTGAATTGCAACTCAAACCCTCACCTTATGCACATTGTCTGTGTGTCCTTTGTCCAGGATGTAATTACCTCTGTTTTGTTGTATCATGACTTTAGTTTTAAATCCCCTTCACTGTCTGGTCTGCACCATTTTCAGCCAATCATGTTAGAGATTTAGGGATGAAAGTCAGAACTGAAGATACTTTCTAACCTAGTCTCTGCCCCTTTCTATCAGGAGAGCCTGGAAGCATTTTTAATTTTTCCAGTGCCAATTTTATAATTTATGAAGCACTAACTTTGGTTAGGATGAGGTAGGGTTGTGTAGCAAAGCAGAATTGACTAGATTCAAATACCAGTTCTATTAGACATTAGGGAAGCTACATACTATCTTTGTATTTCAGTCATGTCTTATGTAAAAAGGGGATAATACTGAGCTAAATTCATAAAGACGATGTGCAAATTTCAGAAAGCATTCGTGAAACACTTAGTACCATGCTCCAGTGGTAGTCAGCACTAATGCAAGTATGAAATTATTATTTCTCCTGTGTTCACTTCCTAATTCAATAGCAGGATAGGCTGGAACAATGAATATGGCCTCTGAGCAATGCCTAGACAGAAATGAGCTATTTTACTGAATTTTTAATAAACCAGATGCAGTTATGCTCAGTTTTGTCCACAACAGGAATAACTTTATTCCCATGGAACTGCCAACCATAGCTGGCTTCCCCTTCAATGATGCTACATCTCCTTTGCTTTAGAGGACAGTTCCTAGAAATTATGTTTTATGTTTTCCATTGTGTTGTCTCAGAAAGCTTGGTCGGGACACCCAGTATTGCTACTATGTACCTATATTTGCAACTAAAGTGTCAGTGTGTGTTTGAATTCTTCCTCTTCTCTAGTTTTCTTACTGTCTTCTTTTTAAAAAAAAATTTGTTTTTAACATTTAGTTATTTTTGAGACAGAGAGAGACAGAGCATGAACGGGGAGAGGGCCAGAGAGAGAGGGAGACACAGAATCCGAAGCAGGCTTCAGGCTCTGAGCTGTCAGCACAGAGCCAGACACGGGCTCTAACTGGGGAATGGTGAGATCGTGACCTGAGCAGAAGTCGGACACTCAACCGACTGAGCCACCCAGGCGCCCCTTTACTGTCTTCTTTTATCAGCGCAAACCCCAAAACTCACACGCCACAGGCATCCACAGGAACCATTGCTCCCTACGCTGTTCACATTTGCTCTTAACAAATATGTTCCCAGGAATTTTGAAACCCCCATAGTGCTTGGGACATAGAAACTCTTACTAAAGACACTGCTATAAAAATTGTAACTTCTGTTTTATAGATAATTCATTTGCTCTCCGAAGAAAAATCTACCATGGATTGCTGAGTTAAAATATGGCCTTGATTCATCAGGTCTGTTAAAACCTTTCACAGATCTCTGACAAGGTGATGTAAGTGGAGCATGCTTATCAATGCAAGTTATTTGACCCTCAGAACTATACAGGCACAGATGTCATTCTTTTTGGACATTCTCTTAAATGAGGAATGTTTGTGGTCTGAAAGTGGAACAGAGCATATGGCATCATAATTATTAGTAAGAATTCATACTCGTTAGAACTTGGGCTTAATATAAAACCGTTTCTTTTCCCATTTTCGTTCCCATTGCATACTAATGGAGTCTGGTTTCATGGACGCATTTTTGGGAGTGTTGTTTGCTGTAAAAGAACCACCACAATCCACCACCAAACTCCACGGTGCCGAAGCCACGGCTGCTTCACGTAGCGCTTCTAAAGTTTTGCATGGTCCCTGTTTTTCAGGTTTTTGGCCAAGAATGCATAAAATCTTTTCCTTGGTGCCATTTTGTAGTAGCCTCCAGTCACCAGCAGCTGTTTGGAATCAGAAGGAGAAAATGAAAACACAAACCAGGGTTTTTAACTGTGGCAAAAGAATGTTCAAAGAACCCTCTCTATGATAAAACAGAATTTATTGCAAAAAGTATTGCAGAGCTAATGAAATCAGGGAAACCCCACAATGAAAGATGTTTCTCTCTGGTAAGACTGTGAGTTGATAACGTTAATAACACCTCATTAGGATTTGTTACCATAAGCCTTCACCATGTGGGTCTGCAACCAAATGTGCATGATCTACATAGACCTGCAAAGTATTAAAGCTGCAGTAATATTATCCCAAGTTAGTAGTGGCCACTGATGCCTGAGAAATGCAAACACAAATGTTCTCTGATGAATACTGTTCTAAATATGGGTCTTTCAGGATTCCAATATATAAAGTTCACACAATTATTACCTCCCAATAAAATTCCACAGTACAGGAGGAAATAATCCACTACGAAAAAGAGATTGTGGAAACAAAGTTACTGGGATATAGGTTTTTCAACATATTAAGGGTTGGTTTTATCACAGAGAGTTTAAATTAACTATGATAAAATATTTTAAGAAATAAAATAGCAATACCAATTAAACTATCAAAATGATTATGCAGCTATAAGAAAACACTAAACAAAATTTAAAAAATTAAAATCACAGAAATAAAAAAATCAATAGATGGGCAAGCAACAAAAGAGTAAAACTGAACAACACTAAAAAACTGAACAGTTCTAAAAAAGAATCAAAGCAAGAGACAATGCGAAAGGAAAGAGGAAGAGAACACACATGTAGAAAATAAGATAAAATGGGAAATTCTAACATATGTGTAATAAAAGTTTGACAATGAGAAAACAGAAAGAATAGGGGAGATCAGTTCTTTAAAGAAATTATGGATGAGAATTTCTAGAAATGATGAAATCCGTAACTTCCCAGGTTCAAGATACACAACATATTGCAGACATGATACATTTTTTTAAAAATTCCAGTTATAAAGCTGCAAATATCAAAATAAAGAAAATATCTTAATTTTCTTAATGTTTATTTGTTTTTGAGAGAGACAGAGTGCCAGTGGGGGAGGGGCAGAGTGAGGGAGACACAGAATCGGAAGCAAGCTCCGGGCTCCAAGCTGTCAGCAGGGAGCCCAATGGAACAGGAGATCATGACCTGAGAGGAAGTGGAATGCTTAAGCGACTGAGCCAGGCAGGCGCCCTGAAGAAAATATCTTAAAAGCAAGAAAAGAGATGATGTGTAAAGAAATAACAATTGGAATGCCAGTCAAATTCAAGAGCAACAATAAAAACTCGAGGCTGTAGAATAATACACTGAAGCACTATGAGAAAATATCTGTGCAATTTGAATTGTGCGCGACAAAATAATTCTTTAGGAGCAAAGCCAGATTAAAGACATTTTGTCTTTAATTAAAAGCTAAGACTTTACCACCAGTGGAACTTCACTACAAGAAAAGAATAAAAGAAAAAAATATATATATAAGAAAAAGAATTAAACAATAAAATTTGAGAAGAAAGAAAGCAATCTTGGTAGAAAGTTCTGAGTTTCAAGAAGGAATGTTGAGAAAGCATGATAGTAAATATAAACAAATTCTAACTGTATAAAACTAAAAAAAATGTGAATCATAGGATTAACAATATATGGGTCAACTTAAATACAAAATTAGCGTATTACTTGAAGAGATGAGTGACTGTTATATAGGATTCTAAGTTCCTTCTATTAATCAGAGGTCAAGTTTTTGATTATTTTTTATATCTTGTTAATTAAACATGAAAAATTTTGTGAGAAGTTACTAAAATAATAATAATGATAATAAAGCTTCTAAGCCAGTAGAAGTGGAAGCAAGAATAGGGAAAAATCAACCCAAAAGGAGCAAGAAATGAGGAAAAAAGAGAAAGGAGACAGGGAAGGAGGAGGAAAAAGAGGATAAATATAAAGTATAAAATAAAATAGCAGAAATAAATCCAAATGTATCTGCAACTGTAGTAAAAAAAAGGATTAAATTTATCATCAAAATACAGATGATACTTGTCATGTTGAGAACTGGGAGTTATATATAAGTAATGAATCACTAGATTCTATTCCTGGAAACAATATTACATTATATGTTAGCAATCTAGAATTTGAATAAAAATTTGAAGAAGAAAAAATAATAAATAATAAAATAGTGAAAAAAACAGATTACTAGATCAGTAAAAAAAAATTCAGTAAAAGTCTTTTCCAAGAAAATACCTAAAGCATAAAGAAAGAGTAAGACTAAAAGTAAAAGGAAGCTAAAGATATACTTGCAAAATGCTAATCAGAAAAAAAATTTTAGGCACCTTAAGATCAAGTAAAACAGACTTTAAGACCCCTACCATTTCTAAGGAAAAGCAAGTCATTGAATAGTGATATAAATTTTATTTTAAAATTGCAAGTTACTGGACACAGACCTTACTCCCTCTATAAAAATTAACTCAAAATGGATCACAGATCTAAATGTAAAATGCAAAATGGTAAAACTGCTAGAATATAGCATGGGAGTAAATCTAGATGACCTTAGGCATGGTGACAACTTTTTAGGTATGATACAAAAGGCACAATCCATGAAAGAAAGAATTGATAAACTAAAATTTACTAAAATTAAAAATAGAACTACCCTACAACCCAGCAATAGCACTAGCAGGAATTTATCCAAAGGATTCAGGAGTGCTGATTCATGGGGACACACGTACCCCAATGTTTATAGCAGCGCTTCCAACAACAGCCAAATTATGGAAAGAGCCTAAATGTCCATCAACTGATGAATGGATAAAGAAAAATGTGGTTTATATATACAATGGAATACTACTTGGCAATGAGAAAGAATGAAATCATGTCATTTGCAGCAACGTAGATGGAACTGTAAGGTATTATGCTAAGTGAAATAAGTCAGAGAAGGACAGATACCATATGTTTTCACTCATATATGGAACTTGAGAAACTTAACAGAAGACCATGGGGGAGGGGAAGGGGGAAAATAGTTACAAATAGAGAGGGAGGGAGGCAAACCATGAGACTCTTAAACACAGAGAATAAACTGAGGGTTGATGGGAGATAGGGGGGAGAGGGGAAAATGAGTGATGGGAATTGAGGAGGGTGCTTGTTAGGATGAGCCCTGGATATTGTATGTAAGCAATGAATCATGGGAATCTACTCCCAAAACCAAGAGCACACTGTATACACTGTATGTTAGCCAGTTTGACATTAAATTATATTTTAAAAAATTTTAAAAATTTTGGTCTTTGAAATACTGTTGAAAGAATGAAAAGACAAACCACACACTGGAAGAAAATATTTACAAAAGACACATCTAATAAAGGACTATTCTCCAAAATATACCAAAAAACTCTTAAAACTCAAAAATAAGTAAACAAACAACACACACGCACAAAAATGGGCCAAAGGACTTAGCATACACCTCACCAAAGAAATTATACAAGTAGCAAATAAGTATATGAAAAGATGCTCCACATCCTATGTCATCAGGGAAATACAACTTAAAACACCAGTGAGATGCCACTAAAAATGATTAGAATGACCAAAATCTGGAACATTAAGACATCAAATCCTGGCCACAGGAACTCTCGTTCATTGCTGGTGAGAATGTGAAACAGCACAGCCACTGTAGAAGACAATTTGGCAGTTACTTAGAAACCTAAACATACTCTTATTATATGACCCACTAATCCACACTCCATGGCATTTCCCCCCAAAAAGTTGAATATTTATGCCTTCACAAAAACATGCACAGGGGTGTTTATAGCAGCTTTATTCATAATAACCCAAAGTTGGAAACAACTAAGATATCCTTTGGTAGGTGAATGGATAATTAAACTCTAAACAATAGAATATTATTCATCTGTCAAAAGAAATGGGCTACCAAGCCACAGAAAGACATGGAGGAAAATTAAATGCTTATTACCTAGTGAAGCGAGGTAATCAGAAAAGACTACATACCATATGATTCTAATAATCTGACATTCGGAAAATGGTAAAATTATTGAGACAGTAAAAAGATTGGTGGTTGGCAGAGGTTAGTGGGGAAGAAGGGATGAATAGGCAAAACAGGATATTTAGGGTAGCAAAACTACTCTGTGTGATAATGGATACATTAATATGTGTTTACATATAACTGTATACATAAATTATGTATGTTTTATATATTTTATATATAAATATTATACAAAGTTTGTATATAAAATACAGTCCATTTTTTCTTATCTTAAAAAAGTAAAGCTGGCTGTGATTATATTCGTTAAAAATTTTCAGGAATTCTCCCATACATTTTGTTGAAGTTATAAACCCTTTTATTTTCATAAATTGGGTCTTTCTTAAAGTCCTTGGTTGAGATAAAAAATTTAATATTTTTCCACTTTCTTCAGCATACTCTCTATGGTTTTTTTTTTTTCCATTTTGAAAAATAGAAATACAGGACATACTAATGGAGAGGATTCATAAGGTTAGTTTATTTTTGGTTTAAACTGTTCAAGGAGTCACATGTAATTCTATACTTGCTCAAAAGATAAAACATTTTACCTCCCTAAAGAATTGGAAGCAATGCAAGATAAGTTTCCAATTCCCTCTTTGGATGCCGTAGTCTTGGCATATATAAAATGGAATTCTCTCTCTCTCTCTCTCATTCTCTCTCTCTCTTCCTCTCTCCTTCTCTTCCTAGCTTACTAATTTTTAAAAACTATCTTAACCATTTCTTTCTTTGTCTTATTTAACATTTAATATGGAAATTCTGATCTACATCTATTACTGTTTGATTCTAATAATTTTCGCCACATCTTCCTGGTCCGTATCTTTTGATATATAGACCAGTGATAGTTAATTGTTTAGAAAGTTGTAACTTATAAAATTCTAAAGAAGAATGCCCCTCTTGGGGCACCTGGGTGGGTCAGTCCATTAAACCTCCAACTTCAGCTCTGGTCATCACCTCTCTGTTTGTGAGTTCAAGCCCCGAGTGGGGCTCTGTGCTGACAGCTCAGAGCCTGGAGTCTGCTTCAAATTCTGTGTCTCCCTCCCTCTCTGCCCCTCACCCACTTGCACTCTGTCTCTCCCTGTCTCAAAAATAAATAAACATTAAAAAATATTTTTAAAAAAGAAAAATGCACCTCTTTCCTTCTAGAGATAAAAACACTGCTGACAGGCAATTTGTACTCTGTCTCTCACAGCTGTAAGAAATATCTTATCAGAATTTCTGAGATATTTAATGTCTGAACAAGACAATGTAACACTTAATATGTAGTCCCATGTCTCTCTTTGATTTATTCAGTTGTAAGCTCCCCAAAGACAAGAGCCATGTGCTCAGCATTTGTTTGTTTCTAACATGAATAGTGTAGTGATAGAAACATAGATCCATGTGTTCATGAATTGGTTGATGGAAACCAGTGAAAACTAAGCATAGGAAAGTGTGGTTTAAAGAAATAGTCCCATTTAATGATTCCTTAAAGTTCTGTTTATATATATGGTTTCAGTTTTTCTGAATATTGCCATTCTGAATAAAATATGTATGAATTTAAATCATATATGTTTTTATTCATATTCTCCTTCCACAGGAACAGCTCCACTTTTTCCCTTTATTTCTTTGGCTTCTGCATAAGCAATAAACATCCTAAAATATTACCTAGGTTGGTACACACATATATTATTATAACATTGCATAATATAATAATATGGAATTATACTTTTATATTTAATATAATTATTAATATTATTATATCATAGTATAATATATAATATTATATGGTTACTGAATTTATAAAACAGTTCACACTTTATAAAATTATTTAATCAACTAGAATAGGTCTGTTTATAATTATGTATCAGGAGGTTATTAGTTTGCTAAATTAATAGCATAAGGAAAGTGACTACGTCTTTCACTGCAACATAAAAGCAACCACCTACAGTCTTAGTCTTGAGTATGTATTCTTTTTCATTTTACTTTTAAAAGTGTCATGTGAGTGTGTCTAGAATAGTATCAGAGCAACTGTCTTATTTGTTTCAGGTGAATGTAAGATACTCAAAGTATAAATACCACATTTTTAAAAAATTTATTCACTTATTTTGAGAGAAAGAAAGAGCACAAGCATGAGCAGGGGAGGGGCAGAGAGAGAGGGGCAGAGAGAAGCCCAGGCAGGTTCTGCACTGTCAGCTCAGAGCCCAACATGGGGCTCAAACCCCATGAACTGTGAGGTCATGCCCTGACCTGAAGTCAAGAGTCGGATGCTTAACCGACTGAGCCACTCAGGCACCCCACTACCACATTCTAAAATAAAACCTAGGAACATGCATGCCAAGTTCAATTACTCAACTGCTAATTTCAATAAATTGAGATCTCCTCTCTTCAAATTAGAGCTCTTGATGGTTATTATAATATTAGAATAATTGAGAGTTGAAAAGGACCTGGTTGATGAAATTATAGTATAGTATTTATCAATAAGAAAATGCTTCACATCATTTGAAGATCAAATGGTTTACACCAAATGTAGATTTTAGGTAAATGCATCTGAACTCGTCCATTTCAATTGAGTGCTAAAGATAGACAGTATTTACTACCTTTATGCCCAAAGTGTTATTTTTATACTAAGTCAAGAATTACAAGTGCAGTGCTAATGTTTTCTGAATCAAAATACTGGCAATGTGGTCTGAAAATTACCTGTATATCCATGACAAAAAGAAGGCAAAGTATCTGAAATGAGAGACATTATGAAAATTCAGCTTATGTAGTTACTGTAGTTCATGGCGTGGTTTTCCTTATCAGAGCATGCATGCCATGTTTATAGTTTCAGTACTGCATTGAATAGGAATTATGTTTTGTCTACATTTGCATATTGACTATATTTTTTAGAAATCTGAAGTGTGTCCGATTCTCTGCTGTTTTTCTCCAAAAACAAAATGAAACAAAAATTCCCTGGATGCCAATGTATTTTTATTTTTCTTAATTTTTATTTATTTTTGAGAAAGAGAGAAGGTGAGCAGGGAGGGGCAGAAAGAGAGGGGGACACAGTATATGAAACAGGCTCCAGGTTCCAGGCTATCAGCACAAAGCCTGATGTGGGGCTCGAACTCACAAACTGTGAGATCACGACCTGAGCCAAAGTTGGACGCCTAACCGACTGAGCTACCCAGGAGCCCCTGGATGCTAACATATTTTAAGCCAAAAATAATATCTTGATTCATTCAAAATACAATTTTAAATCTTCATTGAATAAAGGGAGCACAGAACATAGAGGATATTGGCAGAAATTTGAAATGACCACTTGTTCATTTCAATGACTTGTATTGGAAAACCGGTGTTGGTCATTTGTATTATAGAACAAATCTCATTACTTCTTAAATGTATGATTTGGGGAAAATAATTTAAATTCTTTGTGATTTTCTCTATCTTTAAAATAGTCATAATTGGGGCGCCTGGGTGGCTCAGTCGGTTAAGCATCCGACTTCAGCTCAGGTCACGATCTCGCGGTCCGTGAGTTCGAGCCCCGCGTCGGGCTCTGGGCTGATGGCTCAGAACCTGGAGCCTGCTTCCGATTCTGTGTCTCCCTCTCTCTCTGCCCCTCCCCCGTTCATGCTCTGTCTCTCTCTGTCTCAAAAAGAAATAACCGTTAAAAAAAATAAATAAATAAAATAGTCATAATTATTAAGACTATCTATAATGTGAAGAAAGGTGAGAGGCACTTCAAGATCTAAGGTAAGTCAAAATAGAAAATAAATATGGATTAAAAGAAGTTTGAAAACTCAGTTTGTGGCATCTAAAACATATTATTATTAAATCGCTACTATGTGTATAGATCACAGTAAAAAAAAGTTAAAAATAAAATCCAAGAATAGCTATTATTTATTCCTACTTGAGGTTTTTTGAAGCAACGCAGTTTTTCTTATTGTTTCACAATGCATGAAATTTGAGAACTTCTGTTATTTTCCTCATCAGAGAAGATTTTCAGTGATCTTGGTAAGTTTAACTACATCTGAAATAGCTGGTAGTCATGAAGTGTGATTAACACACAATGGCAGGGATTTGAAAACATGAAAGAGGGAGAATACAGAATAAGTCAGAGAGGAATGTGAGGATAAGAGTTAATAAAAAAGGATCAGAAACCACATTGGACTTTCTTTATGCCTTTACAGAATATTTGTTATGTGTGTACTGATAGTTTACTATGAAAACTGGGAAAAATTAGAATACCTATTTTAAAGAATTGAAGGAAGATCAATATGTAAGTGATGAATCATTAAATTCTATTCCTGAAACTAATATTACACTATATGTTATCTAACTATAATGTAAATAAAAACTTGAAACAAAAAATTAAATTAAATAACAATAAAAAATAAAGAATTGAATGAAGATCAGTTAAAGTATAACCATGTAAATTGTATAGCACAGTGCTTGGTACGTAGTAAGCTGTCAGTAAATATCAACTACTGGTATTGTAGCTATTTCTTATGTTCTTACAATTATTTCTCTGTATTTCCTTCCTTTTTTAATGTTAATTTTCTTATTTATTTATTTATTTATTTATTTTTAATTTACATTCAAGTTAGTTAGCATATAGTGCAATAATGATTTCAGGAGTGGAATTCAGTGATTCATCTCCTACATATATCACCCAGTGTTCATCCCAACAAGTGTCTTCCTGTGGCCCCTTGTCCCATCTCCCCACCTACAACCCCTCCAGCAACCCTTAGCTTGTTCTTTATATTTGAGTCTCTTATGTTTGTCCCCCTCCCTGTTTTCATATTATTTTTGCTTCCCTTCCCTTATGTTCAACTGTTTTGTACCTTAAATTCCACATATGTGTGAAGTCATATATTTGTCTTTGACTGACTAATTTTGCTTAACAAAATAACCTCTAGTTCCATCCACCTTGTTGCAAATGGCAAGATTTCATTCTTTTTGATTTCCAAGTAATACTCCATTGTGTGTGTGTGTGTGTGTGTGTGTATATATATATATATATATATATATATATATATATACCACATCTTCTTTATCCATTCATCAGTTGATAGACATTTGGACTCTTTCCATATTTTGGCTATTGTCAATAGTGCTTCTATAAACATTGGGGTGCATGTGGCCCCTTTGAAAAAGTACACCCGTATCCCTTGGATAAATACCTAGTGGTGCAATTGCTGAGTCTTAGGGTAGTTCTGTTTTTAATTTTTTGAGGAACCTTCTTACTGTTTTCCAGAGTGGCTGAACCAGTTTGCATTCCCACCAGTAGTGCAGAAGGGTTCCTCTTTCTCTGCACCCTCACGAACATCTGTTGTTGCCTAAGTTGTTAACTTTAGCCATTCTGACTGGTGTGAGGTCATATCTCATTGTGTATTTTTTTCTTAGTGCTAATCTGGCTTAAATTTCTTTGAACGCATATAAACTATAACAGGAGACTACTACTGATTGATATACTATCCAAAATTTAATCTATAGTAAACCATTCTAGAGTAATACATTTCAGTGAACTCTCTGCACAAAAATGTCATTAAGCTTATATTACACTGGTATCATTCTAAGCATGTAACAAAGAGAAATTAAAGCCTTTTTAAAGTGAATATTTTGGTTCTAATCCATCCATCTTGAAGACTGTCCTAAATATCTTCTTTGCAAGTCCAATGACCCAGAACTTGAATTAAAAAAAAAAAAAAAAAGCAATGAGGCATCACCCAGGTCAGTCAGTTAGCACCCAACTCTTGATTGCAGCTCAAATCATGATTGTACAGTTCATGAGTTCAAGCCCCCCATCAGGCTCTGTGCTGACAGTATGGAGCCTTCTTGGGATTCTCTGTCTCCTTCTCTCTCTGCCCCTCCCTGTTTGCTGTCTATTTATCTCTCTCAAAATAAATAAATAAACTTAAAAAAATAAAGCAGGTATGTTTATAGATTTTAAACTTCATTTTATTATTTTGTCTTTAAGAATAGTAAGAACATTAATTAATTAAATCATAGAGGCTATTGATTTTTTATATGTAGACTCCAAAATTCTTTGAATATTCTATTACAAAACACTACTATTAGTAAGTAAAGAAATATTTCATGCAGAATTTTTTTCACTAAATGTTTGAAGGGATTTTTTTTTCTAATGTAAGGGTTAGGTAAAGGAGTTGGAGAAAGAACAGTATTTCTTAAATCTCTGAACGAAACGACAGTGTAGACCCTTTCATTTTCTTATCATATTCTTTTTCAAATCTCTCATACTGGGCTACAGTGAAGTGATTTTTCCAATCTCCCAAAATACCTGAAAAGAAAGATAAAATGACAAATTTGAGACATCTATAAAATTTCCTTCTTAGATCAGTTTTTCAGTTTTAATTTGAATTACTATACATATATATATATATATATATATGTATATATATATATATATATATTTAATTTAAACTCAAGTTAGTTAGCATATAGTGTAATAGTTATTTCAGGAGTTAAATTCAGTGATTCATCACTTTCATATAACACCCAGTGCTAGTCCCAACAAGTGCTCTTCTCAATGTCCATCACCCATGTAGCCAATAACCCCACCCACCTCCCTTCCAGAAACCCTCAGTTTGTTCTCTGCATTTAAGAGTCTCTGATGGTTTTCCTCTCTCTGTTTTTATCTTATTTTTCCTTCCTTCCCCTATGTTCATATATTTTGTTTCTCAAATTCCAAATATGAGTGAAATCATGTGATGTTTGTCTTTCTCTGATTTATTTCACTTATTGCACTCTTTTGTATCCTTTGGATAAATACCTGGTAGTGAAGTTGCTGGGTCATAAGGTAGTTTTATTTTTATTTTTGAGGACCCTCCATACTGTTTTCCAGAGTGGCTGCACAGTTTGCATTCCCACCAACAGCATAAGAGTGTTCCCTTTCTTCACATCCTTGTCAACATCTGCTGTTTCCTGAGTTGTTCGTTTTAGCCATTCTGACAGGGCTGGTTTTGATTTGTATTTCCCTGATGGTGAGTGATGTTGAGCATCTTTTCATGTGTCTGTTAGCCATCTGGATGTCTTCTTTAGGAAAGTATCTATTCATGTCCTCTGCCTATTTCTTCACTGGATTATTTCTTTTATGGGTGTTGAGTTTAAGAAGTTATTTATAGATGTTGGATACTAATCCTTAATCAGATATGTCATTTGCAAATATATTTTCACATTATGTGGGTTGCCTTTTAGTTTTGTTGATTGTTTCTTTCACTGTGCAGAAGCGTTTTATCTTGGTGAAGTCTTAATAGGTCATTTTTGCTTTTGTTTCCCTTGCCTATGGCGACATGTCGAGAAGAAGTGGCTCTGGCTGAGGTCAAAGATGTTTCTGCCTATTTTCTCCTCTAAGAATTTGATGTTTCCTGTCTCACATATAGGTCTTTCATCCATTTTGAATTAAGTTTTGTGAATGGTGTAAGAAAGTGGTCCAGTGTCATTCTTCTGCATGTCACTGTCCAGTTTTCCCAACACCATTTGCTAAAGAGACTGTCTTTCTTCCATTGGATATTCTTTCCTGCTTTGTTGAAGATTAGTTGGCCTTATATTTGTGGGTCCATCTTTGGGTTCTCTGTTCTGTTACACCGACCTATGTTTTTGTACCAATACCATATCGTCTTGATAATTACAGCTTTGTAATACAGCTTAAAGTTCAGAATTGCGATGCCTCCAGCATTTGGGGTCTTTTGTGGTTCCATACAAATTTGAGAATTGTTTGTTCTAGCTCTGTGAGGAATGTTGGTGTTATTTTCAAAAGGATTGCATTGAATGTGCAGATTGCTTTAGGTAGTATCGACATTTTAACAATATTTGTTCTTCTGATCCAGGAGTATAGAATGTTTTTCCATTTCTTTGTGTCTTCTTCAATTTCTTTCACAATCTTTCTATAGTTTTCAGTGTAAAAAGCTTTTACCTCTTTGGTTAGGTTTATTCCTAGGTATTTCATGTGGTTTTTTTGATGCAATTGTAAATGTAATCAACTCTTTGATTTCTCTTTCTGCTGCTTCATTACTGGTGTATAGAAATGCAACAGATTTCTGTATGTGGATTTTGTACCCTGAGACTTAGCTGAATTCATATGCCAGGTTCCAGCAGTTTTTTGGTGGAGTTTTTCAAGGTTCTCCACATAGAATATCATGTCGTCCGCAAAGAGTGAAAGTTTGACTTCTTCCTTGCCAATGTGGATGCCTTTTTTATATGTCTTTTTGTTGCCTGATTTCTGAGGCTAGGACTTCCAATATTATGTTGAACAACAGTGGTCAGAGTGGACACCCTTGTCATGTTCCTAACCTTAGGGTGAAAGCTCTCAGTTTTTCCCCATAGAAGATAATATTAGCTCTGGGTCTTTTGTATATGGCCTTTATGATGTTGAGGTATGTTCCTTCTATCTCTACTTGGTTGAGGGTTTTTATCAAGAAAGGATGCTGTATTTTGTCAAATGATTTTTCTGCATCTATTGAGAGAATCATATGATTCTTACCCTTTCTTTTATTAATTTGGTGTATCAGGTTGATTTATTTGCAAATATTGAACGAGCCCTGCAGCCCAGGAATAAATACCACTTGGTCATAGTGAATAATTCTCTTAATGGACTGCTGAATTTGATTTGCTACTATCTGGTTGAGAATTTTTACATCCATTTCATTAGGGATATTGGCTTCTAATTCTCCTTTTCAGTGGGGTCTTTGTCTGGTTTTGTAATCAAGACAATTGGTTTCACAGAATGAGTTTGGAAGTTTTCCTTCTATATCTATTTTTTGGAATTGTTTGAGAAAAAATATATACCATTTCTTCTTAAATGTCTGGTGGAATTTTCCTAGGAAGCCATTGGCCCAGGATTCTCGTTTGTTGGGAGATTTTTTGATTACTGATTCAATTTCTTTGCTGGTTATGGGTGTGTTCAAATTTTCTATTTCTTCTTATTTCAATTTTGGTAGTTTCTATATTTCTAGGAATTTGTCCATATCTTCCAAATTGCCCAGTTTGTTGGCATATAATTTTTCATATTATTATTCTCACAATTGTATTCTGTGGTGTTGGTTGCAATCTCTCCTCTTTAATGATATATCTATTTGGGTCCTTTCTCTTTTCTTCTGGATAAGTCTAGCCAGGATGTTATCAATTTTGTTAATTCTACCACACTTGTATTTTTAAATCTTTAACTTTAGAACTCCATAACTCCATCCCTCACTCCCAAACTCCCAGGCCTCCTTAGTTTTCCAAAATACCCATGGATTTTTCCAGTACCTTATATAAAGAAATAATCTCTCAAATAGCTTCAAGAAACGTCACTGGAAGAAAATTCAATGTCTCACAATCTTTATTCTTTGCCCTCAAGAGCTTTGTTAGCAAAAAAATGATGTCTAACATCATTTAAGCTGGCTACTGACCACAGAAAAAATTATAAGGCATGTGAAAAATATCTAGAGAGTTCACACAAATGAAAGGCATTCTTCTGACATAGCAATGGATGCCAAGGCTCATGTTTATCAATGTATAGGCTCTTGAGTAACCATTTCTCATTAGAAGGTCTGTCTTACATGATAGGCTTACAGGAATTACAGAGTTTATTTGCCACGTATTTCCCCTAAGTTTTTGTTGCTGTTGTTGTTCCTAATTTTTTTCTTGTCAGCATACTCAATCTCTTTCCATCTCCTACAGTATTGCTCTTAGCTCTCCACCTATCTATAATGTAATTAGCAAACTAGTATATGATTTCTCACCCTTTCTCATGAAGGGAGATACGGAATGATCCATACGAACTCCTGCTACAGTGGTATAATTTGTAAATGGATTCTGCTTCATCACATCAAAAGAGCTGTAATAGAGGATTTTATCCACAGTTTCTTCTGGCAGATCTTTGTCTAGAAACTTTAACAATTTCTGAATTTCACGCTTTGGATCCTAAAAAGAATTATTTCAGGTAGACATAGTCATGCAATAGGCAATGTATTTAATAAGGTTCTACATATCTCAATGCGATTGAGAAAATGATTTTACATTTTTATGTGTATGTGTATGTTTTACTTTGCTTTCCAAAGTACATGTCCTATTCTTGGTTATGCCAGGCAATCAACTGCTACAAGGAAGATTAAATTCTGTTTCAAAAAATGCAAAAAAAATTGGGTTAATATTCAACCTTTCACACTCAAAAATAAAATTAACCAGTAGAATAACAAATGGTAATAAAGCAAGCTACTATTATCATAAGGTATAATTTTCAAAATTTTGATCTCCTTTTTTAAAGCGTATCTAACATCAAGAATAGATTACGTATCAAAAATTTAGAGAAGAATTAATATCTATCCTTCTCAAACTCTCCCAAAAAAGTAGAAGAGGGAGTAACACTTCCAAACCAATTTCACACGGTTAGCATCACCCAAATGCCAAAAACAGATAAGAACAGCACAGGAAAATAGACTAACATCTCTGGTGAATATCAATGCAAAAATACTGCACAAAATACTAGCAAACAAAATTCAAATGCACATTGAAAGGTTTGTATACCATGATCAAGTGGATTTATTGCAGTGATGGAAAAGTAGTTTGACATTAGCAAATCAATGTGATACACCACATTAACAAAATGAAAGATAAAAATCATATGATCATTTAAAAAGATATGGTAGTAGATGCTATGAAAAAATCAATAGCAAAAGAGACTTTTTAAAAGTTTATTTATTTATTTTAGAAAAGAGAGGGAGCAAACATGCAGGGTAGAGAGAGAGAGAGGCAGAGACAGAATCCCATGCAGGTTCCATGCTGTTAGCACAGACCCCAACACAGGGCTCAATCCCATGAACCGTGAAATCATGACCTGAACTGAAATCAAGAGTCAGACGCTTAACCGACTAAGCCATCCAGGTGCCCTGCAAAAGAGACTTTAATAGATAAGACAAGGTGAAGTATTTGACATTATGGACATGAAAGAACTCTCTGGAGAGTTAACATTTAACTTAAGACATGAAGAATGAGGAAAAGTTAATTTGAAAATAGTGGGGAAAAATATTTCAGGCAAGCTCACTTAGTGAGAAAAAGGTGATACCAGAAGAGGTTGGAGAGATAGATAGGGACTAAATAATGCTGAACTTAAAATTATCTTAATGATTTTGTATTTCATGTAGGGACAGAAACCACTGAGAGATTTGAAGAAGGGAGTGGGCATAGTCTGAGTTTTCAAGAGGATCATTTTCTCTGAGTGGACAATAGAAGCAAAATGAGGTACTCCAAATAAGTCAAGACAGTTGTCTGATCTAGCGCAGGAGGCAGTAGTGGTAGAAAAATAGGGGATTGAGTAAAATATCAATTTTCAAGGTGTAATTAGTAGGATAGTGGATTGGTCACATTTATAGATCAAGAAGAAAGGAAAATGTGATATAAAAAAAGATGAATCTTAGTTTTCGTTAAAAAGTAAAAGAGAAATTGTACTGTAGTTGCCTCTTACCTCTTTCATGTCTTCATAGAATAGGTAAAGAATACGATAATCATTCCTCTTCTCCCACCAGCCCTTCACGTGATCAAACCACGCACCAAAAGCCACTAAATTGAAGGATACAATGTTTGGGAAATTAAAACCATTTGCATAAAGAACTGTTACATATTATTCCAAGTCATCATTATCAATACAAAAGGACTTATCAGTTCAAGAAATTGGGATGGTAGGGTAATTACTTCTGTTTTCACTAAATTTACAATCTACTTGGAAAGGAGTGGCAGGGAACTTCATAGAAGAAGAGAGGGAGAGAAAATGATAGGGGTGGAGAGGTTAAGAAAGGGCTCTGGAGAAAGAAGAATGTATTTGGATCTAAGAGGAAAAATTGGGCTTTGATAATAGTAAGAATGAGTAGACATTATACGGACAGAGAATCATCCAAGCAGTAGCAGGAGTAAAAATTTGCAAGACACCATTGAGATGTACTTGCCTTGAGAAGAGAGTTTTTATAGAAGAATGTTTGTATGAGAACTATATGTAGAGCTACTACTATTGGCATAAGTATGTTTCCCTGAAAGACAATACACAGGTAGAGAAACAGAGCCTTAAGGGTAAAATCTTTACTCAAGAATTTTCAGTCTATGTAATAAAAATAAGGGACTGGTAGAGAAAAGAGAGCCTAAGAAATATGTGTAAAATCAAAACAATACGATGGCTGCACAGCAAGGGATGAAAACAATCGTCACTAAGCACTAATGAAACAAGACTAATAACTGAAAAATCTGTGTTACATATTCCCTAAAAGTTCTTAAAGGGAAGAGATGACTATGTATTCGGCTTCTTCTATAGTCTTTCTAATTCATTAGTAGAGTGCTGGGCACATATTAGTTTTAGATTTATATTTGAACTTTCTATCTTCTTGCAAAAAGACTTTTCACTATGGGGAGCCTGGGTGGCTCAGTCAATTGAGCCTCTGACTTCGGCTCAGGTCATGATTTCACGGCTCGACAGTTCAAGCCTCCATTTGGGCTCTGTGTTGACAGCTCGGAGCCTGAAGAAGCCTGCTTCAGATTCTGTGTTTCCCTCTTTCCCTGCACCTCCCTTGCTCACGCTCTGTCTCTCTCTCTTAAAAATAAACATTAAAGGGGCGCCTGGGTGGCTCCGTCGGTTGGGCATCTGACTTCAGCTCAGGTCATGATCTCACGGTTTGTGAGTTCGAGCCCCGTGTCGGGCTCTGTGCTGACAGCTTGGAGCCTGGAGCCTGCTTTGGATTCTGTGTCTTCCTCTCTGTTCCTCCCCCACTCACACTCTGTCTCTCTCTCTTTCTCTCAAAAATAATACAGATTTCAAAAAATTAAAAAATGAATAAAAAATAAACATTAAAAAAATTATTAAAAAAAAAAAAAGACTTTTCACTATAGAACACCTTGAGCAAAGTAAGAGTTGAACCCACCCTTTCCAGTCATGAATTTATCCAGGAACTCTTCCCAGGTGCCAGGCTCTGGATGCAGTTTTGCCATCTGGTAGAAATAATAGTAAGACACAGCCACATCTTTAGCGTTTCGTGCCACGTAGACCATCTGTGGAGAGATATGGCAAATCATCATTTCATTTATATTTTTTTTTTAATTTTTTTTTTTCAACGTTTATTTATTTTTGGGACAGAGAGAGACAGAGCATGAACGGGGGAGGGGCAGAGAGAGAGGGAGACACAGAATCGGAAACAGGCTCCAGGCTCTGAGCCATCAGCCCAGAGCCCGACGCGGGGCTCGAACTCACGGACCGCGAGATCGTGACCTGGCTGAAGTCGGACGCTTAACCGACTGCGCCACCCAGGCGCCCCTATATTTTTTAATATTTTGTAAACTTGCTTGTCTTGTGAGAATGCTTATTTTCTCCTATCAATGTCCTGATCTCAGCATTTATATATATATCCTGATATGGAATATTCACAACTATGTATTGTTTAATGCAAAGATTTGGGCCTTCACACCCTGTTTCTCCTTAGCTTTTGAAAAGAACATCTCTTAAAATACAGAAAATCAAATATAATAAGAATTATAGTAAATGTTATATTAACAAAAATGAGCTAATATTGTTCTCAAATTTAAAATATTATTCTATATCACTTACTAAAACATGTAAAAAGAAACAGAAATTATAAAACTTATAGAAAGCAAAAGTAAAATTTTTAAAACTGAAAAAATGCCCTATTTTTAATTGAAAATAAATTTTTATAAGGATACATTTAATCAGTAATGATTAAACATTCTTCATTTTGTTCATGACCATGGATACATAACAATTATTGCTGTTTATAGTGATTTGCTGTGAGATTAAAATTTATTTTATGTATAGAGTCCTAAAGTCTACTTGAAAAAAGAAATTTTGAATATATTCTCCAAAAGAAATGACATTATTATGTCTCAGTGTTAATTGGATTTTCAGGGAGGTCCACTGAAATCCATAATCCTACTTTTCCCCTGAAGTACATCTAATAATCCTGAGGTCCCAGCCACCCATGCAGTAAACATAACTCTAAGGGAAAATGCATTCAGGAAGAAATTTCATTTTCTCTAATTAGAATCAGCTTCCTTCTCTTCCAACTTATGGGAAAAAGAAATGGGAAGTTTTATAATCCCAAGTCACTGATAGTAGTTCTCATATTCTGGGGCAAGGAGAGAGAGAGAGTAAAAAGAGGTTTTTCAAAAGATTGAGTATAGAGTTCTAAGAGTTGAGACTATTGCTGATCCAATTTCTTGAGATAAACATTTCCAATAACTTCCTATTTCAATAGCAGGAGTATATGGTAACAAATCAATCATTTTATTCTATCATCATGTAAGTTCTTTAGTGCAGACTGTTTCCACTTCTCACAGTGTTGATAGAAGGCCATCCTGAAGATATGCCCCAATTCTCTTAATAGCCAGACCATGTGTTTCTGGAAACATCTAAGGATTTTTACCTTTGGAATTAAGATGATAAACTATATCCTTGCTTTCTTATCATTTTTTGTTTTAATTAGAGTTTGAATAAAAAAGAAAGTCATACATAAATGCATGTACAGACTTATTTGTATAAGCTCAATAGTATTCATAAGAATTAAATAAAATAACATGCTCTTAGATGGAAGAGAATGTCTTATTTGTGTTTGCATTTATAATGACAATTACAATATTGGTACATACACAGTAGCACTTCCATAAATGTTTACTGATTATATGCTTATTGAAGAATTTTGCTTACAGGTAGCTGAATCAGAACTGCAAGGAGAAATTAAAAATTTATAGTCAGATTTCAACATCCTTCTCTCTATAATTGATAGAAAAATATGAAAAGATGAGAAATGTGATTCTACATATATTAAAAGAATGTTAAAGGAATATCATGAGCAACTTCACTACAAAAATTTGACAGCTTATTTTTTAAAAATTTTTTGAAATTTATTTATTTATTTTGAGAGACATAGAGAGCTAGTTGGAGAGGGGCAGAGAGAGAGGGAGAGAGAGAATCCCAAGAAGACTCTGCACTGTCAATGCAGAGCCCAACACGGGGCTCGAATCCATGAACTGTGAGATCAAGACCTGAGCCAAAACCAAGAGTTGGACACTTAACCAACTGAGCCACCCAAGTGCCCCCCCAAATTTGACAGTTTAAATGACATGGACCAATTCCTTACAAACTACCAAAGATCATGTAAAGAAAAGTATATAATCTGAATAATACTAAGTCTATGAAATACATTCAATTTGCAGTTAAAAATCCTTCCAGAAGAAGAAAATTCCAGGCTTAGATCGCTTCACTGGTGAATTGTACAAAATATTAAGAATGAAATAGGACCAATTCCAACCAAACACTTCAGTAAATTGGAAAAGAATAAATACCTTTCAATTCATCTTATTAGTCCCTATAGTACCAAAGGAAGGGGTTATTCCCTAATGATAAAGACATTACAATGAAAAGGAGAGTTCAATATCTCCCAAAGATACAAATTATTTTTTAAAAATTAGCAAGTTGTACTCAATAATATGACAACACCAAATTAATACATATCATAAATGAATACAATCAATAATTAAATATAAGCTATGCAAGATTGTTTTAATATTTAAAAAATCAATTGGTATAATTAATCATAGTAACAGACTAAAATAATGGAAAACTGTATGATTGGTCTTTTTTTTAATGTTTATTTTTGAAAGAGATAGACACAGTACGAGCAGGGGAGTGGCAGAGAGAGAGGGAGACAAAGAATCCAAGGCAGGCTCCAGGATCTGAGCTGTCAGCACAGAGACCTACACAGGGCTCGAACCCATGAACCAGGAGATCATGACCTGAATGAAGTTGGATGCTTAACCAACTGAGCCACCCAGGTGCCTTCATATGATTTGTCTTAATGGGTACAGAAAAAAATCATTAGACAAAATCTAGCATGCATTCCTGATAAAAACTCAGCAAAGTAAATAGAACAGAACTTCCTCAGCCAGGTAAAGGGCATATACAAAAAAACCTACAGGTGATGTCATCATACTTCGAAATGAATTTTCTCTAAGATCAAGAGCAAGACAAGCGCATCTGCTCTCACCACTCCTATTCGGTATTGTATTAGAGGTTTTATCCAGCTCAATAAGGCAAAATTAATAACAATAATAATAATAAGCAAAAAGCATTCATAAAATAGAAGTAAGAATATTTTGTACTTTTTATTTACTAACAGCATGAGCATCTACATAGAACAATGAATGGCATCTACAAAAAATCTATTAGATCTATTAAGTGAATTTAATAAGGTTTCAGGATAAAAGATTTATGCCCATATACCAGTAACAAACATTCATAAAATAATGCTAGTGTGTGTTTGTGTGTGTGTGTGCATGAGGAAGACAGAGAGAGAGAGAATTACTATTATATGAGGAAATTTAAAAAAGAACATCTTTCTTATAGGTATTAGATATTTAGGTCTAAATGTGATAACTGAAACAATAAAGCCAATACAATTAAACAGAAGAGAAAATATCTTCATAACTTTGGGGAAGGCATTCTCTTAAACAAATATACACACACCAAAAAATAAAAAATAAAGAAAAAAACTGATATATTGACCAACCTCAAAATTAAGAACTTCTTTAAGACATTATTAAGGAAAGAAAAAAAAAATAGAGTGAATTAGGATATACAAAAATTCAATGATCTCATCCAAGGACTTGTATCCAGAATATATGGACAATTTCTACTTTAATAACAAAAAAAAAGAAGCACTTATAGGAAGAAAAAGGCCAAGGAACTTGAACAGATACCTCAGGAAAGAAGATATTTAAGCTATGTAAAGCTAATTAGTCATTAGGGAAATATTAAGAAAAACCACAATGAGATGCCACTATACATCTACTAGTAGGGCTAAAATTAAATATTTTTAGGTATATTTTAGGTTGATGAGGATGTAGAGTAACTTTAAGTCTTGCACTACTGGTCAAAGTGTGGATTGGTCCATATGTTTGAAAATATCTATTGAAGCTGGTTACATGTATACACTAGATCCAGCAATTCCATCCCAAGATATAACACCAAGGAGAAATGTGTACACACATGTGTAATGAAAACTTTTGTTAGAATGTGAATTGAAGCGTGCCTGGGGGGCTCGGTAGGTTAAGCATTGGACTTCAGCTCAGGTCATAATCTCCCAGTGAATGAGTTTGAGCTCCGTATTGAGATCTCTGCTAACAGCTTAGAGCCTGGGGCCTGCTTTGGGTTTGGTGTCTCCCCCTCTCTGCCCTTCCCCTGCTTGCACTCTGTCTCTTTTTCTCTCAAAAATAAATAAACATTAAAAAAAAAATAATCTGCATTGAAGGAGTTCCCCTGCTTGCACTCTGTCTCTTTCTCTCTCAAAAATAAATAAACATTAAAAAAAATAATAATCTGCATTGAAGGAGTGACTGAGTCTTGATTTTGGCTCAGGTCATGATCTCCCCAGTTGTGAGTTCAAGCCCCACGTTGGGCTCTGTGCTGACAGTGTGGAGCCTGCTTGGGATTCTCTCTGTCTCTCTGCTCCACCCCCCACTTGCTCACTTTCTCTAAATAAATAAATAAATAGATAAATAAATAAACAAACAAACTTTAAAAAAAAAGGATGTGCATTGAAGTACTATTTAATTGCTGACAACTAACAACCACCAATAATACTGTGGGTAAGTAGGTTGTGAAATACTCACATACATGTAATGGAATGCCTTATATCAGTGGTTCTCAAACATTAGCATGACTCTAATTCACCTGGAAGTCTTATTAAAACTCATATTTCTAGACCTCATCCCTATAGTCTTTGATTCAGTAGGTCTGAATTGGGCCTGAGATTTGCTTCTCTAACATGTTCCTTTTGTTCAAGGTACCACATTTTGTGACATATGATATAGCAGGCTACATTAAAGAAAACAAAACAAAAACAAGATAACAAGCATGATAAGAATTGAACTCACAAATATGGTGTTAAATGAAATAAGTTAAATATTCAAGATTACATACTTTCTTATTACAGACAAAACAGGCAAACTAATTTATGGTGAAAACATTTAGGATAGTAGTTATCTTTGAATACAGGGATTGTTGCCCAGAATGTCAAAAAACAGAGTTTTTGGGGTGTTAGTAATGTTCAATTTCTTGATTTGGATGCTGGTTTCATGGGTATGCTCACTTTGTTAAAATTCATCAAGCAGTATGCCTAGGATTTATGTACTTTTCTAAATGTTATACTTGAGGGGTTCCTGGGTGGCTCAGTCAGTTAGGCTTCTGACTTCAGCTCAGGTCATGATCTCACAGTCCGTGAGTTTGAGCCCCGTGTCAGGCTCTGTGCTGACAGCTCAGAGCCTGGAGCCTGCTTCGGATTCTGTGTCTCCCACTCTCCCTGCCCCTCCCCTGCTCATGCTCGGTCTCGCTCTGTCTCAAAAATAAATAAAAACATTAAAAAAAAATTTTTAAATGTTATACTTGAATTAAAATGGTTATTTAAAAAAGGAAGCTTAACTAAATCCACATCCATATATGTGTGTGTGTATGTGTATATATATACATATATACATATATATGTGTGTATATATATAATTATATATATACGTATATATATATAATTATATATATATACGTATATATATAATTATAAATCTATATTTGTAAATTATAATTATATTGAATTCATGAATAAGCAGTTATTGGGTTATTTAAATATTTAAATATTAAATAGTTGTTTGAGTATTTACATATTAGATATTTATTTATTTTAAGTATTTATTTAAATACCTAAATATTAAATATTTAAAAATAGATAGTGAGTGAAGGGATTTAGACAGAAAAACAGGCATTTTAGAGAATAGAAAACCCGAGAGAGTCTCAGTGCTTGGGCACTAAGTCTACGTCTATTTATCTATGGCACTGGTGTCCTCTGGTGTCTTTTTCAATCTTTGGGGTATAGGGATCACATTATTATTTTTGCAATTATTTATCCAGGGGTTGCAATCGCCCATCGTAATTTCTGCATGATTAGTAAAAGAAATTTCAACACAAATAAGGATTTGTTTTCTTTAAAATTTGCTACCTTGCAGTTATTCTTCCAAAATGAAGAAGGGAGAAGTTGAACAGGTAGGTGTGTTTTCACTAATCGAGGAGACTGCTTTTTTTTCAAATCCTCCACACCTACAAGCACAAAAGTTAAACTATATTATAAATGTGGAATCATAAAGGTTAATGGCAATGTAAGCTAAGATTTTGTAGACATTAACCCCACTCACTATATGGCTTGAAATGATTATATGGCTATATGACTTCATATAAAATCTGCAATGAGATCAAAACTGATATATTCTGGCTACTTATGTGTTTTATTTCACATGTATTACAGTCAATAACTGTCTGTAATATCCTCAGATACAGTACCTCGATGAGGTGGAAACAGCAACAGGTCCATGTCAAGATATCCAAATTTTTCCTTCATTTATCTTTCTCTTTTTCTTATTTACAATATGGGGAAATTGAACTAGAAGATTTCAAATTCCTTTTCCAGCTTTCTTATATTCAAATTATAAGATTAAATTGAACCTTGAGGCTCATAACTAACACAATTTTAATAATGCATTACCATCCATTGTTCTGTTCCTTGAATCTGTAAACATCAGCTAACAAGAAGTAGACATGATATTATATCGAATCGAACACTGAATTTTCTGTATATAATGATTGTACAACATTTAAATGTTGAAGACTTCCACCTGTGCTATTAAGAAAAAAGTATTCTCATCAAAATCTCCTCTAACACAGATATTATCTTTGGGTGCAAGAGGAGTATAATATTGGTATTGCCGCATTCTTACTCTTCTATTATAGACACTTATGAGTCAACTGTCCAAGTTCTGTCTATATCGATTCTATCATGACTCCTTCAGACACCACAAAACAATAGGGGGATTTATTGCTATGGGGAAAAGAAACATTAAGGGAAAATACCATTATCCAGTCCAGGAATTATCAATTCCATGAATGGCACTCGTTTGTATATTGCATTCTGCTTGCATTTCTCCACATCCCCATTATTATAGATCAAATCCAATATTTCACTGATCCAGGTTGTTCCTAAGGGGGAAAAAATGGAACAACTTTACACTTCTCTGTCAAAAACAGTATAAGAGAGTCAATGGAGGTAGAGGAAACAGAAAGGTGCTCTTCATTCCCATTCCCTTTCTCTCTTCTCCCTTTTATAGGAGACACCACCATCTATTTGAACATATGCATATGTATTGTGTATATGTGTGTGTGATGTGTGAGAGAGAGCAAATATGACTAAAATAATTATCAAGTAAGTCATTAAAAGTAAGTAAAACATGGATAATGTAAAAGACAGGAGGTAAGTTATGTAGCAAACCCTCCTGAGTGGAATGGAGAGGGAAGTGGCCAATTTCGATTTGTACGTTTCTTATTAATATCAAAAGATATTATTAGGCTTTGGGACTGAAGAATACTTGAGGTAAAAATGTTCAACATTTGGTGGAGGTGTGAAGAGAGGAAACAAAGATAACTTTGTGAATTGTGTCTGTGGTGACTAGTGTGCTACTCATAAATAGAAGACAATACATCCTCACTGAGCAGAGTAGATCGAGTCACTCAGATCTTTATGAGACTACAGATGGTCCCCTACTTATCATGGTTTGACTTATGATTTTTTTTTGAGTTTACGATGGTGTGAAACTCAGAGGCATTCAGTAGAAACCCAACATTGAATTTAAAATTTTGATCTCCTGGTCTAGTGGTCAGCAATACGATGCTCTCAGATATCTACAGATACTGGCCAGATGCTGGACAGTGCAGCTTCAGCTCCCATTCTGAACGGGGGTAAAAAACAGATTCCCTTACAACCAGTCTGTACCTAGGCAACCATTCCATTTTTCACCTCTGGTACAGTACTCAATAGATTACATGAGAAATTCAGCACTTTATTACAAAGTAAGTCTTGTGTTGGATGATTTTGTCCAGTTGCGGGCTTTGTAAGTGTTCTGAGCACATTTAATGTAGGCTAGGGTAAGCTATGATGTTTAGTGGTTTAGGGGTTTAAAATACATTTTCAACTTGTGATGCATTTATAGGAAGGTAAAATTATCACAAGTCTGTATGTAAGGATATTTAATCGTCTAAAGCATTCAAAGATCAGTTTCTTGAGGCTGTGCTAAAAAAGCAAATATGGAGCGCCTGCATAGCTCAGTCAGTTAAGCGTTGGATTCTTGATTTTGGCTCAGGTCATGATCTCATGGTTCATGAGATCAAGCACTGGATCAGGCTCTGCATTGACAGCCTGGAGCCTGCTTGAGATTCTCCCTCTCTGTCTCTCTCTCTCTCTCTGTCCCTCCCCTGCTCACTCATGCACACATGCTCTCTCTTGAAATAAATAAATTTTTTTAGAAAGTAAATATAAGTTTGGAGAAAAATATCTTCTTAACTGTTCCCATCCCTTTCCTCTTTACCAAATGTGCAATAAATGATAGTCTTTAAAGTGAATAATCATGGTTAGAAACTAAAAATTACATTAAATGATCTATGCACTGCATAGACATTGGAAGTTTGACCTGCACTGTAGCAGGATTTTCAGACAGAGAATCGTGACACCGAAGCATTTCTTTCCAGGAAGCAACTTTATTCGTGCCCGCATGGCTCAGTTCGGTTTGTACCCAAAGAACTGAGCCCCCAAATGCCACGTGGTGTAGTGTTTTGTATATTTTTTTTATTTCTTTGTCTCCCATATATGGTAACACACTAACATACAGTCTGATGACGTGATCTCATGCTACAAGGTTGTGAGCGATGTTGTCACCTACGTGTATAGTCAGGTTGTCTTCAGTTTTTGGTTTTTTTTTCTTTCTTTCCTTAGGTAGGGAACCCTACCACATTCCCCCCTGTGATGCTCAGATCCCTCTATTTTGGGTCAAAGAGCATCACCTTGGTTTAGAGGTTTATATTTCCATAACATCATTACATGAGTGGCCGTCTTTTTTAAAATTGTGGCCTCAGTGAAACGGGAGACAGACTGTACAAGAGGAGTTAAGCAAGGTAGGAGTAAGCAACTTCCCAGAATTAGGAGGATAATTTTTATGAGAGTTTTGAATCCCTGGAAAGTTGAAAACCATCCTCCAAATAACTCCCTGGAATTTTAACTGTTCCGGGTCTGGATGGGGACATGAGCCATCCTTCTCATTTGATTTGTGATCTCCTCTATGACTTTTTCCTCCTTATCTGTCTGTAGGCAGCAGATGCTTAGGTCAAACTTTTTACAAACACCTCCCTCAGAAGCAAGCAGGTCCGGGCAATATTTTAAGTCCGAGCAATATTTGATAGATAACATTGCACATTTTGGTTTGCTGCTTGGCTAGTAAGTTAAGAGCTCTGGGAGTTTTACTGGTTATAATTTTTATAACTGCTTGTAGTCTGATTATGTGGTTTAGCATGTAAATGGGAAGGCAGTAGCCCCAGGACACGTCCTCTCCCTAGTGGCACGGCCATAATAGTGGATTATATGCTCGGGAGGCCATTTATTATATTTTTAATCGCCTATTTGTAAGGCACACCACTTCATTTGAGTTGCCCTGTCCCCATACACGTTGACCACCAAATGTTTCCCTCTGGCAAGTGGGAGTAGGAAGAAAGATGGATGAATAGTTTCCAGCACATAGGACCATGCCCAGATTGAGGGAAGTACTATATATAGGCTGTCCTTCCACATATCTAGTATAGTCCACCTGTGGCCTGCCATTTGATGGCTGCATGACATTGTCCCAGGTCTCTCAGAGATAAGAGAAGTTAGACAAGGGGTGGGGATCTGGCTCAAGGGGATCTGGCCCCCCCCCCCCCACTATTGGGTTTTTCAGGCAGTTGAGTTATAAAAGCTTTGGCCTAGGCATGTGAAGTATTGAACAGAGATGACGATGAACTTTTTCCCCACTAAGCAAGACAGTTTTTTTTTTCCCAATAATTGAGCTTTTGAGAAGCCAAACCCCGACAGTAGGACTGGGGTATTTTGTTTTACTCTAAGGTCTGTGGGGATCTACTTTTCTAGTCTCTTATGGCCGTTGTTTTCCCATGTTGGTCCAACCAACAAAGTATCCTATGCACAAAAGGAAGGTGAGTGTTCACGGAAATCTCTCATCACATTTTTAGCCAGGCCGGGTCGGCCTCTGCTGATACTAAGGCAAAGAACAGAGCAAGAATCATAATAAAGAAACTAGGTGTGACACTGCATCACAGTAAGGAAACATATAGAAAATAAGGACAGTCTTTTGTTCCACTGGACTGTCGATTCCTCAAGCTTCTGCCATGTGTAGATTAGTCAGCTTCCAGAGTGACTAAAGCAGGGCTGCAGTCTCCCAGAGCCTCTGGAGTTGCAGATTGCTTCTTCCGTATGGTCAGCTTGCATGGCATTGATGGATCAGGAATGCACTCCCAGTTTCGAGATGCTGGCTTCACTCTGCTGTAGTGAATGCAGAGACCCACTTTGCCTACCTTACTGCGGTAGGGGTGGACAAAATGACAATGAACGGGACCCTCCAGGGGGCTTTTAGGGGGTGGACAGTTTATTTCTTTATCTATATTGCCTCTCCCGGTTTAAAGGGGTGAGCGTCTGTGGTCAGATTCACAGGTAATCGCTCCCTGACCCAGTGGAGTAAGGTGGTTAGGGTACAGCCAGGGGCTTGCATCTGTTGCCTTAGATTGGGTTAGATTGTCTACCTCATTTAGATCCCTCCATATGCATTGGATAATGGGGAGAGGGTGCCCATAAGGGATTTTATAAGGAGAAAACCCCATCTGGTTCTTCAGCCTCCCATTTGTAGCTGCAGTCTGCCTCCTGAATGGCCCTTATCTCTCCCTGCCTAATGTTAACTCTTTCCCTATTTATTTCTTCCCTGGAATAGGGCCTGTAACTGCTGTTAGAAAATAGGGATGATGACTGCTCTGGCTTCTTCAAGCTGATAAGGGATGGTGTAGGGGTTCAGCAGTTAGAGTCTACCCAAGGGTCGGTCGAGTGGCCCACAGCATGGTTTTACAGGAAGGCTGACAGGCATGAGGTGGCATAAACATTAGCAGACATAAAGAGAAAAACACACAGTAAAGATTATACTGACCTACAAAATGGCATCTTAAGATAATGTCCCAGTTCCCAAACCTGTCAATCAATGTAGGAGAGACCCTGACTTTGTAAACAATTTATGTCAGGGAATATTTTATAACCCAGGTGATGGAAAAGCAGGAGCAGTAAGTGGTCATGGTGGATCTATTTCCAAGAGTTTGGTCCTAACTTAATCAAAATATTTTTTTAAAGCATCTAATGCTTGTGGGGTATTATTTAGAGTTTTGCTGCGTATAAGCAGACAGTCTGCTTTACTTTGAGGTGTAAAACTTTTCCAAGATCCAGAAGTTCAACTAGAGAAAGAGTCAAGGCCACCATTTACCATTATTAATTTACAAATGTTTAGGTAAGCCAAACTTGGGTATTATTTACAAAGCAAAATTTTTATTACTTTTTGTGCCTTTTTTCTCCTGCAGGGGAAGGCCTTTACCCAATTAGTAAAAATATCAACCCATACCAACAGATGTAGGAATTCCTTTGACCTTGGCAATGAGTGAAACCTAATTGTCAGTGTTTTCTGGATAGCCTCCAGTTCCTTGATTGCCTGGGAGAGCAAGTTTGTGGTTGAGAGGATTGTTTGTAAGACATACTTCACAGGCTGATACTACTTGGTAAACTGTCCTTTACAAATTTTTTCCAGTAAACATCCTTTGGGCCTTTTGATAAGTCCCTCCCTCACTGAAAGGCCTGGTGCTGTGTTTTAATGATCTTTTAGCTCTATGAGCTTCCCTGCTCTGTGTGTAACCATTCCAAGGGCTGGAGACAGTGTCTATGATTCAGACCCCATTTTATTTTCTTGGGAGAGTAGGTAGGGTTGAGTCTCCTTTAATAATTGAGATAGCACGCAACCTATTTTCCTGACCCCTGGTGTCTATAGCCTACAATATCCAGTAATTCCCCAAAACTCACATAACTGTTTATGTGTTCTGGAGTTAGTACACTATAGTCTGTAGTTTAGTTATAATGTTTCTTCCAAGCAAGGGAGTAAGGTTCTCTGGTATTATCAAGAAAGAATGAAAAAAAAAATTAGTTTTCCCCATATGTATCCCAGAGGCTGAGAGAAAATTTTAGTTATGTTTTCTGGAGATGCCTCTAATCATCACGGTGCATTTGGATAGTGGGCCTGGAGTGGAAAGGAGGACAGAAGAGGTAGCTTTGGTGTCAAGAAGGAAATCGACTAGTTTTCCTTCTATATTCAGAGTTACCCAACATTCTGGGTTTCTGATAAACAGTTGGTTTAGGGGAGCCACCAGGAAGAGCCCCAGAACCCCATCAGTCCCTTCCAGGGACATTGGTTATGTGAGCCCTCACAGATAGAGGTCCCTGAGAGCATTCAGATCTCCAGTGATTGTCCCACATAAGGGGCATGGCTTACGGGGTTTTCGTTTTGATTGTCCCCTCTGAGGACATTCTCATTTTTAGTGCTCTGAACAGCCATATAAATGGCACTTGGTGCCAGGACCTCGGGAAGTTCAGTCTGACATAGTATGTAAGGCCACAACTAAGGCCTGGGATTGGTGTTTTCTGTTCTGTTTTGTTTTGTTTTAAGCCTCCTTTTCTGTTTTTTTTTTTATTCTCCTCTTGATCTTGGTTGTAATATACCCAATTGGCATCTCATAAGAGCTCCTCCAGGGTGCCTTCCTGATCAACAGTCAGTTTCTGCAGTTTTCTCCGAATATCTGGGGCCAGTCTAGGGACAAATTTCTCTTTAGAAACGTCTCAGTCTCAGCGGTGTTAGAGCCTCCCTTAACCTTTCCAGGAAGGCCACCAGGGTTTTATCTTGTGTCTGTAAGATAGTGGCTAATTTATCATAATTTCAAGGTTTAACCTTAGACCTCCTGACCATACACAAAAAAAAATTTTTTTTTAAGATTTTTTCTTCACAAACCTTTTACAACTGTCCTTTGCTTTTAGATTTTGACCTAAGCCCTTTTCTTTCCAACCAGTCTCATTTAACAAAATTACTTTTTTTTACCTTTAACAAAAAATGTATTTTTATTCCTTATATATTTTTATACATCTATTCTTTTACATACAGAGTTGTCTTCCTTATTTTCATCAGTCTTAACTACGTTTAGCAGAATTTTAACTCTTAGAAGCCTTAGTCACCAGTGAAAGCTAAGTAGTAACCAGTAATGCAGGCTGCCCCCCAGATGGTGCAGAAGCAGGAGGGGGATGTGGTGGGAAGGCAGAAGAGGTGAGGAGCTAGCAGAAAGCAGAAAAAGAAAATTCCTAGATTTAAATCTTGTCAGCTCAGACAAGGGAGCAGCCTCCAGGTTTCTTTTGTTTTCCACCAGTGGAATAAGGCAGTCAATGTCAGTACAGAGAAGACAGGGAATTTCCCCAAAACAAAGGAGTTTTGGCAGCTGCCTGGGAATATTTCTTAAAGTCCCCGTTCTAAGTAGAATAACCAGAGACTGTTGGCTCTAATTATCATAGTCATTGACCCAGGAAACGAAGGAGACACAAGTCCCCATACATAGTCACATGGTGACTCCAACCTGCCGCCCCAGAGCCCAAAGCCTTAGAGTTGGAGCTTCATTCCTCCTCCCTTGCGGAACTACTAGGGCAAGTCTGGGAGGTGATCAGGCTCCCCTTCTGCCTCTTAGTGGCAGGTCTGCCAAAATGAACCCCAGGTTCTTACCAGTCTGATGGGTGGAGTTCCCCCAACTGGTTCCTGGACCTCACGGGTTCGGTTGTGCTCACACAGGGTCCTCGCCCCGGAGCGCCGGGACAGGTTAATCTCCTATGGATCGAGGTGCGCGCTGATGCCAGGGGAGCTCACCTCTCCAGGCGCTCCAAGATTAGCATCCTGGGCAGCAAGGGAGGTGGAAATGCACCGTCTCCGAATCCCAGATGAGAGCCCCCAAGAAATGTAGCAGGGTTCTCGCACAGAGAGTCTTGACGCTGAGGCTTTTCTTTCCAGGAAGCAACTTTGTTAGTGTCTGAATGGCTCAGTTGGGTTCATACCCGAAGAACAGCCCCCAAATGCCACGTGGTGTAGATTTTTGTATATTTTTTACTTCTTTGTCTGCCATATATGGTAACACACTAACATGCAGTCTGATTAAGTGGTCTCATGTTACAAGGTTGGGAGGGATTCTTGTCATGTACTCCTATAGCCAGGTTGCCTTCAGGTTTTTTTGTTTTGTTTTTTCTTTCTTTAGGGAGGGGACCCTACCACAGCACAAGGATGCACCTTTGGGTTGGTTCCATAATTGAGAGTACTTTCGGCCTCCTTTTTAGTTCTTTCTCATAGACAATTCTTTCTGCTTCTTGTCCCTGAATCATGAGTGTGAGACTATCTCTCTCATCCATCGAACACAGACAATTACAGTGTTAAGAAAAATGTGAGTCAACTTAATACTATCCTTGAAAATTTTGTTGCCTGATCTGGGTTAGGCTTAAGCAAAGATTCATGGGGAAGAAGAGACCTAAATTCCAAAATATAACACATTTTATTTCCTGTCAATGGATGATTCAAACTGTGGCCATTGAGATCTGACGGAAAGTACTATTTTTGCTATGCTTAAAATTGGAAATGTTTATTTTCCATAATTTTTTTTTAAAGCACATGATTTGCCTCATATAAGGAATAAGTTAGCTTGGCTTCTCAAAATTTACAGGGAACTGATATATTAATAACATTAAGACACATTTTCAACAGCTTGTAAAGGGAAAAAAAATCAAAGACAAAATGTGACCACAGAGTATTCAATTACTTTACATGTAGCCAGCTAGCCACCTAGCTTTCACTACGTCAAAAGAAATCCAGCTTCAAAAAGCACTTTCACAAATGAAGCACTGTATAATGGTGCCTTCCAAAGATCATCCGAATGGTTTTCTGCTTGTGAATATATTTTTTTAAATAGCAAAAACAAAAGATCATGTACATTTTTAGTAATTGCCCTACCTTTTCTAAACTTGTGCCTAACCAGGAAATGCAAAGTAGTTTTCATTCCAAACAATTTGGGTCTGCTAAATTGCTTAGAGAGCAATGTAAGTAGTAAGAAGAAAGAAAAAACTAGCTTTTGCCCAAATAGGCTTGTTTTCTATTCCTACAAAAGTCTGTATTGTACATTTGTTTGTTTTCTGATAAGAGCTCTTTGTTCTCATGCAGTGTTTATGATTTTGGCATTAGAATCTCCAAAAACTCAGGTGTTTCCTCCCAGGCTTTTTTACATAGCCCTATGAAGTAATTTCAACATTTATAAAATAGAGAATTAGTAGTCAATGTAATTATTAAAACCTTCTCTTTCTCAATTCCTTTCAGAAATGAAGCAGAAAGGGTTGCCAGGGTGGCTCAGTCAGTTAAGCAACCAACTCTTGATTTGGGCTTAGGTCATGATCTCACAGTTTGTGGGTTCAATCCCTGTGTCAGACTCTGTGCTGACATCAGCAAAGAGCCTGCTTGGGATTCTCTCTCTGCTCCTCCCTCACAAAAAAATAAATAGATAAAGTTATATAAAAAAGAAAAAAAAAGAAATGGAGCAGAAATATAAAGGAAAGTTGACATTAGAGAATTTAGCAATTGGAACACTTGATTGATTATGGGCTCAAGTAAATTAAGTGGATAAAAGGCAATAAAAACTCATTCTCTGATATTTCTCTGTATATCTATCACTGGATGAATTGGAAGACTGTCATAAAAACATCTGGAGAAATAAAAATTAGTGATTCTTATTGAGTCATGTTAAGTTCTTTTTTCTGAGATCAGAGAAGGTCAGCAGCTTTTAACACTGAGGTCAGCAGCTGTTTAACATTATAGCAAAACATTTCTAAATGTGTTTAAAATAATAATAAAGTGTTTAAAATAATAAAATATTTTACCAAATATGTTTAAAATACTACAATGAATAATGTAAACATTAAAATGCATAGAAGGAATATAAATATGTAAATAATCTAATGTACCTAAATCATTTTAGATATGCAGTTTTCATCATTTTTGTTTGGATTTAAAAAGGAAAATAAGACAATGGCATTAATTTTCCCTCAGATTAGCCCCTACTCAGTGGCAGATCTTTTAGAATCGAAAGTGAGTTTTATCTGATTTCAGACAAAACTGTCCCAGCAACTGCTGCTGTGTTCCCTTCACTAGTGATGAGATCAGTGGGCTTACACATACAGATCGATAACCAATCAGCGAGTACAAACAACTAAAAAGATCTTACCGGATTTGGGGTAGGTTGAGATCACAAGGTCATCTGGTCGGGCCTCAAATGACTCCACCTGGGACCACTCCTCAGCAATACTCCAGAAGAGGGGGACACCCTGAACATCCACTAACTCCCTCCTGAAGATATCCAGCTTCTTGTCCATTTTTCAGAAACTAGATTTTAAACAAAAAGGAACATGTTAAGAAGTATTTGTTTTAATAGCAGTAATCAAAGTAAAATAAATTGATATTTTATTAAATTAGTATTTCATTACTATAGATGCAGCAGCTTTAGATCACATTACTGTGCCTTATGAATCAGTGGAAGAAAAAAAGTATTATAAAAACTCATAGGTCTTACACTATTTCATATGTGCTGTTTATACATTAAATACCATCAACATGTTCATTGGACAATTGAGGCCGAGATTTGTGGGATAGATAGTAAAAGTACTGGGCTTTGGAGTAAAGGGAGAGTAACCACACCAACCACGAGACTCTGACCTGAACTGAAATCAAGAGTCCAATGCTTAATTGACTGAGCCACCCAGGCTGTAAACTAGAAACTGAAGAGTGGCCTTAGGTAGTACTTCCCTCCTTTAAATTACTAGATGAGACTGGCAAATGATTCCATCTAAATTGTATTTAACAGACCACAAGAATGAAAGTATGTATAGAGGGAGGGCGGGGAAGAAGAAGGGAATGACAACAAAAGACTGGGTGAAAGAAACAAGCTTGGGGTAGGTGTAGCACTGGAGATACATCGCTCCAATGCACTTTGTAACACTAGTGACATCATGTACAGTTTTATATTCTCAGCATGGTTCTAATAAAGGTACTTTTATCTCTCTTTAGCTATCATATATAAGTGGAAGAGCTTGAAATATATCCTAAGCACTACTCTGAAATATATTGTTGTTTTCCCAATTTAGCATGAGCCTAAGGGGTTATTTTTCTTTGTTTAAAGTGCTAGAAAAACAGAGACTATGTAACAAGCGTGGGTTTATCAGGCTTCCTGAGCCCTCCGGCAGCTGCTGAACTTCTCTTCAAGAATTAAAATCAGAAGTCTCCGGACCGGAGTCAAAGGATATAATTTAACCTGTTCCTTTTCTCATGTGCAATTTCTTATCTTTTTTTTCCTTTTCAAATCCTCCTCACTCCACCCCTACCCTGCCTCATGCAAATACTTTTTATTTTAAAAGATTATAAAGTTATAGTATACAAAGTCAATATATAAAACACTTTTGTGTTTCCATATGCTAACAAACTATCAAAAACAAATTAAGAAGACAATCCGTTTATAATTGCATCAAAAATAATAAACTATCTAGGAATAAATTTGACCGAAGAGTAAAAGAACTGTACACTGAAAACTATTAGACATTAATGAAATAAATTTAAGAAGACACAAATAAATGGAAAGATATTTTGTGTTCATGGATTGTAAAAGTTAATATTGTTACAATGTCCATACTACCCAGAGTAATCCCAGCTATGTTCTCCACTCTGTCAAAGTGTAACAAAGGACAAAATGTACAAGTTCTTGGGTGGCTAGCTACCAGGTTTTTGTTTGATTTCTAGAACAAGGTGTTATTATTTTGTTACTTGTTTTATTTTGATTTTCACTGCCCTTGTATATACTAACATAAAGGACAATGTTGTGAGAGCAAAATTAATTAATTAATTAATTCAAAAGTATCGATTGGATATTATTGTTTAATATCTGGGACACACTGCACTGGAGAATCTAACTACTATAAAAACTTTCAGCTATCTTCATGGTGCTTCGAAGAGAGTGGGAAAGAAAGATACTGATCAAACAATCATACCAATGAATTGAAATTTTCGTTGATGGTAAGTGCTATGAAGCAGAGATATATTCCATAAATAGAGGGAAACTGACAGAATCAAGCTGCTTAGAAATGTTTCCCCTGAGAAAGGAGCAAGTGTTAATTTTGAGAAGAAAACTTTCCAACCAGGAAAGAGCACGTCGCGCAAAGACCCTAAAATGGGAGAGAGAAGGCTAGAGTGTTAATGAGGTTGGAGTGTGTAAATACTTTGCCAAATTATGTTGTAAGAAACTAGAGACTTCAGGATTTTTTCTGCGTGATTAAATGTGTCTGGGATATAACTGTGTTTCTGTATGTTCTCCACCAGAATAGGAGAATCCACTGACCCACCATTATGCACAGAGTTAACAATAGTTCTGACCTAGTTTGAAAGAATGGTAATGTGTTAGTGGTTCTGAGATGTTCCTGAGCATCATGGGGGAGTATATATTTAAATATTATTATTATTATTATTATTATTATTATTATTATTTTAAATGCTTATCTTTGAGAGAAAGAAAGAGAGTGAGAGCTGGGGAGGGGGACAGAGGATCCAAAGTGGGCTCTGTGTTAAGAGTAAGTAAACATTATTTTTTTTATTATTATTTTCCTTTTACCAAAAGTCTTAGGATTTATAAATACCCTAAAGTTCCAATACAATAGATAGTATTAAGTTGATTCTTGTGTTTGCTACACCTCAAAAGTAAATTTATGACAGCACTGGGTTATGATTTGATGGTATTGGTACTACTATATTTCCTGTCATTATTTGCAAATTTTTGTGGATATCTGCCTGTGAAAAGAAAGAATAAGAAATGTAAAGTTTTAAAAGTTCATAGTTAGTCATTGTCCACCCTCCTCTGTTGCTAAATAACAAATTCTGATTTTTAAAAAAATAGTATTTGCTGGGAAGTACTGGGTACCTTTGGTACTATTTATAGTCAAGGGCCAGGGCAGAGAAAATGCTATGTGTTCACAATACCTTTACCTCTTTCCAAGCACAGAGAGTATTTTTTAGTCTCCCTTGAAGTTAGATTGGGAAGATGTGACTAAGTTTTGGTTACTGGGCTGTGGGTGACATAAAACTTTTCCTTGACCCTCCAGTCCTTTCTTCCATGGCCAGGGAGCCTTTCTAGTCTGTGTGTTCAGATGCCTAGTCCTGCCATGATTGAGGTGATCTTCCCACCTTTCTTTAGACCATGACAGGAAAAAATAATTCTTCATTATGTTAAGCCATTGATATTTTAGTGTTGTGGGTTTTTGTTTTGTTTTGTTTTGCTATGGTTGTTGTTGTTTTCCTATAGTATTGTAGCAGGATTCTCATACAGAGAGTCATGACACCCAGGGTTTTCTTTCCAGGAAGCAACTTTATTCCTGCCGGCACCACTCAGTTGGGTTCCATACCCAAAGAACTGAGCCCAGAATGCTAGGTGGTGTAGTTTTTTGTGTATTTTTTACTTTTTTGCCTCCCATATATGGTAACACACAAACTTGTATTCTGATTAAGTGATCTCATGTTACAAGGTCGCGAGGGATGTTGTCAGGTAACAAGGTTGCCTTGAGGATTTTTTTTCCTTTCCTTAGGGAGGGGACCCTACCACAGTCCCCCCTTTGGTGCTCAGACCCCTCTATTTAGGGTCAAAGGGCATCATCTTGGTTTAGAGGTTTATATACACTGTCCTCCCACATATCTAGTATAGTCCACCTGGGGCCTGCCATTTGATAGCTGTGTTGACATTGTCCCAGGTCTCTCAGAGATGAGAGAAGTTAGACAGAGGTTGGGGAATCTGGCTCAAGGTGATCTGGGATCTCCCACCATTGGGTTTTTCGGGCATTTATAAAAGCTTTGGCTTAGGCATGTTAAGTATTGAACAGAGACGATGATGAACTTTTTCCCCACTAAGCAAGACAGTTTTTTTTTCCCCAATAATTGAGCTTTTGAGAAGCCAAACCCCGACAGTAGGACTGGGGTATTTTGTTTTACTCTAAGGTCTGTGGGGATCTACTTTTCTAGTCTCTTATGGCCGTTGTTTTCCCATGTTGGTCCAACCAACAAAGTATCCTATGCACAAAAGGAAGGTGAGTGTTCACGGAAATCTCTCATCACATTTTTAGCCAGGCCGGGTCGGCCTCTGCTGATACTAAGGCAAAGAACAGAGCAAGAATCATAATAAAGAAACTAGGTGTGACACTGCATCACAGTAAGGAAACATATAGAAAATAAGGACAGTCTTTGGTTCCACTGGACTGTCGATTCCTCAAGCTTCTGCCATGTGTAGATTAGTCAGCTTCCAGAGTGACTAAAGCAGGGCTGCAGTCTCCCAGAGCCTCTGGAGTTGCAGATTGCTTCTTCCGTATGGTCAGCTTGCATGGCATTGATGGATCAGGAATGCACTCCCAGTTTCGAGATGCTGGCTTCACTCTGCTGTAGTGAATGCAGAGACCCACTTTGCCTACCTTACTGCGGTAGGGGTGGACAAAATGACAATGAACGGGAGCCTCCAGGGGGCTTTTAGGGGGTGGACAGTTTATTTCTTTATCTATATTGCCTCTCCCGGTTTAAAGGGGTGAGCGTCTGTGGTCAGATTCACAGGTAATCGCTCCCTGACCCAGTGGAGTAAGGTGGTTAGGGTACAGCCAGGGGCTCGCATCTGTTGCCTTAGATTGGGTTAGATTGTCTACCTCATTTAGATCCCTCCATATGCACTGGATAATGGGGAGAGGGTGCCCATAAGGGATTTTATAAGGGGAAAACCCCATCTGGTTCTTCAGCCTCCCATTTGTAGCTGCAGTCTGCCTCCTGAATGGCCCTTATCTCTCCCTGCCTAATGTTAACCCTTTCCCTATTTATTTCTTCCCTGGAATAGGGCCTGTAACTGCTGTTAGAAAATAGGGATGATGACTGCTCTGGCTTCTTCAAGCTGATAAGGGATGGTGTAGGGGTTCAGCAGTTAGAGTCTACTCAAGGGTCGGTCGAGTGGCCCACAGCATGGTTTTACAGGAAGGCTGACAGGCATGAGGTGGCATAAACATTAGCAGACATAAAGAGAAAAACACACAGTAAAGATCATACTGACCAACAAGATGGCATCTTAAGATAATGCCCTCAGTTCCCAAACCTGTCAAATAATCTAGGAGAGACCCTGACTTTGTAAACAACATATGTCAGGGAATCAATCTCTTAACCCAGGTGATGGAGAAGTGGTGGCAGTAAGTAATCAATGGTGGCTCTATTTCTAAGAGTTTGGCCCTAACTTAATTAAAAAAAATTTAAGGCATCTAATGCTTATCAGGTGTTATTAAGAGTTTTGCTGAGTATAAGCAGACAGTCTGCTTTATTTTGATGTGTAAAACTTCTTTAAGAGCCAGGAGTTCTACTAGAGAAAGAGTCAAGGCAGCCATTTACCATTATTAATTTGTAAATTTTTAGGTAAGCTAAACCTGGGTATTATTTTATAAAGCAGAATTTGTATTACTTTATGTGCCTTTTCTGTCTTGTAGGGGAAGGCCTTTACCCAGTGAGTAAAAGCATTAACCCGCACAAACAGATGTTGGAATTTTTTTTTTTTTTTTTTTTCTTTGGCAGATGAGTGAAACCTAATTGTTAATCTTTACTGGATAGTCTCCAGTTCCTTGATTTTCTGGGAAAGCAAGTTTGTGGTTGAGAGGATTGTTTTTAAGACATACTTTACAGCCTGATAGTACTTGCAGAACTGTCCTTGACAATTTTTCTTTTTGTAAACATTTTTTGGGCCATTTGATAAGTTTTGTCCCTCCCGAAATGAAAGTCCTGATGCTGTGTTTTAATAATCTTTCAGCTCTGTGAGCTTGGTAATAGTAATTGCCCTGCTCTGTTTGTAACCATTCCAAGGGCTGGAGACAGTGTCTGCAAGTCAGACCCCAGTTTATTTTTGTGGGGGAGACTAGTAGGATTGAGTCCCCTTTAATAACTGATAAAGCAGGAAACCATTTTTTTGAACCCTGGGATCTACAGCCTACAATATCCAGTAATTTTCAAAAACTCACGTAATTGTTTATCTGTCCTGGAGTTAGTAGCACATAGTCTCTGATTTAGTTATAATGTTCCTTTCTATCAAGGGAGTGAGGCTCTCTGGCATTATCAGTAAAAAATGAGAAAAAATTAGGTTTCCCCATATACATCCCAGGGGCTGAGGGGAAAATTTGGTTAGAAATTTTTCAAAGATGCCTCTAATTATCATGCTGCCTTTGGATAGCTGGCCTGGAGTGGAAAGGAGGACAGAAGAGGTAGCTTTGGTGTCAAGAAGGAAATCAACCAGTTTTCCTTCTATATTCAGAGTTACCCAATGTTCTGGGTTTCTGATAGACAGTTGGTTTAGGGGAGCCACCGTGAAGAGCTCCAGGACCTGGTTAGTTCATTCCAGGGACATTGGTTATCTGAGCCCTCATAGATAGAGGTCCCTGAGGGCACTCAGATCTCCAGTGATTGTTTCCATACAAGGGGCATGGCTTATGGGGTTTTCATTTTGGTTGTCCCCTCTGAGGATGTTCCCATTTTAGTGTTCTGAAAAGCCATATAAACGGCACTTGGTGCCAGGACCTCGGGAAGTTCTGTCTGACATAGTATGTAAGGCCACAACTAAGGCTTCATATTTCTTTTCTTTTCTTTTTTTTTTTTTTTAAAGGTTCCTTTTCTGTTTTGTTTGTAATATGCCCAATTGGCAGCTCGTAAGAGCTCCTTCAGGGTCCCTTCAAGGACAACAGCTAATTTTTGCATTTTCTCTGAATACCTAGGGCTGATTGAGTGACAAATTTGTCCTTTAAAATCATCTCAGCCTTAGGGGTGTCGGGGGGATTCCCATATATTTAATGAGAGCCTCCCTCAACTTCTGTAGGAAGGCCATTGGTCTCCCCATTTTATGTTTGTAAAATAGTGGCTAATTTAGCATAATTTAAGGGCTAAGTCTTAGATTTCCCTTTTTTTTTTTTTTTTTTTTTTTTTTCCCAAACCATCTGTCTCATTAAGAGTCTGATTTAACAAAAGCATTATATCTTTCCAGGTCAACTCAAAAACATATGTAATATTCTGAAAAGCCTTTATATACTTACCCAATCAGATCTCCTTTTATCTGTCTTAAACCTTGTAATGTAAAGGGTTCCCCCCCCCCCCACCCTATTTCCTGCCTGTAGGACCTTGGGCATATGGACTGTGACCAAGCAAGATTTTCTTGGTTGTCATAGGGTGCATTAAGTCTATTATGGCCCAACAATAACTCACATATCGATTATTGCCGTTGAGGGAGGGGCTTAAAGAGCCAAAGTCAAGGTCTAGTCCCCTGCCTTTTCCAACAATGCCCACATAAATATGCTTCAGCCATGTGGATATCCATTTTTGGCATACAATGGGCTAAGTTTAGTAAAATGGCTCCCATGTATCTTAGTAAAAGCCCTTTATATTATCCATGCCTCATATGGCAGAGGCATCCATTCCTCTGCTAAACAGAAACAACACAAATGTGGAGGATTTGGAGGCTGGCACCAAGAGTATTGCCATTATTTCCCCATTCTTTGGATCAAAGGAGGAATTTTAATCTTAACCCTGTGTACTTTTAAAATCTATTTATTTTAACCTTAGTCCATCCTGACCACACAAAAAATTTCTTTTTAAAGATTTTCCTTCACGAGCCTTCTACAACTTTTCTTTGCATTTAGATTTTGTCTCAAGCCATTTTTCTCCAAATAGCCAGTCTCATTTAGGACAAAATTACTTTCTTTTACCTTCAAAAAAATATATTTTCATTTTTTATATCTTTCTTTTACATCTCTTACTTGTCTACATAGAGCTGCTTGTCTTATTTTTACCAGTTTTAACTACATGTAGCAGAATTTTAACTTCTAGAAACCTTGGTACCAGTGAACTAAGTACTGACCAATTGTGAATTCTATGTTACATCAGAACTTTTATTTTAGATGGCAAACTTATGAATCCATTAAGTAGAAAGCATGCTTTTCAATAGTCCCAAATATTCTTATTTTTTTTTTCTGCAACAAGTCAGAAGCACAAACCTACATCTGGTAATTAGTGCTTTCACCTCTTATCTCATTAGATATCCAATGAATTCAATCTCAATTTATCATGCAAGCAAAGATTTAAAGTTTTAGGTTACCAAAGACTTTGAAAGCTACCTTAACAATTACCCATGAAAACTTTGAGACAGACAAAATTAACCATCACTTTAAGTCATCCTTTTGTTAACAAATTGGAACAGAGATAACATGAGCTTATTTGACCTACAGCAAATCTAGGTAGAATAATTTTTTTTTTTTAATGTTGTTAAACATTGTCTATCTCAAACCAACAAACTTAAATTAGCTTAAACACTGAATATGCTTTACTTGAGTCCACTTAAGACAGTTTGTTCCCCATGGTTAATTTTTACCTGGAATGTTAGTGGGGAAATCTGTCTTCGGTGATCTTCACTTCTCAACATCTAGGGTGGGAAGAGGAGTTGATGGTGCCTGAGGTATTGAGGAGCCAGTTATGCAGGCCTCCCCCTAGGTGGTGCAGAAGCAGGAGAGAGGGAAGGGAAGGCAGAAGAGACAAGGTGCCAGCACAAGGCAGAGAAAGAGAATTCCCAGTTTTAAATCTTGTCAACTCAGACAGAGGAGCAGGCTCCAGGTTTCTTTTGTTTTGTTTCCCACCAGTAGAATTAGTCAGTCCATGTCAGTCCGGAGAAGACAGGGAACTTCCCCGAAACGAAAGGAGTTTCGGCAGCTGCTTGGGAATATTTCTTAAAGTCTCCGTTCTGAGGTAGACTAACCAGAGACTGTTGGCTCTAATTATCATAGTCATTGACACAGGCAATGAAGGAGACACAAGTCCCCATACATAGTCACATGGTGACTCCAACCTGCTGCCCAGCGCCCAAAGCCTTAGAGTTGCAGCTTCATTCCTCCTCCCTTGCGGAACTACTAGGGCAAGTCTGGGAGGTGATCAGGCTCCCCTTCTGCCTCTTAGTGGCAGGTCTGACAAAATGAACCCGGGTTCCTACCAGTCTGACGGGTATTCTCTGAACTGGTTCCTGGGCTTCAAGGGTTCCATTGGCACACACAGGGTCCTGGCTTCTGTGCGCTGGGAGGGCTAGTGCGCTGGGAGGGCTAGTCTCCTGCGGATCGAGCAGTCCTCTGGTGCCTGGTGAACCCCCTCTCCAGGTGCCCTGAAGTTTGCATCCCTAGTGGCAAAGGAGGTGGAAACGCACCATCTCCAAATCCTGGATGAGAGCCCCCAAGTAATAGAGCAGGATTCTCGCACAGAGCGTCATAACACTGAGGCTTTTCTTTCCAGGAAGCAACTTTATTCCTGCCAGCACCACTCAGTTGGGTTCGCACCGGAAGAACTGAGCCAGAATGCCACGTGGTGTAGTTTTTTTTATATCTTTTTTACTTCTTTGTCTCCCATATATGGAAACACACAAACTTGTAGTCTGATTAAGTGATCTCATGTTACAATGTCTTGAGGGACTTTGTCAAGTAGCAAGGTTGCCTTGAGGTTTTTTTTTTTTTTTTCTTTCCTTAGGGAGGGGACCCTACCACAGTAGAGTCTGTACTGTACTATCCAACATATTGTGGCTACTACAGGAACATTCTCAATGAAATATCTACTCTTATGGAGCCAATGTGGAGTTTGATAAAATAAGAATAGACATACTATATGGAGATAAGTACCAAGAAGAAAAATAGAACATGGTAAAGTGATAAGGAATGAAGAATTAAGTAGTAAGAGAAAAATGATAACTAGAATTCATACATAAAGGACAGATAAATGAGTGGTCACACCTTAAATGTGATAACTTCAAATCTAGTGTCAGCATTCTTATCTACTCTGTAAACACCCTCGATATGTGACTTACACGTATTAGTGTCGACATCACCAGGCTGACAAAGACTTATATATTCTGAACATTTCTATGAATGTCTTGACTATTTGACAAATTCAAAACGTTTAAATCTGAGGCCATTTCTTTCCTCCTAAATATGTTTTCCCTACTGTGTTATCTAGGCCCTACCTTAACTATAAATCTTTTTAGAAAACTCACACATAACAACATGAGAAAGCTCCTCTCTTCTTGCTATAGATGGGATGCTGCCCAATTCATGAATCATTTAACAAATTAGATCTTAAAATTTACTCGGTTGAACTTTGTTTCCTAACCGATTTGGTGGTAGCATTGGTATCAAAGTGAACTTATTTTTAAGTTTTTAGTTTTAGTTTTATAATTTTTTCATGTGTATTTATTTATTTTGAGAGAGAGAAAGAGACAGAACATGAACAGGGGAGGGGCAGACAGAGAGGGAGGGAGAGAATCCAAAGCAGGCTTTGCACTGTTAGCACATAGTCCGATGTGGGGCTCACACCCACGAACCATGAGATCACGACATGAGCAGAAATCAAGAGTCAGATGCTTAACTGACTGAGCCACTCAGGCTCCCCATGGGATCCAGAGTGAACTTCTGATAGCATTTGGGGGGCAACAAGAAACATAGGTATGATGCCCCACAAGCCCTTTGAGTCCACTGTTTTTCTTGTCCTTTCTGAGGGCTCCTGGTAAGTCTTGGTTTTAGCTCTGTTCTTATATTCAAGCTACTGATCTAACTGGATTTCTGACAGGAGGCTCTCACAGAGCAGAACACCAGTTCTTAGCTCTTGGTTCAGTCCACAAGTCCATGTTGGAATCCCTTCCCCAGTTCCAGTCCAAGGTCCTTATTTATTAGAGTTTGTTGGTTGAATCCTTTCCCAATTTCCTGTCCAAAGTCTCCTGAAGGGCATCTGCTGGTTAAGCCCACGTTGGGGTTTGCTTGTGGTATACACGGGGCCTTCTCTTGACCAGTCCAGAATGACATGTTTTGGTTGCTGCAGGTGTATTAAGGTGCACATGTTTTTTTGTTTTGTTTTATGTAAATAAAAGTTATTGGTAGCATGGATCTTGGAGGCCAAAAAGCTGCAAAACTTAGTGGGCATAGGTTGAGGATTTAAGAGCTGTTAGAGCACTCACTGCCTAACTCAAAGACTCTGTGTTAGGATAAATTTGTCAGAGAATGAGTTAGGTTGACACTAGGTCACCAACCAACCTCAAGAAAGTTTCCATGCAATGAGGCACACTGCAAAACACCTCACTAAATCCCAACCCCTTGACAAGTCCCTCTTAAGTATTAGTTTGGCTCCAAGAAACCCAAAACCTAGCTGAAAGAAATGGGATCCTCTGTATATAGAGAATTGAGTGTGCTTCCTTCCAGCTCACCTGCTTATTTTATGTCTAAGAACTATAGTTCCAGAATGTTCCAGATGTCTAGCAAGATGGAAAAATGTTACTAAAGACAATGTGGAAGTAAAGTGGCCATACGTGGATCGTTCCGATCAGATAAGATGATTTAAGAAGCTCACTTGAAAGTAAGGGTTCTCAAACAGAACTGAATACCTCTTTTAATTGGCAAGCAGAAGCCTCCACAAGGCTAAAAAAGTTCAAAATAGTTTCATTAAAAGATTACAAAAGGCTAACAATAAATTAAAGATGTAAGAAGTGCCTGAAACAAAAGATTATATGACTGACTTAACTCCTGCTGCTCCCCCAGTGTGATCCTCTGTCTGAATTGTTTCTCCTGAAGAGACTACATAACTGTAAACAAAAATCTCAGCTGATGGCCTTACAGACACCCCTAGATCTGCCTCCAAAGGATGGCTCCTATATGGGCCCCTCCTAGACAGGACAAAACTGAGAGATTTTTCAGGTAAATGGTTACTTTTTCCTTGAAACAACTAAGGGAAGACTCTGGCAAATACCAGAGCCAATAGAGAGGATCTTTGAAAAACCAGTAGAAGCCCGCCAAAGGTAAAAATTCTTACCAAAATCAGTTCTTCCGAGTCTCTGTAGTGCCCGCTAAAGATTGCAAAATGCAGTGTTACATTGACCCTTCCTTTCGAAGTCCAAACCCATTGCTTTTTGAACCTTTCTGTCCCAGGGACAGCCTTGGCCTTCTCACTGGTCTCATTTTGCGTAACTGTGCTTGGCTTTCTGCCTGCCTGTTACATGCAAGGTTTTGTTTTGCTTAGCTTTGCTTTTTTCTTATTTTATAAGTGACTCTGGATTTTGAGAAAGTAATATTTTTTTTTCATTCTCTTTAGGGACCCATCTGACACCTGATGGAGGTTATTCAATATTGCCAGAAATATTTAAAATTAAAACTATGTACACAGAGGGAAAGAAGCAAATTGAAGATAATATAATTGGATAGGTGAATCAATCTATAATGTCAATTAAGTTACCACCCAATTCTTCGAGGGATTGAGAAAAACTATCCTTAACTCACAAATCATTTTGCAAAACAAAAGTCAGCTGTGCAGGCGATTCAGAATTCACCTATTCCTTTACCATTGGAAAACTTTCCCTGTTCCTAAGGCTTCTGAGTCCCAGCCCCGGGTTTCTAGTCCTCCCTCATCCTGCAGGGACCTTCCATGACCCTCCAGGTACCTCACTTGAGGTTGAGTGTTGCTGCTTTTACTGCTGCACCAATGCCCCTGACCTGCCCCTGAACACCTTTGTATTCTGTTTGCTGAAGGTGGGAGACAACTTGACTTGGCCACTTGGCTTGACTCACCAGCCTGGGTGTTCCCACCTGCCCCTGCTGCCCAGTTGTGGCTATAGCCACAGATAAAAACCTTGTTTCCCAGGAAAAAACAAAACAAAACAAAAGCCTTCCCCTTTTTATCTCTAAAGGCTTGTAAAGCATTGGCCTTAAGAAATTAAAGTGCTTCTTGGAAGAATATCGGTTCTTTCTCTGTCTTTTGAAGTTATACCTCTTATTATGCGTTTAAAATGTAATGGATGGGTTAAATGGGGAACCAGCATAAAGGAGGGTACTTTTTGGGATGAGCACTGGGTGTCATACGTAAGAGATGAATCACTGGGTTCTACTCCTAAAGCCAAGACTACACTGTACATTAAGTAACTTGAGAATAAAAAAGAAATAAGGTCTACGTGTCTGTGTGTTTGGGTGTATGTCCACTCGCATATGTTGTAAATATGTGATATGTTTCTACCTCTGGATGGTATCGCTAAAACTAATTTCTGAAAGAGTTCTATTTAGTTGGTTTGAAGACAAGTGCTTATAAGGATTTGGTTTTCTAAACCTCTCAGAAAGATAGAAACTAACCTACATGTTTTTTTTAAGTTCACATGGTCTGGGAAAATATTTGATATAAAAGTTAGTTTAATGTTGATGTTTTAATTGAAACAGACATGTCTTTAGACGTTTCAGCATTAGATATAAAACTTTCATTCCACCTGGGTTTACTAGTGAAATAAGTTCATATTGTCTCTTACAAGGTCTGTCAACTACACCAAAAGAATAGACTGGAATAATGGCTGACTTTGTCTAATATTTAATGAAGTTTTTGTAGGTAATTCAAATGTAATTATTCATTTTAAATGCTTATTTTTGAGAGAGGGAGAGAGGGAGACAGAGTGTGAGTGGGGGAGGGGCAGAGAGAGAAGGAGACACAAAATGTCAAGCAGGTTTCAGGCTCTGAGCTGTCAGCAGAGGGTCTGACTCCGGGCTCAAACCCAGGAGCCCTGAGATCATGACCTGAGCTGAAGTCAGACGTTTAACTGACTGAGCCACCCAGGCATAATCTTTTTTAAAAATTTTTTAAATCAAATATAATTACTAATAACAAGTAAATTAAATAGATGTAAACAAAATGTCCCTTGAAATATAACTTCCTCTGGAAGATAATTATAAGTCCTTGGAAACTACTTAATATTCTTCACACTGGTAAAAGTCAATGTTAGTCCATGTTAACCTAAACCAAACATTGGCTTTCATGCCTATTAATGAGTTAAAATAATGAAATATTGTACCTAAGGATATGATGTGTCTTAATCACAAAAAAGTTAATATTAAAGTCACAATAATCAATACATTATTCCCCTAGAAAGTGATAATATTTTGATATTCAGATTCTTTTTTAAAAGGCGTTTATTCTGAGACAGAGAGTGGAAACAGAGGAGATGGAAAGAGGGAGACAGAGAGGGAGAGAGACAGTATCCCAAGCTGGCTCCACACTCAATGTGGAGCCCAACATGGGTCTGGAACTCACCAAACGTGAGATCATGACCTGAGCTGAAATCGAGAGTTGGACACTTAACCAACTGAGTCACCCAGGTGCCCCGATATTCAACACACCTAAGCAAGACAGATTTTATGAACTCCTTTTTAAATGTGTAAAGACTAAGCTATTTTAGCAATAGAAATGCTGTATTTGTGGGGCTTTTCAAAGCACAGCATTGGGAATCTGAGGTGTGGCATTTGAGCTGTTTCACAAACCAACCGTATAAACCTGAGTTACTTACCTCCTATTTCTGAGCCAGGTTTTACCTGTCTAAAAAATATGGGAAATACACAAAATGGTCACTCTGGTTTGTTTCACCCCTAACATTCTCCAATTCTAAATAAAATGAATATTCTCTGGTTACCAACTATATGTTTTTTTAATTTTTAAAAAAAAATTTTTTTTTAAACGTTTTTTATTTATTTTTGGGACAGAGAGAGACAGAGCATGAACGGGGGAGGGGCAGAGAGAGAGGGAGACACAGAATCGGAAACAGGCTCCAGGCTCTGAGCCATCAGCCCAGAGCCCGACGCGGGGCTCGAACTCACGGACCGCGAGATCATGACCTGGCTGAAGTCGGACGCTTAACCGACAGAGCCACCCAGGCGCCCCTACCAACTATAGGTTTAAAAAAAATTTTTTTTTATGTTTTTATTTTAGTTATGAGAGAGACAGAGTCGAGCAGGGGAGGGGCAGAGAGAGAGGGAGACACAGAATCTGAAGCAGGCTCCAGGCTCTCAGCTGTTAGCACAGAGCCTGACGTGGGGCTTGAACTCACAGGCAGTGAGATCATGACCTGAGCTGAATGAAGTCGGAGGCTTAATCTACTGAGCCACCCAGTGCCCCCCAACTATATGTTTTAGGTCATAACAGTAGAAACAAGAAAGGAACATGTTTACCACAACACTCCTCTATTGCTGAAAAATTCTGTTAGGATACTGCTAGTTAAAATGCTGCTTTGCTTTTATCAAACTTCAAAGCGTACATTTATAAAAGCTTCTTATTTATAAAGTCTCAAAAATAATACAAACAATATTCTGTATTTTTCACATGACTTTTGGCAGTTTATGTCTGTAATAAATTATCCAATTATGTGCCTTTTGACTGTTGTCTTTTGTTTGTTTGCTGTCTACATAGAAATGAGCCTATGTTCTTTTCCCACACACTGTATCCTATAAATGATCTTAGTTTATGTTATCAAATTTAGTTGGCTAAGATAGCATGGATTAACACCAAGGCATAATGCATGAAAAATACTAGTATTTATGAGCATTTATAGTCATTATAATTTTCATATTATATATCTCCACTTGACTTAATAATAGCTTTGAAATTGATATTATCATTGGAAATTTTCAGAGTTTATGCAACCTGCCCTATAACACAAAACTTCTAAATGGTAATCAGATTTCACGTCCTGGAAATTAACTCATCCAACAGTGAAAGCTCTCAGCTTTGTTGCTGGAAAGGCCACTGCTAGAAAAATCTAGAACTTACCAACTATGTAGCTTTGGGCAAGTGAACTTTTTTGAGCAGAGAATTCTTCATCTGACCAGATAGCATCCATTTCATAGAATCATAGTCATTGTGTAAATGTCATTGTCATAAGCTCATAAATGAAACTAACTGGAATTTAAATAAAAACTTGAAAGAATATCATAAATGAAATAATGTGTATGAAAATGAATCATGCTACTGGGTGTTCTATGTAAATGATGAATCTCCAAATTTTACTCCTGAAACCAATACTACACTATAGGTTAACTAACTTAAATTTAAATAAAAACTTGGAAGAAAAGAAAAAGAAAAAGAAAATGCAGCACACTGTCGGGCATGTATTTCTAAAAGTGTTATCATATGGTCACCATTTATACCATAATAATCTCAAATTCATGCTTTTTAAAAATTTTAACACTGTCTCAAACCAGAAAAAAATACATTCTCTTTCATCTAGAGAACTATTCTCTATCTTTGATTCAGTCCCACAAAAAGAGATAATGGTCTAAGTTTTTATATTTAATCTCTGCTTTATAATCTCTCTCTTTTTTTAAACGTTTGTTTGTTTGTTTATTTATTTATTTATTTATTTATTTATTTATTTATTTATTTATTTTTGAGAGCTGGAGCTGGGGAAGAGTAGGGAGAGAGGGAGAGAGAGAACCCCAAGCAGACTCCATGCTATCAGCACAGAACCCAACGTGGAGGTCCAACTCAAACCGTGAGATCATGACCTGAGCTGAAGCCAAGACTCAGATGCTTAACTGACTGAGCAACTCAGATGCCGCTATAATTTGTCTTAAGCAAGCCATTAGCATTAAAAATGCTTAACAACTTTAGTATTTAAGTGGAGATAATTGCAATTACCTGTTTCCTCCCTCTCATACACATATTCGCAAGATGAATGTACCCTATTATTTCATATCCTCAGGCAATTCTTTGTACATAGTCAGGAAGTAATTTGCAAATTTAACTTGTCTCATTTTACAATTTTTAATTAGATTCTCTATGTCAATTTGCTGGCTTAGAGAATTCAAATATCATAAATTTTATATTTTACATTTGATTGTGATCAAAATGATCATTTTGTGGCAAGTTGTATTATCTATTGGTAGTATAAGATATATCTATTGGTATATCTATTAGTGTCCATATTTAGTGTATATATGTGTATGTATAAATCTGTATATATATATAAATGTGTATATTTATATATGCATATATACAAATGTATTCAATGTCAATATATTTTTGAATCTTCAAAATATTTTAATATAATCTCTCAGATAGATTAATGTTGTGTAAGATTTACCTCTGCATATCTATTTCTATCAATTTCTCTCAAAACTTTTAACATACACAGTAAATGAGTTTTTCTTCTTACTCTGAAAGTATGCTCTCTGAACTATAAAACTGTGATTGTGTTCATTATGGAATATAATATTTATTAACATAGATTTAGCTAACTCTTGATCTTTTTTGTTTTGAATCTATCTTATTAGACAATAACACTACTTTTTCTTAGCCTATATTTTTTCTCTGTTTCTCAATTCATCCTTTTAAAAATCCATATGTGTGTGTGTGTGTATATGTATATATATATATATATATATATATATATATATATATATGCACACATATGTTTATTCCCTTTTAATGTTTAAACCAATTTGAGCACTTTTGTTAACAAAAGTATTTCATTATTCTCCTTTAAAATATGTTTCTTTGTTTCTTGTCCATCTATAATTTCTATGGGTACTGTAACTTTTAGCACAACCTTCTTTGGAGAATAAGATACAAAGTTCAATGTCTTTGAGAAATAACGATATTTATATAGGCTGAAAACATTGACTTCTGCTAACTTGACAAAACTGGAGTTAGATTAAGCCTTAAACCCACATTGACAAAGGCAAAGTGGCCTATAATGGGATGAATCAGACCTAAAGAAAATTACCTGGGCTATGTCAGATCTCTTATCACCAAACCTTTTCCAAAACAAAGAATTACTCTTTTCTGGGAAAGATTAGTGTTATTCCACTGTTCCTCCTCTCTAAAATCTATTCTCAGGATGTGGTGCTATGAGATGCAATGAGATGAATGTACCTGTGTATGTTCTGCCAAAGCGAGCGCTAGATGTGTGCATTGTGAAGTTTCATAAAGCTTTAATTTTTCCTAGAAGGAGATGACTTTAACTCAGGTGTGCATCTTCAACTGCGACGTCTTAGATTCTGCCCGGACACACACCCTTGAAAGTATTCTTCAAATTTTAAAGGCTTTGGATAGCTACTTCCTATTGACTTTTGAAATCAGTTCCAAACTCTTTCAAGTTTATTTCTGTCAAGTTTCAGAACACAACAGGAAGTTGTTCTTAGATGCAATGAAGAAGGATACACTTGCCAACATTCCAGAGAAAACAAAGGGTCTAATTGTTGCTGAAAATACCCTCTGCATACTCTGAGCCATCATGAAACACTAAATGAGTCATGTGGCCCCAAATGAATTTTTTTTTTTACCATATAAAATACCTCTTCTAGTATATCTGGAAATTTGGGTATCTCATATGATCATACAGCCTTCAACTATATTATCCCCATTTTCAGTCGGGAATATAGTGATTTTAAAGTTCAGTATAGCTTTATTCATGTTGATAGCTAATAAATCTATTTTAATGGTTTAAAATAAAATATAATTTTGGAACATTTTCAGAACATTGGCTTCTAATTTTCACATCTTGAAGAAAATATTTATATCTTTCTTTTTAAAAAAACGTGATTGTAAACATTTATGCATTGAAAAAAACCTGTATTGACTGGTCATAGGCATTAGGCCAAATAAATTAATCTGACTTACTAGAATCATTTTAATTTCAAATATTTAGGTTTAAAATGTATTAAGCTCTTTTCATCAGTTGTTAAAATACAATGCTCAATAATCTCATTACTACAATAAACATTTAGTGATATCAAGTGACTCTTCATTTATTAAGGTTTTCTGTACTAATGTGAGGTTTTTTAAATATTGCTTAAATAATAAATCTAAGGTAAAAGTCAAAGGGATATAGAAGAGACCATTCTGAAGTAGTTTTTCATTAAAGTGACAGTAGGAGAGTGCGCATGAAAAAATAATCGTGTTTCAAAACCTTTAGGAAAGTAATAAATTTGTAGAAACTGAAGAACACATTACTGTAGTGGTTCTCTAATTTAAAGATAAAAAAGATCATATATGCATTGTAGTGAAACACATGCCATATAGTCAAACTATTTTTGAAAAAGGAAATAAAGGCAGTCATCAATGGAAAATGCATTTATCTAACATCTATACAATACAATTCTCTGGTAATTTCAAGAAGTACAAAAAAGCAGACTTGTATCTTTACCTAGATTGGATTTCCATATTCTTACACACAGATTTTTAAAGAATTCAACCAAGTAGTTGAGATGTTCCTTTGAGAGAAATATTCCTTCGAGATAAACAGAAATACTGAGGTGGAAGATTAATAACCTTTAAAATTAATTTTAGCTTTACAAAGTTAAAATTAGTAGAGCAGACTACCTCTGCAGACAATACAATTTTAAATATGAAAAATAATGCTTTGAATTTATGATAGAAAATCTGGACCTAAGAATCCCCAGATAGTTCCCATTTCACAGCAAAACATCCATACGAGAATTTTCCATTTCTCATTCTCTAATTTTTCAGTTGTTAAATTTAGTTTTATACAAAATATTGACACTTTAAAGAGAGAGTTGATGAATCACTTACCAGATGCTTGTCTTGAGGAACTGGAGGCCCAGAGTTTGTTTCTACAGAAATTGGTTACTGGAAATTTCCCTCTATATATTGTTCAGTCAACCAAGATAATCTGTCTTTGCATTAGGAAGAAAAGATGAAATCTGTAGGGCTATATGAGGTTGATAATTAGCTGTACAAAGTCTATTTATTACCAGTTTAAGTATTAAATGCTTAAGGGAAAGCTTTTTGTTGTTACTTGTGGTGGTAGATAGATGGAAACAAAGAGCCTGTGGAAATCCATGGAATCTGGAATGAACACTATCCAATAATTACGTGTAGTAAATGGAGGCTCTTTAACTTTCGCTTTTAATTTCAGCTATAAAAGCATAACACGGATGCCATTTCATGGCTCCAGTGTTTTTATTAGAAACCCTCACTTAAAGGTGATTTATTTGTACCTCTAGAACTGCATGGGCAAATTAGACCAGCAGGAACATGTTCCCTGTGTCAGAGCAAAGGGAAAAGAACATGAAGCCAAGAAAAGTTGGAATATCTTCTGTTCCTTAAATGAAGCCTCTACCATCCAGAGCCAGATCTATATCACTTTTTTAAGCCCTGGGTCAATAGTGGTGACTGTGGTAAAAATTCTGTTTCCAAATAGAAAAAACTGGTTTGAAACTCTTGTCATTTTCCATATGATCACCTATATACGACATGCTTCCTTTTTGTTTCTAGGTCTTGAAATCATGCTGTTAACACAGGGCAAAGTTATTTAGAGCTGTGAGTTTATCAAACTGTACAGAAATGGAATTTGAAATTGCAACCTCTCATTCAACAAAGTATAAAGATGTTTTTTAAATGTTTATTTAGTTTGGGGGGGGGAAGCACAAGCAGAAGAGGGACAGAGAGAGAGAGGGGGTGAGAGAGAGAATCCTAGGCAAGCTCCACACTGTCAGCACAGAGCCCGTCCCGGGACTCAAAGCCATGAACCATGACACCATGACCTGAGCTGAAGTCAAGAGTCAGATGCTTACCCGACAGAGCCACTCTGGTGCCCCAAGGTATAATTAATTTATATTATCATCCTCTGTGAACATCCAACCGTTCTTTTGGCTCCAGTGGGAAAATCTTGATTAAGGATTTTATCTTGTAGTCTGCTTCAGGGAAGAAACTAAGAAACAACCTGAATGTCACACTGCTACAGAATTACAGGAAGGCAACACATCTGGAGAAAATTAGATACCATTTATAGATTAGTCTGAAAAGCAGGGGAAAATATTTCCAGTTTGCCTCTCCACAGGTCTTGCAGCTAGAATATGATGCTCAGGCTCTTCTCATGCCTCCCATGCATGAGATTGAAGATTTATGTTCCAGAAAAATTGCAACTTATGGATTCAGGACCTAGTGTTACTAGATATAGCTGAAGAAAGCATGCCATTAATGAAAACAAGGGAATTCAGGGATGAGACTTTTCAGGTTAGTTTGATTGAAGGATGCATCCCACTTAATTTGACCTCATGAGAAAGGTCCAGGGAAATAATCCGCTTAACTTTATTCTCCTCTCTTCTTCAGATCTCCTGCCAAATAGAAGCCAGAGAGCCCAAAATCCTGTTAATGTAATCCATACACTTCAACCTCCCAAGGCAGAAAACAGGATGGAACCTGGAGGGGTAAATGAAAGGTATCCAGCCTAGTAAACTTGCCCCATTACTCAAAGGGTTTACTTTCCCAAGCCCTAATTATTATTGGTCTAAAAAGCATTGTCAAGTTGATTGCTGAAACAGTATTTTATATATTCTTTTCTGTAGGGATACATTTTATAAATAAATATTGTTTAGAAATAAGTTTTAAAAATTTGCATGATCTTGTGCATATATATATATATATATATATATATATATATATGCCTCCAAATGTGTGTGTATATATATGTGTGTGTATATATATATATATATATATATATATATATATATATGAGAGAAAGATATAGAGAGAGACATACTTTAAAGATGAATTATATATAGAATGAGACTATAAGTGTTTGAGGGTTGGCAGCAACACATCAGTAGATTTCATCAATACTACCCTGATCAGATAAGACTGAAACTTAGGGCAAGATATCTCAAAACATAAATCTCTAGTTTCTTACTACTATTACTATTACTATTACTACTAGTTTCTACTACTATTACTATGTATGTAGTATGTACCCTGAATGATCATTTAGGTATAGATCAGTTCAATGTTTTTGTCACTGTCAAGGAGTCACCAACAATTCTGACACTTCAGCCCAAACATTGAGACTCTCACAGGCCTTCCCGTGAGACGAGAATGAATAACTGAGTTTTAGGTTATGGCAGGGAGTTAAGAGAAAAATTGGGAATGCTTGAGCTCTTCATCATACAATTCTTCCTGCAGGATTTCAAATCAATGCCAACAGTTTTGATAATAAAGGGCTGTAAAAAGTTGAGAGAAGGCCATGGGAGTTGATTATATTAATGTGGGCAAATATTCACGGTCCTGTACTTTGCCTTTGAAAGCAGTATACTTTCCTGCTCAATAACTTTGGACTTAAGCCGTGATCTCTGACCAATTACATGTGAGTAGAAGTGAGAAGATGCCAATGATGCTTTAAGAGACATTGTATTTTACCATGGATCTCTTGTTCTTTTTTTGTCTACCTTGAGAGTGAACATGTCTCCTAAAGGAACTGCTCCTTCAGCCTGGGCCCCAAAATGAAAAACACATGTGTCAAAGTCTCAGCCTGTCTAAAGCCTGGAACCATGTAGCACTCAAAAGCAACACAAACAAGGAATAACCCTTTTTGTAGTTAACAAGAAGTCTGAGATTGTTTCATTTCTTAGTAAAGCTGACTAATACAATCTCTTTTCATAAAACTTGCCTAAATGGTGGCTAAGTTGGAGACTAGTTTAATATTTTCCCTATAAGCAGTTGCTCTAAAGTGTCTATAAAAAATATGGCCCTTTGTAGAAAACTTTGGTTTTGATATTCACAGATTTGGACAAAAGTACTAAAAATTTTAGTTGATGTTTAATGGTTTCAAGAATTGACATAAATGAAAAAAATATTTTCATTGGCAAATGAGTAAGGAATTTCTTTTTTCAAACTCTTGCTAATAACAAATATATATATATATATGTGCCTAGGTAGACATAAGATGCTTGACTTGCATGGTTGTTGGCAGGATGCCTCAGCTCCATTGTAGCCAAAGACAGATGATCTCTTTTTTTTTTTTTGGCCATAAGGGTCTGCCCATGGAGCTGAGTATATTTATGTCATGGCAGCTTTTTTTTTTTTAATTAATTTTTTTATTTCCAGATACTAAAAAAGACTTTTTTTTAAATTGAAGTATATTTGACATATAACATTATATTAGTTTCAGGTGTACAACATGATGATTAGATATTTGTGTATATTGCAAAATGATCACCACAATAAGCCTACTTAACATCTGTCATCATGCAGAGTTACAAGCACAGTTACATACAAAATTTTTTCTTGCGATGAGGACTTTTAAATAACTTTCAAATATGCAATACAGTATTATTATAGTCACCATGTTGTACACTATATCCCCATGACTATATTATAAATGGAAGTTTATACCTTTTGACTACCTTCACCCATTTTGATCACCCCCAGCTCTGCCTCTGGTAATCAGTCTGTTCCCTGTATCTATGACCTTTTGTTTTTGTTTGTTTATTTTTTATTTTATTTTTTTAGGTTTCACATATAACTGAGATCATATGGTATTTGTCTCTGTCTGACTTCCTTCACTTAGCATAATGCCTTTAAATTTCATCCATGTTGTCACAAATGGCAAAATTTCATTTATTGATGAAAAAAATCATCAACAAAATACAGAAAAATAAGATACAAGCCAAGACAACATTGTTTAAATAGCAACTAACAATTCTTCTTCTCTTACTTTTGTTTTTGTTTTGTTTTACTGGCAAATATCACATTCTTTAGAAGTTTTAAAGAGTATAGAGCTTACATTCATTGCATTGTATATATTAGGGCAGAAAGACCTCTAAAGCATAAATATTTCAAATTAGCTAAAGACATTCAAGCATAAATAATACTCATTGGGATTATTTATAGACATCTGGAAATCAGTCCAGTTCTTCCCAAAACTTATATTAGACTAAGATAAATTCCAAAGTAGGCCATTTTTCAGAAAATAAAAGAAAATACAAAAGGTATAGTTATGCCTCCAAACGTATTTATTCTTTTTTTTTTCAATATATGAAATTTATTGTCAAATTGGTTTCCATACAACACCCAGTGTTCATCCCAAAACGTGCCCTCCTCAATACCCATCACCCACCCTCCCCTCCCTCCCACCCCCCATCAACCCTCGGTTTGTTCTCAGTTTTTAACAGTCTCTTATGCTTTGGCTCTCTCCCACTCTAACCTCTTTTTTTTTTTTTTTTTCCTTCCCCTCCCCCATGGGTTTCTGTTAAGTTTCTCAAGGTCCACATAAGAGTGAAAACATATGGTATCTGTCTTTCTCTGTATGGCTTATTTCACTTAGCATCACACTCTCCAGTTCCATCCACGTTGCTACAAAAGGCCATATTTCATTCTTTCTCATTGCCACGTAGTATTCCATTGTGTATATAAACCACAATTTCTTTATCCATTCATCAGTTGATGGACATTTAGGCTCTTTCCATAATTTGGCTATTGTTGAGAGTGCTGCTATAAACATTGGGGTACAAGTGCCCCTATGCATCAGTACTCCTGTATCCCTTGGGTAAATTCCTAGCAGTGCTATTGCTGGGTCATAGGGTAGGTCTATTTTTAATTTTCTGAGGAACCTCCACACTGCTTTCCAGAGCGGCTGCACCAATTTGCATTCCCACCAACAGTGCAAGAGGGTTCCCGTTTCTCCACATCCTCTCCAGCATCTATAGTCTCCTGATTTGTTCATTTTGGCCACTCTGACTGGCGTGAGGTGATACCTGAGTGTGGTTTTGATTTGTATTTCCCTGATAAGGAGCGACGTTGAACATCTTTTCATGTGCCTGTTGGCCATCTGGATGTCTTCTTTACAGAAGTGTCTATTCATGTTTTCTGCCCATTTCTTCACTGGGTTATTTGTTTTTCGGGTGTGGAGTTTGGTGAGCTCTTTATAGATTTTGGATACTAGCCCTTTGTCCGATATGTCATTTGCAAATATCTTTTCCCATTCCGTTGGTTGTCTTTTAGTTTTGTTGGTTGTTTCCTTTGCTGTGCAGAAGCATTTTATCTTCATAAGATCCCAGTAATTCATTTTTGCTTTTAATTCCCTTGCTTTCGGGGATGTGTCGAGGAAGAGATTGCTACGGCTGAGGTCAGAGAGGTCTTTTCCTGCTTTCTCCTCGAGGGTTTTGATGGTTTCCTGTCTCACATTCAGGTCCTTTATCCATTTTGAGTTTATTTTTGTGAATGGTGTGAGAAAGTGGTCTAGTTTCAACCTTCTGCATGTTGCTGTCCAGTTCTCCCAGCACCATTTGTTAAAGAGACTGTCTTTTTTCCATTGGATGTTCTTTCCTGTTTTGTCAAAGATGAGTTGGCCATACATTTGTGGGTCTAGTTCTGGGGTTTCTATTCTATTCCATTGGTCTATGTGTCTGTTTTTGTGCCAATACCATGCTGTCTTGATGATGACAGCTTTGTAGTAGAGGCTAAAGTCTGGGATTGTGATGCCTCCTGCTTTGGTCTTCTTCCTCAAAATTACTTTGGCTATTTGGGGCCTTTTGTGGTTCCATATGAATTTTAGGATTGCTTGTTCTAGTTTCGAGAAGAATGCTGGTGCAATTTTGATTGGGATTGCATTGAATGTGTAGATAGCTTTGGGTAGTATTGACATTTTGACAATATTTATTCTTCCAATCCATGAGCAGGGAATGTCTTTCCATTTCTTTAAATCTTCTTCAACTACCTTCATAAGTTTTCTATAGTTTTCAGCATACAGATCCTTTACATCTTTGGTTAGATTTATTCCCAGGTATTTTATGCTTCTTGGTGCCATTGTGAATGGGATCAGTTTCTTTATTTGTCTTTCTGTTGCTTCATTGTTAGTGTATAAGAATGCAACTGATTTCTGTACATTGATTTTGTATCCTGCAACTTTGCTGAATTCATGTATCAGTTCTAGCAGACTTTTGGTGGAGTCTATCGGATTTTCCATGTATAATATCATGTCATCTGCAAACAAATGTATTTATCTTTAGTTTTTTCTCCCAAGGTCTTCAAAGCCCATGCACAGTTATTAATATATATTTATGCATATATGTATATAGAAGCATATGCACATACTAAATATACTACTAAATGAAAAAAAAGTAGCCATAAATATAAAGAAATTGAACTGTCTGCTTATGTTTTTTGATATTTAACTACTTTTATTTTTGGAGTTTTTTAAAAAAAATTTATATATTGTTTAATTTACATCCAAGTTAGTTAGCATATAGTGTAACAATGATTTCAGGAGTAGATTCCTTAATGTCCCTTACCCATTTAGCAGCCCCCCAACCCCTCCGGCAACCTTCTGTCTGTTCTCTATATTTAAGAGTCTTTTATGTTTTGTCCCCTTCCCTGTTTTTATATTCTTTTTGCTTCCTTTCCCTTATGGTCATCTGTTTAGTATCTTAAATTCCTCATATGAGTAAAGTCATATGATATTTGTCTTTCTCTGGCTGACTAATTTCACTTAGCAGAATACCCTCTAGTTCCATCCATGTAGTTGCAAATGGCAAGATTTCATTCTTTTTTATTGACAAGTAATATTACATTGTATATATATATACCACATCTTATTTATCCATTCATCCATTGATGGACATTTTTGGTTATTTTTAACTCGACAATTCAAACTGTGTGTTCCTACATCATACACATAGATCATAGATTTGTAGTAATTTATAGGTTATATATTTGTGCAATATTTGTAAAAAAAAAAAAAGGAATAAAAAGAAAGAAAACAAAAAAGACCATAGCCTGGACAAAAATCTTGTTTTTATATGAACATTTCAATAATCATGTGAATCCGATCATGATCCTTCATATGATTCCTTCTCTACCAATCCAAAATTTGAAAAAAGTGAGGAACAATGAGAAGAAAGCTTTAACCTTAGATATGTTAAGAAAACCCTTCTTAGATTTCAGTTCTTAACTTTAGAGTAGACCCTTTCATTTGCTGCTCATAATGTATATCAAATTTCTCATTCAGTGCTACTGTAAAGTGATTCTTCCAGTCTCCTGCAATCCCTGCAACAAAAGAGAAAACATAGTAAATATGTTGTCCAGCCAGAATCATGACATTCTCTAACATTTATTATATTCATTAACACCTAATCAAATTTTATTCTTATAATCTTCAATTATACAAGTAAAATATATACCATAAATAGTATACACACACACACACACACACACACACACACACACACACACATTTGAGCAAAGAAATATTTGTCCTGATTATTAAAAAACAAACAAAACCCAGCAAATTTCTTTCTCTGACTCTTCTCTCTTGTGCTACTTTACTTAATTTTTCTTCTACAGTTTCCTCTGAAATGTCAGTACTTCTAAGACGAGATCCATGTTTTACCCACTCCCAAGATATGAAATATCATCTTCAAACTAAAACTCAAATCCAGGCTTATGTCTCCATATCCAATTGCCTATCTGATATTGCCACTTGGATTCCATGTAAGTGTCTCAAATTCAACTAGTTCAAAATTAAATGCATTTTCTCCCCACAAAACTGTGTTTTCTTTGTGTAATTTTCCATAACTTGGTTAATGACAACACTAGGTATCCAAGGCATAAATTCATAAGTTGTCCCTCAACTAATTCTAATTCTATATTCATATTCATAATTTTTTCATATCCTTTGCTTCCTCTCAATTTTTGCTTCCGCTGATAGTTAAGCTTCTCAACATTTCCCAGCCTTGTGTTATTGCAAGTCTAGCAGGCTCTTTTGTTTTCCATTACACCCAACCCTCCCCTGGGAGAAGGAGTATCTTAAATTAGTAGTTCCCTTGTCCCCTTAGCTCAAGGAGGTCTAAACTTTCATAATTAAATAACCCAAAAAGATAGAAAATATGTGTCCTGAGAATTGAGTAGGGTCTGAGGTTATAGCAGTATGCAGCCCTCTACAAGCATGACTACTATTTTAAGTCCATCATTTTATCATAAAAATACACCTGGACACTATGAAAAAGAAGACTGAGATTATCTGAGAAGTAAACAATGAAAATATAATCCATTTGTTAACTCTCTTTTCAGGGGCTCTCTACTGGTGCCAGTGGCGGGTTTGCTATTCCTATTATTTTAAAAATTCCTGACCCTCTCACTGAAAGTTTCCTTCAAAGAGCAAGATTTTCTCTATTCTGTTCTGCTTCACATATCAGCAAGACCGATGTCCCAATACTCTGCATATTCTATATGCCTTTGGATTTATAGACTGACCATATCTCATCAGATAATTCCTCCTCTCAATAGAATGTCACCTCACTGTATTTTGATATTTTTGGTTAAACAAAGCTGTATGTGCCACAAGTGTTTTGAAACTTAATCTTTTTAAAACAACTTTAATGAGGTGAACTGATATACAAAGAACTATACACATTTATTGTGTACAATTTGATGAGTTTGTATATTTGCCACTTGGTCTTGAAAAATGTTTATCACTTCGTGAAGGTAAAGCTCATTGTTCCAGGCTTGTTTCCTCATCTCAAAGTGAGGTAACAAAGAAGTTTTCTTTTGAGTGTCTAGTTTGAATTTAAAGAGAATTAGAATTTTAAAATCATATACATTTATATAATGTATAAATTTATGTATATATATATGTATATATGTATGTTTATATATGTATATATGTATATACATATATTTATATATGTATATTTCTGTATATATATTTATGTATATATATTATGTATATAATGTATAAATTTATGTAATATATATAATATAATTTATATAATGTACATGGCGCAGCACCAAGGCCCACAGACTTTATAAATGATTGCTAGTAGGATCTGGTATTAATGCTGGTACTAAGGCTGGGGAGGCTGCTAGCCTTTCTTAATATGCTGCAGATACTAAGTAATCAATAAGTAGTAGCAATTTAGTAGTAGCAGTAGTAGCAGCAGCAGAAATACTAATGTTTTAATGCCTCTGTAGAACTGGTAATTCAATACAAAAACCACTCAAATGTAAAACAGCTCTGAAGAAAACAAGCTGGGTCCACAGGCTAGAATAACTTCAACAGGTGTTTGCCGGTAACTATTTCAACTTGTGACTTCCTATAGCAATCGGGGCAAATTGCAGGACTAGCTCACCCTTTCTCATGAAGGGAGAAACTTTTTGGTTCATGATTTCTTCTGGTAGTGTTGTATAATTGGTAGATGGGTTGTTCTTCATCTCCTGGAATGAAGTATGTTGTATAATCTTGTCCACAAGCTCTTCTGATGGCTTCTTTCCCAGAAATTGTATCACTTTTATCACCTCTTTTCTGATATCCTAGATAAAAAAAGTATTTTGAAACTTTAATTACTAAAGTTAAATATATTGCTATTTGGATTGAGAGAGAGAGAGAGAGAGAGAGAGAGAGAGAGAGAGAGACTCTTTTTCCCCACTGACATTGGCTTCAAATTAGGTTTCAAGTGAAAATAAAAACAAAACACTTCTTGGAGAAGTGGAATTTTTTTTAACTTCTCTAGGCATTATTATTTTATCCATAATGTAGATATAAAAGATGCTTCAAAGATTGTTAGAATCAACTAAATTAGCTCATGTTTATAAAATATTTTTTATAGTTCTTGATGTTTATTTAGTACATGCTCAATAACTATTATCTAACAGTTTGAATATACACTCTCAAAGACTATAGTCTCACCTATAACAGATTAAGTTTTGGGCTAAAAATATGTACACAGTTTTCATTTTTCTCTAATTTATTGATGTACATACTGAGAAGCAAAGTAACCAAAAATATTAAGAAAAATTATAAAAACTCAAATAGTCAACATGGAACATCAGATGTATATGAACGAACCATAGCTATAAACATCCCCATTCCTATGTCACTCTTATAGTGTGCCCTACCATCCAGGAAAATCATCCAATGCAACTATTCGCAATACCAACTATAACGCTTATCTCTGGTGTATAGTTCCCTTTACAAAGAATGCAATTTTCAAATTCTCTGTTCTAAAAATTACAGCTTGCCTGTCAAGCTTCAGCTCAAGTATCACCTTCTTTGGGATAATTTCTTTGAACTAATCCAATTTGAGTGAGATAACCCTATTTTTGCTCCTATAAATTCCCATATAAGTCTTTATTCTCATAATTTTATTTACTTGTCTATCTTCTACCAAAAAGTTTGTATATCTATATATAATATTAATATATCTTATTCTCTTTCTACTTGATACATTGTAGAAACAAAGGAAAACTAACTTATTCATTCTTAGGCACCTTACTGATTCAAATTTGGAGGAGACTTCAACATGGTCATTATCAACCAAAATAGGGAATAAGTGAACATAGACCCTGGGGTGGGAAGGTTGAAATGGTTAGATTAGTTAATAAATTTTTTGTGTGTGAGTTTTAAATTTACTCTTTTCAATATTCTAGTTATAGAGCATAATATTAGGCAATATAATAAACTACATATCATGGTTGTTTCTCTTTTTCAAATTTGTTATACTGTTAAACTCTATAAAGAAATAACACTTCAGTTTCTAAAACATTATGTATGATTTTATTTTAAATTTGTTCTGATCAAAACAACTCTAGAATTTTTGCAACATGGATTTTAATAACTGTACAAAGATGTGAGCAAGAAACAATTATTGATTGCTTTCTTGGTGCTAATAAAGAATGAGAGAAGAAAAGACATTTCTCTTAATAAAGAAACCCGGGATTTGTCTATTTTTGCAAAAATTATTTGTGTACATTTGTGCTTCAACCTACTACTCAATTTATGGAATAGAATACTCAAAATTTCTAGAGTTCTTCCATTTGCAAGTTTTGAACTTCATTCATTCCACTTTCCATTCCCATAAACAACAAAAAACATCAACATAAAACCTGCCATTCTAAAACTGATCTAATCAACCCTGTGCCTTACTTAATAGTTTTCAAACATACACATATTATCCACAGACAATATATGATTTGGTTTTGCCCAATTGATGTGCATATTTGACGTTTACTCTTTTTCATTCCGATATCATACTTAATTGTAGGACAAGAGCATATATCATGATTCTTGAGCCTATGTATATTTGGGTTGTTTCCAATTTTTATAGTTATGGAGAATGCTGCTTTGAAGATTATTGTACATATAACCTAATGTACACAAACCAGAGTTTCTCAAGAGTATATACGTAGGCATTTGGGAGTGTTAAATCCTGTTTGGTTGCCCTTCTTAGATAATGACAAATTGTTTCCATAGTGTTTCTTATCTTCTGTATCTTCTTATACTTCTATCAGTAATATGGTACTTCTCAATGGTCCACATTAACTGACTTGTTAATTGTCAGTTTGGTGCGTGAAATGCCATCTCATAGTGACTTTTATTTTGTGTTATCCTGATTACTAATGAAGTTGAGAAAAAATACACTATAAGGAAATTTGAGATCATCATACTTTTGCATATTGCTGCTCTGACATTCTGTTTATTCTCTTCTTCTGGAAGTTTGAGTTGATAGATGTGGCATCGTATCACTATCCCACATATCTATCACTCTATTTTTAAAGTATTCTACTCATCTCATTGTAGTACATTCTACATAATTTCCTCTGCTCCATTTCCACTTCACTAACTTACTATTTAGCCATGTTCTATATGTTATATGAACCATCTCTTAATTTTTTAATTTTTAAAAATTATTTTAGAAATTCTATTTTGCTATTTTTTTTCAAATCTGCTGAGTCAATTTTAGTAACCTCTTCTTTCTTTGTAAAATATTTTTCTTATTTTATTTCTTTAAACATATTAAGAATAATTATTTTATAGGGTTTACCTGATAATTCCAACACCTATAGATTTGGAGGCAGTTGACACTTCTTGTCCATCGTGATTCCTTATGTGTTCATATCTGTGTGCGTGTGTGTGTGTGTGTGTGTGGTTCTGTGTTTGCTGTTGTTTTGTGAACTCAAGTTCTTTCAAATTTTATCTTTGGTAATTTTTTGAGACTCGGTTTAAATATATTTATTCACGGAAGAGTTCTATTTAATAGCTTCAAATCTGTGTTAATGTATCTGAATTATTATAACTTTTGGAGATGCCTGAATCATCTATTTAAAGACATATTTTTGTATCTAGAGTCTTGTCAAGTGTTAATATTTTAGAAACTATTAAGTTGCCCATATGTTTTCTTTTTTCAAAGTGTTTAATTCCAGTTAGCTAACATACAGTGTTATATTAGTCTTAGGTGTACAATAGTCCATAGGTTTTCAATTTCTCACCTCCTTCATGTCTTCATAGAAGAGAAAAAGCACATGTGGATTCTTCCTCTTTTCCCACCAAGATTTTGCATGTTTATACCAGGAACCATAAGGCACTAAAGTTAGACATAAAAGCAATGTAAGGGCATGGTATCATCTCTATAAAGCTTGAAAATGAGTATGTAAACAATAGTAACCACAAATAAATATAAATAAATGATCATGGAATGAAAAATAGAGGTCAGTCACAGATCTTAAGCAAATTTCTCTGCAGCAAGAGAGGCAAAGTATGTTGAATAATCCATGTACAGAAATACATTCTAGACTTTCAACATTATGACATGGTTTATGGTTAATTATCTGATTAACTTGATTCACAGCTTATAAGAGCATTTTTGAAATGTGTGCGTGTGTGCGTGCATGTGTATTTGTGTGTGTGTGTGAAATCAAGTTGTCAGTGAAGGGAGTTGAGTTAATGAAACTATTAATGATCTTATAATGAGAATTCAGTCTAGGTTGAAATTTACTATTCATAAAACTAGCTTTTACAATTAAAGCTGGTAACTATATAACTTTTTATTATATTACTAGCAGTTTATATGGTAGGGATGTTTCCTTAGGGACTCTTAGTGTTACTCTCATTTTTAAAAAGTTAGAAGACTTTTTTTATTTATTCTTGAGAGAGACAGAGAGACAGAGAGACAGAGCACGAGCAAGGGGAGGGGCAGAGAGAGAGAGGGAGACACAGAATCTGAAGCAGGCTCCAGGCTCCTAGCCTAAAGTGGAGCTTCAACCCATGAACCGTGAGATCGTGACCTAAGCCAAAGTCGGATGTCCAACCAACTGAGCCACCCAGGCACCCCCAAAAAGTTAGAACATTTTGAAGATGATGTGATTTGCTCAAAAGTGGTCTCTCTTCCCTTTTCTTTTCTCATGCATATCCCAGTGTTTCACCCAATAAAAAGCTGACCAAATAATATAATGCTGTGTGAGTCAATGCTGTGTGAGACAAGACACTGCTTTGCATTGTCATTGTCCACCACTTCTGTCCTTTGACTCTACTGACAATTGTTCTTAACATAAAATATTGTATATATGTCTGTATATGTATATGTATATGTATATGTATATGTATATGTATATGTATATAATTGGATAATTATATCCAATTTGCAGAGGTACAACATTATCTTTCTCTGACTTACAATATGGGTTTTGACCATCTTTAGACATATGTTTAATTTGTGATGGTTTAGCATAGATTTTTCCAAAATACAGCAACAAACATAAAGTCCATATATTCCACTTTTGAGTCAATATTACATTCTATGGATATAAAGACATTATTACCATTTTTTTTTTGCAATTATTACGACAGGATCAGAATGGTCTTCTTTAGAAAATACTAGACTCTCTTGAATCCTTTCTTCCTCAACTTTAAATAGTTGCTATAGTCTGGAGTTAATTAAAAGGTAAAATTTCCCATAATTTCTGCTCTAATAACTCTTGTATGGTTCTGAGAAATCTAGTTAAAACATTCAGACTGTACCCTGGATGAAAAGAGAAAGAACTTTGTAGATACTCAGATTTCTTCGTGAATGCTCATCCAACAAAGCACTTGACATTTTCCTTGGAAACAAATGGGCACTCTCCCTTTTCTATTTCCTTGCCCTCTTATTCAATAGAGTTGTAATGCTATGAGATACTTTTTCTAATAAAAAGAAATGATACAGAATTGGACACTGAATCTCAGTCTTAGGAAAATGGCTACCTCCAACCTCCAAACACACTTTTATATATTTATTTTTAGGCACTGAACTGGAGTGTCCAGATTCTGCATTTTCCATCCACATCTGGAAACACTGTGCTTGCTCTAAAGTTCAAAGTCTTCTAGAATTTCTGTTTTAATTAAGGATCAGAGAAGATAGCAGACCACAACAGACAACAAAAATATTTGCTCAGAGACGTCATTTGTCTTGTATCATTTACCTTGAAAGAATTCCAAGTAAAGAAGGTGTCTTACCTTGTCCATCCATGAATCTCTCCACAAACTCTTCAAAAGATCCAGGATCTGGATGGGCATTTACCATTAGAAAGAAATAATAAAAGGAAACAGCGACATCTTTGGCGTTCCGGCAAAGATAGATCATCTAAAAGGATGACATTATATATTACGTCACTTGATTTTTTTCAAACATAGTCTCATCAAGAAACATTTATCTTTCCAACTACAAACATAATACATATTCATTGTAAAAAGTATATAAAATATATAAAATTATAAAGAAGAAAAATTCAGTAACCTGAAGTGAAAGTATCTTTTTATTCAGTGCCTGTTCTCACTTTTCATTTTGTATGCCATTTTCACATATAATAACTCATTTTAATGTCACAAATGCAGTCTTTCATGCAGTCTTGGAGGGAACAAACGTATTTAATGGGGGTCTATTTAAATGCACATTGATCACAGTGAAAATGTAATCTTCACTAACATCGTGTTGAGTTTCTGTACTACATGCAGAAGAAACACCAATCGGAAAGAGCAGTCAGGAAGCCTTGGTTAATTGCCAGTCTGGCACTAAAAAGTTCTATCATCTTGTGCGAAGCACCAGTTTTGTATATAAATTTTCTATCCAGTAAGCAAGTGAGTTGCGTCTGATCTTTACGGTCTTTTCTAGGTCCAGTACACAGTGCTGCAGGAAAAGATCTGCAAAAGGAAACTTCAGCATTCCTGTGGTCTCCACTTCTGCCCTCAGGAACCTGAGCCTTGCCATCAGGGAAGGCTGTTCATGACTCTCCACTGTTTACTGGATTTGATTGGGCTCACTAACTTTTCTTAACTCTTCAAGTTTCTACATTTGCAAACAATTTTAAAGATTTCTTGTAGTATATTCTAAGAAATATGGCTCTCATTTTTAAAGTCCTGCTATAAAAATCTCCAATTACTGCGGAAAAAAGGTGAATTTTCTTTTCTTATGAAAGCTATCAATAGCCATATTGAACTTTTCCAATGTAATGTAACACTCTCCTTCTTGCGTTTTGCATACTAGCTGAATAGAACTCATTGCCACTGTATGCATGAATTTACTTCAGATCTTTACCCCTTGCATTTCTTCATGCTGTTCCCTCTGTCTTGAATATTCTCTACATCTCAAAATACTATCCATATTTTAAAGCTTGGTTGCAGGTCTTCATGAGGCTTTTTATTTTCTCAGATAGGGGGTGGGAATAACAAAAGCAATCCCTCTTCCCCCTAAACTCCCATTTAGTTTATCTTATCTTCATTTTGACAGATACTATTCTATACCCCAAAGTTTTTGCCATGCATGCTATTCCTGTCTTGGAGGGAAATCTAGATCTTTCTAAAAGATAGGGCTTTGCCTGTATCGCTCTCCAGACAAAGTTGCTAGTTTACCCACAATTCTCTTGGGATCATAATCCACTTTAAAATGCTATACTTGAAACACCCCTGTTCCTGTGATACTTCATACCTCTCACAACTAAAGCTTGTGGTGATTCCCTTGCTTTAATTGAAAATATGAACATCTGCCTCATTGTATTACTCTCCATTCCCAATCTTGTCATCATCCAGTGTAACTTTAGTATCTGTATGCATGAACCATCTAATTCACTAAGTTCTTGTATTCATTGATCATTTCCTTTAGTTTACCACAGCTAACCACTTTTATGACCAAATCACAAATAATGTCAGCACCCTAAAGGTTTCACTTCTGAAGACCTATGCTGGAACATCATGTTTTCTTCCAAGAAATTCCTACTCCTTCTTTCTTCCTCATCAGTTTTTCCCAATATATCTGTCCTGAAACAATTCCAAGGTCTGAAATTTATTGTCCTCAATGTTTCTTTTATGTGTTAGTTTGACCCCCTTTCCCCTCACTTTTTAAAATTCTCTTTTAGCTTCTGGTTCATCACTGTAAATACACTTTTACTAATAGTCCCAATCCATCTATCTTCTTGTCCCCCAGTGAATTACCTCAGAAATGCTCAGGACATGATTCTATCTAACTGTTTGATTGATGTCTGAGATGATAGCCAGTTTTGTGAATGCTAAATAGTTTAGTGAAGACTAAGACTATTGTAAATGGATTGTATCTATTTTCATTTGAGAACTGAAGGGGCCACAACCCATTCTCCAAAAGAAAAAGAGGTAACTTGGTCAAATCTCTTGAAAAAATGGTGATTGCACATCTCCTGAAAAATATATAAATGGTCTAATGAGAGAAACTTTATGTAATGAATGATGTCAGCAGGATGTACATGTTCCATCTAGGATTGCTTTTGATGAAAGTTAAACAACAAACAAGAAACTAGAACCTTCAGAATTTTGGACCATGGATCTCCATAAAAATGTCAAACACACCAGCTATCATTAGAGTACAAAATAGAAATGTTTCCTGACTGTGATAAACCCCCAATTTTGTTATTACAACTGCGTATAGTACTTTGATATCTCATACTTGTAGCATATAGGGTTGTGGTATATCCTAAAGAAAGCTAGAAAGGTGTTGAGAAACAGCATCAATAATCCAAGACATAATGTTTTAGGGTTATATATCATTCTCTGTAAAAACCAAAACTGATCACGTCAATCATCAACTCAAAATGTCTGTAACTCCTCATTACCACCAAATAGAGTCCAAACTTCCTAACTTAACTTCAGTGTCTGTTGTGATCAAGCCCTAGCTTATCTCCCTTCATTTATCCAGCCAATGTGTATAGTCAACCTAGCAACTGAAATGAACTTGTTTCAGATCATCATTAGGGTTGCCTCTGGGATTGTATAGACTAACTCCAATACATCTTTTAAATATCAGCTGAGATGTTACTTGCTCTTGAATACCTGCCTTACTGTAATATCTGGGCCAGAATTCTCTTACTTGACCTGTGACACCTACTGCATCATCTGCTTATTTGTCCCTTTCCCCCAATGGACCATGTGATCATGAAGACAAGGCTTGCACATGTATTATTAATCCTTACATTGCTGGCACACAATAGATACTCAGTAAATAATTATTATATAATACTTGTCTGGTTTATCTTTTTCTAGTTTGCTTGAATGCCTCAACATGCCAAGTACAATAGTTTGCAAAAAGGAATACATTCAATACAATCATTAGTAACAAATACAAAAGTAGCTACCATTTACCAAATGTTTATAATATACTAGATACCGTGTTAAGCACTTAACAAGCATTATTTCACTTAATTCCTATAACAGTTCCACCAGGAAGATGCTATTATTATCCCCTTGCAGATGAATACCTTGGAGTGGCTTGGAGTTTACCTGTTTTTTTTCCAAATAACCTCTAGAGTTGGAGTTGAAATATAGACTCTAACTACACTGACCTTAATCCATATTTATTAAATATCTGTAGGTTCCATGAAAGAACAAATAAATGTGTATAAGACACAGGATGTTACCTGACTTGATCTTTCCAAAATTATTTTGAGTTGGATGACTTTTTTTAATGTTTATTTATTTTTGAGAGAGAGAGCCTGTGCAAGGCGGAGGAGGGACAGAGAGAGAGGGAGACAGAGGATCTGAAGAAGGCTCTGCACTGACAGCAGAAAGCCTGATGTGGGGCTCAAACTCATAAACTGTGAGATCATGATCTGAGCCAAAGTCAGATGCTTAACCGACTACAGCCACCCAGGTGCCCCGACTTGGATGAAGTTTTAAGAATACTAGACTCTGGTTACCTTACAGTTATTTTCCCAAAATGAGGCTGGAAGAATGTCAGCTGGCAGATGAGTCTTCACTATTCTAGGAGATGCCATCTGTTTTAATTGTTTTACTCCTGATTTTTAAAAAGTTAAAGGTTATATACAACTTCCAAAATTATAAATATTTACGTGGATTTTATAGATATTTTTAAAATAGAAGTAACTTTAAGATTCTATATTGTATTCATAGTAATAATACATACTCACTATGATAGAAGTTTACATAGAGGAAATTATAGAGAAAACAACAAGATACAATTTCACCATATTGGAAAAAATAAGTATTAATATTTTGGTGAGCAGCCTTCCATATAAATGCAGTTGACCTTTGAACAACATGTGTTTGAACTTCCCAGGTCCACTTATATATGAATTCTTTTACAGTACAATACTATAAACGTAGTTTCCCTTACTTATGATTTTGTTAGTAACATTTGCTTTTCTCTAGCTTACTTTATTGTAAAAATACAATATATTAATACATGTATAACATACAAAATATGTGTTAATCGACTGTTTACATTGTTGGCAAGGTTTCTGATCCAATAGTGGGCATTAGTAGTTAAATCTGGGGGGAGTCAAAAGTTATATGCAGATTTTTTTATTGTGTGAGGGGTGATCATCCCTAACCTCAGCATTGTACAAGGGTCAACTGTATATCTCTATGCCCAGTCTCAGAGCCATCTAAATACCACACATGCAGACAGAATTTTTAGTATCTTCTAACTGATTTTTCCTTAACATATTATATCGAAACTACAAGGAACATAGGCCAACCTAATTTTTTTAATGATTTCATAGTGTTATTGTATCACATTAAGCTATTCCTTTTTTTGATTCCTTTTTTTGATTAATTTTTCACAATATTTAAAGAACCTCTGATGAATATAATTTTGGATATAACCTTGAAAATTTACATGTTATTTTTCTAATGTTTAAAGTATTATCACATTCAGCCATATAGGGATAAATGCTTACATATTACTAGACTCTACTGAAGGCATATAAAAGCTATCCTTATTCACTCTATATCAGACAAATGCTATACCATAAACTCTGTCAAGATTTAAATTTAAATTTACGTATTCTCCATGTAGAGGACATCATACTAATTGTCACTCTTGCTTCCTCTCTCTTTTCTTGCACCTGCTATAGCCACATTTTAAAATATATGTAAACAGCTTGAAACATCTACTTAAATATTACCATTCATCAGCTCTTCTCTTCTGCACTCCAAGAAAGGTATTCGATTAAAAATGACGTCTTCTTTGCATTTTTCCACATCACCCTCTTTGCAGATCATGTATACAATTTCACTAACCCAGGTTGTACCTGTAAAAATTAGACAAACCTTAGTGTCTCACTGACAATGCAGGGCTGATGATGCAGGTAGTGGATTTATAGCTGGATAAAGTAAGAAGGTACCAGTGCAATATTATTTGAAAGATAGAACAGCCACAGAACTTGGGGCATCTGGGTGGCTCCATCTGTAAGCATCTGACTCTTGATTTCAGCTCAGATCATGATCTCACGGTTTGTGAGATTGAGGCCCATGTCTGGCCCTGTGCTTGGGATTCTCTCTCTTCCTCTCTCTGCCCACCCTGCTTGTACTCTCTCTCTCAAAATAAATAAACTTAAAAAAAAAGAAGCATTAAAAAAAAGAATCGCCACAGAATTCAAGAAATATTTCTTCTAATACTTACTCTTGTAAGACCCAAAAATAGTCTCAAGAAATAAGGATGAATATTGTAGGAAGACACGCCTATAGTAGGAGTCCAAATTTGTCCATGATTAATTGGGACATTATGCAAGCTGATAACAATTTGGGATTTAAATTTTTACATCTAAAAAGTAGGGAGGCTTGATTTATCAAAATAATCCTGCAGGGAAAGCATTGTATTTAAACATTATCAGGAAAAATAAAGAAGAATAAGACATAGTTCCTCACCGCTAGGACAAGTTAACAATAAATACGCTTAAGGCAAATAAAGTCATACAAGGGAAAATAATACACAACTGAATGCTGAGCTTAATTCAAAGAAAGATAAGATGACTATTGGAGTATGGAGAAAGAAAGCTTTCAGGTAAGTCTTGAAGAATGGACTAAATGCAGGTGGACTAGAAGGAAGAACTGAAAGAATTGAAGAAGCCAGAGAGCATACTCTCAGAGTCTCTCACATCCACATATGTGCTATTCCTTCAGCCTGGAACCCTCTTCTATGAGCTAAACTTCTCATGTCTTTGTTTTGCTCATTCTAAGAAGCCTCTGAAAGGCTCCAACTGAGGTGCTCCTTCTATATGTTGTCGCAATACCCTACTGGACTTCATTCACCCAAAGCAGTTTCATACTGTATTGTATCTGCCACTTTATTTATATTTACCATCAGATTATAAACACTGAGAGAGTAGAGATTAGGTGTGTTTTGTTCACCATTATATCTCCAGTGGCTAATATTACACTTGTCACATAGCAGGAACTCAAATATTTGCTAAATGAATAAATGAGAAAACAGAAAAGGAAAACTCATTCAAAGAAATAGTGAAGAGTCAGGCCAGTGAGAATAATCAGTCCCTACATTTTTTGGAATAATGTGAGTAAGGAGGTGTCATTCATTCATTCATTCATTCATTCATTCATTCATTGTTTTCAACATATATATTGAGTACAAAGTTGTCACTATGCTAAATGCCAAGAATACACAATTAAATAAGATATGGTCACTATGCTGATGTTACAGGAGGATTTAGACTACCTTTTCTGTCTAATAGATATCTGTAAATACTGTGCCAAAATACAAAATGTTAATTTTGAAAAAAGAAAAAAAAAGTAAAGAGACTTGAATAACAGAAGATACACTGAAGCACGCTTTAGCCACAAACTTTACTGATAGCTTCTTATGCCTCAACTTGAGTCCCCGTTCAGAGGATACAGAAAAGAATAGATCGAATCCTTGCCTTCTAGTGCTCAGATGTGCTTTTGAGAGTTGCAAACAATGCTTGATAATTACATCACTTCTTTTTTCTTAAGATGCTGTAATACAGGTGGGTACAGGAATTCAAAGGACTGCAAAGGAGGAACATTTAACTCAGTGTGCTGCTGCTGCTGCTGTCATGTTTCAACAAGAAATGCCTTCAAAACAACATGAGAATTGAACTTAGCATTAACACATTATTGGCATTAGTTCACTGGTTTTGTGAGTCAGAGACTGGTTCTACCAAGCAGAACTGTCTTTTTTTTTTTTTCAATCAAAGGTCACATACTTAAGAATAATATAGTGGTGAAGAAAAGAATTGGCAATAGATTATAAAGCCTAAATTGAAGAAGAGATAGGTGGGGAGGAGGCTGCCAAGGCAAGCAGACAGCAAACATAAAATTCCTTGTAGTTCATACTAAAGAGTTTGAGCTTTTGATAAGTTTTAGAAAGGCAGTGTTGTACACTGAGCAAGAGAGTAAGATTATCAGGATTGTGTTTGGGAAGAATTCCTCTGGTGGAAGGGTAAAATAACAATGGAGTGAGAGATATTTAGTGCTTAACATAGGTAAATGTTTAAATGTAGCAACCAGAGAAGTCTGGATCAGATCTTCCTAATTTCTAGAGATCTATGGCTGTAAAACTCCAGAACTACGAGCCAATTTCAGGAAAAAAAGAGATGTTGCTTAAAAAAGGAGTTTCGGGGATAGCCTTAAAGAAAAAGAGCTTTAGCTGAAAAAGAATTTTTTAAAAGTTTGCAAAAATTGCTTATACTTTGTTTATGTGATGACAATAATGACATTAGGTAAACACAGTTGGTAGTTTAAATTTTTAGTTATGATTCTATATTCATCCATTTATATTACATAATTTTCTAAAGTGGCCAGCCATAACTATCTCTCAATGTGCTACTCAGGTTATAGGTACAGATTGTGCTCTTAGAATACAGCTATGATATTCCACTTTTTCTATGTCTAAACTACTGTATCCTTCACATGAAAAATGAGTATGGTAGAAGTGAACAGGTTAATATTTACTATTCAAGGTGGTTTGTCATTTCTAGGTGAAAAGAGAATGACATTGACATACTAAGGAGACTTACCAGATTTAGGATAGGTGGCAATGACAATGTCATCTGGTCTTGCCTGGAATGTCTCCACATCATCCCAATGTTTTATAAAACCTTTATACATTAGAATTCCATGGATTTTGCCAAAGTATTCACAATAGTCAGAAGATTTGGAAGAATCCATCATAAAGCGGTACACTAAAAGAAAAAAAATGTATGTTTTCCACTTTATATATACTTTAAAATATTTTAACATTAATAATAGCTCTAATTGAGGTTCTCTTGGGTGTCTAGCATTTCTTAGCTATTGAGCATTTAAGGTAAAAAGCATATTGAAGGAGTATATGATATAGTCTTGGTGCTTTAAGAATCTCTACTATTAAGAAGGTAAGTCTAACATATAAAAAGAGTAAGAAAGTACAAGGCACTATAAAGTGTTTAACTACATTAAAATTATATTTATATACAATATTTGACATAGAAAATTCCATGATGAAGGATAACACAAGAACACTCTATTTCTGTACAAACTGATGGGGTATATAAAGAGATGAATATGCTCAAAAATACAACAATATTTTGGTGGATAATCACTCTGATTAAATATGTATACATTAAATAACAATAAAGATTGATGGTAACATTCGATAGCTATTGCCAGATAGCTTCCTTAGTTCCTGAATATGTTTCATTTAATGAAAAAATTCAAATGCTCAACGAGTGTATATAAAAGAAGATAAAATTAATGAAACTGTAATGGATATTTCTAAGACATGGGTTCCTGAGGGAATAGAAGATTCCTCTGGGAACTCTCACATTACTTTTAATTTTCTCTTTCACTTGATTAGTAAAGTAGTGGATATTCCCATTGAATGACTTGTCTGAAACTTATAAGGGTAAACAAGATGGTTATCACAGATAATTCATTTCCTGATTCTATGACAACCCATTTTGTGTTCAGGGTTGGTCATAGAATTTTTAATTAAGCAAACTTTCCTTCATTGACTCAACTTCTACTATCTTTTCTTCTCCATTCTGTTTGTGATATAGCATCTCAACAAATTTCGTCCGTCTTTGATATTAGCCACTCTAGATCTCCTTTTTATTCATCTGTGTGAACCAGACTAATGCAAATCCACCATGATGATGTCTCTGTGACCTGAAGCTTTCTTGAGCACATCACCTCCTACCCTTAAATATACCCTTGGGGCAAAATGTCCTTGATCCACTCTGGAGACATGACTATGGCACACACTTATTCTTAAACATTCTCCTCTTGGATGGTCCCCTAGCAGTGCTCCCAGCCTGTAGCGTTACAAAAGCAAATCTTAAGGGAGGTGGGGTTACAGAGATCTACTTGTCTTGTGTGGCCCAACATACTTTTTGTCCGTAAGTCCTCTTAATAAGCCATTTCTTTTTTTTTCAATATATGAAGTTTATTGTGAAATTGGTTTCCATACAACACCCAGTGCTCATCCCAAAAGGTGCCCTCTTCAATACCCATCACCCACCCTCCCCTCCTTCCCACTCCCCATCAACCCTCAGTTTGTTCTCAGTTTTTAACAGTCTCTTATGCTTTGGCTCTCTTCCACTCTAACCTCTTTTTTTTTCCTTCCCCTCCCCCATGGGTTTCTGTTAAGTTTCTCACGATCCACATAAGAGTGAAACCATATGGTATCTGTCTTTCTCTGTATGGCTTTAATAAGCCATTTCTTGTCAAGCTGGACTTGGCCTCTTTCTTTGGTTTTATAGTTCCTTCAGTCATTGGAAGTCATTTTGCATATACCTCCCTCTCATGAATCACTCTTGCTAAAAGCTGCCTGATACACTTATACATTTGTAACTGCTATGGCTTTTATTGTCTTTTTCAGAGAGCTTGTAGTATAACAGGAGCCTTCTGGAGGTAGCAGTTCTTTTAGCCACTCAATGTGTTTCCTTCAATAAGGAGAATCCCAATTCATGAGAGATGCATTATAAAGAGAAAACGAGGGTCACCTGGGTGGCTCAGTCTGCTAAGTGTCTGACTCTTGATTTCAGCTCAGGTCTTGATCTCATGGTTTGTGGGTTTGAGCCCCACATTTGTCTCAGTGCTGACAGTGCAGAGCCTGCTTGGGATTCCCTCTCTGCCTCCCCCTCACCCCGCTCTCTTTCTCTCTTTCTCAAAATAAACAAATAAACTTAAGAAAAAAATAAAGAGAAAAATGAAATTGCAATTACCATGACAAATGGATTCACCTAAAATAAGAAATACCTGATGGTAAACTTTTAGTAAGAGAAGTCTTACAAACCAAACCAAATGAATAGACCATTGACTTCTAAAGGCTATTTCCAGTCATGTTTTCCCCACTATATTTGTAGCCTGCACATTACAGATGGAGACTTTCAGATGTTGCCTCCTAACTCCCAATCACTAGCACCTGGCAATAATTCCATGGATTCAGTCCCTGCCATTTCCCTCATTTTTTTTCCTTTGTGCTCACTGCTCTCCTTCAGAACCTACCCAACTATTGATTGAATATGAAACTGGCTTTCCAACTGGCTTTCCTATAAAAAGTGAAAATCTCTTCTTTCTACAACCACCAGTAAAAGGAAATGGATATTCTTTACTAGGCATTTACTTTGTGCCAGATTTGAAAAGTTTTATTTTAAAATCTTATTTATATGTCATAAAATTACATCAAAATTACATCATTACATCATTACATCATTAATTAGGTTAAGTCTGTCCTGCATCAGACTCCTTGAAGACAGAAACCATATTTTTCTTACGCAAGGAAGGGCAAAAGTGCACATTTTTATGTATACATGTAAATGTGCATATTTATTTATTTATTTATTTATTTATTTATTTTGTCAGAGAGAGACAGAGAATGAGCAAGCAAACTGGGGGAGAAGCAGAGAGAGGTGAGAGAGAATCCCAAGCAGGCTCTACACTGTGAGCATGGAGCTCCATATGGATCTCAATCCCACAAACCATGAGATCATGACCTGACTCAAAATCAAAAGTCAGATGCTTAATAGAGTGAAACACTCTCAGGCACCTGAAATATCCTTATTTTTGATACATAATTGGTGAAAAAAATTAAACAACATAAAGAAAATGAAAGTGCCTTCTTTATCCAAACTAAAGAGATAATCGCTCCTAATACCACAATATTTATGCTTCCAAATATTTAAATGTATATAAAACCTATACACCTATGTACCTAATTTAATTTGTATTATTATTATTTTTTTAATGTTTATTTTGAGAGAGAGAGAGACAGAGTGTGAGTGGAGTAGGGGTAGATGGAGAGGGAGACACAGAATCCAAAGTAGGTTCCAGGCTCTGAGCTATCAGCACAGAGCCTGATGAGGGGCTTGAACTCACGAATCTCAAGATTATGACCTGAGTCAAAGTCGGATGCTTAACTGACTGAGCCACTCAGGCGCCCCTAATTTGTACTATATTTTACATTCATTTTGTACTCTATTCTTTCACTATATAATGTGAGCATTTTGTTGTTAATATATAAATTCTGTTTTTATTCTTATAAATTATACATAGAAGTCCACAGTATGGGTGTAATATAGAAAATAATTCTTTTTTTTAAATATTTTTTAAGGTTTATTTATTTTTGAGACACAGGGAGACAGAGCACGAGTGCGGGAGGGGCAGAGAGAGAGGGAGACACAGAATCCGAAACAGGCTCCAGGCTCCAAGCTGCCAGCACAGAGCCCAATGCGGGGCTCGAACCCATGAACTGTGAGGTCATGACCTGAGCCAAGTTGGACACTTAACCGACTGAGCCACCCAGGCTCCCCGAAAATAATTCTTTAATGATGGAAATTCTTGTTTTTCCCAACTTTTTTTAGATATAAGTAGCACTCTAATGAATGTCTCTATGTTTTTCACAATTATCTTCACAGTGAGAATGGAATTGCCAAAATAAAAGGTATATTGTTAAATATTTTTTAATCACTAAAATTATACCAATTTGCACACTATATGAAATTGCCTATATTCTCACGTGCTCACCAGTATTTGCAAATTATTTGTTGTAATCTTTCACAATTGAAAATATATGTTTTTAAAACTGTGTTTCAGAGATATTTTATAACATTTTGTTTTCATCTTTTATAAATTTATTGGTTATTTTAATTATTTTGATCCATTTTGTCTATCAAGGCTGTTACTTTTTCCTAACTGATTTTTTACCTAGTAATTTACTGTTGATTTTATATTAAAAGTATGGCTTATTTTTCTGTTTTATATGCCAGTAATATTTAAACTCTTTTAATAGTGTTGTATAGAAGTTTATTGCTCATAAAATCAAATGTGTCAAATTTTTACCTTATGTTTGATATGGTAGCGTAAATATTTCAATGTGTTCATATAATGAGAAATACATGTGTTAAAAGTTTATATATTCATTTTAATTTAGATGATTAATGTGTACATAACAAAGAATAGAATATAATTTTAAGAGTGTGGGCCCTAAAGTAGACCACACTGCTTATTTTTTTAATTGTTTTTTAAACTTTATTTATTTATTTTTTTAAAGCAACAGAGTATGAGTGTGAGCAGGGGAGGAACAGAAAGAGAGGGAGAGAGAGAATCCCAAACAGGTTCCATGCTGTCAGAGCAGAGCCCAATGTGGGGTTCAAACTCACTAACTATGAGATCATGACCTTAGCCAAAATCAAGAGTCAGATGCTTAATGGACTGAGCCACCCAGGTGCCCTTAGACCACCTCATTTAAATCCTTGCTGTGCTATTTGAAATTATATATAATCTTGGCAAATTATTTCACCTCAACTGAAGTATAAATTCCCATTATAAATGCTTAATAAGCATGAGTCCGTATTGTTATTGTGTCAAATCCATATGATAATAGAGCGTAGAGAGCAAGATGGAGTCTGTCATGTCACGTAAGAGCCTGGGTCAAGCAATGACAGTAGCGGTTAAGGGAACTGCAGCCTAGCCAAGATACTGCCCGGACCAGCAGCACCTGACACCCAGAACTGCTAACAAGCAGAAGCAGAGGAGGTCTGCAGGGGGCCCAAGACCCTTTCAAAAGGGGAGGATTTTTGCAACAAACTGTCAGACTCTTCAGACATGACCCTTCTATGTCTGACCACTTAAAAAAGTCAGCTGCCTCTGAGGGCTCTGCCTGACTGATTTCTGAACAGAACTGAGGTCCTTCACCACTTGAACATAATAGGCAATACGTGCTGGATGCTGACCTGGACGTGACCGAAGCTCAGCTTTGAAGCTTTGACTGATTTCGTGTTTGGTTCACTAACTGACTTCCCACACCCTTCTGTTGCCTTGTTGGTTGTGTAGTGTGTTTTCTATTCTGCTCTGTGTGCTGTGTAAGAAACCAAGTTTAATCATATGGCGAAATGACATTGAGTTTGGAATCCTGAACCTGCTTTATGATTATGATTAACTTTGCCTTATGATTCAATAAAGCTGACAATGTGGAAACATACAACTTGCATGTGTGCCTTCACAGCCGGCTCATGACAAGGAGCCAGACACTTATGACCTTCTAAGTTAGAAACAGTACAAATTACGTGGTAATATCTCCTTTCAAATCAGGGAAAATATGTGTTGTCAAAATTCCCAAGAATATATTTCAGAAATATAAAATTATCTGGCAAAACTGATGATCAGTTATCTGTTTTCTCACTGGGGAGAGTAAAATCTGTAAATATCCAATGTGACTTTTACACAATGTGACTTCTAGGTGTTTACTCCACTAAAGTTCTTTGGGACAACCCAGTGTAGCATTTATTTCATTTTGGCCTCAGATTACACACCAGAAGAGAGACAAAATGAAAAATATTTTCAATTGTTGTTTCTGACTCAAGAATGGCTTAATGTATGTTTTGGAAACCACAGAATAACACTAGTCCTGCATGTTCTTACTTAAAAGGGAAAAAAGTTCCAGTTCCTATTGGCAAACTCAACTCTTTCAAGACCTCTCTCTCAAGTATGTTAGATGTAATCTCACCAGAATTATGATATTTTGATTAAAAATCAGTTTTGTTAATAAATCACCTTGTTCCTTAAAACTTCTTTGTTGTCAGAAAATAGAAATCTTTCACTAGCAGAAATGTGTATAAAGGTGTTGCTTGCCCAACCTACTGATTTGTTTGTTAATGTGAACAACTTTCTCGGTATTCTGCTAAGTTTGCAAAAATTGGCTTACAGTCAATTGGGAGTAGCTGATATATCATTCGGCACTTGGCTGACTTCTAGCTGCCCCTTCATGGTCAATTTTGGTCTCAGGGTTAAGCGAAGAGGCATATAATAATATCTATTTTCTTGTTAACTTCTTTTGGTAAATTATCTCTTATCACAATGTATGGACTTACCCTCTAGATGATGTCTTCTTTCTTAAAAATGTATTTCAGTTAGAAATTGTCAATTTTATTTTCTAACTCAGTATAAAGGTTATTGTGGTCTAGAAACACCAACAAAAAATTGTTAAAACTGTGATTTATAAATTCAGTTGAATTCAGAAAGAATTTTTTTACCTCTTTTTTCTTCTTTTCTTCCTGTTTTCTTTCTCCCTTTTTCTATCCTCCCCTCTTCCATCCCTTAATCTGACTCTCATTCAGCAAATAATCTCTGTGAGTGCCTACCTCATTTCCAGACACAGTGTTAAGTGTTGAGCAAACTGTGGGCAGTGCAGATGTATAGGGCTTGCTCAATCCTCATCATCTTCTGCTTACTTGGATTTGGGTAAAATGGTTGAAAGCAGAGAATATCCTTTTCTCCATCAATCTACCCCAGCCTCAGCACTATGTCACAAAGCAGATGCTGAAAAATACTTGTTAAATTTAATTGCTAGATCAAATCTCTCTGGGCTTTCCAATTTTAATTAAGGACTCCTAGATAAAATAGGTACTATGCTGCCAAAAATCTACCTGTCAACTATTTACTAAGGACTTGGATATATGCTGTGTTTTTTCTGATGTATCTCACCTAAAAGTAATGATAATATTTACAAGGCCCATGGTACTATGAGACTGGTTCTGACATATTTCACAGAAGTGATCACCAGACTAGAAGTCACTCTTCATTTTAACTGTTTCTACTCTGCTTGCTCTGTTTCCTTATTAATGAAATGGATAACATGTCCAGCATTCAGGACTTACAAAGTAACTATGATATTGTAGTTTTGTGTTAAAATTATTTAAACAGAAAAGCATTATGTAATGCAAGATTTATTTTTAATGACAAACAAGGGACTTAAAAAGGCTTTAACATGCTTTACATTATTAAGTAACTAAAGTATTAATATAGACTTTATTCTCTCTATATTTCCTTTTTTAACAGTTTTGTGATATATAATTTGCCCCTAAACTTTTTATATCTAAAATTTTAATATTAATATCAGTGATAAAAATAATACAACCTGTCCAGATGATCCTGGGAAGGAAACTGGATGGTCCAATTTAGTTTTCTTTAAACTCCACTCAGGTTTTAGGCTGCCAAAAAAGATGAGAACCACTTATGCATTTGGGATGTTTCCAGTGAGCTTTTATTCTCCATGCCAGCGAAGGAGGCAGAGATAAATTTGTGGGGGTTGGTCTTCTGGAGTCTGTGATTCACTGGAGTATCACAAATATGTATACGTACCAGCTGATGCACTTAGCCAGAGTCATTCTCATTCATACAGAGATGTTAAAAAGCCTCTGCTGTTATTTTTCATTTTTGGCTCACAATCAAATTCCTAAATTTGCCAATAGCAATCAGTGGGTGGGGGAGAGGGAGGGAGAGGAAGTGACTGGGAAAATGAAGGAGAAAGGGTTTGGAGAAAAATATATGAGAACTTGAAAGGGGTTCCTTTATTTACTCACTGGCAAATAATAAAATGAGGTTGACCTTCAAAAAAGTAAACTTCCTAGAGGAGTGAGAGAAGAAAAAGAGAAGGAAAAGACAGGAGGGCAGTGAGGACTCTGGATCGGGAGACCCAGCTTCGTTTCCTGAGAACTGTTTAAGAAGGCTTTGTAGTACCTGGTTGTGTTCTAACAAGCCAATTGGAAAACACATCCTGCTTAAGATCTTTGCCTTTAACTCTAAAACAGCCCTGAAAACAGACGACAGCTAAGGAAAGAATGTAGATATCACTCACCTTTGAGCTATCATTTTAAAATTCTCTTCAGTCCCAAACACACACTTAACATATTGTGTGGAATTTCCACATAAAGTTAATCATTAATCTCAATGAAATTTAGATACAAGAATGCAGAAAATAAAAGGTCAAAGGTTTGTGCAGCCCAGGAACCCTTCACCTTTCTTCTTTGCAGCTCTCTGCACCTGCTTTGTCTTCAGTTGAGGAGATTCTTCCTTGCTCCTGCCCCTCTACCCTCACCAATACCTTCAAACCAATTAGTTTCAAACCTGATTACTTCTCATTTGTCTCTTGATTTTAATGAGATGGCATTTCCTCTGAAAGGCCTTCCGTGACTCTTGCAGAACTGAATATCCTTTAGAGTCACCTTCAAACCCTACACTGTCCTCCATAACACTTTCTCCACTGTGCTGAAATTAAACTTTATTTGTCCTGCTTCCTTATTAGCACATAACTGATTTAGACACAAGGTTTTCACTATGTCTGGCATTCAGCAGGCTATGCATTGAATACATATTAACTGAATGAAAGTGGCTAATGTGTGCAAGGGACATCACAAGCTAAGAAAACCATAGTCCTTAGTTATAGACGGCATTCATACCTAGCCCTACGAAAGCTAAAAAAGAACAGATGAGTGGTTTCTGAGAAATGAGGCTTTTCATGATAAAAAATCAAGGTACAGCAGGAATAATCAGAGACTCAAATTTAGATTTTATATTACTTGGTTTTGTGTAGTTGGTCATTTTATTTTTTTGTATTTTTTGAGTTAGATAAAATGTATGTGTTAAAACATTTAATTATTAAATATACAAATTTAATATAGACTATAATTTTTAACCTTGTGGCATAGTTTAATTTTTTAATTATTTTTGTTTAAGTTTATTTATTTATTTTGAGAGAGAGAGGGAGAGAGAGAGAAAGAGAGAGAGAGAGAGAGAGAGCATGAACAGGGCAAGGGCAGAGAACAAAGGAGAGAAAAAATCCCAAGCAGGCTCTGTGCTGTCAGCACAGAGACTAACACAGGGCTCCATCTCATGAACCGTAAGATCGTGACCTGAACTGGAATCAAGAGTTGGGCACTAAACTAACTGAGCCACCCAGGTGCCCCTATTATTTTTTAATGATAAAGATCTGTGAGACTTCCTTTATTCTTTGCCAAAAATAATATTTTATTCAAAAAGTCAAGATACAAATACAAGCTAACCAGAATAGGTTTAACTTTCATGCTCTCTCTCTTATCTTTCACTTGTAAACGAGTGGTTGCAGGGATGTTCAAATGCTTCTAGTCATGTGATGTTGGCAACCTCCAAAGGCCAAAACAGACTGAAGCCTTAGAAAATCTTGTAAATAAAAAGAAAACAGAAAGGACATAAATAAATAAAATCACAAATTAAAGAGGAGAGATCATAAACAATACCACAAAATATAAACAATTATAAGAGAATGTTATGAAAAATTATATGCCAACAAATTGGGCAATCTAGAAGAAATGGAAAAATTCCTGGAAACATACAAACTACTAAAATTAAAACAGGAAGAAACAGAAAATTTGAGCAGACCCATAATCAGCAAAAAAAATTGAATCAGTAATCAAAAATCTCCCAACAAACAAAAGTCCAGGGCCAGATGACTTCCCAGGGGAATTTGACCAAACATTTGAAAGAGTTAATATTTATTCTTCTGAAATTTTTCCAAAAAAAAAAAAAAAAAAGAAATAGAAAGAAAACTTCCAAACTCATTCTTTTTAAATTTTTTTTTCAACGTTTATTTATTTTTGGGACAGAGAGAGACAGAGCATGAACAGGGGAGGGGCAGAGAGAGAGGGAGACACAGAATCGGAAACAGGCTCCAAGCTCTGAGCCATCAGCCCAGAGCCCGACGCGGGGCTCGAACTCACGGACCGCGAGATCGTGACCTGGCTGAAGTCGGACGCTTAACCGACTGCGCCACCCAGGCGCCCCATTTCCAAACTCATTCTAATACTCATTCTACAAATCATTACCTGGATTCCAAAACCAGACAAAGACCCCACTAGAAAAGGAGAATTATAAGCTTATATCCCTGATGAATATGGATGCAAAAATTCTCAATAAGGTACCAGCAAATTGAATCCAACAGTACAATAAAATAATTATTCACCACTATCAAGTGAGATTTATTCCTGGGCTTCAAGAGTGGTTCAATACTCACAAATCAATCAATGTGATTCACCACATTAATAAAAGGAAAAATAGGAACCATGTGATCCTCTCAATAGATGCAGAAAAAGCTTTTGACACAATACTTTTTGATTCTTGATAAAAACCTTCAACAAGATTGGGATAGAGGGAACATACCTCAACAGCACAATGGTCATATATGAAAGACCCACAGCTAATATCATCCTCAATGGAGAAAAACTGAGAGCTTTCCTTCTACAGTCAGAAACAAGACAAGGATGTTCACTCTCACCACTATTATTTAACAGAGTATGGAAGTCCCTGCCTCAGCAATCAGACAACAAAAAGAAAAGACATCCAAGTTGGCAAGGAATAAGAATATCACAACATGATGTTCTTTGTGGAAAACTCAAAAGATTCCACCAAAAATTGCTAGAACTAACATATGAATTCAGTAAAGTTGAGGTTATAAAATCAACATACATAAATCTGTTTCATTTTTATACAACAATAATGAAGCAGCAAGAAGAGAAATCAAGGAATCGATCCCATTTATAATTACATTAAAAAGCATAAGATGCCTGGGAATAAACCTAACCAAAAAGGAAAAAAAAAATCTGTACTCTGAAAATTAAAGAACACTTATAAAAGAATTTGAAGATGACACAAAGAAATGGAAAGAACATTCTATATTCATGGATTGGAAGAACAAACATTGTTAAATATCTGTACTACCTAAAGCAATCTACACATTCAATGCAATTACTATGAAAATGACACCAGCATTTTTCACAGAGCTAGAACAAATAATCCTAAAATTTGTATGAAACCACAAAAGACCCTGAATAGCCAAAGCAATCTTGAAAAAGAAAAGCAAAGCTGGAGATATCACAATTCCAGACTTCAAGCTATATTACAAAGTGATAGTGATCAAGACACTATGGTACTGGCACAAAAACAGATACGCATTCATTGGAACAGAATAGAAAACCCAGAAGTGGACCCACAACTCTATGGTCAACTAATCTTTGACAAAGCAGGAAAAATATCCAATGGAAAAAAGACAGTCTTTTCAGCAAATAGTGTTAGGAAAACTGGACAGTGACATGCAGAAGAATGAAACTGGACCACTTTCATAAACCATACACAAAACTTAATCCAAAATGGATGAAAGACCTAAATGTGAGACAGGAAACCATCAGAATCCTACAGGAGAAAACAGGCAGAAACTTCTGTGTTTCAGCCAGAGCCAATACTTACTAGACATGTCACCAAAGGCAAGGAAGACAAAAGTAAAAATGAACTATAGAGACCTCATCAAGATAAAAAGCTTCTGCACAGTAAAGGAAACAGTCAACAAAACTAAAAAGCAAACTTCGGAATGGGGGGAGATATTTGCAAATGACATATCTGATAAAAGATTAGTGCCCAAAATCTATAAAGAACTAATCAAAATGAACACCCCAAAACAAATAATTCAGTGTAGAAATGGGCAGAAGACATAAATAGGCCTTTTTCCAAAGAGGTCATCCAGATGGCTAACAGACATGTGAAAAGACGCTCAACACCACTCATCATCAGGTAAATACAAATCAAAACCACACTGAAATACCTCCTCACACCTGTCAGAATAGGTAAAATTAACAACACAGGGAACAAGAGATGTTGATGAGGATGCAGAGAAGGGGATTCCTCTTACAATGTTGGTGGGAATGCAAACTGGTGCAGCCACTCTGGAAACAGTATGGAGGTTCCTGAAAAAGTTTAAAACAAAGCTAACCTATAATCCAGCAATTTCACTACTAGGCATTTACCCAAAGGATAGAAAAATACAGATTTGAAGGAGTACATGCACCTCGATGTTCATAGCAGCATTATCAACAATAGTCAAACTATGCAAAGAGCCAAAATGTTCATTGACTGATGGATGGATAAAGAAGATGTGGTATACGCACACACACACTCCACACAACGGAATATTATTCTGCCATCAAAAAGAGTGAAATCTTGCCTTTTGCATTGATGTGGATAGTGTTAGAGGGTATTATGCTAAGTGAAATAAGTCAGTCAGAGAGAGATAAATACCATATGATTTCACTCATATGTGGAATTAAGAAATGAAACATGTGAACGTATAGTAAAGCGAGAGAGAGAGAGAGAGAGAGAAACCATAAGAGACTTTTAAAGATAAAGAACAAACTGAGGGTTGATGGAGGGAGGTGCGTGAGGGATGGGCTAGAAGGGCGATGGGTATTAAGGAGGGTACTTATAGTGAGCACTGGGGGTTGTATGTAAGTGATAAATCACTGAATTCTACTCCTAAAACCAATATTGCTCTGTATGTTAACTAGATAGAATTAATTTTTTTAAACATTTACTCTTTTTTGAGAGATAGTGACAGACAGAGCATGGACAGGGGAGGGGCAGACAGAGAGGGGGACAGAATCTGAAGCAGGCTCCAGGCTCTGAGCTGTCAACACAGAGTCCCACGTGGGACTCAAACCCATGAACCATAAGATCATGACCTGCGCCAAAGTCGGATGCTTAACCAACTGATCCCCTGGGCTCCCCTTAGCTAAATAGAATTTAAATAAAATTTGAAAAGAAAATCTTGTAAATGATGAGGATTTACTTGCTGATAAAAATAAAACAATAGGCAAAATGGCCACCTTAACTAACCTTCATCCTTCTCCATGATCAATGAGTACAGAAGTTACAAAATGATTGAGTCCTTGGCCTAAGCTTTCCTTCTGTGTATACTCATTCTAGAAAAAAAAATCCTACATAAGCACCTATTTTTTTTCAGTGTTTATCTTGACCATTAGAACTTAGGCAGAGTTGATATTATACCACTGTCATTCTCCAAAACACTGAAAACAAATATGAGATTGGCATATCTGTGTGACAAAAAGCTAAGACACCTATTGTTCCTTATTTGTGACCACTGAGCTTTTTGTTTTCCTTCTGAATCACACACTTATTTCTTCTGGGTGGAGTTTGAGGGTCTGTTTCATAAATGACAAGTTTTCAACACTAACCGTGAGAGAATAGGTGGCAGTGTGACTGTTTTTTTAAATTATTATAATTAACAGACTTTATTTTTTAGAAGTTTTGCACTTACAAAAACATTGAGGGGAGCCTGGGTGGCTCAGTCGGTTGAGTGTCTGACTTCGGCTCAGGTCATGATCTTGTGGTCAGTGAGCTTGAGTCCCACATCAGGCTCTGTGCTGACAACTCAGAGCCCGGAGTCTGCTTTGGATTCTGTCTCCCTCTCTCTCTGTTCCTCCCCCACTCACGCTCTGTTCTCTCTGTCTCTCAAAAATGAATAAACATTAAAAAAAATTGTGCAGATTGTACAGAGAGGTCTGATACAACTCTTCTTCCCTGTATAGTTTCCCCTATTTATGAACATCTTCCATTAATGTGGTATATTTATCAGAATTCATGAACCAATATTGATACATTAGTATTAAATAAGTCCATAGTTTACATTAAGGTTTACTTTTTGTATTATAAATTTCGATGAGTTTTGACAAATGCATAATGTCACATGCCCACCATTACGGTATCATTTGGAATAGTTTCAAACCCCTAAAACCTCTTGTGCTCTACTTAACAATTCTGTGTCCCCTCCCCTGAACTTCAGACAAAATTGACCTTTTTACTCTGTCTGTAATATTGCCTTTTCCAGAATATCATGTAGTTGGAGTTAAATAGTTATGTAGCCTTTTCAAACTGGCTTCTTTGACTTAGCAATATACATTCAAGGTTCTTCCATGTCTTTGGTGACTTGACAGCCAATTTCCTTTTATTGTTCAGTATTATCCAATTGTCTGAATGTTACCATAGTTTGTTTATATCCTCACTTATTGAAGGACATCTTGGTTGCTTCCAATTTTGCTATTATGAACAAAGCTGCTATTAATTAACATTTATGTGCAAGTTTTTGTGTGGACATAAGTATTTACCTCATTTGGTTAAATACTTAGGAGTTCAGTTGGTGGATCATACGGTAAAACTACATTTGTAAGAAACCAGCTTTGTAAGAAACTTTCAGTATAGCTGTACTATTTTGTATTCCCACCAGCAATGAATGAAAATTACCATTGATCCACATTGTCACCAACATCCAGTGTTCTCAGTTTAGGACATTGTGTGCTATAGTGTCACAGACTTCAATTATCTCTAACATCCTTGTTTTATCTCCACTGTTGTCTTTCCCTCACCTCATTTATGAGACAGGAAGGCCAGAGGGACTGTAGTTGAGTATTTCCCTTCTTCCAGGTTAGATAAGTCTCTGATAATATCTTTTTCCATAGTGAGTAAGACTTTGTGGTGGAGAACATTCTACGTTTATCTTTAAATGGTTATTTCCCCCCCTCCCTCTGCCTGAAGCTCAAGGGTATTTTTCTCCATTTATTCGTCATGATAAGCTAGTGAGACTCCCAGAAATAAAACTCCCCAAAGCATGGAGCCTTTCCAAGATGGAGCTCCCAGGAGTTTTTAAATCTTAAACTAATCCACACTCAGTCTCCAGCATTACATCAGTTACCATGTAATTTTTCCCATCAGTTACAGGTTCCAGTGGCTTCTACTCTCATTTGCTCTCATTCTATGCATGCTGTCTCTCCAGTTTTGGGAGGTGCAGTCTTCCCTGTGACCTCCTTTCTCTAATAAATCTAAGAAGAATTGTTGATTTCCAGTTCAGTTTTTGTCATTGTTGCAAGGATGAAGGATGGTGTGACTGATGCTCTTTCTATGTCAAAGCTGAAACCAGGGATATGACTGCTTTAATACATTGATGTAGACTCACTTTTTCATATTCCTCAAGTCTAAAAAAAGTGATTACAATAATCTCTCACTCATGAAAAGTCCCTGGGAATCTTAACACAAAAGAAAGACATAAGCACTAACTTCTTAGTAGCATTTATTTGAGCATACGGGTACTTTGAAATGCTGGATACTTGAATGTCAGGAATTTTTAAATAATTTGCATCTTTGTCTAATCTCAGTAAAAGAAAATCTTGAATTCATATTTTGTCAATATCAAATTCATTAGTTTATCTTTTCATTGTCACTCCCATCAGATATATTCTTGCTATCCAATTATTAGTTAGCTTTAATGCTAAAAACAGGAGTTCTCAGCCTATAAATTACATTGTTAATTCCAAATTAGATTTATCCAATTAAAAACCTTGTACATTTTTTTAAATGCTTATTTATTTATTTTGAGAGAGAGAAAGAGAGAGAGGAGAGAGAGCGCATGAGCAGAGGAGAGGCAGAGAGAGAAGGGGGCAGAGAGAGAATCCCAAGCGGGCTCCACATTCACCACAGAGTCCGTCATGGGGCTCACAACTGCGAGACCATGACCTGAGCTGAAATCAGGAGTGGGCCGCCCAACTGACTGAGCAACCCAAGTGCCCCAACAACCTTGTTCATTTAAAAAATAATAAACTACATGTAAAATAGACTATAATTCATATTCTTTTACTACCTGTGCCATCATCACATAATTAGTATAGTATTACTGTATCTTTTTTTTTGAAATTTTATTTATTTTTGATAGAGAGAGACAGAGCACAAGTGGGGGAGGAGCAGAGAGAGAAGGAGACACAGAATCCAAGGCAGGCTCCAGACTCCAGGCTCCGAGCTGTCAGCACAGAGCCCGATGCGGGGCTCGAACTCACAAACTGAGAGATCAAAGTTGGATGCTCAACTGACTGAGCCACCCAGGCGCCCCTGTATTACTATATCTTTAAAAATGGTACTGACAATTTTGTAAAGACTTTTGAAAATCCTCATATTATGACCTAATTTTTTGTGAATCCCTTTATTTTGTGGGAATTTCTTTCTCTTGAATTCAAGCAAGTATCAGCTGGTGGGAAAATTGTGAAATCCTATTTTTCTTTTATTGTTTTCATTCCTTTCCTCCTCAATGGGTCTAATTCTCGAAAATGATACCGATATGTAGGTTTAAGTTGTTTCATTTTACCCCTTCCTGAACTCTCTACTCCAAATCCTTGGCAAATTAGAAAACATTTTGAAAAACTATTAATAGTATATGTATTTTGTAGTAAGCCAGCCTTGTTACTGGTAACATGTTAACCTATGTATAGCAATTGGGCTCTTTCCTTACTCATGCATCTGTGGCAACAACAATGACAGGAGGAAGAAAAAATCGTGAAATATACAGAATACCTACTATATGCCACTCAGTTTATGTATAGTTATCTGTGATCATCACATTTAGCATATAGATTATGTCTTGGAATTATATTCTGAGACTTGGTCAGCAGGTGGATACTGGAATGATGATACTGTGATACTGGATTCTAGCTATAAGAAGAAACTTCAGGGTAAAGAGAAGGAGAATATGGGCTAATCATAAACTCTTTCAAGAAAGTATATTCTTCATTTTAAACTGATTTAGATTTGAATTAGATATCTTGATAAAGTAAATGATAATAATGACACATCAGATAGACAGAAGGTGCTAAGACAATGGAATTGGGAGAGTATGGTGTAATAGGTAATATACATGTGGGTATCAGGAGTCAGGAATTGGAGAATGGGAGAGTTACTGGTATTCTAAGAGTCAGGCAGTAATCAATAGCTGCCAGACAGGTTAAGAAAGAGCTAAGGAGGTTGGTGAGATGTTACTACCTGGAGCTCAGAAGCAGGACTAATTTCCAGAGTGACAAAAAAAAAGCAAGTCTAATTTCTATATGAGAGGAAATTAGATGAAGATTCTGATATGTGAAAAAAATGAGAAATCTGGGACATAAGACAGGTGTCTGGTCATAAGAAAAAGTCACTTACTTGATTTGTTAAGCTGCTAAATCATAGCTAAATAATGATGATAATATCTAATGTTTCACAAGGCTTAATGCATCTCAAAACTATGCTAAGTACTTTACATAGATTATCTCATTTCATCCTTACAATAACCTTATGAATTAGTACTATTTCCTCATTTTAAGGCCAAAAAAGAAAGAAGAAAGAAAGAAAGAAAGAAAGAAAGAAAGAAAGAAAGAAAGAAAGAAAGAAAGAAAGAAAAAAGAAATGAAGGAAGGAAGAAAGAAAAAGAGAGAAAGCCAGTGAGGTTAGTCAAGTTGCACAAATTTATAGCCACTAAGTGGCTGACTTGGGTTTTGAACCTAAACCGACTAATCCAAGAACTCATTTATAAACCCCCGTGCCAAAGGACTATAGCAACTGAGTACCCCCAATCTCCCTCACTATCCTTAGCTTTGTCCCTCCACTTCCCACTTCCCCCTTATTCCTGGCAGGATTGGCCTCAGGGAGTTAGAAGATGTCACAGCTATGGAAACCAGAAAGATTTAGGCCAGGTTGCGCCTGGGTGGTGGCTCAGTTGGTTCAGTGACTGACTTCAGCTTAGGTCATGATGTTTATGAGTTCGAGCCCCACAAGCCCCACATCAGACTCTGTCCTGACAGCTCAGAGCCTGGAGCCCGCTTTGGATTCTGTGTCTCCCTCTCTCTCTACCCCTCCCCCACTCACACTCTATCTCTCTCTCTCTTTCAAAAATAAACAAAACATTTTGTATTCTTATGGGACTTCTATCAGATTCTTGTTGCTGGATTTCTGTGCTGATACATAAGAAATCCTTTTGTGGAGGATATTGCTTTTTAGATTTCTCCCAATTGCTTAGTTTAGTCCAATAATTCTCAAGCCTGGTAGCACCTGGTAACATTTAAAGACATTGACTTGCTGCATCTTGTTCTCTCTCTTTTTCTTCACTAGTTCTCTCTCTGATGAGATCACCTAGTTAGAATTCAGTCAGTTCTGAAATGGGCAAGATATAGCATCAGAATCATTCTCACCTACCAAGAGGGTTTTGCTTCCATGTGCAGAGACTTGGGTATAATACTTATTTTTGAATTGTCCCTCAGGAATCTTTCTTAGAGTCAAAAATACCAGGGGACTGGCACTCAAGGGGCAAGTACTAAAGATCCAAAGTCACAGAAATATCTTATACTTATGCTTGTCCAGGCAGCTGTGGATTTCTGTTCTGTTCTGCACTCTGCGGTCAGCCCACTTTCTACTACTTCAGCCACTTCTTAGGAAAGGATTCCATCTTGAATCTCAACCCATTCTCTACTTCCTCAATTTCTGATAAGTTTTGTAGTTAGACTCTTGAATGGTCAGGGACAGAGCAGAAGGAAGAAAAATGGTGGTAGATTTATAATTTATTTATAAGAAAGTATTCCCCTCTCTACCTGTTATAGGTTTGATTGTGTCACCCAAAATAGATATTAAAGTTCTAACTCCTAGTACTTCAGAATGTGACCTTAGGGTCATTACAAATGCAACGAGTCAAGATATCTTACTGTAGTGAGGAGGGGGCCCTCAATCCAATATGAAAATGTCCTTATAAGAATACAATGGTAAAGGTAAGAGGGAAGGACTCCATGTGAAGACAAAAGTGGAGACTGGAATTATGGACTACAAGCCAAAGAACACGAAGTCTTGATGGATGTCACCAGAAGGTAGGAAGAAGCAAGAAAGATTTTTCCCACAGTTTCAAAGGAAGCATGACCTGTTGACATCTTGATTTTGGACTTCTGGCCTCCAGAACTGGGAGAGAATAAATTTCTGTTCCAGTTTATAGTCCTTTGCTATGGCAGCCCGAGGTAACTAATGTACTGCCATTGCTAGTTGCCGGTAGAGTCTTGTCCTCTACTCCAATGATCTTAGAATTGACCATGTAACTTGCTTTGTCCACTTGAATGTGAGCAGACATAATATAGGCTATGTCTGAACAAAAGCCTGGAATATCTGTATGTGTTTTGGACGTTACTCTTGCTCTAATCCTTTACTATAAGAACATAATATATTGGATAGTACTTCTTCTTTCACCTTCATTCCCCCAATGAGAAGACATGTGAAATTTAGCAGAGCACAGCTATGCCATAATTGAGTTGCCACCCTCAAGCAGCATGAGCAAGAAATTACTTTTTCTCATTGTAAGTACTGATGTTTTGCCGTTGTCTGTTCTTTCAAAAAAAAATGCCAACTAAAAAAGGAATCCTGAAAATAAAGTTAATTTTTTCCAAATGATCCCATCTGATCAAATAAATAATAGTCACATCAACATAGGTCACGCATGTGATGTAGATAAAGGGAAGAACACTGCATGTTAGTAAAATACAGAAGGCACTAATCTAGTAGTTACGTGTGTTTACACAGATTTGAGAAAGAAAATGTACTTCTATAATACATTGAAATTTCTTCTTTTAGCTAAGAAATGTAAGGCATATGTACTTAGAAGTGGGAAGCTATAAAAGGCTATGAAAGTTCAGGACTGATATTTTGAAGATTGGGCAACAGCAATTAATCCAATACTTACAGCTAAGAACATGGGAATATCAAGGTCAGATTAATATTTCAAAAAAAAGCATTTACTCAGGCAGTAACAGGGAGAATGTTCTTTCTCAATTATAATCATGTAATGTCAAAAAGAATCCCCAAAACCAGTAACAAATCTGGACTTAGTAAGAAGGGACTTTATTTGAAAGAATTATTGTAAGGAGTTAGGAGGTCTGGCGGGGGCAGGGGAGGTACTATTGCAATAGGGAGAACATTCTGACCATGAGATTAGTAAGCATTTTAAGAGTTAAGTAGGGTAAATACTGTATGATGTTATATGTGGAATTGAAAAGTTGAACTCATTGAAGCAGAAAATAGAATAGTGGTTATTGGGGGGGGAGGGCTGGAAGGTAGGGGCCAATGGGGAGATGTTTGTCAAAGGGTACAAGCTTCCAGTTTTCAAAATGAATGAATTCTGGGATCTAATGTATAGGATGGTGACTATAGTAAATAGTACTGTATTGTATATTTGAAATTCGCTGAAAGAGGAGATCTTCAGTATTCTCACCATACACACACCAAAGGAGGGATAACTATGTGAGGTGACAGAAGTGTCAATTAGCTTGATCGCGGTAATCATTTCACAGTGTTTATTTATATCACATCATCACATTGCACTCCTTAAATATATACAATTTGTATTTGTCAGTTATGCCTCAGTAAAGCTGAGAATGGGGGGAGGAGTCATACAACAGGGTTTTTCTTTCACACAAAAAAGTCAAGGAGGCTGGAAAGAGTCATGCTTGGTGATGTGGGGTGAGAGGGTGGGAATAGAAGATCAGAGAATGTTTAGCCTGAGGCCAGCCTATCTATTCTCAGAGTGAGCTCTTGTTAATTGATTCAGATTGAGGGTAGAAGAAAGTTCAGAGTCCTGGGGGATGGAGGGAATCTTAACCAAAGTCTAGTTAACAACTATTTTGTTCCTACTGATTAGCTGGACAACCAGTTCAGCTGATCATTTACATGGCAAAGAATAGGAAACTGGAGAGTCTGTGTCTGGCCCTGCCCTTAAACAAGAGGGCATCTTTGCATTTTATCTTAGTCCTATGGGAAAAGTGTCTCTTTGCAATAAGCCCTTCTCCAAGACACAAAACTGTGAGGAGATTCCTTCAGCCTCCCCTCTTTTCCAGAAACTTGGGGTTTAGGTACAGTTCAATATTGTCAGCAATGTCACAAAATTGTAAATACACTGACATAAGGAATGAAATGTAGTTATCTGTTCAAAAGTTCACGGAGCCCTCCATAGAATACCATACGACACAGGATATTGAATGAGAACAGGCCAGATCCTGGGGCTATGCTTACTATGAACTGAACGATGCAAGGTAATTATTTTCACTAATATTTCTTAGTATAAAATACAATAACACTTATCTCCCCTACTAATGGAAAGGAGCAATTATTATTAAAATTTTTGTAAGCTGAAAAGCATCACACATGTTATTTTAATATGAGTAACATACACATTAACTGAACAAACGAGTGTGGGGAGTATGAGGGGTTAGGAAGAGCTCCATGTTCTCTCTTTCCTAGTTAGAACATACTGCCTTCTCTGCCCTATGCTTGCTTCCACATCTTGCTCAAGTAGAAAACATATTAAATTTAACCTGTCAAAGATAGTAACTTTGAATTCTCTGCTGTCCAGTATTTATCAAAAGCCTGGGTGTGATAAGCAATATTTATGGAAAGTTGTTTGAAGGGAGTGGCTTCTATCTGTTCCTTTGGAGATTTAAAATGTTACTCCTGGATTAAGCCAGGCCATCAAAGAGCTATGCACTTAGACTGAATTATTTTAGACTGAATGCTTTATTAGCTAACTTAAGAAAAATTGTCATGTGTCTGAGTTTGTGTCTTCCTGTGTAAAATCATAGAATCTTTCAATTACTCAAGTCTTAATTTGCATCTTTTTGTAGGCTTCAGGATTTTTTTTTCACAAAGTCTTACATTATTCCAGCAGTATGGGTAGGCATATTTCACCTTTGTTGTTCTTGCCATTATTGTCCTTTTGTGAATAGCTGCTTTAATTCATTATCTCTTCTAATAGGTGGTTCCATGATTATTTACAAGTTCTTGCACTGACAGTTGCATGTCCAAGTCAGACTTTCATCTTGGAAGGTAGAAAGTTGATGGTGGTTATAAGCAGTCACCAGTGCGTATTCTCCTTGCCCTTCTTCTATTTACTTCCTCACTATCATATTTGGCCAATCTTAAACAAGTTGGCACCAAATGTTATACGGATTTCCCCCACATTTACATTTTAATTTAAAAAGGCCTACAGAGTCATTGTATAAACAATTAGAAAGCAAAAATATTTTAATATATGAAATAAAATAATCAAAAAATAATCTTAGAAATAATCTCCTATTAATTAAATCTTATTCTTTTGTGATATATTGTAGAAAAAGAAGGCATATGAATAAATATGAAAATTTTAAACTTTGAGGTTTTTGTTTGTTTGTTTTTGTTTTTTGAGAGAAAAAGAGAGAGAAAGGGAGGGACAGAGTTAGAGGGAGAGACAGAATATTAAGCAGACTCCATGCCCAGCACAGAGCCTGATGCAGGGCTCAATCTCATGACCATGAGATCGTGACTTGAGCTGAAATCAAGAGTCAGATGCTTAACCGACTGAGCCACCCAGGCACCCTAAACTTTGAGTATTTAGGATCTTACTTAAGTCTCACTATTTGAGAACTTTTTGAACAAAATTGATGCAGTGTCACTATAAAAAGAAAAGGTCCCTGGTTAATTAATTATATAAACACCAGCTCTTTGAGTGTAAAATACCAGCTCTTTGAGTGTAAAAACTGTATCTGTTCATTATTTGAATTATTTTTTTTATTCATGTAGTACATTTCTATATGAAGAAGTAGAGAGAGTGCCTGGCTGGCTCAGTCAGTAAAGCATGTGACTCTTGATCTCAGGGTCAAGAGTTCAAGCCCCATATTGGGCATGGGGCCTGAAAGAAAGAAAGAAAGAAAGAAAGAAAGAAAGAAAGAAAGAAAGAAAGAAAGGGGAAGAAAGGAAGAAAGAAGAATTTACTGTTGAAAACTTTGTGCCACCTGATCAACTCCAGAATTTTCTGAGCCTTTGGGCCATGCTAATTTTAAAGAAAAAATTATTCATGAAACTTGCTAAAGACTGTAAGGCAGACACAGACTTTATTCAGGACTATTGCAATGGGTATGGAGATTACTGCACTAGGGTTTTGCAGTAAGGGAGACAGATTGGGCCCAGCTCCCAATACAGCAAGGAAAGACGGGGATTTAAAAGGAGCATTATAGGAGAGGGGTTCAATAGATGGAAAATTACTAAGAGGGTAGAATGCAATTCTTTGCTAAAATGACCAAAGAAAATTCTGGCTGAAGGTAACCAGCACGATCAGATATTACCTTGGTAGATAGAAGGTGATAGATTGGTCAGATATTGAGAATGATCAGATATTGACTTAGCAGGATTCCTGCCAAGACTAGATGCCACAAGCACTGAGATGAAGCCCAAGACCAGGCCTCGTTGAGCAGAGGGCTCAGAGGAGCCTGACTGAAGTTTGGTCAAGGAGAGTCTTTGTTACCGGCAGTACAGGATCATTCTGCTCTCACATACCAGTAACTGCAACTAGATTGACTAGGCAACATTATTTCATTTTTGAATTTCTAGCTGGGGGCACAATAAAAAACAAAAATGATCAGAAAATTTAAAGGTAGTCAATTCTATTAGTTTTCTGTTGTTTTTTGAAGTTCTGTTGAGAGGGAATGAATCTAAGGTTCATTTGTTGATGCAATTCAAAAGATTATTTAAAAGCTAATTCAAGAAACCATTTCTGAGCATCAACTAAGTACCAGACATCATATTAGTCACTGGACACACATAGTGTGATCAGAGGTAGATACTACCTTTAAGAAACTCACCCTATGATAACACTAGCAGAAAGTGTCATTTATCATAATGGCAAAGTACAAAGGAGTACAGAGAAGAAGAGTAAATGTCTTCACTCTCCTCATCCTTGATCAGTTACACATAAAGATTTTCATCAGCAATGCCTAGTTTTTGAGACGAACTTGCTAGAACTTGGTAGAGGATAAGAGGGTTTTGATTGTTTTCTCATTTCAGGGTATTCCTCATATCAAAAAGGAGATACGAGGCTCAGAATGGAATCATTTGTACTAAACACCACCTCAGCAAACTAAGACTTACTACCTAAGCTAATTGTACTTTCAACCTGCCCCCTTCCTGGAATGTAACTCTAACCAGTCAACCTGGAATTACCTTGTTAGCACTGGAATTATCACTTGTTAGTGAGGTTACCCACTCCATAGGCCCTCCATTCCTCTTAGGAAGGCAACCTTGCCTGAAACAATACATTATTTGCAAATAGTTTCCTTTTTCTGCCCCCTTTCCACCTTTAAAAAAAAGAGGGAGAAGAACAGATACAAGATGTCTAATGACTTAGTACTAAAAAAATAGTGATGTATATATATTGAAATAAATTTCCTACAGGATATTCTTGAGTGACAAAAATGACAAAAACTGGGGGAAACAATTCATACAATGTGTTCTCCTTATTGTAAAATAAACAAAAACATTATGTTTCTTAATATATGTATATGTCTTAGTATATATATACATACAAGTAAATATTTGCAAATTGATCTCTAAAGGCCCTCTGAAAAAAGATACAAAATTGAGTGGCATCAAAAACTGGCTTTGCTTTATCTAATTGTTTGGATTTATATAATGTGATGGTATAGATTTGAATGTGGGGGTGTATGTTAGTGTATTCCCTGGGAAATTAAGAAGAACTTGTAGAGAAGATGGAATAAAATTACTCAGCAGAAGAAAAGAGAATAGATAAAAAGATGACTGGATAGAAGGACACTAGAGAAAATATTTTTATATTTTGGTTGTATATATTTGGTTACGGCTTTCTGAACAAAGAAATCTTGGACGTAGGTCAACAAACAAGGTTTGGAAGTTAAAAGATGGCTGAATAGATAGTGAGAACTGAGATTAACTCTCCCTTGGATTTATGTGTTTACATTTCAAAGTGGAAAAGAATCAAAATCTGGAATGGGGAAACTTTCCTGGGTTTGCAAACTGTAGGACTTTGGGTCTTTTACATTCCAAAGGATAAGTACCTTGAAACCTTCTTCTTCCTTTCCCAGTTATAATTTGTTTAGACTGGGGAGACTAAACTTCTTTTCATCTCTCAGGACCAGAGAAGGTTGACATGTATATAAACCCCCAAATGCTTACTTTTTGTGGGTTCTTCTCCTGTAGTGCAAAAATTGCCTTTGCATTTGCAGTCTAGCTCATGTCACATTGCTTCAGGAGAAAGGCAGAGAGAAGGGGCAAAGGGAGAATAGGAAGATTATCACCATAATTAATAGTACCTCTGATCTCTGTTATAGGAATTTCACATTTACTTTCAGATTATATAAACAAATATAGGTATTAAAAATTTATAACAGCACCAATATTCATTCCACTGAGAGTACAACTTTTGTGGCACGGTTGAAGTGGCTGTCTCCCAGCTGGTTTTTAATATCCCATCATTTTTCGTACACAGATGGAAAGACATTATTTTCACTTGATTCATTTCACATGTACTTATTAAGGGCATAGTAGGCACCCAAAAATAGGCCTAAATCCCCACAATCTGTTGGGATGAGGAAGACAATAGACAAATAAACCAGTAAACATTCAGAAAGTCAAATAGTGATTAGCATTAATTTTTTTTTTTTAATTTTTTTTTTCAACGTTTATTTATTTTTGGGACAGAGAGAGACAGAGCATGAACGGGGGAGGGGCAGAGAGAGAGGGAGACACAGAATCGGAAACAGGCTCCAGGCTCTGAGCCATCAGCCCAGAGCCCGACGCGGGGCTCGAACTCACGGACCGCAAGATCGTGACCTGGCTGAAGTCGGACACTTAACCGACTGCGCCACCCAGGCGCCCCGATTAGCATTAATTTTTAAACTAAGGAAGGATAGTTGAGTGTAGGGTGAGGAGTTTGTTTTAAATATGGTGGTCAGGTCCTTTTGGAGGAGGTAGCATTTGAACAGAGATCTGAATGAGTTGAGTGAACCAAAAAGGTATTTTGGGGGAGAGCACTCCAGAAAAGAGGTCACAGCTAGTGTAAATGTGCCAAGTAAAGGACATGCCAAGTATGTCTTAGGGAATAGTGAGGTTAGTATGGATGTAGGAGAAAAAGGGACAAGGAGGAAGTGAGGTAAGAGAGACGGGGAGCCAGATGGAAGGTTTTGCAGCCCACTTCAACTTCTTGGGTTATTCTGGGAGAACTCATCACAGGGATCTGACAGAAGACTGAGAGATCTGAAATCCATTTTATTTTATTTTATTTTATTTTATTTTATTTTATTTTATTTTATTATTTTATTTCATTTCATTTTTTTACAAATTTTTAAAATTTTGTTTTTAATGTTTATTCATTTTTGAGAGACAGAGAGAGACAGATTGTGAGCAGGGGGGGCAGAGAGAGAGCGAGACACAGAATCTGAAGCAGGCTCCATGCTGTGAGATGTCAGCACAGAGCCAGACATCGGTTTCAAACCCATGAACTGTGAGATCATGACCTGAGCTGAAGTCGGACACTTAACTGACGGAGCCACCCAGGTGCCCCCTGTGAAATTTTTCTGTAAACCTAGGAATTCTCTTTAAAACTTGTCTATTAAACAAACAAAAAGTAGCTTTGTACAGATTCAATCACAAGTGATAAATTTTTTGTATTATTTAAATTTATTACCAGTTACTATGGGTGATTTACAAATGGTTTTGAAAGTCAATGTATTTTCCAAATGCAATAATAATAAATATTAAATATCTTTGCTCTCAAAATAGAGATTAACATTGCCAAATTTTGTTCTTCTTTTTTTTATTTAATTTTATTTTTTATTTTTTTTAATTTACATCCAAATTAGTTAGTATATAGTGAAGCAATGATTTCAGTAGATTCCTTAATCCCCCTTACCCATTTAGCCCATCCCCCTTCCACAACCCCTCTAGCAACCCTCAGTTTGTTCTCCATATTTATGAGTCTCTTTTGTTTAGTCCCCCTCCCTGTTTTTATATTATTTTTGTTTCTCTTCCCTTATGTTCATCTGTTTTGTCTCTTAAAGTCCTCATATGAGTGAAGTCATATGGAGGATTTTTGTCTTTCTCTGACTAATTTCACTTACCATAATACCCTCCAGTTCCATCCACGTAGTTGCAAATGTCAAGATTTCATTCTTTTTTGATTGCCGAGTAATACTCCATTGTGTGTGTATATGTATGTGTGTATGTGTATGTGTGTATGTGTGTGTGTGTGTATATATATATATATATATATATATATATATATATATATACATATTTGGGCTCGTTCCATACTTTAGCTATTGTCAATAGTGCTGCAATAAACATCGGGGTACATGTGCCCCTTCAAAACAGCATACCTGTATTCCTTGGATAAATACCTAGTAGTGCAATTGCTGGGTCATAGGGTAGTTCTATTTTTAATTTTTTTGAGGAACCTCCATGCTGTTTTCCAGAGTGGCTGCACCAGCTTGCATTCCCACCAACAACGCAAAAGAGATCCTCTTTCTCCGCATCCTCGCCAACATCTGTTGTTGCCTGAGTTATTAATGTTAGCCATTCTGACACGTGTGAGGTGGTATCTCACTGTAGTTTTGATTTGTACTTCCCTGATGATGAGTGATGTGGAGCATTTGTTCATGTGTCACTTTGCCATCTGGATGTCTTCTTTGGAGAAATGTCTATTCATGTCTTTTGCCCATTTCCTCACTGGATTATTTGTTTTTTGGGTTTTGAGTTTGAGAAGTTCTTTATGGATTTTAGATACTAACCCTTTATCTGATATGTCATTTGCAAATATCTTCTCCCATTCTGTCGGTTGTCTTTTAGTTTTGCTGATTGTTTCCTTCGCTGTGCAGAAGCTTTTTATTTTGATGAGGTCCCAGCAGTTCATTTTTGCTTTTGTTTCCCTTGCCTCTGGAGACATGTTGAGTAAGAAGTTGCTGCGGGCAAGATCAAAGAGGTTTTTGCCTGCTTTCTCCTCGAGGATTTTGATGGCTTCCTGACTTACATTGAGGTCTTTCACCCATTTTGAGTTTGTTTTTGTGTATGGTGTAAGAAAGTGGTCCAGGTTCATTCTTCTGCATGTCACTGTCCACTTTTCCCAGCACCACTTGCTGAAGAGACTGTCTTTATTCCAATGGATATTCTTTCTGGTTTTGTCAGATTAGTTGCCCATACATTTTTGGGTCCATTTCTGGGGTTGCTATTCTATTCCATTGATCTGAGTGTCTGTTCTTGTGCCAGTACCATACTGTCTTGATGATTACAGCTCTGTAGTATAGCTTGAAGTCTGGGATTGTGATGCTTCCTGCTTTGGTTTTCTTTTTTCAAGCTTGCTTTGGCTATTCGGGGTCTTTTCTGGTTCCATAGAAATTTTAGGATTGTTTGTTCTAGCTCTGTGAAGAATGCTGGTGTTACTTTGATAGGGATCATGTTGAATATGTAGATTGCTTTGGGTAGTATTGACATTTTAACAATATTTGTTCTTCCTGTCCAGGAGCATGGAATCTTTTTCCATTTCTTTGTGTCTTCTTCAATTTCTTTCATCAGCTTTCTATAGTTTTCAGGGTATAGATTTTTCACCTCTTTGGTTAGATTTATTCCTAGGTATTTTATGGGTTTTGGTGCAACTGTAAATGGGATCGATTCCTTGATTTCTCTTTCTGTTACTTCATTGTTGGTGTATAGGAATGCAACCAATTTCTGTGCATTGATTTTATATCCTGCAACTTTGCTGAATTCATGAATCAGTTCTAGCAGTTTTTTGGTAGAATCTTTTGGGTTTTACGTATAGAGTATCATGTCATCTGCAAAGAGTGAAAGTTTGACCTCCTCCTGGCCAACTTGGATGCCTTTTATTTCTTTGTGTTGTCTGATTGCAGAGGCTAAGACTTCCAATACTATGTTGAATAACAGTGGCGAGAGTGGACATCCCTGTCTTGTTCCTGACCTTAGGGGAAAAGCTCTCAGTTTTTCCCCATTGAGGATGATATTAGCATTGGGTCTTTCATATATGGCTTTTATGATCTCAAGGTATGCTCCGTCTATCCCTACTATCTTGAGGGTTTTTATCAAGAAAGGAGGCTGTCTTTTGTCAAATGCTTTCTCTGAATCTATTGAGAGGGTCATATGGTTCTTGTTCTTTCTTTTATTGATGTGATGAATCACGTTGATTGTTTTGTGGATATTGAACCAGCCCTGCATCCCAGGTATAAATCCCACTTGGTTGTGGTGAATAATTTTTTTAATGTATTGTTGGAGCTGGTTGGCTAATATCTTGTTGAGGATTTTTGCATCCATGTTCATCAGGGAAATTGGTCTATAGTTCTCCTTTTTAGTGGGGTCTCTGTCTGGTTTTGGAATCAGGCTAATGCTGGCTTCATAGAAAGAGTTTGGAAGTCTTCCTTCCATTTCTATTTTTTGGAACAGTTTCAAGAGAATAGGTGTTAACTCTTCCTTAAATGTTTGGTAGAATTCCCCTGGAAAGCCATCTGTCCCTGGACTCTTGTGTTTTGGCAGATTTTTGATTACTAATTCGATTTCCTTACTGGTTATGGGTCTGTTCAAATTTTTCTATTTCTTCCTGTTTCAGTTTTGGTAGTGTATCTGTTTCTAGGAATTTGTCTATTTCTTCCAGATTGCCCATTTTATTGGCATAAAATTGCTCATAATATTCTATTATTGTTTTTATTTCTGTTGTGTTGGTTGTGATTTCTCCTCTTTCATTCTTGATTTTATTTATTTGGGTGCTTTCCTTTTTTTTCTTGATCAAACTGGCTAGTGGTTTATCAATTTTGTTAATTCTTTCAAGGAACCAGCTTCTGGTTTCATTGATCTGTTCTGCTCTTTTTTTTTTTTTTTTTTTTTTTTTTTTTTTTGGTTTTGATAGCATTAACTTCTGCTCTAATCTTTATTATTTCCTGTCTTCTGCTGGTTTAGGGGTTTTATTTGCTGTTCTTTTTCCAGCTCCTTAAGGCGTAAGGTTAGGTTGTGTATCTGAGATCTTTCTTCCTTCTTTAGGAAAGCGTGGATTGCTATATACTTTCCTCTTATGACTGCCTTTGCTGCATCCCAGAGGTTTTGGGTTGTGGTGCTATAATTTTCATTGACTTCCATATACTTTTTAATTTCTTCTTTAACTGCTTAGTTAGCCCATTCATTCTTTAGTAGGATGTTCTTCAGTATCCAAGTATTTGTTACCTTTCCAAATTTTTTCTTGTTGTTGATTTCGAATTTCAGGGCGTTGTGGTCAGAAAATATTCATGGTATGATCTCGATCTTTTTGTACTTACTTAGGGCTGATTTGTGTCCCAGTATATGGCCTATTCTAGAGAATGTTGCATGTGCACTGGAGAAGAATGTATATTCTGCTGCTTTAGGATGAAATGTTCCGAATATATCTGTTAAGTCCATCTGGTCCAGTGTGTCCTTCAAAGCCATTGTTTCCTTGTTGATTTTTTGATTAGATGACCTGTCCATTGCTGTGAGTGGGGTGTCTCCTACTATCATGGTATTACCATCCATGAGTTTCTTGATGTTTGTGATTGATTTATATATTTGGGTGCTTTCACATTTGGCATGTTTAAATGTTTAAAATTTAATAAATTTTTTAAATTTATTTTTAAATGTTTAAAATTGTTAGGTCTTCTTGGTCTATAGACCCCTTGATTATGATATAATGCCATTATGCATCTCTTGATACAGTCTTCATTCTAAAGTCTAGATTGTCTGATGTAAGCATGGCTACTCCGGCTTTCTTTTGTTGACCATTAGCATGATAGATGGTTCTCCATCCCCTTATTTTCAATCTGTAGGTGTCTTTAGGTCTAAAGTGGGTCTCTTGTTGATAGCATATAGATGGGTCTTGTTTTCTTATCCATTCTGTTACCTTATGTCTTTTGATTGGAGCATTGAGTCCATTGATGTTTAGAGTGAGTACTGAAAGATATGAATTTATTGCCATTATGATGCTTGTAGAGTTGGAGTTTCTGGTGGTGTTCTCTGGTCCTTTTTATATATATATATATATATATATATATATATATATACACACACACATACATATATTACATATATGTATATATATATATATATATATATTTTTCATCTTTTGTCCCCTCAGAGAGTCCCCCTTAATATTTCTTGCAGGGCTGGTTTAGTGGTCACAAACTCCTTTAATTTTTGTTTGTCTGGGAAACCTTTCATCTTTCCTTCTATTTTGAATGACAGCCTTGCTGGATAAAGAATTCTTGGCTGCATATTTTTCTGATTCAGCACACTGAATATATCCTGCCACTCCTTTCTGGCTTGCCAGGTTTCTGTGGATAGGTCTGCTGCAAACCTGATTTGTCTTCCCTTGTAGGTTAGGGACTTTTTTTCCCTTGCTGCTTTCATGATTCTCTCCTTGCCTGAGTGGTTTCTGAATTTGACTATGATATGCCTTATTCATGGTCGGTTTTTGTTGAATCTAATGTGAGTCCTCTGTGCTTCCTGGATTTTGATGTCTGTGTCTTTCCCCAGGTTAGGAAAGTTTTCCACTATGATTTGCTCACATAACCCTTCTACACCTATTTCTCTCTCTTCCTCCTCTGGGACCCCTATGATTCTGATGTTGTTCCTTTTTAATGAGTCACTGATTTCTCTAATTCTTAAATTGTCTCTTTTGCCTTAATCTCCCTCTTTTTCTCTGCTTCATTATTCTCTATAAGTTTGTGATGTGTATCGCTCATTCTATTCTGCCTCGTCCATCCTTGCCGCCACTGCATCCATCTGTTATTGCATCTCATTTATAGTATTTTTCAATTTCATTCTGGCTATTTTTTACTTCTTTTATCTCTGAAGAAAGGGATTCTAATCTATTTCTGACTCCAGCTAGTATTCTTATTTTCATGATTCTAAATTCTGGTTCAGACATCTTGCTTGTGTCTGTGTTAGTTAAATCCCTGGCTGTCATTTTTTTGTGCTCTTTCTTTTGGGGTGAATTCCTTTGTTTTGTCATTTTGAAGGGAGAAAAGGAATTAATGAGGTAGAGAAATTGAAATTAAAAAATTAAAATTAAAAAATATTAAAATTAGAAATTAAAAACACACCCACACAAAAATTGAATAGATGATGTCAGATCCTAGGTGTGTTTTGGTTTGGGTGTAGAAAGTGGTTTGACAGATTAGGGAAACAAACAAACCAAAAAAAATGTGGAGGGAGAGAAAACTAAAACAGGAAATCGTTTGAGAATTTGAAATATTGAATACACTAAAGTAGATTAAAATTACACAAAAGTAGAGAATATAGTAGAAAAAATTATAGAAAATATTTTTAATAAAAATTAAAAAGAAATATGATTTTTTCATTTCCTGTATTTAAGAAAAAAGAAAAGAAACAAAAAAGAGAAAAAAGATAAAAAAAGAAAAAAGGAAAAGACAAAAAAAAGAAATCGTTTGAAAATTTGAAAAAGTGAGTACACTGTAGTAGACTGAAACAAAATGATGGGAGTAAGATAGAATTTGAAAAAATTTACATAAAAACAAAAAATAAAGTATAAAAATTAAATAAAAATATTTTTAAAAGAAATTGAAAGTAAAAATGAAGTTTTTCTCTTTCTGCATTCAAGAAAAAGAAAAAAAATGAAAAAGAAAAAAGAAAAAGAAAAAAAGAAAAAGAAAAAAAGGAAATTGTTTGAAAATTTGAAAAGGTGAGTACACTGAAGCAGACTAAAATAAAATGATGGAAGTAAAGTAGAATTTGAAAAAATTTACACAAAGTAAAAAATATAGTAATAAAATTAAAGACATATTTTTAATAAAAATTGAAAATAAAAATGAGTTTTTTCTCTTTCTGTATTCAAGAAAAAGAAAAGAATTTTAAAAGAGAAAAGGAGAAAGAAAGAAAAAAAAATTGAATAGATGGACCTGCTAATAGATTGAAGTAGGACTGAAATTGCTTTGTTTTCCCCTACAAGTCAGTCCTTGTAGCTCTTTATAGTCCATAGATTAAGCCGGCGGTGAGGTTCGTTCTTGAAGAGCGAAGTTGGCCTAGTTGGGCAGGGCTCGGTGTAACAGCTCCACTCTCCCCTAGATGGCGCTCCTAGCCTACTGGGGTGGATTGTTGCAGTGTTCTGTGCGCGTGTGCATCCGCATGCGCGGGAGCGGTGAAAACTGGTGCCATGCAGCCATCCAGCCTGTTCTCCCAGAAGAGCAGTCGTGCACTGGTCCTCCGTCTTCAGCTCTCGTCCACTCCCTGCTTTTCCATTCTCTGTGACTAGGCCCCAGACAGTACCTCTCTCCCGTTTTGTCTCAGATGCAGCTGTTTTCCCCGGCCCCTTACTTCAGAAGGACTGCGGCTTTGACCTGCTACGCCCCTCTGCGGGAGGGTCTCACCAGGTGATGGCTGAATGAGTAATGGCCGAATGTCAGCTGCACCCAGGAACGCCTGCTGGATCCTGCTGTTGCCGGTGCCCCGAGACTGCAGCCAGGTGCCGGCCCGCCCCCCAAAAAAATCGTGGGACAGTGTAGCCTCAGTGTTTCAGGGACCATGGAAAATCGCAACACACATCTGACACCAGGCTTCACCCTCAACAACCTTGACCCAGGACCAGCGAATGTGGCTGCCTTCTGGGGTCTGCTGGGACCAGGTGGCTTCAACAGTCTCTACCAAATGTCCTTCCAGCAGTGGAACCGCTTTTCCCCATGTGGCCCAAGAACCTCCTGGACCCCACTCTGTTCCTGGGGACTCACCTTTCCCACCAGAGCACCACCAGGTATCGAGCTGCGGGGTTGCAGCCTTTGTGCTCCCTTTGTTTACAGTCTTAATGGAATTTAAACCCTGTCCTTTCTCCTTTCTCCCGTTTTAGTTTAGTCCCTGTGGCTGTTTCCAATTTTTCACTTTCTCTCCAGCTGCTTTTGGGGAGGGGTGCTTTTCCCGTATGCTCCCCCTCCTCCTCAGTCTCGGTCCTCTCTCCTCCCGAAAAGCGGTTCCCTAACTTTTGGGGCTTCTTGCTTCCCAAGTTCAGCTTTTCGTGTCACGTACCTGCTGAATTCTGTGGTTCAGGTTGTGCAGTTGGTTGTGTTAATCTTCCAATTGGTTTTCTAGGTGTGTAGGATGGTTTAGTGTTGGTCTGGGTGTATTTCACGGATGGGAGACACACAAAAAGCTTCCATGCTGTTCCGCCATCTTGGCTCCTCCCCCAAATTTTGTCCTTCTTATTGGAAGGCTTGGTATATACTAGAAGATGTAACTGAATTTTGAAATATTCATAACATGTTATATGAATGTAAAAGAATGTTTCTTAGACATTCTGCCATGATATAACTAATCTTTCATGTAAATTCATTTTAATGCAATATAATCTTAAGTAAAGATGTAAAATAGGATTTAAATTACCCTTTATTTTAAGAAAATGGTTTAAAATGCAATAAATCAATTTATCATGTTCATAGCCATTTCTATGTTTTATTATTAGCATGACTGATTAGAAAGGGAACAGTGTGATTTGTAGAGTTGATGTTATTTTTAAGACATTAGAAATATAAGTTAAACATAATTTTCCCGTTCATTTTTTATTTTTCCATCAAAGATTTCTTGGATTACCTTAGTAAAAATGTGATGAACTGGTTTCGTTGAAGATATGTATTTTGTATGATTTATAAATATATTAGTGCTCTATTAGTGGGTGGAAATACATGTTTCCTAAAACTGTTTTATTTTCATTTCCAGGATACACTAAAACAAAATATTATCAGATCATAAGAAGACTTGAATATAAAAAATAAGTATCTCAATCATGTTATCAAACACAGAGAACTCAGTATTTTTAAGGAAATATTTGTACTCTATGTAATAAAATTATTCTATATAATAAAATATGTAGAATAGAAGCACCTAGGCGGCTCAGTTGGTTAAGCGTCTGACTTTGCCTCAGATCACGATCTCTCATTCCATTAAGAATAGAACCATTGTTAATAATCTGGCCTATCATTTTGCTAGCCCTGATTGTCTTTGAAAAATAAAAAGATATCAGATTTATTCTTTTTCTGAGGTTTACTAGGAAAACATACTCACCTAATAGTTTTCCCTCTCATTTTTATGAGACATTACCACAGATTTATATTACTAGCTAACATAGATTGAATGTTACCATATGCCAAGTACTATTTCAACCCTCGGAAAACTCTATAAAGTAAACAGAATTATCATCTACATTTGGTATGTAAGTAAATAGAGTCACAGTAATGATAGGAATGCACGCAACATCCTTCACCTAGAAGGTAAGACAGCCATGATGATTGTCCCAGAATTCATACTAGTTGTTTTACTAAATAATATTCTAAAATTATTTTTATTTTGTTTGCTTAAATCAGGCTTATTGAGGCATAATGTATAGGGAGTAAAATTCACTATCTTTTATGGGCCAGGCGCTGCCCTTAATTCATTCTTTTCCTTTACAAATCTCTCAAAGTGGGATCCCCCGACTAGCAGTGTCACTGTCACCTGGGAACTTGTTGGTCTTCCCTAGCCTTACTGAATCAGAAACTCAGGAAGGGATGAGATCCAAAGCATGTTGTCATATTTGCTAAAGTTAACATCAACAGTGATAAATCATGATAGTAGTGTACATCCTTGAAAGGCTGAAATGAAATAGCACTTGACCTGTGTGCTGCTCCTTCCCAAAACTCGTGACTCCACTCTAATGATGAGGAAACATCAGACAAATGCCAATTGAGAGACATTCTACAAACAGCTTGAGAGTTACTCTTCAAAATTATCAAGGTCATCAAAAAGGAAAAAAACTGTTACAGCCAAGAAGAGCTGTCAGAACAGCTCTTCCATAGACATAGGACATAAGAACTAAATGTAATCTGGTACCTTAGATAGAATTCTGGAACAGAAAAAAACACACTAAGTAAAAACTAAGAAAATCTGAATCAAATGTGGACTTCAGTTAATAATAATGTATCAATACTAGTTTATTCACTGTAACAAATGCATGATACAAACACAGGATGTTAATAGAAGAGAAAATTGGGCGTACGGTATATGAGAAATTTATGTTCACAATTTTTCCATAAATATGAATTTTCTGTTCTAAGATTAAAAGGCTATTAGACAATTAATGACATAATAGTTCAACTTAAAAGTTAGAAAAAGAATAATATATCAGAATAAACTCTGCATATGCAGAACTCAAATACAAGTAAAAGCAGAAAATGAAAGAGTAGTTAGAGCAGAAAAACAAAAGCAAACAACTTTTTTTAAAAAAAAATAAAGATTAAAATTGAAGAAATCAAAGCAAAATGAACTAAGATAAAAGTATCACATATATAAACCATATTGCAAATGAGAACAACTGATTTATAAAATGAAAGTGATGAAGACATCTACAAACACCTTTGTTTTTGCCAGTAAATTAAAAAATACATGAAATGGAGACATCCCTGACAAATATGATTCTAATCAGCAAGAAATAAAAAGAAAACATCAATAACATGATTTTGACTACATTTCATTAATGATTATTGAATGCTATATTATAACATTAAGAAATGTAATAATTTAATAAGCAATTAAATATGACTATAGTCTTTAAACTTAAGCTATTTAGTACTTTAGAGAAAATAAATATCAGATTTGACAGTTTCAGAAGTCTATTAAATATTCAAAGAAAATAATTGCTAACGTTTTAATTTCTTTTTTAACTTTATTTATTTTTGAGAAAGAGGGAGAGAGAAAGTGGAGGAGGGGCAGAGAGAGAGAGAGAGAGAGAGAAAGAGAGAAAAAGAATCCTAAGCAAGTTCCATGCTGTCAGCACAGATCCCAATGCAGGACTCAATCCAATGCCTCTGAGATCATGACCTGAGCTGAAACTAAGAGTTCAAGACTTACCTGACTGGGCCACCAGGCACCCTGATGTTTCAATTTCTGATGGTGTTACAAGTGATATTCTCTTTAGTTCCAGTAGGAGGAGGTAAAACTTAAGGATTCTTAATGGAAGCATCAGAGAAGAAACATTGAAAGCTAAGAGGAAACCCAGACTTCAAGATTTATTTTAACTCCACACACTTTTGTGAAAGATGCTACAAGTCTTGAAGAGGTTCCAAGTTTTGCTTTTCAGGTTAGGTGTTTTCCAACCATTCTAAATGAAAATATTTAAATTTTGTGTCTGGGAAAGAGTCGTGGTAGCAAACCAACGTTAAATAAATGGACTGGGGCACCTGAGTGGCTTAATCAGTTAAGCGTCTGACTCTTTGTTTTGGCTCAGGTCATGATCTCAAGGTTTGTGAGTTTGAGCTTCTCATGGAGCTCTGCACTGATAATGTGGAGCCTGCTTGAGATTCTCTCTCTCTCCTCTCTCTGCCTGTCTTCCACTCATGCTCTCTCTAAATAAATAAATAAATAAATAAATAAATAAATAACTTAAAAAAATAAATTAATAGACTAGGGAAACTACAAAGTACTGCCACTTCTCCCTTCCACTTCCTTATCTTCCTCTTCTCTTTCTCTGTCTCTGTCACACACACACACACACACACACACACACACACAACCCAGGGAGACTAAATCCCCTCTCTACCCTATAGATTTGAGAAAGGACAATAGATCTATTTTTATTTTGATTCCTTTCTTTTCAGAAGGATATCACCTTTGATCGTTAGGTGGCACCAAAGAGCAACATAATATGCTTAGATAAATAAATAAAATAAAAGGGAAAAACTAAATAGGTCCTGCAATAAATTATCTTTAATTGGGCAGGCAGGGACTCGATATCTGGACTGAAATAATATTAAGCAGACTTATTAAAATTTTCTGAAAAGTAACCTGTCAAACACTAAAGATCATAGCAAAATACTTTAATACACATAATCAAATACATGAATACATACAATCAAATATATGACTTTATCATAAGAATTATTTTATCTTTGCTGAAAAAAAATTACTAATTTTATTTGTCTAGACATTTGTATCAATGGATCAGATCCTAGATATTTAAAATCATTAGGTACTAGACCTCAAAATACTCAAATAAATTTATTACCTACATACATGTCCTTATTTGTTTCCTTGAGTTTATGTCAAGGCTATGGAGTTAGGGATGAATAGCTAATTCAATTGCAGTTCCATTTATATTTTAAGTGCTGTAAGTTGCTGATGAAACAATGATGTCTGTCCTTGTCCTCAAATAATTCATAATCGAGAAGGGAAGATAAATGTGTAAGTAGAAATTTAAAACATGGTGGCAATATAATACAATGCTGATTATGTGGAAATTAAACACTGTCCAAAAGACCTCAAAGAAAAGTCACTTAAACAGTTGAGGGGAAGTGGTGACAAAGCAGGGGTAGGCCAGGAAGAGCAGGGATGTATTGAAGTATATAACATGGAAATATTCCAGGTGAAAGAAATAACATTGATAGGGATGGAGGGGTAAGAGCTTCATGCATTCTTGAAAACAAAAGAAGTTTTCAGTGGTTGTATTCTTCAGAAAAGGATGAGTATGCTGGTTGGTGAGAGGTGGGGCTAAAGAAGGCAGCAACAGTCATATCATGCAGGGATTTATAGGTGAGTTTAGGTGATTAATGATTTTCCTATAAACAATGGGGAGCCATTGGAAAGAAGGGTTTTAATAAGATACCATGATCAGCTTTTCATTTCTGAGACTTGTTGGGCTAATGTGTGGAACACAGAGCAGATAGAAACAATATTCAAGGCGGTGACAAGAGTGAAGAGATGACTGTTCTAGTGAGATGATGGCAGCTCACCTAGAAATGGAACATTTGTTAGGTAGACTCAAAACCATTTAATGCTAGATTGGTGGCTGGAAAAGAGACAGAGGTGTGTCTGAACTGAGCAATCGAGGGAATGATCCAGAGAAACAAGAGCTAGTATCAGGCAGAAGGTGATACGCTCTTTTTAGACTTACTGGGTTTGACATGCCTGTAAGGCTTTCCTGATCTTTTCCACAGAGTTCACGGTGTCAGTGAAGGGCACTAACATCCATTCATGTGTTATTTTCCTTACCCTCTAAATCCTTGCTGCAAAGTTCAATACACATAATGAAGTCTTTTTAATCTGTCCAGTTCTTTCCATCTCCACCAACCCTCTTATTTAACATTATCATATCCTATTTGGGTAACTTCCGGTCTACCTGCTTTCACTCTTCCGCTACTGCATTGTCTTCTCGTCTCTGAAGTCAGAGTGAGCTTTTTAGTACATACATCTGATCTTGTCACCTCCCACCATAATCCTGCTTAAAACCTTTCAATAGCTTCCTGCTGTTCCCAGGGTTAAGTGCAGATCTTTAAAATGGCCTACAAATTCCTTAATGGCCAAGTTCATATATCATGTATCACCTTCCTGTTTCCCATCTCCCCTTCTGCTCCACTTCAACAAACAGCAGGTTGTTTCAGTCCTCAACTGCATCTTGATCTTCCCTCAATAGGTTCTACATGTCATGCTCTGTTTTTGCCAGAAATGCTCTTCGATACTCATTTCAGCTCTCCCATTCTCTTGACTGCAGCTTTAAAAGTGAGTTCGTCAAGGAAAGATGCTTTTACTGGCCCGTCTACATCAAGCCCTTCTTTCACAGCACCCAGAGCACAATGCACTTCTCCTTTGTGGCACTTGTCCAAATTACACTTTGCCACGTATATGCTGATCATGTCTCTTGATTCACTAAGTGTCAGGTTTCATGAGGACAAGACTGAGTCTTATTTAACTCATCTTTCGGTTTCTAGAGCCTAGGCTGATGTTGGCATGTGGTGAACACATATTTCTTACTTGTGGAATGAACAAATGAAGCAGAGAGGTAAGAGCATAATTTAGATACACATATGGAGCTTACGAAACAAGTCTGCATGGTCATATGATTCAGGTGTCTTTAACATAAAAATAAAAATTGCAGTCATGGGATAATTTTAGAGTAATTGTAGGGTGGAAAAGAAAGAAAGAAAGATAGGAAGGGAAGAAAGAAGGAAGAAAGAAAACCAAGACTGTATTGATCACTATTCTCAGTTGCTGACATAAGAACCTATTCTGTGTTTAAGCAGGAAAGGGATACATACACCGAAAGATTTTTTTTTGACTTTTTTAATGTTTATTCATTTCTAAGAGAGAGAGAGAGAGAGAAAGAGACAGAGTGTGAGTGGGGGAGGGGCAGAGAGAGAAGGAGACGCAGACTCTGAAGCAGGTTCCAGGCTCTGAGTTCTCAGCACAGGGCCCGATGCAGGGCTTGAACCCACAAAATATGAGATCATGACCTGAGCTGAAGTCAGATGCTTAACCAACTGAGCCACCCAAGCACCCTGAAAGATTTTTAGTAATTTACAGAATTTGGTTTAGAGATCCAGGCCTGGCACTAGACAGAGCAGTGCTAAAACCTACAATCAAGGTATTTGTAAGGAAATACTGAAGCTTACACAGATCATGCCAGTCCCCTGAGGACTGGTAGTTTGTATACATGATGCTGGAGAATAAACACCAGAAGGTCTGCCAGCAAAGAGCTAGAGCCCTCAGCCATCATATTAAGAAGTTAATTCCCCCAGATACCTGCTTCTTCCTGTTCACTGAATTTCCAATTATAGTACCTTGAGAGTGGATGTGATGGGCAGAACCTAGGTCACACGCTTCACTGTAGTAGCAAGGGAGGCTCACAGAGTAAATTTTTAGGTTTAGGTTTCTACCTTCAGAAGATGAGGAGTCATGATATGAGAAATCAGCAAAATACAGAGGTAGCATTCCAAAGAAGTTGAGTACCACTCACACACAAGAAATATCTACTATAATGGCTCAGAAAAAAACCCTGAAAATATCAATATATAAGGGATGGTTAAGGAAATAGAGCTAGCAAAAGAAACCAGCGAGAGAAGAGGAAAATCAAAAGGATGTTTTCTTAAGGATAACATATGAAGAGAGTGCTCTTTGAAAATAAGAGAATCAGTGGCATCAAATGTTGCACAGAAAAGTAGCAGGATAGACTAGGAGTATCCACTGGGAATTGGCCAGAAGGAGGTCATTAGTGACCCTGGAGAAGGCAGTTTTGGGGGATAATGAGGCAAAGTGCAAATTATGGTACATAAAAAACTGAGTGGGAGGTAAGAATCTAAACAGAGTAAGTGTAGGACATTATTTCAATAAACTGTTGAAGGCCTAGCAGTAGAATATGGAATAAAGAAACCTTTGTTTTTATTGTTTCTTCCAAAGAATTTACAGTTCTGGAAAAAATAAGTAAATGGCCAATGTAGTAAGGTAAGTGTTGTGATAAGGAAGGCATGAGAGGTTAAGAATACAGAGGAGAGGCACCTAAATAGCCTTAGGGATTATGGATGGTTTAGGGGTTTAGGCAGGAGAGTGACAGTTTCATATTTAAGATTAGAAACTTCACTGTAGCTGCAGTATGAAAAAGTCAAGGTTAGTCCAGCAAATGGAGGGAGATGGAATGGGTGTGAAGATTACATTGAAGAGAATGGAGAGGAGACTGATTTGCAAGACTAAAAAAGTAGCTCTGATGTAACTTGCACTTAATGGAATGTAAGGGTTACCAAAACATGATGAATCAAATACACCTTGGCCTAGACCCCTGGGAACATTCATTGTTAAGAAGAGTATCATAAAGGGGGCACCTGACTGGCTCAGTGGGAGTAACATGTGACTCTTGATCTCAGGGACATGAATTCAAACCCCATTGGGTATAGAGACTACTTAAAATAAATAAATAAAAATTTTAATAATAGTATCATAATAGATACAGTTTTGCTAACCCAGTTGATAAATCTAATACATTATTTCTTCCTTAAATTCCCATTTATTTAACACTCCATATAGTTGTATTAAGATGCAATTCCTTTTATTTCAAGTGAATAATTTAATATTTGGCAAAATAGTTCCCAGAATGTTTCAAAGTCTGGTATGTTTTTTAGCACAGTCACCCAATAATTCAGGGGGGTTGGGGGGAGTACTATTCATTTCTAAGAAGAAGGGTCAATGTCTATTAACAAACTGGATAAGAAAAGTATGTGTCCTTGAGTAGTTCAGTTGTAATAGCTTTGTGTTTGAATATTTTCTCCTTCTACTGATGAAAAAAAGTTGCTACTGAAAATACAGTCATTAAATACCATGGTAGTGTTAGCTCTGAGACTGTGTATCTGGGTCCAAATCCTGGATCTGCCACTTTCTATTTTGTCATGGGCAAATAGTTAAACCTCTCTCAGACTCAAACTCTACATCTATACAGTAGACATAATTTCATAAGGTCCTTATAAGGATTAAAAGGCATAATTTAGGAGCACCTGAGTGGCTCAGTCAGTTGAGCTTCCTGCTTCGGCTCAGGTCATGATCTCATGGTTTGTGAATTCGAGCCTCACTTCGGGCTCTGTGCTGACAGCTTGGAGCCTGTTTTAGATACTGTGTCTCCCTCTTTCTCTGCTCCTCCCCTGCTTATGCTCTTTCTCTCTCTGTCAAAAATAAATACATAAACATTTTAAAAAATTTTTAAAGACATAATTTAGGTACAGTACTTGGAATTTAATTATTCAACAAATATCTATAATTATTATAGTAAGCAATCTAAGTTTTTTTGAGGTGCATGGAAGAGAGAATAATATAATTATTAAAAATCTTGGAGTTCTTTCTGGGAGTTAAGATGCTGGAGTAGTAGGAGTGGTTATGCTTGCTTTTTCCCTTGAACACAGCTAGATAAATATAAAATCACTCTGAACACCTAAGAAATCTATCTGAGGACTGAGAGACAAACTGCACAACTAGTGGGAGAAAAGAGGCAACATAGTGGAAGGTAGGAGGTGCACAGATGTGATTTGGGGGAGAAAAGAATTGCCAGTGTTGCAGAGGGGAGGGAGACTGGATGAGGGAGAGAGAAGAGAGAGAGACAGAGACAGAAAGAAAGGGAAAGAGAGAGAGAAAGCAGGGTGCAGGGCGTTGCACAAGAAAAACATCTCCCCAAAATCATCGATGGAGGAGCTGATTATCACAAGTTTTTACATGCAGCGGAGCTCAAAGCCTGGTGGTCATAGAGGTGCTCCTGGGGAGAAGGAGGGCAGAGGCCTGGGAGCATATAGCATGGTCTGAGGATCCCCTGGTTCACACTGGGAGAGACTATTCCCCTTTCTAGAGTGCAGTTGGGAAAAGATGCAATTAGAAAAGGGACCAAAGAGATGGTGGATACCATTGAGCTGCCCCATTCATTAGCATAGGAGCAGAGGCAGCTGCTGAGGGCAGCTACCTGGACTCAGACCTTTTGCCGCAGAATAGAGAACCCAGAAATGGGTTCTCAGAATAGAGAAGTCAGAAATGGACCCACAACTTTTTGGTCAACTAATCTTTGACAAAGCAGGAAAGAATATTCAATGGAAAAAAGACAGTCTCTTCAACAAATGGTACTGGGAAAACTGGACAGCTACATGCAGAAGAATGAAACTGGACCACTTTCTTACACCATACACAAAAATTAATTCAAAATGGATTAAAGACCTCAATGTGAGACAGGAAACCATCAGAATCCTACAGGAGAACACAGGCAGCAATGTCTTTGACCTTAACCAGAGCGACTTTTTACTAGACATGTCGCCGGAGGCAAGGAAGACAAAAGCAAAAATGAACTATAGAGACCTCATCATGATAAAAAGCTTCTGCACAGTAAAGGAAACAGTCAACAAAACTAAAAAGCAAACTTCGGAATGGGAGGAGATATTTGCAAATGACATATATGATAAAAGATTAGTGTCCAAAATCTATAAAGAACTTATCAAACTGAACACCCCAAAACAAATAATTCAGTGAAGAAATGGGCAGAAGACATGAATAGGCCTTTTTCCAAAGAGGTCATCCAGATGGCTAACAGACATGTGAAAAGATGCTCAACACCACTCATCATCAGGTAAATACCAATCAAAACCACACTGGGATACCTCCTCACACTTGACAGAATAGCTAAAATTAACAACACAGGGAAAAAGAGATGTTCATGAGGATGCAGAGAAGGGGATTCCTCTTACACTGTTGGTGGGAACGCAAACTGGTGCAGCCACTCTGGAGAACAGTATGGAAGTTCCTCAAAAAAGTTAAAAAGAGAACTACCCTATAACCCAGAAATTGCACAACTGGGAATTTACCCAAAGGATACAAAAATACAGATTTGAAGGGGCACACGCACCCCAGTGTTTATAACAGCATTATTAACAACAGTGAAATTATGGAAAGAACCCAACTGTTCATTGACTGAAGAGTGGATAAATAAGAAGTGGTATGTGTGTGTATATATATGTATAGGCATACACACACACACACACACACACACACACAAACACACAATAATTGAGTATTACTCAGCCATCAAAAAGAATGAAATCTTGCCATTTACATTGATGTGAATGGAGCTAGAGTGTATTATGCTATATGAAATAAGTCAACCAGAGAAAGACAAATACCATATGATTTCACCATGTGTGAAATTTAAGGAACAAAACATATGAACATAAGGGAAGGGGAAAAAAAGAGAGGGAGGCAAAGTATAAGAGATCTTAACTATAGAGAACAAAGTGAGGGTCGATGGAGGAGATGTGGGTGGGGGGTTGGGCTAAATGGTTGATGGGTATTAAGGAGGGCACTTGCAATGATTACTGGGTGTTGTAATGATGAACCACAAAATTCTACTCCTGAAACCAATATTACACTATATGTTAACTAACTAGAATTTAAAGAAGAAAAACAACAAAAATAAATAAATAAAAATAAAAATCTCAGGGATTTTGCTAATAAAATTTCTGATACACACACACACACACACACACACAAGCACAAGTGATTATTATCAATATAATCTCTATATCTATAAAGACCATACAAATGTTATATAAATATAACACAGACATACAAATTATATGCATATATATATATATACATATAAATAAACCTAAATTACTTTAATGCCTAATACTAACAGTCTTATAGAGACATAAGATTTACCTTCTCAACACAATATAAATATCTACCTACTGATCTGTCAATCAAGTGTCTGTTCTGACTCTACTCTGTTCATCAAGATTTCCTGGATATTCTAACTGGAAATATATTTTCTCTCTTCTATGAAGTGATAACATCTCTTGGAATGCTTATCTTTTTCTACTTTTATTTCAGCTGATGTTGTGCTCATCTACCTCCCTTCCTACACTCTGGTCTTTATAAAGAGAAAGCTCATATTTTAAAGTATCTTTGCCTGCTCTGTATTAGCTGTATTAGCTAGTATAATATTTTGCACATGCTGGATCATTAACAAGTATTTTTGAATAGATACTAAGTAAATAACACTTTAGTGGTTGGGCTTTGTGCAGACTCTAATTTCTATGGTGCTAGGCAGTTAACAGCAAAAGGACATGAATGAAGCAGGCTACATATACTTTAAAAGGGTGTAATGGTAAGTGTGTTAAATCAAAGTGCATATCCTGTATAAAGCACATATAACCCAATTTCTGTCAATATAGCCCAGTAAAAATGAAGACCAGTTTTGTCAAGTTATCTGATATATCAAGAAAGGCTACAATTACTGAATTATGTATGAAAGTTTTTTTTTTAATATTGCAAACATTTAAATGTTTCAAGCAAAATAAAGTATTCTGCCTTTGGGATACTAGTTGGACATCTCAGATACTGTAAAGTGTGCCAAATAAGGCAGTCTCAAAAATTTATCTTCCTTATTTCCTCTCCTGCTTTTCCTCCTATAAATCTTATTTCTGAGGTTCTTTTCTTCTAAATTCCCAAATCCTTTCACATATTAAATTCCCCTCTATTCACATCTTTGAGATTGTTGAGTCTGAGTCCAAAAGGCATATGTAAGCGTATTTAGGAATGTCATCACCATTTAGCTATTCACAAAATCAAATATCCGATCTTTAAACAAATGGTTACAAAAGAGGAATTTGAGGATGAAGGCTCAAGAGATCAAGGAAGATTCGGGATCATCAGCTGAATTGGGGGGGGATGAAGCATAGTACAAATTTCATCTGGATAGTAAGGGGAAAGGGCCAATGAGATCAGAAAAAAAATACATTTTAAGATAGAAGAACTGGGTCCAAAAGCAAAAACTTGGTGAAACTTATTTCTTGTTTTGTTTTTGTTTTAATTTTTTAATGTTTATTTATTTTTGAGAGAGAGAGAGACAGAGTGTGAGTGGGGGAGGGGCAGAGAGAGGGGGACATAGAATCCAAAGCAGGTTCCAGGCTCTGAGCTGTTAGCACAGAGCCTGACTTGGGGCTTGAATTCACAAACCGTGAGATCATAACCTGAGCTGAAGTGGGACACTTAACCAACTGAGCCACTCAAGTGCCCCAAGTGAAACTGGTTTCTGATTGAGACTGCCAGGGGCCTCAGTAGCTGCTTTGTGGTTCCCTGCTAGCCATTTACTTGTCACATACTTACTGGTAAGGTATGATCAATGGTTGCTAATTAGAAATTTCAACCATATTTAACAATCCCATTTGTTTAATAAATATTAAATATATAAATATCACTTTTAGAATTATGTTTTCAGAATGGAAGTGTTTTTTTTTCTCATTATGTAAGCAATTGATCAGTGCACACATTCATATCATGAGACATCATAGCATTATTATCTATCATGATCAACATTTTTCTGTGCCTCTATTTCTTTTTCAAATATTAAGTAATTAAACATAATTTTTTTTTCTGAGCTTAATTTGCCTCAACATCCTGAGAAGGATAAGTATTAATAAAGTTTGCCAAATTATATTTTTAACTGTCAGAACTGATATATCAGTATTAGCTAATGAGTATCAAAATTGAATTCTATTACACTATATAATTCAATTAGATAATAATTTTCTAGCCCTTTCCTCTCCAATATTTTGATTCCAAATTTAAAGAGCCCATGTGAAGTGATTACTCTGCCTTTAGATTACAGTTTAATTCATCTATATTTTAGTTTCAAAGAGTGGCATGTTCTTATTCAGATTTACACATTAATCTTGGCTGAAAATAGATATTGACACTGTAGACCTCATGCCACTGAAATGTGCTTAGCAAAGAATTTCCTGGTTCTAAGTCTACCTTTATTTAAATAATCACCAGTTAGGTGAGAACATTTCTAGGAAATGCATTGTATTTATTTTCCAGGCACTTTATCTGTGACATCTACATTTCCTAATGCCTCATTTTAACCTTTTTTATTATTTCAGACTTATGAATGGTTATATGACAAAAAAAAATAAACTCTTTGCATCATCATATCTATATTTTAATGTTTTTAAATAAAACTTATATAATTTATAAAGAAATATCCACAAACAACATATTTTGAGATCATAAAGTAATTAATGTACTCCTGAAATTGTACATATTAAACACTAACTTTAATTTCTTAAGTTTTCCTTTAAATTCCAGTTAGTTAACATACAGTGTAATATTAGTTTCAGGTGTACAATATAGTGATTCAACACATCCACACATCACACAGTGCTAAACACTATTTAAATCAATAGCATAAGTAAGGAAGAGAAAGCTAAATTTGATTTCTTAGGATAAGAATAGTCTTGTAAGGTATGGTGTATCAGTATAATGCAGTATAACCTCTATATTATTTAAGAATCTCTAAATTAACATTTGGTCAACATGTTTTTTTTCTTTTAACTATTGATATTCTATTTATTGGCTACATACTGTAGGTCAGGCATTTTTTTTTTTTTTTGGAACTTAGGTTACATTAGTGAACAGCGGTGGCAAAGATGCCTATCTTGTGATATTTCACTTATAAGAATGTAGCAGAACATAAACTTTTAATACACAAAACAAAAATTATATATTACATTAGAATATGGTACAGGCTGCTGAAAAGAAATGGAAAGAGAAAAGAAAAGGAAAGGAAAGAAAAGGAAAGACAAGCAAAGAAAAGGGAAGGGGGAGGGGAAGGGAAGACCACAGCAGGCTGATGGGGACCAGTATGGCGAAGGCCTCCTAGTTGTGAGATTAAGGTGGTTGCCATAGGGGAAGCATTTGTCAAATGGCAAATGTAATTCTCTTTGCTACCAATTTATTCATTACTTCAGGTAATAAAGTGTTTCTGTAAAATTAGGTCTAACACCAGCATAAACAACGTTTTCTGAAAGAATAGATTTGATCACATGAACACATACTTCAAAAGTTATCACTTTTATTTTATTTCTGAGTTCTAGAATTAAGTACACGTATTTGAAATAGTATTTGTTTGGTTTTAGATAAATACTAGTGGGTTATTCCTGTTTGTAAACCACCCTAACAAAATCTGAAACCTAATCCTGAGTGGCAAATTTTTTGGCCAATAGCTCAATTAAAATTTTAATTACAATATCATCAGTTGGGTTCATGCCTGTGGTTCCCCTTTTTATAACAAAGTAGTTAAATAGTTTTTATAGAAAGCTGCCTAGAACTTTTAAAGATTATCAGGGATTACTTCTCTTATCTTCTTATTATTTGTTGTATCTCTTCTCATCTTATTTTCCTACTCTGTCTCTTCTTTGACTAATACACATACCAAGTTTCAGACTTCATTAAATTATTGAATCACTGAATAATTCTGGTTGATAAGAATGATATGCCCTAGAGGAGGAAAAAGACGTGAATAGCTATTGTTTGCACAGTAATATCATATTTGCTTTACACCTGCAAGCTCAAACCCATAGTTATAGATTAGAAGTTGCTGTCTCTGATACACAAAAATCATGGTATATCTCAATCCAAGAAATGTAATACTTCGAAGTTTTTAATATATTTATTTCCATATATTTTTTTAGAAATATTGCGTCTCTGTTAGATGTAACATACTTTGAGGGTTGCAAGCATAAATAATAATGTTTAACCTTTCAGGGAAAGAAAGAGAGAAGAGAAGAAGAAGGAGGAGGAGGAAGAGAGGGAGGAAGGGAGGGAGGAAAGACAAGGGGTATTATGAAGTGAGGCTACATAAAGTATATCATTACAGATGCTACAATTCCTTAAATACCTTAATAGAAGTCCATTGTACTATAAAAGTTGAAAGTGAGAATAAGCTACTTCCTACTGAAGTAATCAGGGACGGTTTTGTAAATGAGAACACTGCATTCTTCAAGAGGAAAGGAGGAGTGAGGAATAATGAATTAAAAGTTACTGGGGCGCCTGGGTGGCGCAGTCGGTTAAGCGTCCGACTTCAGCCAGGTCACGATCTCGCGGTCCGGGAGTTCGAGCCCCACATCAGGGTCTGGGCTGATGGCTCAGAGCCTGGAGCCTGTTTCCAATTCTGTGTCTCCCTCTCTCTCTGCCCCTCCCCCGTTCATGCTCTGTCTCTCTCTGTCCCAAAAATAAATAAACGTTGAAAAAAAAAAAAGTTACTGAGCACCTCTGAATTAGTGATATATTTCCAGATCTTTCATTTTATTTTATTTCCCTTCATCTTTATAACAACGCTAGGAGTCTTTATCCTTGATCTCTACTTCTCAGTGGAGATTCATGAAATCTAAGTCCCCAAAGTCACATAGTAAGTTTTCTCCTTTCAGAGTCTATTATTTTCTCAAAGTATCTTAAGAAGACACCATAAAATCACAACCTGTGTCACCATAGGAAATTGAGACCCCTCCAGAATATTGCTAATGGTTTTTCTAAACATTTTTAAATCCTCATTCTGAACTGCTGCTCCTGGCATCAACCCTGCTGATTGCATCAAAACTTCTTTAAGTTGGATTCTTCTTACTATGTTATTTTTGTCCAAACACAAACACATGCTTCCTCTGCTCCCCAAGATGTAAATTACACAAGGCTGTTGATTTAGTCAGAATGTCCTCACCACTTAATAATACCAGAGGGGACTACAGTACAGGAGAAAGAAAAACAAACAAAAAAACTTTGAAAGTAAATCATCATAAATGAACCCGACATCCATTAGTAAATGCCAATGGAAAGTCTTTCACAAGACTTCATTCTTCCTGACCTCAACTGTCGGTCATATGTTATAGTTTGCCTCTTTCGAAACCAGAATTGCTGATATCCTATCTTATCTAGCTAGATTCAAGGTCCTAAGGGACCTATGTTTTTCACCAGTAACAGATATTCTTTTACATCATTTTACAAAACAATTAAACACCTCTTTAACCTAAACTCTATTATTCAAGATTTTGCTAAGATTTTACAAAACTAAACAAAACTAAACATGTTTTTAGGAATGACAAAGAAAAGAAGAAATGTCTGCACTTAATTTATATTAAAGACAACTTTTCAGGGCACCTGGGTGGCTCAGTCGGTTGAGCGCCCTACTCTTGATTTCAGCTCAGCTCATAATCCCAGGATTGTGGAATTGAGCCATTTGTTGGGCTCCATTCTCTCTCTCTCTCTCTCTCTCTCTCTCTCTCTGTCTCTCTCCTTACTTATAACACCAAGATTTGGAGATGAAATTGTATTCTTTTAATTCAGCATAATGTACACGAGAACACAAAAAGTCAGGTTTAACTTTTATACTTTACCCTTCCCAGGTATATGCCAACAATGTGGTCTTTGTCTTAAATACTCAAAACTTCAATGAAGCCTCTGCCATTGCTGCCTATTTTTTTTTGTTAAACTAAAAAAATTATTTATTAAATTCAAGATAGTTAACATACAGTGTAGTATTGGTTTCAGGAGTAGGCTGCTTTAAGAAAAAAGAAAACACCGATAGTATAAAAAAATCCATATTAGATTCAGGTATTGTTAAATTACCTTTCTAATGTATATATGACAATATATCTTTCTAATGTATATATGAGAATATATGTGTGTATATGTGTATATATATATATATTTTTTTTTTTCCTCAGTGTTCTTTGTGAAAAGGGAAGTATTAGGACCGTACCATCTAGCCTAGACATGTATGCTTTTGGTCCTTGGTTTTCATAAGATTTCCCAATTTCAAGATATCAAAAATTATTAACTAAATTACAAATTAAAAAAATTAACTAACTCAAAATTTGTGGAGTCTGAATTTTCTAATGGTGCAAAATTTAGTATTTTGGCAACCCAGGTACATTTGGTAGATCACAAATTTTTTTCTAAGAAAAATATGATCACTATACAATGTTTTTTGTATTGTGTAAGTTTGCAGGTATTACTTTCACAAGGAAGATCAGCATTATCTCTATAATATTTGCCAGAAAACTTTGTTTTACAAGTTAAAAAATTTTCCATAAAAGGGATTCATAACTTCTAATCTACAATTTTTGTCTATGTAACATAATTTTATTGCTATATTATATAAATATAATGCAGAATAATTATACTACTATGATAATATCATATAAAATTCTATTACTGTTAGAATATTACAGCTGGAATGGTCTTCTGAATACTAAATTTAAGGGACAAAATATGAGTCTTAGGACATTAAATTTCTATAAGCAGTCAATTTTATCAGATATAGTCTTTTGACCTGTTCTCAGGGACTATGATCTGAGTATTTTAACTAGTCGTATATTCAGGTGTTTGTTCATTCAGTCAACAGTAACATATTAGTTGAATCTACTTGTATAGTCATTGACATTTGTTGACCAATTACTGATTTGTTTTTATTACCATCAGAATTACAATTTCTCTCAGCTATGAGATAATACAGTCTATAGACTAAACAGATCCTGGAAAAGTAAAGTTCTAGGCCATATCTTACAAATTCTCAAATTCTCTGTAGTCTATACTACATTTGGATTATAGCATGGCCTAAGAATACTCTATGTCTTGGAAACCCTCAACTTGCTAACTAAAACATTTTTTAGCCCACTGGGGGATTCATCATTTTATTTCAGAATAGTCAGTGAAAATGTATTTGACCACAGGGGAATGGACAGTGTAAACCACTGAGGAGCTGGGAAATCAGTATAAAAACAGAAGTCTGTCCAGAACTTGTAACAACAGATGAAATGATGTAATAATCAAAGTAAATAATTTATTTCAAAAACTATGATGCATCAACAAGATCTCTTTCTAACTATTTGTACTGGTATTTCCCCAAATTTTCAAGAACCTGTAATTGGTAGGTCAAAATAAAAAAAAGTTCCTTTCTCAAATATGTTTTGGAAATACTACATTGTATAGCTTTTCTCTTTGAGATTTGTAAAGCAGATTAGTGAATTAAAGGATCTGAAAACTTTTTCAGTTAAAAAAAAAGACTTTGATAGTCATCTTTAACCAACTCTTACCAAATATATTTGATCACAGATTTATTTTTAACTTTACCTGGTAAAAATTTACAAAGTGTTATTTAGTTTAAAAAGTATATATTCAGAGTTATCAATTGAATTCTGCAGAGAAAAATAAAAGTAACTTCCTCAAGATGGTTAGAAAACCACTGATTGTTCCACAATTTTAACTTTTTTAAGCAGGATTTTTACAATGAAATAACCCTGACTACCAGGGAAAGAAGGCCCTTCTTGTGGCAAAACTTATAAGTTTCTTAAAGATTATATTTAGTTTCTCATTTAATCTTCATGGAATTTGAAGAAAACCCCATGTTACAAAAATTACTCTCACAGTTACAAGGATAAGAACAACTTTCCATAATAAATGTAATATATAAATACTGTTTTAAGTGATTTCTTTTCATAGATTTGAAAAGGAGCCACATTTATTCAAATCAAAGCACTTCCTGAGCAATGTTTCTTTTGAAATCAAAAGCCATAGGACACCTGAATGTCTCAGTCGGTTACTCTTCTGAGGCTCAGATCATGATCCCAGGATGATGGGATCAAGCCCTGAATCCAGGCTTGATTTATAGATTACAAATATAAAACTACTAATTATTTTATTTCTTAGTACAGTTGAGATAATCTCCTTCTATGTTTGAGTAGGGCTTATATTGTGTAAACCATCAAACTTCCAGTTTTAAATAGCTCTCTGAATTCCTTTTGGAGATATTTCTTTCCTCTATTGTGTGTAGTCTTAGTGTGAAAGCATGTGCACATACTTGATTTTCTCACTATGGAAGCTCAAGGAACAAGATCCTAATTCTTCATGCTTTGTTATAGCCAACATGACCCAAGCTGGATAATCAGAACTTCTTACCTGGAATTGTGAATCCTGATTGAAGAACCCAAAAGTGATAAGTTTATACATTTTGGTCCAACTGCTGTACAGGGGTCAGACTATTCCACTAGATGGCTGTACTATCTTCCACCTTAGAGCTACTTGATCACTTAACATTAAATTATCCTTTAATTCTGAATCCTCCTCTTCAATAACCTTATTTTCAATGTAGCCAGAGTCAGTTTCAGGGATTTGTAACCAAGAATCAAATCTTCTGGTGTTTGAAAACTTTCTAGCTCCCTAGTTCTATAACAAACACAGGGAAAGTTAGATGCAGAGACCATGACTATGTTCCTGGAATTAGACAAAATGATGAAACTTCAAGTTAGACACATTTCTAGTCTTTCTCTGATCACATAGGTGGCATTATTTTGTCAATACCACCAAACACTGACTAGCTTCATTATGCCAGGATGTCCCATAACAGTATACCCCCCTACAAACCCACACAATCCAACCACTTCCTTCTGCTACTAACCTGTCAAAACCTTTCCCTGCCCACCACATTCTAGGTGCCCTAAGGCTCTCATTGGCATAATTCTAATCTTTTCTAAATTGCTTATTGTACAAAACAAAACAAAGTTAACTGCATACAGACAATTAATCTATATCTTGATAGGAGTGCTTAGTTGAAACATACTATCTTTACCAAGATACAGAATTTAAAACAGGTAAAGTTGTGAGGCACCTGGGTGGCTCAGTTGGTTAAGTGTCTAACTTTTGGTTTCAGCTCAGGTCATGATCTCACAGTTTGTGACTTTAAGCCCCATGTCAGTCTCCATGCACTGACAGCTCCAAGTCTGCTTGGGATTCTTTCTCTCCCTCTCTCTCTGCCCCTCCACTGCTGTCTTTCTCTCTCTCTCTTTCTGTCTCTCTCTCTCTCTGAATAAATACATAAATTTTTTAAAAATTTGAAAAAGACTCTTTCCCTGTCTCTCCCCTGTTTGCATGCTCTCTCTCTCTCTAAAAAAATAATAAAATTAAATTAAATTAAAAAAAAAAAACAGGTAAAGTTGTGATGGGGGAGGAGGGAGTCCCTTATTATGCCACAAAATCATAGTAACATAGGACTTGCTTATTTATTATACATCTTTTGTTTGTATCATAAATTTGAGATTTTTATGTATTTTCAGTACTAATCTTAACATTTCTATATTTATAGATTCCTTCATTCAGAATTTTGGATGGAAGAGAGTAAAGTCACAAAATTAAAACAACTGAAAGTAATGCAAAAAAAAAAAAAGAAGAAAAAAAGGACTATAGGCAAACCAAATGTGATGATAGAATAAGAGGGGAAAAAAAAACAGAACTAAAGAAGGTAAAAAAAATAAAGGAGAGCCTTTTCACAAACATAAGTTCATTGCCCATTTAATCCTTTTAAAAAAATCTCCTTTGTTTATTTCTATCCCTATTTTCTTTTATCGCTTCTTTCTTCATTTTGGGAATTTTCCTATCTCATTTTTATTCATATTAATGTACAAAACAATTAATGTAAATCCAAAGGCCATGTGGTCCCCCAAAACTTGACTTCTAACTGACCAAAATGCGATAAAATTATCAATAAAACTGAAGGCCTTGATTCACAACTTTTTAAGAGTTTTGATGACTTTTTTGAGTGATTTCCTATTTAAACATTTTATTAAATATCATCAAATTGTCAAACTTGCCATGTTGATTTCTAGATGCCAAGAGATTGACAATTTCTTGAATTGTATTGAAAAACCCACTTAAAGAGTACCTGGGTGGCTTAGTTGGTTAAGTGTCTGACTCTTGATCTCAGCTCAGGTCTTGATTTCAGGATCATGAGTTCGAGCCCTGTGCTGGGCATGAAACCTATTTAAAAAAAAAAAAAAAAAGGAACTAAGAAAGAAAAAAAAAGAAACAGTAAAACCTCTTTACTCCATTATTGATTTGGTGGTGTAATATCAACAATATTTCAAAACACCATAGAAAATTACTTACATGACAGTTAATCATTTTCCAAGGTAAATTTCCTTTAGTCAGTGAAAATGAGCTTTGGCATTTTAGTCAGGTGGTGCCTTCAGTCTTGTGTTTTGCTACTTCTCTCATTATTTTTCCTTTATTTTTTTTTTTCCAGAGTGGTTCATCAGGGAAAAGCTTGATCTCATTTCTGATGGTTTTTCTGATATTTATCTCCTTCCTTGTTTTCTTCTTTCCCAAAATCAAGAGCCCAAAACAAGATTTACAAAGTTAGCTTGCTTAAAAAGTTTCCCTGAGTGGACTCTTAAGTACTTCAAAATTTTTCAGAAATTTTGAAGGGTCTTATGATTTTATCTTACTTGTAAAATAAGGAGACAGCCAGCTACAGAGATACTGGCAGAAGACTAGACTCCTGTACACACAACAATCACAATAGAGTCTAAACATCTACACTGGGTCTTCCCCAGTTTTTACAGTGCTTTGTGAAGAGGGGCGAGTGATATCTGCATACACAGTAGGTGTGTTACAGGGGAGGAATTCCAAATTTTAGGAACTCAATTTTTTTTTATAATGAGCCTGATATTTACCCTGGAAAGAGCCATTATATTTATTATAACTGGACAGTATACAAGCCTGCCCTTTATTCTGAAAGAAGACTTCCTAAGATGTTTGCTATAAAAACATTCTTGAAAAGATAGTTCAGAATAAAGGCAGCCAGTGTCTCTATTTGCAAGACATTCAGAAAATCCAAGAGATCCAGGGGGTACTGTCTCTCAGTATTTGGTAAATACCCACAGGGAGTGATCAAATGCTTCTGGGAAGATACTCATTCTGATTTTTCCTCATTTTTTAATTAGTCTTTATTTTTAACTTTATATCTTCTTTCCAAAATTAAATCTAAATTTTAATACTGATTGGCGACAAATATTTAAAGGGAATTATTTTGTTATACATATAGCCCTTACTCTCAACCTTTCTTCTATTATATAAGAAGGGTAAAAAAAATAAAAATAAAAAGATAATGTAAAGAAATAAAGAGTGTTGCTTTTTTTTTAAGAGCAAAGAAATGAAAGCATGGAAAAATCATTGTCCTTATATTTGTATAAGTTGCTAAAAAACAAAATTCAACCGAATATTTGAAAATCTAATTGACTTAATGAGGTGATTTGTCAATGGGCAGTATTCCTTCTAGCAAGCAGAGAGGACCTCTGCTGAACTAAACAAAAGAGAGGGTTTTAAAGGTAAAGAGAGGGCAAAAGAAAGAAAGAAAGAAAGAAAGAAAGAAAGAAAGAAAGAAAGAAAATAAATTGATTGGCAGTCACAGGAAGGAGTCTATCAGTAAATTTCTTAGTACTGACCAGGAAATTCCATGTTGACTGGTTAGTGGTTACGTTCCTGGTTGACAGTTGAAACTGCAGTTATGTTACATATAAGTCTTGGTTTGTGGACGTGGTGCCTTAACTTAAGTAACCCCATCACCCCATCATGGGCCGATGGTTTTTCATTTTTCCACAAAGTAAAGATTACATCCTATATTGCCCTCTCCCTAAAATGTGAACATGACATTAAAATAAGCCTTTGGAAACAACTATTATGCTTAAAAAATTAATATTTAATAAGTTTAAATAATATATACAGTTCTAATCTTAAGATAAAGATTCATATGTCACATGTTGTATATGAATGATAATTTAGGTAAAAATTGCCCAAAATTGTTTGATGTTTTTTATCAAATTTATATGTTGTGCTAGAAAACTTTTGTAGTTACTGCTTTTCTGAGTTAAAAAAAAAAAGACACTATTCTAATTTTATATCATAAAACAGATATTTCATTGTTTTGAAGAACTCTGGCAAACTATGCAACCTATCTGAGATGAAGGCATTTTTAAGACTCATATTGGATGTACCACAGAAGAGCCATGGTTTTTGTTTTTTAACCGAAGTATGATTAACATACAGTGTTTTATTAGTTTCAGGTATACAATGTAATGATTCAACCATTCTAGACATTTCTCACTGTTCATCAGAAAAGCCATTGTTTTATAGATGATGGATGTTTCTCTTATTTTCAGTGACATATCTTAATACGCTCCAAGATGACACAATAATTTCAGGGCAAATGAAATGTCCTTGACCTATGTCTTTAGTGTTAACTTAAACAAAAATAGAGCTGACTATTTTGACTTCCGGTTTTGTCCTCAAAATTAGTAACACAGAAATAAATGTAAAGAAGGAAAACACGGAAAAGAAACTGATATTACAAGCATAAATTTAAAAATAAGAAAGCTAGGATTAGAACTGGGTGTGAGGCCAAACCCACTGCCTCTGAAGGTTTAGGTGCTTAGGATTTTTCCCCTTGGATTCAAGAAAAGGTATGAGTTTTCAACCACAAAAACGTGAGTTTTTTTAAATCCATTACAATAATCTACATTTATTATATAACTCAGTAAATATAACAATATGAAATAAAAAATACATATTTTTTAATTTTAAAGACAACAAAATTAGAAAAAAGAAGCAGCATTCAACAAAATTTTGATTTGTTTGATTAAGCACTGAAAACATCTCAACATTAAACCTATTGTAACATTAAAAGGCAAATTGTATTTGTGAAAACATGTCCACAAAATTAATGATAAAAGATATAGTTATGATTAAATAAAAACCTACAAAAATATAAAAGTATTCCCCAAGGGAAAGACAAAGGACATGAAATAATTCAAATGAGTAGACATGGACAATATGCATTTGGAAATAGCCAACCTTCCTTATAATAAAAGAAATTCAAATTAATATTAATATACAACTTTTGCCCATCAATTTAATAAATTAGCAAAGTCATTAACCCCAAAATTAAATTAAAAATATTTGATATAAACTCCTGGCCTTGGGGCGCTTGGGTGGTTCAGTTGGTTGAGCATCTGACTCTTGATATTGTCTCAGGTCATGATCCCAAGGTTATGGGATCAAGCCCAGTATAGGGCTCCACGCTGAGCATGGAGCCTGTTTAAGATTCTCTCTCTCTGCCCCTCTCCCCACCTTGCTCTCTCTTTCTCTCAAATGAATGAATGAATAAATAAATTAATTAATTAATAAATAAAATAAAATAAAATAAAATAAAATAAAATAAAATAAAAAACTCCTGGCCAAACAGGCACTTTCTAACATGAATTCTGCTTTTATAAACTGAAAAGTGTTTCTGAAGAGTATTTGGAAATGTGAATCAAAGATCAGAAATGTTTATACTCTTTGATTCAGGAATTTTCAAGTCTTCTAGAAATATATGCTAAAAACATTGCTAGAGAATGTGCAGTAAAATTCATGTACATGTATACATGTCACAGCCATATGTATAATAGCAGAAAACAAACTTTGAAAATATAAATGCCCCTTTAAGGGTAGCTAAATAAATTGTAACGTATTAATAAGATGGAATATTGTGGAGTCATTATAGAAGATTACATAGAACATGGTTTTTCCATCTGTGGTCCATAGAGCCTTAAAAGAGTCCTAAGGAAAGAAAAGGAAAATATTCCATCATGTGGAGAACAATTCCAACCAACTATATATATATATATATATATATATATATATATATATATAGCTAAAAACATGTTTCACATTTTTTGCCAATGATTAGGTATCTTTGGCATGTGGGTTAATGAATTGTTTATCTTTTTCTTTTCTCTCTTATTGATTTCTTAAAAATTTTGTAAATATAGGGTCACCTGGGTGGCTCAGTCAGTTAAGCATCTGACTCTTGGTTTTGGTTCAGGTCATAATCTCACAACTTCCTGGGTTCGTGCCCTGCATCAGGCTCTGTGCTGGCAGCATGGAACCTGCTTGGGATTCTCTCTCACACTTCCTCTCTGCCCCTCTCCCACTTGTGAAATAAGTGCTGTCTGCCTCTCTCAAAGTAAATAAACTTTAAAAAACAAAATAAAATTTTGTAAATATAGCCACTGAACTCAAATAGCCACTAAACTCAAATCTGCAACTGTCCTACAATAAATGAAGGTTCTGACTCAAACTCTGTATCTCAGCTTACAAGCTGAATATCAGAAACCTGTAAAACTGACTTCAGGGTTTCATTAATCTACTTGCTTATGAGAATTTAGAAAACAAAACACAGAATAACCATAAAGCTCGTTGTTGGATTCTTATCTAGAGCACAGAAAGTCTTTGGGGGCTATATTTAAAAAAATAAATAGGAGGGGGCACTTTGGAATAACATAGCCTGGTTCAAGCCAGATACACCATTTTTGTCTTAGCCCAAGTAAGTTGTGTAACTATTGTTATCCCTAGTTCCTCCATCTCTAAAATTGAAATAAAAATAATTACTTCTTTGGGTTGTCATGAAAAAAATCTTTATAAGGAGGAAATCTTTAAAAAGTGCTAACACACACTGTATGTTAACTAACTGGAATTTAAATAAAATATTTAATTTTTTTTTTTTTAAAGTGCTAACACAGTGCCTGAACCCTGGCTTATTAAAAGTGCTCAACAAATGTCAGGCTGTATTACTGTTGGAAGGATCTAACTGCATTAGAAGACTAGCACTACAATTAACAGTACACAGTAGTGAATGTTCTTCCTTGTCTCCTCAGCAACATGCTTGGAAAGGAAAGAACCTAAAGGCCAGAAACAGGGCATGTGAATTGTTGGAACAGGGAGGCACCCAACTCCTGTGTCCTCAGAGAGCTTGTAGGCAGAGGAAGAGGAAGGCCCTGGAGGCACTTGGGCTGGAACAATCCATAACCATCCTGATCTGAAACAAGAGGAGGTGATGACATCCAGGAAAGAGCTGGGGTGGGTAGGGCGGGCAAAGGTGAAGAACATTACAGAGCTTCATCGCCAGGCCCAGGGAGAGAGTGCCAGCCTTTCAGGCTTCTGCCTTCCTCATCAGAAGAAGAATTTCCAGTTCTCAATATCAAATCCAAATTTCTCTTTGTACTACATAGCCTTCCATGTTGTGCTTGCGGCACAGACTGTTCAACACACCTCCCCACCTTCATCTGTAATTCACTTCCCCTCTTTCCTCACTTCCCCACTTCCTCTCATACACTTCTACTCATCTTCCAAGGCTCCTTTCCTAATCTTTTCATGTTGAAGGTAGCACCTCCTTTTTTATGCCTTCAAAGTTCTTGTATTCCTCAACAACTGTAGCATTTTTCAATATATAAACTTTATTAATGTATAGATTTAAGGCACCTGGGTGGTTCAGTCAGTTAGGCATCTGACTCTTGATCTCCAGTCAGGTCATGATCTCACCGTACCTGAGTTTGAGCCCCATGTGGGGCTCTGCTCTGGCAGTTTGAAGCCTGCTTGGGATCTGTCTCTATCTGCCCCTCCCCTGCTTGCACTGTCTCTGTCTCTCTCAAAATAAATAAATAAAAATAAACTTAAAAAATATAATAACATTTTAAAAAACGTATAGCTTCGTAGTCCCAACAGAATTATTTTAGAGTTTGAATTCCTGCATCCACTTGTTATTAGCACTTCCCTCATCTGTAAACTTCCTTCTCGCTTCTCAACTTTCCAAATCTTACCCAAATGTTAATAGTAATTTCAAATTCTTGACTAGCTCAACCCATTAGGTGCCATCTGTCCTCTGGATTTCTATTGTACTTATTGTATCAGCCGTCTAGAGGTTAATTCCTAAAATAATTTCTACTTCTTAAATTTTTATGACTTTCCATGTGCCTCTGTGGATCTTTTCCACTATAGTAGATCCTTCATTGCTATAATTTAATCACTGGCCATGTCAACAATCCCCAGCTTGCTATCTCTTCTTCTTCACTTCCCTCAGAGTTCTCTCTCTTGGAAACGCTCCAGCTCCACAGCCTCCTCACAGTCTCTTTCACTGTGTCTACAAAAATTCAGTAATATTACTAGAAACCCCTTCATCTCCTTTACTTCCAAGAAAGACAGAAATTTGAACCTGAATCTTCTCACATAAAAATACCCTCTAACTCCTGCAAGTTGGGGAAGGTGTCCCTTCCCTGTTGCCACCTGTATCTGGAGGTCCACAAGAGAAGGAATGGTCATTTCACCACCACTTCCATTTCCTGAGGACTTTCTGCAGGGACTGTATTCTAGGGGCCTTGTTACCTGGAAGTCCTGCTAGTCTCCAGTTGGACCTCTTCTTCATCTCACTGCTGCCATCTACCGTCCATCAGAGTCCCTAATGCTATCCTTGTGCAGAGGGTTCTTCTTTCCATCTTTAAACCTGTCATGATCCTGGGTGGCCTATATTAGTGCCCACACAAATAGTCCAATCAAACTCCTGATCTCTTTAAAAAACTTTACCTAAAAATAGGTCTGACAGAGAAAGACGAATACCATATGATTTACCTATACTCTTAACAGAGAACAAACTGGTGGTTGCCAGAGGGGAGGGAAGTAGAGAGATGGATGAAATAGATGAAGGGGATTAAGAAGCACAAACTTTTAGTTATAAGATGAAGTGATGGAGATGAAAAGTACAGCATAGGAAATATAGTCAATAATATCATAATAAGGTTGTATGATAGCAGATGGCGACTATGCTTATGGTGGCGAGCACTGAGTAAGGTGTAGATGTGTCAAAACACGATGTTGTACACCTGAAACTGCTATCACATTATATGTCAATTATATTTCAATAATAAATGATAAAAAATGACTTTACCTCACTTCACTCATTAACTTCTTATTGTCATTAGCAAGAGCTTCTTTATCTTTAAAATTTTTCAATTCTAAAATTGCCCTCTCTAGTCTAATATTCACTGTTAGGCACTTCAGTACTTCCATAGCAGTGACAAACAATCTTACTAGCTATTAAAGTCTAGCTAATCGATGAAGAAGCATTAATACTGATAAAGGTGTAGTTGCTAAAAGGACATTGCATATTTAACAGTCTGCAGACTTCCCCAGAAGTACTGTGAAGCTTGTCGTTAGCAACACTGTGACATTTTTGATTCGGATGGTTCCTCTTATTCTCAGACTATGCTCTGATGGTTTAAGTCAGTTCATCTTACATGCATGTTAGGCATTCTGCTCTTGCTAGGATTTTACTTCCTCTGTCTCCTATCTAAAGATACAATAACTTATATACATTAAATGCTCTTGTTGAGTGGTATATTAGCAAGAGCACGGGCTCTCATGTTGGAAGAAGCAAGCCATCATTACCTGTTAGTTGATGCATGACCTTGTATGGAAATTAACTTACTTAACTTATGGAGGCTTGGTTTCCTCATCCATAAAAGAGAAAATAATTCTTGCCTTCGCAACAGTGCATGATTCTTGTGAGGAGCAACCAGAATAATAAATGTAAGAAGGCTTTAAAACATTGTTAAGAACCACAGAAATTAATAAATGAATATATTCCATTTTACTGATGGATGGCTTACTAATCTGTTTGGGAAATTATGGTTCTGCTAGGTGACAATGTCTGTTAAATACATTATATATCCCCATAAAAACATTGTTAGACAAGGACATACAATGATTAGACCCAGGAAGGCATATCAATTATGAAAACTATGTTCCGTCAAGTCAGAGGAAGGTATATTTCTGATAGGCAAAACTCCCTTTACACATCAGATTTCACAGTCTTTCAGAAAGAACGCACTAGGTAGCATTTAGTTAAATGTTAGCTTAATTTTCCCATATGTCCTGAGTAAGTAAAAGTGTCATTAGTGGCAAAATGAATGAATTTCGGTTGGAGGTATCCAGAAGGTGGTAGAATTGGTATTACATAGACAAACTGTTGCTAATAGAACATCCTACCCACACAAAAAATCTAGGGTGAGGTGAGAAAATTCTTTATTCTAGACATTGTTATGAAGGTAAAAATCTCATGGAAATACGATTCAGAATTATTTAGCATCTGTTTTTGCTATATATGTTACATGCTTTTATGTGATGTTAGGTACTTTTTTTATTTTTTTATATGCAAAATTTCATCGTTGGTAAGTTTAAAGGAGACTATATATTACAGTTTCAAATCTCCTAGTTCCTTGCTGGTCAAAGTGTATCCCATGGATCACCAGCAATAACACTACCCGAAAATTTGTTAAGAATACAGGATCTCAGGATCCATTTCAGATCTACTGAGCATGAATTTGAAATTTAACAAGATACCCTAGTGATTCATAAGTACATTAAAAGTTGAGAAGCACCTTCTAATTCACTGTGTTCTGTGAAAATATACAATAGTACAGCATTTCATTAATAAAAATTCTAAGCTCTCTTCTCTATTCCCTTTTCATATCCCATCCCCAAAGTTCTTTAGTTGTGGTCACTATTAGAAGTTTTGTCTTTACCTTTCCATACATTTTCTATGCACATATAAACATAAAGATGTCATTCATAAATTCACAAAGTTTACAAATCTATGAAGTAAGAGGATAATTTGGGCACAAAATAGTTGAGGCTTTTATAAAATCATATTCCAATAATGATAATTTTAAATGAGCACCTTGCTTCAGGTACTGCAGGTATGTAATCTCATTTTTTTCTCATGCAGGAAGTGGATGTTATTAAACAGATGAGAACATTGAGGCACAATGATTTACCCAAGATAGTAGCAGATTAATGAGTGCCAGGATTTAAATTGACAGTGTGACCCCAGGGCCTTGTTTGCAACCACTGCATTAAAGCACTTTACTCCAGTTGTGTGTTTTATTTCAGAACATACTAAAGAGTTAAAAAGGAGATTTTTTCTAGATACGAACACAAAAGTAAACATTGATTCCATATTTCCAGTAATGTCATATATTCATAATAGACAACAACTCCCTGAAAAGGACTCTTATTTTATTTCTGAATTGCAAGATTCTATTCATACAATACCTGAGAGTAGTTACCAAGCATCCATTGTGAATCTTCTGTTAGGTTCCAAATGGCGTGTGGGTTTCCAGAGGAAAAAAAAAGTATCTTTCACATTTCTCGGTAGGTTTCCTTCTGGAAGGTTAGCTGTTAGTCACATAATTAAAGGACACTTTCCTAGAAGAGTCACCAGTCATAAAACCAAACATTCCTGAAAGAATTATGACAAACTAATTTTGAAACTTTATGTTCTGAATTATTGACAGTCTCATACAAAGTGAGTCCTTCAAAGAAGGTGTGAGTCTGGACCACAACATGCTGCAACAATATACAAAGCCTTGCATAGTAAAGTTTACCACTTAACTTTAATTTTTCAAAATCTGTGTCATTTAATGGCTACTGACATTTCTCTTCATTTTTATGCTAATTAGTGTTTCTAATAAGTATGAATTCAAGAAGGAAATGATTTTTCCATTATCAAAAAACTAGAAAACAAGAAAGATTTCTATTTAGTTGCCCCTCATCTACCTATTTCCATTTTCTTTTGTTTAGGGATTCTGTTGGAATTTCAAAACCAGTTGTGTGATATCGTTAGAGTGGCCATGCCACGGTGTGCCTAAAATAGTCCTAGTTTATGTCTCTTTTCTATTATAATTACTGAGAGCATAACTTTTCATTATTATGAATGTTCCTTGTTGAATGATCAATTATATGTTCACCGTCCATGTGACTCTATTGCAATAGAAAATTGATAACCAGGTAATAATCTCATTTCTTTACTCATGGGGCAAAGGCTTATCTGACTATAAATGACCTAAATATGTGTTTCAAATTTGAGCTTTGTTTTAATGGCTGGAACTGAACAAATTTAACTGGTAAAGCAAATGAAAAATATCAATATAAAGCAAATGAACTTAGGCTAAAATTTTGTAGGACTTGGCATTGCACAAATGTACAAAACATGAAACCATCTTTTCTCAAGTTATAGGAACCAGTTATATTTTACAATGATAAGAATGATTTATTAAAAATTACAACCAGGGCACCGAGGAGGGGTGGCTCAGTCAACTGAGTGTCCAACTCTTGATTTTGGCTCAGGTCATGATCTCAGGGTCATGAGATCAAGCTCAGTGTTGGGCTCTGCACTGAGCATGGAACTTGCTTGGGATTCTCTTCTGCCCCTCTCTCTGCCCCTCTGCAACTCATGCTCTCTCTCTCAAAATAAATACACATTTAAAAAATAAAAAATAAAAACTACAACCTAGTAACTTTCTTCAATACCTAATTCAGACAAAGTGGAGATTAATCCTTATCTATAGAGGATTATAGATAGAAAAATTGGGATTTTGAGTTTTTGAGAAATCTCATGATAGATACACAAGTTCACTAAGAGAGGGCTTGTTTAATGATGCAGATTAGACACTTCTAAAAGCTTGATTGTCTCCTTTTGATGACAAGTCTTATTATTATCAAACATTTCTAAAAAGTATGTTCCCAGTCTCAACTGTTCATAGGTACTCTGGAGATCCTGTTCAAATCTCTATTTTTGGACTATCAAAACTATTAAAATTATTTGCTTTTTGTGTGTTGAGTACCCACCATAGTACTAGGCCAGGGATTTTGTCTTCCTCAACACTTAAAAAAAAAATTTTTTTTAAATTATTTTGAGAAAGAGAGAGAGAGAGAACAAGCAGGGGCAGGGGAGGGGCAGAGAGAGAGGGAAAGTGAGGATTTCAGTCAGGCTCCATGATCTCGAACACAGCCCAAGGTGGGGCTTTATCTCACAAACCATGAGATCATGAGCTGAGCCAAAATTAAGAGTTGGACGCTCAACCAACTGAGCCACCTAAGAGTCCCTTATCTTGCTCAACTTTTATATCCACAGTACCTTGTCCAGTTCCTTCATCTCTGTGAATAAATAAGTGAACAAAAAATAAATAAACAAATGAAGATACAGTAGTTTTTTATAAATTACAGTAGATTTTTATATAGTGTAATTCTAAGGGGTAAAATAAGTCAATCATTCTGGATATGCTATCTAGAAAAGACAAAAACAAGGCACTATAATGCAGTTAAAGAAGCTTGCATGAATCGGAGTAGAGGCATAGCCCATTTTATTGCATTTCGCCTTACTGTATGTTGAAGATATTGCATTTTTTTTTTTACATATTGAAGGTTTGTGGCACCCCTGACTTGAGCAAGTCTATCAGCGCCATTTTTCAAACAGCATTTGCTCACTTCATGTCTCTGTGTCACATTTTGGTAATTCTTGCAATATGTCAAACTTTTTCATTATTATTGTATTTAATTGCTGCAATTTAGAGATAAAGCTTAAACAGATGAAGAGTCGCTTCTTATGGATAAGCAAAGAAAATGGTTTCTTGAGATGGGATCTGCTCATGGGGAAGATACTATGAAGATTGTTGAAATGAAAACAAAGGATTTAGAATATTAATAAACTTAGCTGGTGAAACAACAGCAGGGTTTGAGAATATTGATTCCAATTTTGAAAGAAGTTCTACTGTGGATAAAATGCTATCAAACAGCACTACACACTACAGAAAAATCACATATGAAAGCAAGAGTCAATCGAAGTGGCAAATGTCATTGTTTTCTTATTTTGAGAAACTGCTACAGCCACTCGAACCTTTGGCAATCACCACCTTAATACGTCAGCAACCATCACTATCCAGGCAAGACCCTCCCCCAGTGAAAGGATGATGATTCACTGAAAGGTCAGGTGATGGTTAGTATTTTTTAGCAATTAAGTATTTTTTTTTTAATTAAGGTATGTACATTGGTTTTTAGACATAATGCTATTATTATTATACTATTATATTATACTATTATTATAGTATTATTATACTATTATATTATACTATTATTATAGTATTATATTATACTATTATTATTATACTATAGCATTATATTATGCTATTATTATACACACTTAAAAGACCACAACTTCTATATATACTGTAAAATCAAAAATTCATTTGATTCACTTTTTTACAATACTCAGTTAATTGGGGTGGTTTGGAATCCAACCTATAATATCTCCAAGGTATGCCTGTGAATAGAAAACACTAGTAAGCTGTTAAAATTGATATGATATAGTCAGCAAGGAAGATACTATGTAGAGAGGTTCAATATGGAAAACCAATCTCTCTGATTCCCATTGTAGAAAGACTGACCCACTCTGGAATTTCTTTTTAATACAGAATAATGTTCCTGTCACATGATTGTGAATAAGATGTAAATATCATTATAGTATTTAAAAATTTTTTTAATATATGGTGTGTTTTTTCCTTATAAAAATGCAGTTATAATGAACAGTATTTTTAAAAAACCTTCTCTATGTAAGGGAATTTTCTTCAACATAATATTTTTTTCTAAAATGTGTGATGCAAGTTCATTCTAGGAGTAAAGTTGGGGATTGGAGAGAGGGACTTTGTTTTTTTTTAGTTTTATTTACTTTAAAAGATGGAAAATCAGAGGTATGATTTATTTTTTGCAACATTTAAAAATTTAATTCTTCAATAATTATTACTTTTAGTTAAACAATCTAGTAACTAAATTAATGTATGATATCACAACTAGAACTTCCAAAGCAAAGCAAATAAAAAATGATGTGATGAAGTTAACATGCCACCAAAATTTATAGGATAATTACATTTCCTTTTTGGAAAAAAAAATCAGAGCATATACAATGTAAGTACCCCACAAAGTGAATAATTAAAATAACTAATGTATGACAAATTGAGTTTTAAAAGGTGAAGTAAATCATGAATTCTTACCATGACCTAGCATGTTAACAAAAGTTGAAAAATTTTGAAGACTCTAATTCATCCCGAGAATTTTCTTTATAGGCATTGGATTTTTCAAAAGATAAAAAGAGAATTTTACTTATATATTAGTCTTTCCAATTATTCACTTAATAGACAATCATGTTCCTATAATAACCATAAAGTTGGATATGTTTGTATTTTAATTTTGAGTAATGATATTCCATTTCCTCTATAATCTGTTATCAGAGCATGAATCACTCCTTTGTTGGAAGCTCTCCACAGAATTTCTTGGGAGAGAAATTGAACTGAAAATGAATTTCCTATTTGAGAGAATTCTTAGAATTTAAATAACCTATTGGTTGAACTGAAACCACAAAATTAGCATTTTACTAATCACTTGGTTTAAATAGCTGTGGAGCAAAGACATCTGCCATCACCTTGATCATCAACCCAGGTTGCTTCTTCTTCCCAGGCTTGAGTTCAAGGTATTGTGTTTACATATCACAAACTTATTATGATTTCACACTGTCTAATCTTTCTTTCTTTCATTTTCATTAAGATGCATTTGTAACTTTTCTATGTGTTTGCAAATATTGATACCTTCTTATGATTTAATGGTAGGTTAGAATGCATTTGCAAATTTTGACACCATTGATCTCAGAGATTTTGGTGAAAACTTACTATAGCTTTATAAAGATCAAATCATTTTTTTAAGACTTGGTAACTAAAATCTTATATATTGAAAAAGTAGGTACATAATTTTAAGACACTTTTGATGACGCAGTTTCAATTATTTTGTCCAATTCCGTGGAAAGTTGCTATGCAAAATAATTTCTGATCTTTTTAATTACTATAACATTTCTGGTAGAATGTTTCACGACCATTTTTATTTCATGTCACGTAACTAATAAAACTAATTATATAAAGAGTACATCAATGTTAGACACAAAAAAATACTACTTTTGTAAAGATGTTTAAATTTGGCTATTTGGAAGGATACAAATGGGTAAAGATAGTAAACTCATTTTGGGCTTGTAAATATGCCTTCTTTACTAATGTGTTTAGATTCAACAGTTTGTTTTTAGGTTCAACTGAAGCAGTATATATAAAAATGTCAGTATTAGTTTGTTGACTAAGGCATAACATGTATAACATGATTTTTAAAAATAATTTCCCCAGAAACCATTTTTCTACTACATATAAATGTCAGTAGTTACAGATTCTTGCAGTTTGATGATACTCTGGAAATCAAACATAACAAGACATCTGAATCTTATGAATCTGTCCAATCATCTTCATACAGTCACGTCATGGATAGATCAGTGTAGTCAAACATGAAGTGATAGCTAGACTTTTTTTAATAACTGATGGAGATTAATAATTTCTACAAATGCACTGATATCATTTTTCACAAAGATTCCAAAAGAACAGAATGCTCTAAAATAGACTTAAAGGAGAGATTTTCAAAAAAAATCAGATAAAATAAATTAGTTTATTACTCAATTAGCAAATCTGATGATCTAAGAGGAAAAGTTTGGGTTTTTTAAAAATTGTATGTAAATATTGATAATCCTTTATTCCTCAGACAAAACCATATACCATACCCAAAAATCAATTTTTTTCTTTTAGAATGTTAGTGGATGAAAATATTGGTCAGAAATTGATATTTCTTAAAATAAGCACTGAGCAAGATAACTAGAATCATAAACTAAATTTATGTTAAATAGCAAAATTAAAGATGTTAATTAAAATACCACTCCTCAAATGGACCTATTTTGTCATAAATTTTCCTTTTTTGGAAAATCAAGGATTTCTTTTTCATGAAACAAATTTTATGATAAGACCTAACTCGTTTTTACTTTGTTCTCTTACCTAGGCCTTGACCACCATGAAGCTCCTCATCCTTACCTGCCTTGTGGCTATTGCTCTTGCCAGACCTGTGAGTACAGTAGAGAATTTAGAAAGTTGAAGATTCTTGTCAGAAAGGATCTTATATCTTATCAAACATGAAATATGGAGAATAATAATCTTAAAGCATGGGATGATCTCTAATTAGTAAAGTCTTGATATTAAAACTATGGTAATATTTCACAAGTCTTAAGTCCAAATCCAATGTCTGACTTGAAGTATAAGCACTACTCAATAAAAAAAAATTTAATAAAAAGTAAAAAAAAGAACAAAAAAATTAGTTATTGTACAACATAATAAATAGCATCAAAGAATGTAATTAGGCTCTTTCCCTTGGTCCATTATAGAATTAGCGTATTTGTAGACATATAATAGGTGCTGTATTTCCTTATCAAATATAACATAAAGTCACATATTCCAGTGTATTTTACTTTTGGAAATGAAGTCAACCTTCATTTGAGATAGCTGTGGCAACAAATATTTGCCCAAGGTATAGAAAACAAGGCTGATTCTTCTGATTCAGAAATCAAGTTACTGTGGTCACTGTAGACCATGAAACTAGATCATGTAAATTATTTTTCTTCTCAAAAATAAAAAGAAATGGTATTCTGTTAGTTACGTGAAGCAAATGTTATTCTGTTTTCTTGTGATGTGTAGCTAATGAAGGAGGGAGGAATAAACAAGGATGACCTGGAGGGAAACTCACCAAGTAATGATTTGAGATATTTGGACATCACAACCATCAAATAAATACGGAAGCAAAAGTTTCTGAAGTGCTGGCACATTATTCTATTGATGAGACTCTTATTCTCTAAATCCTTATAAGGAAAATGAGTAATCACCAGTAACTCAACTTCTTAACCAAGAGAATTTTGTTTATGCTACACTCTAAGCACCAACAGAAAGAAATCTCTGACTTTGAGTTACAAAAAAAGATCCAAGTCCCCAGGAATGTGTCGTGGGAGTAGTTCTTATCTTGTCCTTACAAATGAAATGAATGCAAGTTCCTCAGAAAACAGATTCTACATCTCTATTCCCAAGAAAACATCAGAAATGTTTATGCTATCATTTAATCAAACTTAGCCTTGTCTCCAGAGTCAAGGTTCAGATTGAGAAAATCTTTTGTATAATTAAATTGATGATAAAAATAAAATCCAGACAAACAACATTTAATTAGGAAAGCATACATTTTGCTCCACAAATTTGTAATGCTTTAAAATCACCTTTAGAACGATCATGTAATAGTAGTTTAGAAAACTAAATAACTTATTTATCATTCTGGATTAATTTAAACTAAGAATTTTTTTTTAGTCTTTTTACATACTTTTCCCAATTTTCTGTCATATTCCGAAGAGAGAACATAATTAACCTATTTTGTTTTGATATTTGTTAATTAAATAGTTATAGTTACTTTTTTCCCCCATTTTGCTACCAGGGAAACGTGGTTTCAGATAAATTTAGCTATTAAAATAAAAGCCTTGCTTAAGTAGTAATGTTTAAATTCATAGTACATATTTATTGTGAAATTATTATTATTGTATTTTGATTACTTTTTCTTTTGTTTTGTTTACAATTCACTATTGTTTTTCACAGAAACATCCTCATAGACAGCTAGAACTCGTTCGAGTGAGTATTCTATTCTGTATTCCAAGAACTCCCTCTAATTATATAATGTAAGTGATGATGTCTTGATAACACACAGACTCTACACCTGTTCTCTTCTCTATAAAACAGTTTCACATTCACTGTGATATAATAAACTCAGTTCAAGTGCTGAGAAATTTTTATTTGTTTTCACAAACTTTCTTAGAGAGGTGGGCACATGAACTTACATAAATATTTATGGTTAATAAAAATCTTAATATTCAAGAGAAATAATTAAACAGAATATGTTAACATGATCTATTTTAATGTATTCCTGCTTCTTTCTCTTCTACTTGAACTCCAACATGTGATTTATAATTTGGTCTCATTTACACACTGGATCTTCAATTAGATACCTGTACCTCACGTTTTTGCAAGAGTCATTACACCTCCACTCTGCCCACTAATTGAACTAATAATACCTTTTAATTTATTTTTTTATTCTTTGCAGAATGAACCAGACAGCAGAGAGGTAAGGCTCTTTCTCTACCCCCGGCTCCCAGCCTTTTCTGTTAGCTATGATGAATGATGAATGTCTTCCCTGCTCCACTTTTTATTTGCCTTCAAATGTATCCAAGTACTCAGCTACTTGGATTACTCTCTCAAATCTCTGTTTTGACTAAATCCTTACTGAATTCTTCCTTTGACATTTTGTTAAGCACAGACTTAGTCTCTAAGCCTAGTAAAAAGAAACAACCAAATAGGGTGTCTCCTTTAGTTTTAAAAATTAGATTATAAAATTAAAACTAATTATCTTTTCTTCTACCTAAGAAATACGCTGGCTTACCTAATTAAAATTGAGAACTTGTGTTCAAATGGACAAACATGCTCCTTTTTTGGTATGTTTTTCATTTTGTTTTTAATCATTCACACTTTAATTCTATAGGAGCTTCTCAAAGAAAGACAGGCTCTCAGGTTTGCTCTCGTAAGTGTTATCCATTTATTTTTCTTAAAAGACAAACACATTTTTCTGGGAAATGTATTTTAATTTTAGTTTATAAATGTTTTTTTCCACTTAGCTTGACCAAATATTCCCTTCATTCAGTCACCCAGGCACCCACAAAGGATATTAAAGCCAGATATTCAAATATTAAAAAGCTACATTAAATTTTAATTTGTGCCTATGCATTTGCCTCTTTGTAAAACACTTATGCTTTCCTTTGCATAACCTAGGTAGAATATACAATTTCCATACGTATTATGGATGGAACATTTTGTCTCTAAACAATACTCCTTTATGTATTGTATTTTCTATAATTTAGTGACTTAATTGTCAAATAAAACACAAATAGAAATTTGACTTCATGACCACTATTTAAAAAGTTGATAGGCAACCCAACTTTGCCTGAATGGTTTTTAACATGACTTTTCTTCTTCCTCTCTTCCTCCATCCCTCCTTCCCTCCCTCCCTTCCTTCCTTCTTTTCTTTTGTAGCTTACACCAAGAGAATTAAGACAGGTAAGGAGATCTCCACAAGATACACCATAAAGTTAACAAACGGATGCAAGTGTTGTGCTGTCCACTTCTTTATTGCCTCTTATGGAAATAGACACTAGGTTTATTGAACCAGACAGGTAACATCAAGAGAATTCAGAACTATGACTGAAATAAGATAAAAGATAACAATAAAATATAGTGGGACAACTTTTTATTTTTTATTTTTTAATTTTTATTTATTTATTTTGAGAGGAGAGAGAGAGAGAGAGAGAGAGAGAGAGAGAGAGAGAGAGAAAGCGCACCCATGAGTGCAAGTAGGGGCAAGGGGGAGAGAGAGAGGGAGAGAAAAAATCCCAAGCAGACCCCACACTGTCAGCACAGAGCCAGAGGCAGGGCTTGATCTCACCAAATGCGAGATCATGACCTTAGCTGAAATCAAGAGGTGACTCATTTTTTATTATTTTAAGTGCATATTGCCATACAGCTTAAGCAAAGAAAGCTTAGCAAAAATAAACTGATGTTAAAAATGACATATCAAGAAATATTAGTGCATTCATGAGAAACATATTTATTTTTTTAATTTGCAGCAGCACAATGCAGGGTACACTTTCTTACAGATGTTCACTCACTTACATCCCTATTCACTAATGTTGTTTCTCTTTTCTTTTCTATCCCTAAGGAACACCTCAGTGAACTGAGCAGGGTAAGGAACACCAATGGTATTTAAATTATTTTAAAAGTTTGTCCTTTCAAAAATATATTTTACATGCTACCCTTTATTGATTTCAGCAAAGAGAACTTCTGAGAGAAACACAGAATGATGAACCCAAGGTACCAAAATTTTTCTTTAAATAGTGTGCCAAAAAAAAAAAATGTATTCTTGCAGTGGGAAAATTATTTAAGTTTAGAAAAAAGAAGTTTTTCTATGGCATTTATAGTTTCTTAGAACTTTTCAGACATTCAAAATGTGACTTCTGCTGAGAATTCTAAAGAATACTGATTTTATTGATGTTACTTTAAACCTATGGGGAGATGAAACATTAGTATGAATGAATGTATGGATGAAGGAAGGAAGGAAGGAATGTGTGCTTGCATGGATGTGATTGTGGACTGGCCAATTGTTTGTACTTATCACCAAAGCTGAAGAAATGCTTCATTCAGGGTACTATATATAGCAATATATCTGCTCCAAGGATTTTTTACATAGTCACAGTTGATGATTTGCTTTATTTAAACATGATTTTTAAAATATGAGTTGTCTACTAGATTTTTAATAGATTTGGTATAAAGAGACCACACAGGTGCTCAAAATTTATGAGATAAATATATCTAACTATCCTTCATACCTGAATGATTATCTTTTCTTGGCAGAATACTAAGAATAAATCAACTGACGTATGATCTTTTGTTTTAAAGCTGTTAAACCTAATATAAGGAAAAAGAAGAAGTAAAAACATTCCTTTTTACATACCCACACAAAGTAAATAATTCTAATTCACAACAAAGACAGATATTTCTAATTCAAGAAAAAAAAAGATATATCACACATTGGCCAGAATTAGCTGGATAATTACACCAGCACTCATATTTTCAGCTTAAATTTTATTGATAATGTCACTATATTGCTATGGAATATAGAGGGAGAAAATTCATTTTGCTTAAGTATGTATATGTCATTGAGCCAATGGTTTGTGCACTTTTATTTACCACATGATCTTTAATCTGGTGCTGCTCTTTACCTTGAAAAAGCCAAATTAAAGAAAAAAGAACGTATACTGGTTAAAGTACAATGTAGAATTATTTACATTGGTTTATCACAACATATAAGAATCCAAAATAATTTTTATTAAACTCTGAAATGCAGATTAGGGAGGTAAATCCTTTGGTTAGCTCAGGCCAGGGTAGGCAGGCCTTTTTATTTTCCTTATAACTTGGCTATTGCCTCAATTTTCTATTTTCTTTGCTGTCTATTTTTATTCAGCAATTGTTATTTTACATTTGAAACATAAAATTAATTCTTTTTTCTTTTCCTAAGGGACATGTTATGGAAGACCCTGAGGTAAGACATTCTACACTTTTATATCACACGTAGTACACACTATATGCTTTGTTTCATGCAAAACATCTTCTCAAAGTGAGCAAGATTAAACTTCTCAAGTCCAAGAGTGTACAATGTCGTGCCAGATAAAATTAAAATCGGAAGAGGGAATATGTCATTTGTATGATGATCAGTGAAAACATTGCTTATTTATTAAAATAAAGAGTAAAAAGCAAAATGTGCATGACTGTTAACAAATGGAACATGAGGCTCCAACAAAAGTCTTACCTCTGCTATCTTGGGGTATGAGCTTTCTCAATGTTGAGGGCAGTCCTTGGGCAGGAAGAATTAATTGCAGCAATCACCGGGGATCACCGGGGATTGGCTCTGCTATCCAATCTAAAAATGTGGGAAAAACATGTAAGTCCCTAATATATAGTTAATCAACTCTCTGAAGAGATGAATAGTCTTTTGAATATTAGAATCAGTCTTTTAAAATTTGCACTTCAATACAAAAGTTATATCCATATATAAATATAAACATACATGCCTTAAAAGGAAACTACATATTTCAAAGGGTAGATGTTTTAAAAGCTAATATAATTTTAGGTCCATGCTGAAATTGGTTGTTGCATTTTTTTTTATTTAAAAAAATTTTTTTAACATTTGTTCATATATGAGAGACAGAGAGCACAAGCAGGGTAGGGGCAGAGAGAGAGAGGGAGACACAGAATTGAAGCAGGCTCCAGGCTCCGAGCTATCAGCACAGAACCCATCATGGGGCATGAACTCACAAGCTGTGAGGGCATGAACTCACAAGCTGTGAGATCATGACCTGAGCCGAAGTCAGACACCCAACCGACTGAGCCACCCATGCGCCCCAATTGGTCGTTGTATTTTAGTGTTTCCAGTTTATTCACTTCAAAAAGGTGCACAAGAATAAATGCTTAACTCTGGGTAGGTCAGCTGAATGGGGCTTTTTCTTCAAGTTTCATATTTATCACACACAAAAAATATCCATATACATTTTGCATTCTACTCAATCATATACCTGTGTTTGTTTTACTAAAAAATGTTTTTTTAAGTTATTTGGTAAGTTATTATCCTCTTCTCTCCATATATTTTAAATAAAATTGACACTTCAGAAAATACATTATATTGGCCCTGAAGCTTTTCATATCACTCATTTCAAATCTGAAACCGGGAGTTAGCAACCCAAGAGGAAAGTGTAGACCTAGTTTCCTTACAACTCTAAAAATACCAGGGTCAATGACACTGGTTTCCTTTCTCTTAGCAAAGGGAAACTAGCAGCAGTTCATCAAGCGAGGTAAGTGATTTTGATGTTAATTCAATATCCCAATTAGTTAGAAAACATTTATGAAAGCTTGTTGAACCATGAAGGTTACATATTTCATAAGGTCTCATTGTACAAGGTGCCATATATGTAACTCTATTTCAATTTTAAGATGTGAATATCACCCCAACAGATGTAAGAAAACAACTCTTTGTCAGAGACAAAATGACAAGATTGTTGTTGGCAAACAATGGTATCTGGCTATCTGTGGTGCCCAAACATTTTTTTCCCTAGTTATTTTGCCCTTCCCAGATTTCATATTTATTTAAATCTACCCATATTAGTTGAACTCAATCTTGTCATTAAAAATTACAATGGTGGCTATGTTTCTAAATCAATTATGTTAACATGTCATATTCTGTGTAGAAATCAACCCATTCGGGGTTAATTAATTACACATTCTTTGCCCCTTGTTAACCTAAAGAAAGAAAAAATAGCAGGCATAGAAGGTGATGAGGTCTTTCTCTTAACTTTGGGAGACCTTCATCCAAACTACAAAATAAGACCAACCCAAGTTTCTGTGAATTCACTAAAGGTGAATATTTTATATCCACCTTCAACATTCTGAATAATCTCCCTGCTGAAAGCAGTGAGAAGAAAGGGAATCTTGAATACAGTATATACCTCAAATTATTCACCTTGTCTCAGTTATGCAAAAATTTGTTTTTAAAATCAGTTAACCACAGTTATTTAGTAATAGTGTTTGGTTAATTAGCATTCTTACCTTAAATGTAAATTAATGTCATAAAATTAAAAGTGTGCTTGTTTCTATTTTTTTGAAGGAAGTTGTTCCCAATAACACTCAGGTAAGAGTTATTCGTCAAATTTAAAATATAGTAATATTACCCAAGATATGCTACAATATGCATATACATATATGTGTATGTATACACACACATACACACACACACACACATATATATGTTTGTTAATGTTTTTGTTTTTTAGCAGAAGCACATTTCAAAGGAAGATATACTCTCTCAACGCTATCTGGTAAAATTTCATTATGAGCTTATCAAAGGCAAATGTACCAAGAAATGAGTAAGAATGTTATATTGATAAATTGTTCTCTTTCTCATTATCTGCTAAAATGTAATCCATAGTAAGTAGTCTGATGGATTGTAGATAATGACTGCTTCTTCTCCGAAAATAAAATTAATGAGTTTTTTAATTCCAGGTTTTTAATACATGCTTTAAGTTGAATATTTGTACTATATAATCTGCTTTGGATCTGAATAGCCTAGTATTTAAATGACAGTCCATAGATTTGGCCAGACTTGAGTTTGCCCCTAAGCTTTGCCTTTTACCAGCATGTGATGTTAGTTTATTTATCTGCTATAAGTCTATAATCTAATTTCTAAAATGACAATGATAATAAATATTAAATGATATAAAAGCAGCTAATATAATCCATAGTTCAAAGTAAATGATCACTAAATGTGGCTAATGTCAGAAGCATCATCATTTTTTCCCCCACTTCATCTAATATTTTGATTTCATTTGACCAAGTTTAAAAGCTTTGGTCAGAAAGCAGAAATCATTTTTAATTTTCTTAGTATTTTGACACAAGATATTATATAAGTAAAATTGCCTGAATACTCATATCTGATTGTATTTTAATTTATTTTAACTTAAAAATAAGTTAAGAGGCACTTGGGTGTCTCAGTCAGTTAAGTACCTGACTTTTGATATCAGCTCAGGTCATGATCCCAGGTCATGGGATCTCAAAAATAATAATTAATTAATTAATTAAATTAAAAATTAAAAAAATAAAAATAAGTTAAGAAAGCAGTTTTCTAATATTTTAAAAAGAAATAATTCAATTAGTCCAAATTATCTGTTGTAGAAATAACACTAAAGTAAAATTAATAGTTCCTCATTCTTTACTTCTAGAAAAAGCATTTTAGGATTCTAGCTTCATTACTTAAGAATGATGGGGTTGGACTGAATGGTATCCAAGCAACTGAGAATATTTTTTCCTTTGAATAGGAACAGCTTCATAGACTGAGAAAATACAACCAACTGCAACTGGTAATAGTTTATTTATTATAATACAAAATTGTATTCTGCAGAATTAAAATACATTAAATTTTATGTTGGGTGCACTTCTAAAGATGTATTCATTTTTTTCTCAGGAAACTATTCTAGCCTGGTAGTTAACAATAATTGAAAAATTATTCATATGACTGCCTGTATATTTACTGTCAAAGCCATTTCTTTCCATTTATGCCTATACTAATGCTGTCTATTTTATCCATAATTACTAACCAAGGAGAAATTTACTTTGAGTAAATTCTACATCAAATCCTCTTATAGTCTCTGATGATACATTATATTTAGGACTTTATCATGTATTTATTTTCCCAAATTCAGTGCTGTATGGAGATTCCAGAAACATTCCTATTCCTGCTCATGAAAGCACAGATATGCCAAATAAACTTTCCATTTAAGGAAACAGTATAGACTCTGTAGGAGGAATCAGGAGTCCTAAACATTCAAATTGTTTTTGTCAATCTCTCTAAGAATTGTCAAGTTGTACTTACTGTCCCTGGACCTGTTTCCTTATGTGTGAAATGGAAACATTCTTCCTGGTGTTATTTTGAATATTGGGTTATCAATCTCCTACTCAGCGAGCCCTAAATCTGGCTTGTAGCAAGTCCAATTTCCTGCCCTGACCCTTCAGACTCTATAAAATTTGCTTTGTTCATGAGACTTCTAACAACATTATGAAGGTCTCTTATCAAGATGTACATTTGAACCATAATGCCATAAATTGCTTTTATGCTAAAGCATATCAATAGATCAAAAATATACCCATCAGCACAACCTTCTTAATACTATTTAGTTTTGATCCTTTTGATTTTTATAAAGTCATTAGCTTGGGAGGAAAAAAAAAACAAAAACCTTTACTTTTAGTTGCAACAAATCAACTTAAGACTTTAGGGAAAAGGCCCTGTCGTAATTTAGTAAAATTATATTTTTTGTTTTCTTCTGTTATCGGTGTAGGAAGAGGATAGTCAATAATGAATTTAATTTGGGCCCAATTGTTACTCTTATTTGGTGTCTAAGTTGCTTATGTTTAAAATAAAGTCCAAATAAATTTAAATATATCACTAACCACCCCCACCCCCGGAATTCACCATTACTGATCTGAGAAATTACAGGAATAATATGTTTTATTATTTTAGGTATATGACTAAGCTGTTACCTCCACAAATATTATTACTATATTGGTCTTGCTCATAATGTTCATTGCATTTCATAATGTTCATTGTGTCCTCAGTGGCTAGCATAGTTATCCCTGAATGAGTGAAAGTACCTAATAAATGTTTGTTATTCATAAATTAATAAAGTCAATATACTAAAACAAAATATTTTCTCTTTCCTAGGAAGCTCTCCGTGACCAGGTAAGATTATTTATTAAATCAAGAATATTTTAATTTTTTTTAAAGTTTACTTATTTTGAGAGAGACAATACACTTGCTTGTTTGCATGTGCAAGCTGGGAAGGGGCAAAGAGAGAGGGAAGAGAGAATCTCAAGCAGGCTTTGAGCTCTGTGCTGAGCCCTACACAGGGCTCAATCTCATGACTGTGAGATCATGACTTGAGCCAAAATCGAGTTGGATGCTTAACTGACTGAGCCACCCATGCACCATTTGAATATTATTTTTCTAAAGTTACAAATTAAAAAGTGTTTTTATACTTTTTCATAATTCTGGCATATAATGCAGTTTATCCTAAATTTCATGGATGATGATATATTCTCGGTACATTGAAAAATGAACGTGTTGTACCGGAAGATGTCTAAGTAATTTAGAATGTACTATATTTCCTTTTATACAGCAACAACTGCGCAGAGTGACTGAAAACAACCACATCCAATTGGTAATATTTTGATTAATAAATTACAGAGTAATGATATATTGTGAAGTTTAAATATGTGTGCTTTTAAATAGCCTCACGCTTTGAAGGGGTTGTTTTCTTCTTCAGAAGTTATTTCTCACTCCCAACTTCTGGGACAATTTATATTAATTGACAGGGGAGATTAGCACTACTTGTCACTAGTCTTTGGAAAAGGAGCTGCTTTCTGCTTTTTGTCTCAGCTGATGTGGGCATTGTATTTATAATCACAAGCACTATGAAGTGTTAATCTCCATGGTTACATTAATTTCTCTTTTAACATATTTCTTAATTTTATATCTTTATGCCCATAGTCCGATTCTAAGATTCAATTTATATTTAGGAATCTCAAACTCTCAAACTAGTTGACACACTTTTCTTTTGAATAAACCATCTGGAGAGATACTGAATGTCTCTGTAAAAATACTCTCTGATCCTGTTTTCTCATCTGTGAAATGAAGTTGTTAGTAATACATAGCAAATACCAACCTTTCCCCTGCCCTAAATTCCATTGTTCCACAGTTTTCCTAGGGATTCTGATTTCATTTTTAAGGCAATAACCAGATACTATGAACTATGTGCTGCCATAACAATTCTGATTCTTGTGAACAATAAGGTCAGTTCCATATCAGTCACGAAGCCCCCCAGTCACTACTTGCCATTTAGTGATTCTTAATAAAGATCGTTGAGGATGTTCCATATGTCTTAGAAGAAATTGCCTCTAGGAAATACAATGGACAAAATTAGTGTCAGTTCCCAACTATCTTACATGAAAAGTATTTCAAATAGGTTGCTTCTTCCACCTTTGAAGTTTTATTCAGAATATGTAATTCATATTCTCTTTTTCTTTCAAAGATCTCACCGAGTAATTATCTCTTGTGTTGCTAACAGCCATGTCTGAAATGATTGGAATGATTCATTTTCAGAGATTCAAAACAGCAATTGTTCATACATTGTTGCTTCTCAATGGTCTTTCCTTCTAGCCTTTCCAACAATTCTACCAACTTGATGCTTTTCCCTATGCTGTGTGGTATTACCCTCCACAAGTCATGCAGTATATTGCTTACACACCATTCTATGACGTCACTAAACTTACAGCCCCTGAGAACACTGAAAACGTTGGTGTTGTGCCAGAGTGGTAGGTAAGTTCATTTACCGAAATATTGATGTTCTACTAAAGGAAATAAAAGAAATTCACTTACAGAACCTACCATAGAAACAGATTTAGAATATTCATGGCAAATCAGTGTTTAGTGACTCATGTGAGAGTTTTCTGAAATGGAAAATTGACAATACTTTCTGGTATCTATGGCTAACAGTCCAACAGTCAGGAACATTTGGAGCAGCGTTATCTATTCTATAAGTGAAACTCATTCTTGATAAGGGTAGAAAAAAACTTTTCTCCAAATTAAAACTATAAAGCGTTCTGATATAGAACTCAGTTTTTTTTTCTTTTTGCACTTTTACTAATCTTCAAATGCCTTCCTTTGGGTTATACCCATGATACACATAACAATAGAGCACAGATTTTGGTATCCAGTAGTTCTAAATTCAAATTCTGACTTTTGATTACTTGAAATAAGTATAACAATGCTTATTTTAATAACTCTGAATGTGATTAAATATAATCATCTTTGCAAAGTATAGTGCTGGGAAAATAGACACAGCAAATAAGTAGTGGTCATTTTGGGGGCGGGGCTAAGAAAATTTTATTGCTGACTACCTTGATCACATAATTTTAACAATTTTTATTCTTCCAGAAAAATTAAAAATTCTCAGAAACTCCACAATTATGGTGCTTGGTAAGTTTGCAAATTACCTGTCTAATCATTAATCCTATTTTCATTTGAAGACAAGGTAAAAAGATATGATTGTAGGCTGTAAGTTTTTTTATTTTCTGCTGAAGTCTAGTTCCTTCAGAACACATTAGCACTTAAAGAATTCAATTGGCTTAGTAATGTGCAAATTTTTGTTTCCTGCTCATACTGTATTTAAACAGTAACTTAAAAAGTCACCTAACTTTAATATAATTTATAATATTGGAAATCCTATACAAGTATAGGAGTTTGTATGTTACTAACGTTCTATGAAGATGTGACACTGAGACTCAGGTGAACCCAACAGTTGTATCCTGTTCCTTGTGCTCACTACAGAAGAAATCCTTAGCAAGTCACCTAGTGAAACCAAATGATTGCTTGTCAATAGGCAAACAGACTGAAAAGTCAACAGATTTGTTTTAATTACCTTCTCCCACCTGATTGGAGCTTTTAAATGTGTGTGTGTATGTGTGTGTGTGCACTTCCCTTCACAATGGTGGCAACTTTCTTTCCAAAAGATCAAACTAAAGAAAATGATAAAACTCTGACCCACGTCAGAGTTTTCTTCCAGTTGCCTTGCCATATCTTTTATATTACTTCAAAAGAAAATACTATCTAGTAATAAATTATTTTCAAAACTTAAAAATCAGGAAAAATGGATATATATGTCAGCCACAGGAAAGCACAAATAACATTGTAAGCTTTATCTTAAAATGGAAAAAATGGAAATTAAAATGTGCATACCATAAAAGTGTGTCTTTAACTCAAAATATGTAGTATGGCTAACCACATATTTCCTTTTCTCTTTACAGATGTGACTGAAAATTCCATTCTCTTAATTTCGCCTCTATCGTGTAGAACCATCCTAGCCAAAGGATTCGACTGTTATTTTAGAATAGGACAATCCCAAATTGAAGGCAGTCTTTTCTTCTTGAGTTCTCTACTGTGCATTAGATAGAATATCATCATTTTCCTTAAGCTAAATTTTCCTAACAGTTTATTGTCTAAATTTCAGTTACATCATGCTGGTGTGAAGGCCACTGAATCAGAGGGTATTGAAGTCTTTACTAAGTTTCTGTGATGGAAATTTTGTTTAAAAAGTCTTTGAATTGCTTCTTCTGTAAGTGTCATCATATCATGTAATTGTGTGCAGTGACTGAGATTTTTCTTTTTCTTTTCAATAAATTATACTTTTAAGGCACAGTCCATACTTTCTGTCATTATTCCATTCAGCAACATTTACATAATCCTTTTCAGAGTGTGTATATAATATTTTGTTTTCACTAAATTTTTCTATGATACTTTCAATCACATTTTAATGAAAAAGGTTAAAATGTCACTTCTGATTCTGGCAAATTATAAACGAGGTCCAAAATCTTTCACTTGAAGTCAGTTGTTTATAGAATATTTCCCATGAGGTGTGGCTGCAGAGAGGAACAGCAGTGTGGCATTTGTGTGTCAACTGGGTACTTGAACAACCTGGTGATGCAATTAATTTATGCCACCAGGACCTGTTTGTGCTCAACCCACTTGATTATAGCTGAGTTTATATGTAGGTAGATTAGACCATTTAAGAGGTCACCTTAGTACACACGGTCACCTAGTAGCCATGGTGGCCTGTTCAATATCCTTCAGAGCCCAATGAGGAGTTATTTCTTGAAATGACAATTGTTACTTGCTCTGATATCCTAAAAGCCCCAGGTAAGATTTACTTTTCAGGGTATATTCCAGGTTTACAGCCAACCCAACACGTCATGACCCTTTTAGAACTATTGTATCTATAAGATCCTAACATACAAGAGATAAGGCCTCTTGTGGCATGCCCGAAGCCATCAACTGTTCGGCATCCTACCAATAATATATATTTTATATGCATAACACCCAAAGATGAATTTTTTGCCTTGAAAAGAAAACCAGTTAGCATCGATTCTTCTGACTTCTCTCTGTGTTAAGAAGTACATGTGAAACACTTTGTTTTTATCTGGAGGTTTGCCAACCTACTCCAACTACTGAACCTGCAAGAAATTAGTGGAGAGTACAGGCCCTTGTGTTTTCATAAAATGTTTCTCCCAGCTTCTTTCGTCATGTTATTTCCCAAGGCTTCAAGGATACTTGATATTTCTCATGTCATGAATCCTATAGAAATAAAGTCATCAATTTAATGAATGCCCAGTGAGCCATGGAATAAGACAATCATGTTTCCTGCAAGCTAAATTGTAGTACAAAACTAGAGTAGACTTGTCCTTAAAATTGTCCTATGAGGTAGAAGCCTCTGTTCTATAAGATTAAAGCAAACTGTTGCTGGTATTGTTTTCTTCTTTGGTTTTAAAGGCAAACTGAAGGGGGAAAATGTGAATATCAAGGATTTATGTGACACCATATTTAAAATACCACCTATAAGGAAGGTGGAGAGGATGGGAAAATGGGCGAAAGGGAGTGGGAGATATAGGCTTCCAGTTATGGAATAAATAAATCAAAGGGTGCAACACAGAGAATATAATAACTGGTACTGTAATAGTGTTGTATGGTGACAGGAGGTAGCTATACTTGTGGTGAGCATAGCATAACATATAAAGTTGCCCAATCACTATGTTGTACACCTGAATAAAATACACTATGTTGTGTACTTCAATAAAAAATAATAATAATTTAAAAATGAATTGTCACCATCTTATTAAATTTGCTATAATCCATTGTTACTTTCCAAGAAGCTATTGAAAAGGCCAAATGGGAAATCAAATAATGAAACAATCCACTATCCTAACATCTTTTAGTTTTTTTTTAAGTTCATCTATTTATTTTTAGAGAGAGGGAGAGAGAGAGAGAGCACGCGCAAGTGGGGCAGGGGCAGAGAGAGAGGGAGAGAGAGAATCCCAAACAGGCTCTGTACCATCAGCGCAGAGCCAGATGCAGGACTCCATCTCACAAACCATGAGATCATGACCTGAGCCAAAAGCAAGTCAGACGCTTAGCCAACTGAGCCACCCAGGTGCCCCATCCACATTTTTTACTCTTTAATAGTTGCTGCAATTTCCCCAGAGATGCAAAATCATTATTTTATTATAGAAGAAGTTAGAATGGTTTCTATTCAGTACTTTTTTTACCTTATTACTCCATACATCAGGGAGGTAACATAGGGATTAAACCAGTTTCTAAGTATATCTATTCTAAATATACACTCTGAGCAGAGGACTTACCATTAATGGTTTGGACTAGGTTTGAAGGGAGACAAACTGTGCGGGCAACATCAAGTATTACTTGACTCAAATAAATTTCAATATGAATCACGGATCATCAGGAGATTCTCCATTGTAAGCAATGAGTGGTAAGACACAGAATGGATCTCAGAGTCTGGAAGATCAACTAGTTCCCTTTTTTTATGTAAGTGCCCAAAACTCATAGATCAAAGACAAGGACTAGGATTGGAAATATGATATAGTAAAGTCCCTACAGAACTTTGACTTTTCTTACTTCAAGTGTTACAGATCCATGTTAATTCTTATTCAGAAATTGGGGTGGATCATCACTTTCTGTTGGTAGCTTATCCAAAAATCTGTTTACCAGACATATTCTGTTCACCAAAATATTTTTATATTTATATATCAAAAATAACCCTGATGAAATTGCTATTAAATTTTTCCTAGGGATATACTGATTAGCTTCACACAGCCATCACTTCTGGTTTGACCATTTTTCATACAATAATTATCACCACCACCACATCCTGACTAAATCTCTAAAAATGTTAATTATCTCCTTGCTTCAGGAATTTACCTACTATCACTTTGTTTTGTGACTGGGCTCCTTTCATCTACCTTAAGGTCAGAAATCCAATTTTAATTACTGTGAGCCTCCTAATAGAATGCTCGGTCCACTATAGTTAGGGAAAAAAGACTTATAAAAGTCCATTCTTTCTTTATTATTTTAAATTTATTTTAGAAAGAGAGAGCACACACAAACGGAGGAGAGGGGCAGAGGGCAGAGAGATAGGGAGAGAGAATCTTAAGTGGGCTCCACTCTCAGTGCTGAGCCCAGTGTGGGACTTGATCCCACAACTGTGAGATCACGACCTGAGCCAAAATCAAAAGTCAGACACTCAACTAACTGAGCCACCCAGGCACCCCATAAAAGTCCATTCTTTAAGAAAAAGGTTAAAAAACAGTCATCTATGCATTGTCTGTAGAAATGGGTAAGTGGTAGGTCCTTAGAATTAAGCATATCTATCTACAGATATTTTTTTAATGTTTCCCTTTGTAATATGGTTACCAAACCTTCTAGAACACTGAAGATAACACAAATAAGTGGGAAAAAAGGTTAGGGGAAAAATGATGCTAATTGTGAACTGAGTATATGTCTTCTTTTGCCACTCCTTCAAATCCATTGTGTGATATATGTCACACAGGCATATATCAAGTGTGACCAGATATTGAGACTCATAAGAGAAACTACAGATATAAATTTTGTGTAAAATTTTCTGATTTTTAATATGGCCTAGTTTTTTTCCTTTTCTTTTTGGAGAGAGAGAGAGAGAGAGAGAGAGAGCACAAGTTGGGGAGGGGGTCAGAGAGAGAGTGGAAGAGAAAATCTTAAGCAGACTCCATGCTCAGTGTGAGGCCTGATGTGAGTCTTGATCCCATGACCCTGGGATCATAACCTGAGCCAAAACCTCAGAGTTGGATGTTCAACCAACTGAGACACCTAAGCTCCCTTAGTTTTTTTAAATGCAAAACACACGGTCCCCTTTTCTTTTTTTTTTTTTTAATTTTTTTTTTCAACGTTTATTTATTTTTGGGACAGAGAGAGACAGAGCATGAACGGGGGAGGGGCAGAGAGAGAGGGAGACACAGAATCGGAAACAGGCTCCAGCCTCTGAGCCATCAGCCCAGAGCCCGACGCAGGGCTCGAACTCACAGACCGCGAGATCGTGACCTGGCTGAAGTCGGACGCTTAACCAACTGCGCCACCCAGGCGCCCCCACGGTCCCCTTTTCTTTGTTGACCACATCCAGCCCCTACAACACTAGTTTATGTACTCTACTGTACATTAAGGAAAGAACTTGCTAAGTTTTTTTTTTTTTTGTTCTTACTGACAGGCCATATCAAGGATGAAGCAACAGTGAGAAGCAGAAAATTAAAGCCACCATCAGCTATGGTAAACAAGGAAATCATGATTTTATCATGAAAAAGAAACACAGATCTTCAGGATCATTTAGGAGTTAGGGGTCTAAATCTTTCATATCTTCCAGTAGGTTTCATTTTTCCTAATAATTGGTATTTCACTTTCTTAAATTTCACATGAGACCTACAAGCTTGTGAATTTGTGTTATTTTAATTACTATAGACTGAATGTTTGTGTTTACCCTAAATCCATATGTTGAAACCCTAATCTCCAATGTGATGGTAGTTGGAGGAGGGGTCTTTGGAGGCAACTGAGTCATGAGGGTGGAAACTTCATGAGTGAGACTAATGCCTTTATAAGAAAAGATGTGAGAGAGATGAGCTCTCTATCTCTCTCTCTGCCATATGAGGATATGGCAAGAAGGTGGCTGTCTGCAAGCCAGAAAGAAAGCCTTCACCAGATGCAGGATCTGCTAGCACCTTGAACTTGAACTCCCAGCCTCCAGAACTGTGAGCAATTTTTTTTTTATTTTTTAAGCCATTCAGTATATGGTATTTTTTTATGAAGACCTGAACTATAAAAGACCCACTATCATAGAACCATGACATACAGGAATTTTGTTCTGTTTGGTCAGGAATATCATGGTGTCAGTGACATATGTAAACATTACCTCAAATTAATGAAAAAAAAAAGGAATTTATTAGCTTATGTAACTAAAAATTCCAAGAGTGAAGTATAGTTGTATTTAGGAACTTGAAGGTGGTCACTCACCATTTTGTTCATCCTTCACTTTCACTCTTCTTTGGACTGACTTACTTTGCAGGAGATAAAAAAGACGGTTTGCTCACATCTCAGAGCTTCATGGTTGTTCAGGTCCTAAATCTGGAAATGACTACACTGTAGCTTCCCTGAGTATTCACACATCAGCAGAAGAATGTTAATTGGCTCTGCTTGGAACAAGGACCTCTCCCTTTGGGTGTTATGACACTCCTGGCTTGGGATGTATCCTCACTTTTTTTTTTAAATGTTTATTTACTTTTGAGTGAGCGCGAGCAGGGGAAATGCAGAGAGAAGGGGACGGAGGATCCAAAGCGGGCTCCGCAGTGACAGCAGCGAGCCTGATGTGGGGCCCATGAGATCACGACCTAAGCCAAAGTTGGTTGCTCAACTGACTGAGACACCAAGACACCCCTATGCTCACTTTTTTTTTTTTCTAAAATCTTCTTCCTACACACTAAGATACACCAAATTGCAATTGTAGAAGTTGAGAATTAAGTCTCGAACATTCTTCGGGCTTTCATCGTTTAAAAACTTTTTTCTTCCCTGGGGGGGCTCGATTCCAATGTCTTCCCATTTGCAAACTTTGCTTTCCATAATTTCAGTAATGCAGAAATTTTTTGGTTCTCCATTTTTGAAATAATTCTGTCAAAGCTTTTCAAATAATTTCTTTACAGAAGTAACCAAAATCTGTATGCCTCATTATATTAGTTTCCTGCTATATAACAATGGAACACAAACTGGGTGCCTTAAAATAGCAGAAACTTATCCTCTCCTAGTCTGGAGTCTAAAGGTCTGAAATCAATGCGTGTTGGTATGGCCATGCTTCCTCTGAAGGCCCTGGAGATCCTTCCTTGGCTCTTTCCAGCTTCTGGTGGCTGTTGGCAATCCTTGGCATTCCTTAACTTGTGGCTGCATCTTGTAACTATTTAACCCCAATTTCTGTGTTCATCTTCACACAGCTATATTTCCTCTGTGTATGTCTGTGACCAAGTTTGCCTTTTTTTATAAGAAGAGTTTGCTTGGAAGCAATTATAAATTATGTAAATATATGCACCTTAAGTAAATGGAGGTGAATAAAGATGCAAAGCAATTCAAGCACCACTTCACTACAAGTTGAAGGCTATTCAGCAGGTATGCTTCATCAGCACAAAAGTTTTCTCCAGAAATACTGTGTATAACACTGATTAATCCCAGTTGGTCTGGATGACTGTATGCTTATCTCTAGAGTCACTGGCTGTTGGCCAACACTATGGTATTTAATAACGAAAGGCAAATGATACTATAGAGATATGTCTGTGAGTTGCTTTGGGCAGGATACATCAGCCTGTCAGGATTGTTTAATAATAATTGCATATGGTTTACACCAGGTTTCAGTGGAATCTAGGAGTTGGGGAGTGAAATGGGGCTGGTTTTCAACAGGTATGACTAGTCATGTAGTCAAAATGTGCCTGCAGGACAAGTTTTTTGTAAAAGATCCTCACGACAAGTGGTTTTGAGCTTCCTGGTACTGAGATGCTTTGCACAGCCTCCATTAGTGGTTTAAGATCTGGAGATAAAGCATATCCTGTATCAAGCAGTGGAAGGACAAATAAGTTGCTCCCCCGATCTTAGCACCTTTTTCACTGCACATCCTTTCCCTGTGTTGCTGTCTTCTGTTTTTCCCTGTAATAAATCTGTTTTTATTACAGTGGAAACTGAGTCCTCTAAATCCTTTCAGCAATAAAAAACTTCACATGATTATTATGTAATTAACAGAGGCTGCAAAGAACCACACCACTGAATAATATACAGAGGGAAAAAAAGCAGGAATTAATCTGCAAGTTCTCTCCCATCTCCTGCATTCCATTTTTCAAATTTCACCATAGTAGGGTCTAAAACACATTTTACAGTATCATTATGCAGCCACTCCATAGCTTTGGAGGAAACCAGGTCTATTGCCATAGAATGGAATGGTATTTAAGTCCAGAGGCAAAGAGGTGATTCTGCACCAGAGAAACCCCCACTTTTAGGGAAAAAAAAGGTAGGCAAGACACTAATAAAGAAATACATGATTTTACATTTAATGTACATTTAAATTTTTAAAGCAACAAACAGCCATATAGAAAAGCACACACATCAAAATGTATTATCACAAATAACTCATCATCCAGATTAAGGAAAAGAATATTACTAAGCATCTGAGAGGACCACTTAATTTTCCCTATCAAGGTCTGCTTCCCCTCAGATAACTACTATCCTAACTTGTTGCACTAGAAATCAATATTTTGTAGATTCTAATATATAATATTTATGGGGTGTCTACTATCATCCAGTCTTCTTTATATAAAATTCATTCATGTTGTGCCATGTAGTAGTAGTTCATTCATGTTAATTGCAATGTTCCATTCTTTGTATCACAATTTATACAAAATAGTGTTGATTCCCATTAGTGTTGATTTGAATTTTGGATATTAAGAACAATGGTGCTAGGAACATTGGGTACATATTTTTAGTGCATATGTATATATATGCATTTTTAGTGTAAATACACACACATATATATATATGTGTATATATACACACACACACACACACACACATATATATATGTGTATATATATATATATATATATATATATACATACATATATACATGTATTTCTGTTGGGTATATACTTAAGAATAAAATCTCTAGTCATAAGATATAAAGATGTTTATCTTTGACAAAGACTGACACAGGTTTCCAAGATGCTCATGCCAGTTTACATTTACATCAACATTGCTTAGCATTCCTATAGTTTGTTTTTTGCCAACACTAGATATGGCCAAATTTCTTTTTTCATTTTAATCATTCTGATGGCTGTATCGTGATATTGCATGGTAGCTTTTAATTTGTATTTTCCTGAGAACTGGTGATTTTGAGTACCTATTAATATGTTTATTGGCTATTAAGAAACCTTCTTTTGGTGAAGTGCTTATTCAAGTAAGTCTGTTTCCTTTGTACTAGTGTGTCACTTTTTTTCTCTTACTGAAATATGCCCAGTGAAATTTGAGCAAGTCAGAGACTGGATCCAGATGAAGAGTTATGCTTGTCCATGCCAGATTTGAGATATTAATTATAAAATTAGGTGTGGAGACCAAAAAGGCAAGTTGAGTGCATGAATTTGGAGCTCAGCAAAGAATGCTTTTGAAGATGTACATTTAGAAGATTTCAACCTATGGATGGACTTAAAGCCATGGAACTAAACACTATCAGCCAGACTAAGCCTAACCCTTAGGGTACTCCAACCCTTAAAGTTTGGAAAAAGAAATGCCAGAAAGGAGACTGCAAAAAAATAAATAAATAAATAAATAAAGGCTAGTGAGTTAAGAAAGAAAGCAAGGGTTTGATGAGTTTAAGATTTCAAATGAAGAGAAGTATGATATTTAAAAAAAAAAAGCAATGATCAACTCTACTAAACAGCTCTGCGAGGTTGGGTAAAATGAACACAAGAGTAGCAAGAAGAAAGCTGTTGGCAACCTAGGAAAAAAGTGATTCCTAGAGGGACAAAACCTTGACGGGGGCAGGTTAGTGAAACCATAACATATTCAGTATGGATAGCTCTTCTATCATAATTGTCACAGAGTAGTCTAAAGAACTGGGAGGAGTTTGGAGGTATATTGTCACAAGATGGAATTTTCTTTAAAAATGAAAGATATAGCATAAGTTTGACTTACATTTGATCCTTAGGTAAGGAAAACAATTGCTAATGAGTCACTGGGTAAACTAAAGGGGATGGAATTGAGCGTACAAGTGTAGATGTTGGTAAAGGAAAAATTCATTGCAATGAAACAATTACTCTGCAATCAGAGAAAGTGGATATCAGACCTTCATATAAGTCTTACTTTCTTGGGCGTTACTGGCCCAAACCATGTAACCCAGCTCATTCTGACTGTGATACTGGCTCTTGCTTCTCTGGTGTAAATGAAGTCAGTAATGTGGAACCATACAGAACAATTATCCTGTAACTGTGCAGTACACTGATCAGATTAAAACTTCATTAAAAACCTTTGAGTTGCCTATTTTACAGATGTGGAAATTGAAGCTCTGAAGGACTAACTTTCACAGCCCCACTTAGCTACCATTAACAGCAGAGCTGTGAATCAGCTTTCTCATTTGAAGTGTTTTTTTGCTTAGAGTGACTATAAAATTTAACATTCGATGTTGGTTACTTTAGATAGTGAAAGTCACAGGTGTACTAGTTTAACTGGGACACTAGGTGTAAACCAAGACTTTCCAGAACCAAAATAGGGTATGATCACCCTATCCTTTCCTCCACTTTTTGATATTCTTTACCATTCAACTCAAAGCATTCTATTCAATTTCAATTTTCCCATGGCTATTTTTAACACCAATAATCCTTGTTTTGTTGTGTTTTATTTTGTTTTGAGAGAAAGAGAGAGAGGGCATGTGCGCTCATGAGCAGGAAAGGAGCAGAGAGAGAGAGAGAGAGACAGAGAGAGAGACAGAGAGAGAATCCCAAATTGACTCCACTGTCAGGGCAGAGCCTGACAGGGGGCTCAATTTCACAAACCATGAGATCATGACCTGAGCTGAAATCAAGTCTGACACTTAATCAACTGAGCCACCCACTTGCCTCTTAACACCAAAATCTTAAATTAATAACAATCTTAAGGGCAATTAAGGCTTGAAAAATTATAATAAAGACAGGAAAACTTAAATATGCTTAAAGGATTAATTTATTGAAATGACTGGTTAGCAAATAGAGTCTCAAATAACAAGCACAATTCCAGAAACTATTTTTACACATATTTTTCACATACTTATGGTATTTCCAACTCAAAATTAAACTTCTATGGTATTAGTGAATTAAACTTTGGAAAATGTAGAGTTTATGAGCAAATTCAAATTAAGATGAATAACATATAATACATAAATAAATAAAAGAATAAATTTTCATTTTTTCCATATAGATTCAAAATTATTCACTTTTGGTAACGATGTAAAGATTGAAAGGATGTCACATTTCCAGTTGCAGTCAATTCTGTAGAATATAAAGCAAATATAGAACTAGTTATGTTATATGACATAACTATTCATCCCTCCTCATTTGTAATTTTGGTGTGATTAATTTGTAAGACAAATTTTGTTACAAATGCAGAATATTGAGGCCTACCGAGGAGGCATATAAAAATTCCGATATGATTAAATATCAGCCCACTGAGACTAGACTAGACTAGTCTACCATGATCGCAGAAATATTCATATATTAAGAATCCCAGAGCTATATTCTCTCCTTTTTTTTTTTTTAATTTTTTTTTCAACGTTTATTTATTTTTGGGACAGAGAGAGACAGAGCATGAACGGGGGAGAGGCAGAGAGAGAGGGAGACACAGAATCGGAAACAGGCTCCAGGCCCCGAGCCATCAGCCCAGAGCCCGATGCGGGGCTCGAACTCACGGACCGCGAGATCGTGACCTGGCTGAAGTCGGACGCTTAACCGACTGCGCCACCCAGGCGCCCCTATTCTCTCCCTTTTTTAAACCTCACACCTGGAAAAATTCATTTTATTTTGATTCATGAATTAAAGGATGATATGTAAATTTTAAGTGAGATAAAAACAATTGAAGTTACAACGCCTAAGTTAGAAATGAGAATGAAAGAGATCTTTAAAAAAATCTCAAATATATTCACATAAAAGTAGAAGAAATTATTTTCAGTTTTTATAAAAATGCTGATAACCAAGCATCAGAATATAGGCACTTGAACACAAACCAGTCAAATCTGTCTATAGCACATAATGAAACTTTTAAATTCTTTGAAATAAAAAAGATACAAAATTTCAGGTCAGTAGATAATGATCAACCGTTGAGACATCCATGATGCTTTTATCATTAATAAATAAGTAGGCATATTGATAAAGTTTGTCACTATCTTGGACTTAGACAGTAGAATGAAATATAAAAAGATATTAATGAAAATAATCAGTCTAATCTGCAAACTCCCAAAACTTACCAAAAGTAAGGAGGGGACATTAACTTTGAAATTCTCTTAGACCTTAAAAATTAAAAAAAAAAAATTAAAGAAAGCAAAATAATTAAATAAAAAATTCACATTTATGCAAAGAAACAGATGCTTTTCCTAAGAATTCTGAGTGATAAAATAAGCATCTCAATTCTTTACCCTTATATGTACATATATCAAAACAAGATGTGAAAAAATTCTGCACCTGCAGAATAGATGTGCACAAGGAAAACTTCAAAATTGTAGAAAATAATAAACCTTTTTTATTCCAAGCCCAATCAGATTATCAGATTTAATTCCAGCTTTAATAAACCTTAATCCTCTACCTAAATTCTCAACAGATCGATTAAATCAGAATCTCCAAAATAATTTGTTCCAGATGATATCTTCTACATCGAAGATCAGAACAATTATATCAGAATCTCTGTGGGTAGGCCTAGACATTGGGATTTTGGAAAGAAACAGTCCTACAGATAGTACTATTGTGTTGCTAGGGTTGAGAATCATTGATCTAAACAATGTGCAGTTTAGATCTATTCATTATTCATTTATTCTTTCATTGTAGAGCTCTTATTTCCTCTATCACTATATTCAGGTCATAAGTGAGACAGCAGAATTATTAAGTTTGGACTTACAATAACGGGATTGTAAGCTGGGGCAGTCACAGGTTGGGCCTCACGGGTGGCATCCTGGTACAGCAGTAGGGTTTGCACAGGCATGTCTCTCTGGAGGTAGGGCACAATTTGCTGGGGAAAAGGCATGACTTTGGGTTGTGGGATGGACAGCAGTGGCTGAGGAGGAAGCATGGTAGTCTGAGGAAGAGGCTGGGGGATCTGGTGCATCAGGGGCTGGAGTAGAGACAGAGGCAGAGGCAGAGGCAAGTGCAGACTTTCAAGATCAGCGAGATTCACGATTTGGCTGTCCAAAGAGGGCACTACTGGAGATTTCAGAAAGGGCATCACTTTGCGCCTGGGAAGGATGGTCTCCTTAACTTTGGGGATTTCCATTATTTCAGGCTGAAGGAAAGGCAGCACCATAGCAGGCTGAGCAAGGGGAAGGATGTTCTGTGGAAGAACAGGGTAAGGAATGGGCTCAGCATAAGGATAGACTAGAGGCTGTGGCTGGAAAACGGGGTGGATTTTATTCTGGCGTTCCTCCTGGAAAGAAGGAAAAGAATCTTTGTTTGAGTCCATGATTCAGCTATAACTGTCATTTATGATGAATTAACCTCCTGTCTTTTGAACACTCATAACTGAGTGAAAAGAGAAAGAAAATCTTTTACTGATCTTGGTTAAGAAATTATTTTCAGTCAGGTGAAGACTACTGAGTAAAACGCTCATTGAGGTATTTCTCATTTACTCTCGTTCATAGGTGAATCCACAGATCAAACTGAAATCAAGTTTTGGAGATTTCAAGACCTGTTTCACCTTTTTCTGAATTGCCTAGATAGCTATCCACTTTGGTCTTCATAAGTATGGACTTTTCAACATAATGTGTTCAAAATACAGCAAATTGTTTTCACATATGAAAGATCTATTTAAAAAGACTTAGAGGGATAACTCCAACGTTTATTTGCTGTTCTTGTTTTAATGAAAATGAAATCTAATGAAATCTTAATTTATGGCTTAATTCAAGGAGTTTCTTACTAGTCACCTTCTAGCACTACTTCCCTTGGTAGAAGGTAGTTATTTTGAGACTTTCAAGAGGCATCAATTTGTGAATTCATTCTGATTTAAAAATATTTGGTGTAAGTTCCAAACAATACAACTTCACTGATAAAATAGAGAAGATGAAATATTATTATTAGATAAATATGTTACCAAATACGTTACCATATGTAATTTAATTAAATGAAGAATTTTATGTTGTCTAAGAAAATCTTTAATTTTAAGCAAGCTCTACTACTTAATAACTGTGTGATATTGTCAGATAATTGTGTACTCAATTGTTCTGTACCTCACTCCTTTCATCTGTGTAATGGAAATTCTTTGAAGAACTTCACCATTCATAAATGTTAATACAAAACATACAAAATGTTATATAAAATCACTGAATATTCACTGTGTGTCAGCTCATCAAAACTGTGGGGTTATGAATGTTCTTGGTTTACAAATAAGAAAATTAAGTACAGAGAAACTTGAGGCCAAGGGTATACAACTAATAAACGTGTCATATTGCCTTCTTGTTCTCTTTCATCCGAATATCCATCTTGAGACTAAGGGGAACCTAGTTCCCCACTTGAAAATATGAGTAAATCAATAATTACCCTTAGGTTTTGATTCTATACTCTGCATATTAACTCTGAGTTTGAAAAAAGGCATTTATGTCTTAAAAATATATTGACTGTCGGAATTTAATTTCCTCATTGGCATTTATTTTATTATCAGTCTTTAGAGTGAACACATACATATTTTGTGTGTATTATATTCCATAATAACTTTAGAAATATACTTATCACAAAAAAATTACCTGTCTCTGCTGCTGCTCCTCACGTTTAAGATTCTCAAGTTTCTGCTAGAAACCAAATCACATGTAAAGAAATGTTACCACCTATAAAAATTAAATGTAGGAAATTTTTAAAATAAGTACACTTAAATATGAAGGTGTTACCTTGTTGATGTGTGTAATAGATTCCTTCAGAAAGATAAAAATAAAATTAGGTTTAGTTTCATGAATGCTTCTTATTTGTCAATACAAATCAGAAAATGACAACATGTAATAGGTTAACATGTACACCTTGTTTGATAATAGTAAAAACTCAGGATAATTGCTGAAACTTGTATGTTTTGCTGTTCTGCATAAGCTTGTTGTATAAAAGACAGATGAATGCAGTTAAATAAGAAAAGAAAATTAGTGAACATAGTGCAAAAAGAGGTATTTAATAGATGCTAATTTCTCTCTATCACCACACTCCCTTCCTAGGACAACAAATGATCTCTGTCACTCTATCTGATTCTAAAAGAATCATATTCATTGATAATATGAATTTTATCTTTTAAGTGTTTTAATCATTCTTAGTTTACTTATTATGTTTACACTTCAAATTAATCATAAGAAATAAATATCCCCCCTTAAGGGTCCGTTAACCTTGTAGAGAGACCACGTATACTATTTAACTAATAGGTAATGACATATCACGGTAAATACCTACCTGACTCTCCACGCAGATTTAGGACTACACTACCTTTCATTGCCTTTTACTTAATATAGTGACTATTGCATTACAAAATATGTCCGTTTGCATGTCTGCTCACACACTATGTTGCAAGCTCTTTTTTATGGACATCCCTCTTTTCAATTTGGACCACAGCTCCTAGTCAATAAATATCAATAAATATCAGAACAGTGAATCAGGCCAGTGTAAAAAGAGCTCAAGACAGAAAAAAAACCTGTACAGTTTATTGAAAAAAAAAAGAGGGGGTCACAATGACATAATTTCAAGTAGTCAGCCAACTTAGAAAGTGCTAGTAGGATACTGAATTTTCGAGATATTTATTCTGTCCATAAAAATTTACAATGGAAATTTACCTCAAAACTTATGTCAGAACATAGCTGCATTATTAACCTAACTGTCCTAATGTACCAAATAGAAAGATCAGCATTTTACTGTTCCAAGACTGGGAAATTGCCTCTGAAAACATTGTCTTACCTCACTGCTTGAAAGACTTTCCACAGTCTGTAACGGAAAAACAAAAAATAAAACAATCAATAACTATTGCAGAATGTTAATAATTTATGGTTGGAAATTTTTTTCTGAATAAAAATATCTTACCTCAGTGGATACAGTGAGTTCTTCCTTCTGTAAAGGAAAAATAAAACGCTACTTTGGTTTCCATATGTAACTCATCGCTAAACATTTTTCCTATCTAATTTTTATCTTCTTTATGCAATTTCACAAATTTGAGAAATAAAAAATGCTATATTGAGAGACTTAGAAGGCCATCGTTTTTGTCTTTTATGTTTAGTAACTTTGTTAACATTTTTATTTTACATGAATCAACAGTTTTTGATGGGCAACAGAAAAAAGTTATTTTCATTTATTTTAAACACTTTATTATGATTACAAATACATTTATGATTATGATTATTGTCTGATAGTCCATCTTATCATTGTCTTTGGATAGATACAGGTAGAAGTAGACCCAGGGCCCTAAGATAAGAGCTACACGTATTTTATCACTGGAATAAGATATATTTATTTAGGTTGTACATGCACGCCATCATATTTGTGCAATATTATTATTGTCATTTTTATATCTGGTTCTTTTCATTTTGTCTCTTTGCTAATAAGTCCACTTGCTTTTCCCTAAGGAAGTGGTGGCACAGTGATAAAGAAAGCATTTGGCCCAGATGTGTGCCCCTACTGCACACTGCTGAAATACTGGGTGAATGTAAGTGATTTTCTAAGAAGTCAAAACAAATCTGTTGGAATTCTGCTTTATTCGTATTTTAAAAATGTTGTTGATGTTATTCTCTACACATAGGCAGGTAGTCCACTGCAATCTTAATTATTTAGATACTTTCTTACCTCTCTCGCAAGAGCAAGAGCCACCAGGCAGGCGAGGATGAGGACCTTCATGGCTATCAAGTCTTGTCAATGGGGAAATGAAGGAATGGTAATAGATTGGTCAGTCTATTTTCTTATTTAGCTAGGGTTACTTTCCTGTTAATGAAACTAAAGATAATATGTAATAAAAATCTCTGCATTTTAGGGAAAAATACTAATAAAAACTTTATCAAAGTCAAAATCTCCCAAGGCTCCTTACTCTTACATATTATTTTTATACTTCATGGCTAACTGTTCAGATTTTCTCAGCTATCACCTCCACCCTTTCTCACTCATTTTCATCTCATTCACAGTACTATGGGTTTCTTGTGTTTTTTTTTTTGAAAGACAGAAAAAAGTTATAAGTACTAGAAAAAAGTTATAAGTAATTACAGAAACATTTATTAATTGATTCATTTGTTCAACGATATTTATTTAACACCTTTTATTGCCAGATACTGTCTAGGTGCTGGGATTGTATCAGTGATCAAAATATTAAGATCTCAACCCTGATAGATCCTCAGTTCCATTAGGAGGAAACTGATCAAAGAAAATATATGCAAAGATCATATTTTAGTTTTTACTTTTTTTTAGTGAACCAAACCATTTCCATGAATATTTGTTTTAATCATATCTCATTTCCAATAAGACTGAGATTTCATTTGAGCATTTCCTTTATTTCCTCCACTTATCCAGATGCTCCACTGATTGGTTTGTTTCTTCTCGATTTATACCCTCTACTCAGTCTTCATCCCTACATATCCAATAATGCCTCCTCTCCTTTGTGACACACAACTTTAGAGACAATACACTATGCTTTTTTTCTCCCTGATTTCTTGATGATTTACCAAAGTATCAGGTCCTCTTGCCCAATCCCCACTCCAGGCTACCTCTTCTTATAGTACAACATATATGTTAACACTTTTAACCAAAATGTACTAAATGCCTGATTTTGTTGCATTTCTATAATTTCTTGTACAAAACAATGTTTGTGCTACTAAGATAGCTTGACATACAATCTTCAATCTCAGTTATTTAAACTAAACTTCTGAACTAAAAACATTTCATGAAAAAATTCCCTAATTTATCTGCAAAATATCCTTTCCAACATTTGAAGGCTGAAAATTATTCTCTTTATTCAGGAATAATATTTTTTTCTAGATATTGCTCATGGGTACTATATAAATCTTCATAATTTTACTTTGCCTAAGAACACCATAAGTTTCCAAATAATTTTTTTTTTAATTTTCAGGACTCAAAAAAAAAGAATATGGTACTCCATTAGAGATCATTATGTATAGGAAGGATCTCATTTCATTTTCTGTATTTTATAATTAACATTTTATATACCAATTTTTTAGCCAGAACTTCATTTTGACCAATCTTATTCAAATCTTCTCTTTGTTTTTGTTTCCAAGTCATCTCTGTCCCATTTAGAATTTTCTTACAAAATAAAACATTTTCTTTCTTTACCTAATTCTGTATTTCATATGCCTATTTTAATAATATTTTGAACTATTATAGACTAAATGATCAACGGGCAAGTTGACTACTCTACATAAGTTTGAGGAACACCCACTTCTAAAAAAGATTTATAAACATCTCAAGTAGTGCACATCCCCAGACAACTCCTGAAGTTTCTTGACTCAATGTGCCACCTCTAAAATTGCTGTTGGATAAAGGTTACCCATTAATTATTCAGATCCCCCTAAAATAATTTAAATATATTTTCTTTTATTGTTGTGGTTAGAAGATTTATTAATTCAAGAAATAGATTTTTTTAATGTAGCCTGTGAACTGGCTTTGTACCAAAAAAATAGTAATTGTCATTACTACATTTTTTTAGACTCATAGAGCTTATGCAGTCATAATTTTTACCAAATCGTTATAGACATTTCTATTTTTTTAACCTAAGTGTTGGAAATAGTGCCAGTACTACTTTAAATATGCTTATTTGAAAGACTAAATTTTAAGCAATTATTTTCTTCATATATCTCAGCCTACTTTGAAATAAAGGTGAAAAGAGGATATATCAAATTTATATCTGAAATTCTTACCTTTTTCCAAGGTGGAGGACAGGAAGTGAAGGGGAAGCTCAGTGGATGATGGTCTGTCTGCTTCTGTGGTGGCTTATATACTGTATTTAGTGGTATGCTAATTTTGTGGTGTGAGATAAAATCAATAGTGAGCTTCAATTCCAAGTAGTCCACATGATTGGAAAATGATTTCTGCCTATTATCTATACCCAGAAATTCTGGGGATCATCTTAACAAGGGAGAAATTCACAATTCAATAAAGGAAATCTGTCCAGGAAATGTAATTGTTTAATAACTGAAACAATAACGGGAAGACAGTGAGTCTCTGGCCCAATTCACAAGTCATTGTGGATGCAATTAGATCTACTTAGCCCTTGGTGGGTCCTCATGATCTCAATTGTAGGGGAATTCTATATGAACATCAGAGATATTCAGGGTCTTCACAAAGGCCATAATTTCATGCTAACCTGAACAGTTATTAGTGTTTTACGCTGCAGTGGAGAAACTGACAAGATACAAGTCCATGATGATAGCTTGGTCATGTAAGGCAAACTCCAGGACTACTTGATTTGGGAAAAACAAATCATTCACTTCAAACCAATATTCCATACACAAGAGGAATAAAATTTCATCTGTAATGAAACATCTCAGAAAAAGAATCTATCTGAACAGCTGGTATAGTTAAAATCCTTGGCAAATCTGTTAACAAAAATATTACAAAATGTCATGGAGACTTATTTACCTGATAAATATTGATTACCTTTTTCTATTTCAGGCATAATAATAGCCTTTATTTGTATACTTAGTATCACCCCTAGTCCAGGCACTGTGCATTTTGCAGACATTATCTTGTTTAATCTCTACAAAAGCTTCATGGGGTAGTTCTCCTCTTCACATTTTGGTTACAGAAATTGAGACAACAAAAGATTGAGTAACTTTCTCAAAATAATATTGCTTGTTAATGGCAAAGGTATAATTTAAAACTACTAGATCTGTCTGACTACATTTATTTCTATTTGATCATATGTAGTGCCCATGTTTTAACCCCCTTTATAAATTCTGTTATAAAATTTAGCTATCGGGGTTCCTGGGTGGCTCAGTCTGTTAAAAGTCGGACTTTGGCTCAATTATGATCTTGCGGTTTGTGGGTTCGAGACCAGCATAGGGCTCTGTGCTGATGGTTCAGAGCCTGGAGCCTGCTTCAGATTCTGTGTCTCCCTCTCTCTTTGCCCCTCCCCTGCTTGTGCTCTCTCTCTCTCTCTCAAAAATAAATAAATATAAAAATTTGAATAAATAAATAAAATTTAGCTATGAATGTAGCATATGTGGTTAAATGTGTAGAATTTATTTATGCCTGAATTGGAGAAATGGGGCACCGGAGCTGAGTGCGGACAGGAGGATCTGATTACTAAAGAGCTGCTATTTTAGTTAGACCTTAAAGGAATAAGTAGAATTTTAAGAGAGATTAAATGGGAATAAAGTATTTTGGCTGAAGGAAAGACAGGAGTTTGAAGAGAAAAATACCAATTTTGATAGGTTCTGTACTTCAGGTTACACAGAAGGTATAGAATATAAGTTACCATTGAAGGGGTTTGATGGAGTCAGATCACAATGTCTTTGAATTTGAATCATGCAGCATGACACAATTCACTAGAAATGAGGGAAGATACTAGATATTTGAAACAAGGAAAAATTGTAAAATTTCTTGAATTTTACAGTAACATGTTATTACAGTAGTCTAAGACAGACAGTACGACGATGTCAACTAGAAAGATGGTACTGGGTATCTTAGGCAATGAGAAGACAAAAGTGTTGTTAAAATATGAGAAATGTGAGAAATCAGGGAAATGAATAGAATATGCCTGGTGATTGAAAAGTTAGCTCCGTTGTAAACCAAGATAAGAAACCAAGCTGAAATTAGAGGGTTAAATCTTGTACATGAAGCTTGAAGGTGTCCAGAAGGTATTGTCAGTTAAATATGATGCTCAGAGAAGTCATAGGTATAGTCATAAGCACATGTGTTGCCAAGGAAGGCAATAAATGGAGATGAAACAGGAAAAGAGGAAGAGGTCAGATAAAGAAGGACAAAACATCCTGGGCTCCTAAGGATTATGAATTTTATTCTGTAGACAATGGGGTGGAGAGTAACATTTAGAGAGTAACTACTCCCAGAGTTCAAACACTAACAGCACACATTTATTCAAACAGGACTGCTCAGGTTTTGGGTTCATATTTTTGGCAGTAGGCCAATGTTTGTCAGCTAATGTTTGTGGAAGAACAGAAGATAGAAGGCAGAAAGGAAAGTGAAGCACAGAGAGGAGCAGGGTTTGCACTGCAATAGTCTGAGGCACACCACAAAAGTATTTAATATGTACCTACTTACAAGAGCAGTCTTCAGATTTCTTTGCCTCTTTAGTGGTTGATGTTCATAATGTAATTGTCTAATTGTATTTAACACTACTTATTTTTACAGTGTTGTTTTCTTATCATTGCCAACAATAGATATAATCAGGACTTAAGCACAGATAGATGCTTTTTAAAGTGAACAAGTAGAATATAAGCATAACTCTAACATGCATTCATATCATGCTACATGTACGAGGGAGGGAAATACTCCTGATTGTCATATATGTTTTATATTGCTTGGAAAACTTAAGTCAACATCTACTGTGTATTGGAATTATTTAGCTAATATTCATTCTAAGATTATGTTCATATTGAGCCAGGATGAAGGTGTGGAAAGAAATAATGAAATGTCCCCACTGTCATAGGTCTAAGTGAAAAAGGCCTTGGCTACCCAGGGTGCCCTTATGTGTTAGTCCTTGGTTGCCAAGGCCATAGGCAAAAATGTGTAATTTCTAAGAAAAGGAATAAAAAAGCAAGCATGCCATACCCACTAAACATTTCCTTTTTATTTTCTCAGCAATATGCTGTACATATTATGCAACAAATACAGCATTTTCTTATAACTCTTCCTCACCAATTTTGAATTACTTTAGTCAGTATAATTATGGACTCAGATGGACCAGAAAAGTAGGCAAGTGATCAAGGAAATCACTAACAATACACTAGAGAAAGAGGCTTGCCCAAGGGAAAATTGAAAAGCCAGAGATTTAAGATAACACCTGATGCCACTAGCCGGTAAGCATCAGAACACAAGGACAAGTAAGGAGCCAAGTATCATGTGGGCAATCCAAGCCTTCCCAATGCATAATTTAACAATTGCCAGTTACTTAAAGTAAAATGAGAATTTCATCCACTGAAATCTTATGTCGCAACCGTGAGTGAAGAGCAAGCTATAATAAAAACAAGATGTTCTAGGACTATTTGTTATAAACAGAATTTGTTCAGCTAAAGTTCTTTCCTATATTGGGCAATGAATCTGAAATACGCAAGCATGAGATCTGGGTGAGGCGCAAAAGTCGATAGCTGAAGCCATGTAAATAACATCCTCAAGAAAGAAAGCAGATCAACAACAACAACAACGACGACAACAAGAGGATAAAGAGTACAGTAAAGGGACCAAAAATGTTCAGAAAGTAAGAACTGGGAGAGACTCTAGATATCATTCATATGATATTTTAAATATATTTTACAAACAAGGATACTTAGGATCTGAGAATTTGCATTATTTGCTGAGGATACTACAGCTATTTAGAGATAGAGCTGGTACTAAAAAACTTTTTCCTGAGTAATATTTGAGAAACTGTTTAATAACTTCCAAAACATGGTCGGGGGATGGGGGAAGGAAATAAAATAAATAGTGCAGATTTGTATAATGATCCAGGTTTATGCACAATATAACATATAATTGATTAACCCTGACAATTTATTAGGTAAAAATAGATACCTTAGCATTATTTATTTAGATGGAGTATTTTAATTCTCCCCATGAGATTATTCGAATATAACAAAAAACATATTTAATTGAAATATAGTTATTAAAATGTATTTTAAAAAGTTACTCAAGAATCATAAAATACGAACAATGTTCTCTAAGCTGGCAGACATCATGGAAGCATAAATCCCAAGGTGCTGATTTACAAAACATATCCTTTTTTTTTACGAAACATATTCTTAATTCTAATCACTCTTAACTTTACATTCTGGGCAGAATAACTCTTTTTTTTTTCCTTAAGTTTATTTATTTATTTTTGAGAGAGAGAGGAGGGGCAGAGTGAAAGGGAGAGAGAGGATCCCAAGCAGGCTCCGCCTTATCAGCTGGAGCCTGACGTTGGGGCTGGATCTCAGGAACTATGATATCATGCATGACCTGAGCCGAGATTCAAGTCAGACGCTTAACCTACTGAGCTACCGGGGCTCCCCTGTTTGTCTGTTACTCTTGAGTAGTTATTCTTGCTCTTAGCAAAGCCAAACACTACACTTGCTCACTAGACCAACCCCTCCTACTAACTCAAGGAAATAGCATTGTATTCCCATTCTCCACTCTTTGATACATCCTTGCCAACCTTCTGCCATTTTTTTCATCTTAAAAAAGAACATACTCCTTCTCTTGACCCCATTCCTTGGTAACGCTACCCGTTTCTTTCCCGCTTCTTTTCAGGGGTCCAGGGTATAATTTTTTTTTAAATTGTCCGTACTTGGTATCTCCAGTTGCTCTTCTCCTTCATCTTTTTTGTTTCCTTATAATCAGACTTTCACATCTACCAGTCCACAAAGACTCTTAGCGAGGTCAGAATTGACATTTGTTTTTCTAAACCCCATGGCCATTTCTAGGGCTTCCTCTTACATGTGCTATCAACAGCATTTGACATTTGTGACACTTCCTTCATTTGGATCCTGGGTTACTACACTCTTCTCATTCTTCTAACTTTTGGCAACCCTTTTTCAGATTTACTGATGGTTCCTTCTCATTTACAGGACACATGATGGACAAAGGCTCTAGGAATCAGTTCTTGGACTTCTCTATTGTCTGTACTCACTTCTCTGTTGAACTTATCCAGGCTCCCATTATTAAGCTTATTAAGCTCCCAAATTTAGCTGCAAGCCCAACCTCTCCCTTAAATTCCATACTTGTATATGCAATGGATTATCACCCATCTCCCTGAATGTCTTAATAGGAAATGTTAACAACATATCTAAAACTGAGTTATTGATCTTCCAAAAAACTTTCTGCTCTTAAAAGATTCCCATTCCAAACGCTTCTCTGCCATTCCTCGTTCCAAAAATTGCCAGTCATCTTTGACTCATCTCTCTTTTTTTTTCACACCTACATTTGATCCATTAGCAGATCCCTTGGGCTCTATTTTCAAATGGTATCCAGAATCTGACACTCTCATGACCTTCATTGTTACCGCTATGGTTCAACCCAGCATTATAACTTGCTTTATAGGAGTAACCTTCCAACTGGTCTCACTGCTTCTTCCCTTCTGCTATTTTCAAATGAGAAGTCAGGGTGATGCTCTTAAATGCAATTCATAGTATTTCACTTTATTACCATACATTCTTCCATTGATTTCCTGTCACTCCCAGATTAAAATCCAAAATCATTAAAATTTCCTAAGATATCTTACTTCATCAGCCCCCCCGATGCTTCTTTGATCTTACATTCTATATTCCTCATGTACTTCCTGTTCTTGTCCTGTTGGCCTCTTTGCTATTCCTTGAGCTCTCTAAGCGAGGTGCTGTGGGAGATGGAGGAGAGAAGCATCAAAGGAAAAGACTTCAAAAGGGAAGGGCTGGAGAATGTGCAAGGCCTTAGGACATGTTTACACAGTTGAACATGGCTGTGGCTTGTAAGGAACTCCTAGAGCCATTAACATTGTCAAGGGCCAGATCCTCCTTCACACGTGACCCTTCCTAGTGTTATAAAAACCAATTAACTCAAAATTCAACCTTGAAAAGCTAAACCACTAGATTGATTAACACATTTGCTTAGCTGACTTTATGCACGTAGTCTTTAGCAATCATCCTAATAAAAAGAAGCTTCATTCTGGAGTCAGGGCCTCATTTCCACTGGAGTATGAGGACCTTCACTTAACTGCACTTTGTTTACAGACTCATCTTTTGAGACTCTGGCCATACTCCCTGCAACAAGCTGCCACCTGAGAGCTTTCCACCTGCTGTTTTCTCAGTCTGGAATTCTTAACCCAGATGAACACATGGACCACACTCTCTTCTCTTTCTGTACCTTAAGTCCTTACTTACCTTTTCCATGAGGCTTTTCCTGGCCCTGTTCCACAACACTCCTCCTGATACTGCCTACTCCATTTTCTTTACTTATTTTTCTTCTTAGCATACAACGTAAATACTATACATTTTACTCTTTTAATCATACGGTTTTTTTGCTGCCTGTCTCCAATTATGTGTTTGTGTAAACCTGTACACTTATAAATTTGTATCCCCTTTAAGAAAATGTATTTTCATGAGGGGTCTATCTCAAGAGCCTAGAATAATGTATCTTCGTTTGAATATTTAAACAGTTTATGTAATGAATTTAAATATGTATAATTAAATAGTTTAAATAACTGTTACATGAGTGAATGAATGAATAAATCTATGTTAGTGACTAAAATACAGCATCAGTGCAAATACTCTGTTAATGAACACACCAAATAAACAATGACTATACCTTTTTAAGGCTTGGAGGATATTTCCACAGCAATATTGAACTTTCAACTTTGTTTTGGAAATGCAGAAGTTCATTAATCAGAGGATGTGAGCAGAAGGCATCCTCTGTCAGTGGTACATTGCAAGTCTTGAAGACATAAAATTATAGGATATTTTCAGGAAAATCATGGATGAGGCATGAAGTGAGGTCAGAAGTATCTCCCAGAAAAGATATGGAATGGCTTGAATGCTCTTTCAATATCTTCAATATTATTCTGTATGTAACATAAAGCCACAAATACACACACACACACACACACACACACACACACATATATATATATATATATATATACAATAAAATGACTTGGTACATCTGTTTGTGCAAAATAATTCTGAGAATAATATGATAATGATCTGGCAAATGTTAGGAGAAAAGTGGAAAGGTCAATCAGGAAACAAATGATAATTATCCAAGAGTGACATGAATGAGCAAGTCAGTTGAATGCAGAAGTTATAAAGCAGAAATCACCAATGTATTTTTTAATTAATTAATTAATTTTTATTTATTTATTTATTTTTTTGTTTGTTTATTTTAATATGAAATTTATTGTCAAATTGGTTTCCATACAACACCCAGTGCTCTTCCCAACAGGTGCCCTCCTCAATTCCCATCACCTGCTTTCCCCTCCCTCCCACCCCCCCTAATCAATTCTCAGTTTATTCTCAGTTTTTAAGAGTCTCTTATGGTTTGGCTCCCTCCCTCTCTTTTTTTTTTCCTTTCCCCCCCGCCATGGTCTTCTGTTAAGTTTCTCAGCTGGGGGCAGACATTGGTCATATTTGGAAGTAAAGGGTGGGAGAAACTAGTGATATAGCTGAAGAAATAGAGAATTATGAGATAGTATTTGTAGAATGTAGGATGAGAGAAATTGATAGTATGTCTGGGGAAAGAAAGACCAATGAAAATTAAGTAGCGATTTAGAAAGAAAGGGGCTAAGACAGAAGAGTTAGAGGAGGTATTAAGAGCAAAACTACCCAAGAGAAATGACTGATCCAGACCTTCTCTCAAGTTCCAGAAATGAAGAAGCATGGCTATCAAGCCCCAATATAATTGATGGGGGTGAAAATTGATTAAGACCGATTTCTTGCCCTCGAGAGACAATGCTTTTTAAAATAGATTCATACAAAACAATAGGAAAACTGATAGGAAGTCATAAAAACTGAAAGGCAAAACAATATGATTTATAAGAGATATAAAAATCAGAGACTATTTAAATTACATAAAATTTATATATAATGATATAAGTGATATAAAAAAACAGAAATTTTAGGAACACATGATAAACCACTTTAAATTATTCAATGGCTATAAATAACTTATAGAGTAGCAATTGATCTTCAGAATGTAATAATGTGTGGTAAAATTTTAAAATCCTTCTACATAAAATGATTAGGGATTTTTAAACATCTTTATACTTAAAAGTTAATTTTTAGACTAAAGATACCACTTAGCTTGCCAAAATGACCCATTCTCCAGTAATACAGAGACACAAGCAGTACTTTGGCAAAACCCAGCCCTTCAATATGTTTTGTTGATGCACACTATTTTGAAGCATGTTTTAAGTAGTTGGCAACATGTAAATATCAGAAGTTTCATATTTTTAAAAATCAATACTTTTGATTCATCTCCTAAAAATAATTTCAAGGGTCTGGCAATACAGAGCACTAATTCTTACATGTCAAAAATTGGCTGGAGGTGAATATCAATTGTTACATTACTTTCACCAAGGCTTGAACTCCAGAAGGTCAAAATCCTTATTTTATCTTACCTTTTGTAGATCTAATTCTGTTTTAAGTTTTTTATTTAAATTTCAGTTTTTTAACATACAGTATAATATTAGTTTCAATTATAGAATTTTATGATTTTTCACTTGCATACAACACCCAGTGCTCATCACAAGTGTTCTCCTTAATGCCCATTACCCCTTTAGCCCATCCCCCTGCCCACTCCCCCCCCTCCAGCAAACCTGTTTGTTCTCTATAATTAAGAGTATGTTTTATGGTTTGCCTATTTCTTCTCCCAACCCCTCATTCATTTGTTTTTTAATTTTTTTTTTAATTTTTTTTACGTTTATTTACTTTTGAGACAGAGAGAGACAGAGCATGAATGGGGGAGGGTCAGAGAGAGAGGGAGACACAGAATCTGAAACAGGATCCGGGCTCTGAGCAGTCAGCACAGAGCCCGATGCAGGGCTCGAACTCAGAACCATGAGATCATGACCTGAGCCGAAGTCGGCTGCTTAACCGGCTGAGCCACCCAGGCGCCCCTTCATTTGTTTTTTTTTTTTTAAATTCAACATATGAGTGAAATCATATGGTATTTTTTTTCTCTGACTGACTTATTTCACTTAGCGTAATACACTCTAGCTCCATCCATGTTGCTGCAAATGGCAAGATTTTATTCTTTATATGGCTGAGTAACATTCCATTCTGTATATACATATATATACCACCTCTTCTTATCCATTCACCAGTTCATGGACACTTGACTCCATAATTTATCTCTTGTTGATGATGCTGCTATAAACATTGGGGTGCATGTGTCCCCTCAAATCTGTATTTTTATAATCTTTGGGTAAATACCTAGTAGTGCAATTGCTGAATTGTAGGATAGTTCTATTTCTAACTTTTTGAAGAACTTCCATATTGTTTTCCAGAGTAGCTGCACCAGTTTGCATTTCCACCAACAGTGTAAGAGGGTTCCCCTTTCTCCACCTCCTCCCCAACGTCTGTTGTTTCCTGTGTTGTTAATTTTAGCCATTCTGACAGGTGCGAGGTGATATCTCGTAGTTTTTGATTTGTATTACTCTGATAATGAATGACGTTGAGCATCTTTTCATGAGTCTGTTGGCCATCTGGATGTCTTTGGAAAAATGTCTATGTCTTGTTTGGAAAATCTCATGTCTTCTTGACTGGATTATTTGTTTTTTGATTGTTGAGTTTGATGAGTTCTTTATAGGTTTTGGATATCTAATTCTGTTTTACTCACTTACCTGGCGTCTACAGTTCCTTGAATTTGTATTTTCTGATTTAGCATCTTTCACCTAAATAATAGTATTTTCTATTATAAACATTATTAGTAAACTTTACAATAACACATACACACATATTGTATATATTGTCAACATCTTACAGATGTAAAACTTGAAGATAAAGATTATTTTTCCAATCTACAGTGCTAATAAATAGTGGATAGGAGTCCTATTCTATTATGTGGCTTGTCATTCAGGCAGACAAGTGTTTATAATTGGTAGATGGCTACCAAGCTTTAGTTCTCCATTCATTCAAATAATGAAGTACACTTATTTTTATAGGGATATAATTTATGACATATCCAAATGTTTTTGAGATACATGTTCAGATAAAATTAGAAAATACGTTTGGGAAATTCATTTTGCCTGTATCCAGCTAAACTTATACACATAAGAAATTGAGGCCAAGAGAGAATTAAGAACTTCTTTGAAACACAGAACTAGATCATGGCAGAGGTGTGCCTACATAAAAACAGAATGTTAATAATCAATATACATACTAACAGCTTCATTTCCTATTATCATGTTCTGAATCATCCTGCATGAAACACTCCTTAGAATATGTGGGTACAAAAATTGGGCAGAAAAATAATAGGTGATCATAGTATTTTTTAGAATCCAGATGGGTTACTGGTATTTTAAACCACATAACTACCATATTAATAGAAACAAGGTTTCAACAGTGTTGAGATTATCCACTGCTCAGGCTTTTTGTCTTCCCTTTAGAAAACAAGATATATTTTCATATATCCTTTCTCTCACATTTTTTATCTGTGAAAAATGTATATACAACCAAATAATACTATTTAGCAGGAAAATACAAACAATATTTTTAAAGGTACTAAAATAAGATATATTTCTAAATGTTTTATTTATTTATTTTGAGAGAGAGAGAGAGAAAGAGAGAAGGGGGGAGGGTCAGAGAGAGAGAGAGGGAGAGAGAGAATCCTAAGGGGGCTCTACATGATCAGCTCAGAGCCTGATGTGGGGCTGGATCTCACAAACCATGAAATCCTGACCTGAGCCAAAATGAAGTGTTGGATGCTTAACTGACGGAGCCACCCAGGCACCCCTAAAATAAGATATTTTTAAGAATGTTTTTTTCTAATTAGCAAAATACTCTTATTAGCCATTCTTTATCAGTTTTTCTTTAACAGGATTGACACATAGAAACTGGAAGCAGTTTATTGTGTCGGTTTTATTTTTTTATTATATTCTAAGGTCTTGCTTTTTGATGGCAGGACATTCAAAATGATTACTTTAGAAGTTTAGGAAACTCCTTATCTCTAAAATAGTGAAAAATAATCCACCTCGCATTATTCTTGTGTAGATAATACACATACATGCCTAGCACAGTGTCTAGAACAAAAGCTGTTAAGGATTAGAAGTTTTGCGTTATTTTTTTTAAGTTTATTTATTTTTGAGAGAGAGTGACAGAGAGTGCACAAATGGGGGAGGGGAAGAGAGAGAGAGAGAGAGGGTGAGAGAGACTCCCAAGCAGTCTCTGCGCTGTCAGCCTAGAGCCCACTGGATCACATGAACTGTGAGATCATGATCTGAGCTGAAATCAAGAGTACCTTACTGACTTGAGCTACCCAGGTTCTCCTTGTTTTATTTTTTAAACTGACATTTTGAGAATATTTCTTTGTTACTTAATTTTTTTTCTTTTCTATCTATCATCTATTTATTTAAAATTTTTATTTAAATGCCAGTTAGTCAACATAGAGTGTAATGTTACTTTCAGGTGTACAACTTAGTCAATACTTATATACAGCACCCTGCACTCATCACAATGTCACTAAGAATATATCTGTTGAAATACTAAAACAAATAAATACAAGTGAAATAAATTATATCTATGACTAATTACCTAGTTAAAAGACATTAGCTCAAAGAATGTTCATCTTAGAAACCAAGAGTTTAGGGGTGCCTAGGTGGCTCAGTTGGTTAAGCATCCAACTCAGGTCATGATCTGAGTTCAAGACCTGCATCGGGCTCTGCTCACAGCTTGGAACCTGGAGCCTGCTTTGGATTCTGTGTGTCCCACTCTCTGCCCCTCTCCCAACTCATGCTCTGTCTCTGTCTGTCTGTCTCTCTCTCAATATTGAATAAATTTAGAAAAAAAGTAAAAAGAAACCAAAAGTTTAAATTGTGTTTTATTTTTATTTGTTTTTATTTGTTTTTATTTTTTTTTAACGTTTTTTTTTTTATTTATTTTTGAGACAGAGAGAGACAGAGCATGAACGGGGGAGGAGCAGAGAGAGAGGGAGACACAGAATCGGAAGCAGGCTTCAGGCTCTGGGCCATTAGCCCAGAGCCTGACGCGGGGCTCCAACTCACTGACCGTGAGATCGTGACCTGAGCTGAAGTCGGACGCTTAACCGACTGAGCCACCCAGGCGCCCCATGTCTTTTATTTTTAAAATTAAATAGAATTTAGGTTATGCATAAATAGATAATTAGACACAAGATAACAATACATGCCAAAGATCTAATCTTGCCCTGAAAATATCTGAGTGTGTATCAGAATTTTGCAATTTACTAGCCATGTGGCCTAATAAAAATACAATTTATCTGAGCTTCATCTTTCTCAGATGTGAGAAATTCATACAAATTACTGAGTACTTAAGTAGGTAAGAGATATTGAAAGTGCTTTATACATAAAAAACTCTATCAATATAATAAATCATTCTATTCATAATCATTCTAAAGATTATAGGAGCAACTCAGTCCCTTAACCAACAGGGAACATGCTTTCCCCTCCCACCTCGGCTGTTCACTCATTTTCCTCACAAGGTCTCATGTTGCTCAGTGCCTTTGCTACCTCATGCATTCTGTATCCATGCATACATTTTGAAGGCCTTTGGCACTTCCTGAAATGTACAGCCAATTCAAAATTAACATTCAGGATTTGCATTCTATATATAAACAATGTGGATAAAAAGAAAACAGTATTAGGGGTACTTGGCTGGCTCAGTCAGTAGAGCATCCAACTCTTGGTCTCATGGTCATGAGTTCAAGCCCCACATTGGGTATAAAGATTACTTTAAAAAAAAAAAAAAGAAAAAAGAAAAATATGTTAGTAATTCATCTTTCACAGAAATCAGTAGGTTTACTCTTCTTTTCTCTCTGTCATACTTTAACCATTCTCTTTTTTCTTTTGATTCCAGTATTGGCCTCCATCATTTCTGTTCATGACATCTTTTTATTCAGCTAAGAACACGATGAAGCCAGTAGCAGTTATAAGATAAGGAGATGTAAGAACCGTTTTTGCCATCATTTTCTAAGAATTTAGTGATAATGTTGGATTTGTATATCAAGTATTCACATCAAGAAAATTATTTCAGCTTTCATTTCACTTCTGTACGAGAGGAGATACTTGCTAAAGGTTATTAATTGGAACATAAATGATAAAACACGTTTTTCCCCTTGAAGAAGTTACTATTATGTCTAAAGTAGTTCAGTGCCTTATGGCACATTTGCTCACATACCATTCTCTATTTAAACTATATGACAAGTTAATTGACTTTATTAAAATCCCAAGTGCCCAAGCAGTTGCAAAAAGAAAGAAATAGGATTTACTCCAAATATAGAAGTTTGAATATTTATATAGTAGACAACTTTGTAAATGAACACACATCAACTAATGTTCCCCCCGGTAAAGTATTTTGAAGGTTTTTTCCCACTGAATAAAAATAAAACAAACAAAACAGAACAAAACAAAACCCACAGAGATCCAGTTTGGCTTTATGAATGAGCAAAAAAATAATTTGTTATCTTTTTTATTTCTATCTAGAAGAACACAGAGGTCCCCTCCTCTACTGAGACAAGGAACTTTATCAGCAAGCCATACAGTATCCTGGCATCGAGTAACAGAGACTACATCCTGTGAGACTCCACACTCCACAGAGCACAGCAAAGAGGGGGAGGGAACACCAACAACACACGCTTCTAAATGTACCAACTTGCGTTCTGTCAGAATCCTCAAAGTTTTCCCCTTTAACTTTTTGGAAGTCATTTAATAGTAGTGATGTGTTCATTTGAGCCATCATATTAAATATACCTTGGAAACAGAGACAAAGTGGATTATAAAAAAAGACTCCTGTCTTTCCCGTTCCATTAAAGAGCTAATCCCAGTATCATTGATATTGGTATTCACTCACTTTCATACTAAATGCATTATCTCTAAAATAAAGGAAAGCAATTTGAAGAAAAATGTAAAAATTGCTCCCAAACTTGCTGTTGATTTGCAAAAAGAGCTATAATTACTCCCACTAGGACTGAGCCTAAGAAGAGAATGAGTCAGCTATCCAGAATATAACAAGTTAGTTGCCTAGAAAAAATTTCACTTTACACTATTAAAAACATTGAGTTTATAATATAACCAAGATTACACTAAATAGGCAAAATATTTTACCTTAAACAGCCTTCATTTGTTGTTCTCAATTCTGTACACTTTTGGTCACAATTTTGTGTTTTCCTATCTACTATTTTATTTTATACCAAAGCATACTATTCTGGCATTTCTGTATACTACAGTTTGCTCTTAAATCAAGAGTTAAATCAATACTGATTTTTATTTCTTTACAGAAGGACATTCACTTCACGTTCCATTAGTTACAACACCTTGACTTGAATAAAATATAACATGAATTAAAAATATTATTCTCACTTTTGGCTGGATTTAAATTAAGGTAAAAGGTAAGAAGTCCATCAACTGATGAATGGATAAAGAAGATGTGGTTTATATATACAATGGAATACTACTTGGCAATGAGAAAGAATGAAATCTGGCCATTTGTAGCAATGTAGATGGAAATGGAGAGTATTATACTAAGTGAAATAAGTCAGACAGAGAAAGACGGATACCATACATCTTCACTCATATGTGGATCCTGAGAAACTTAACAGAAGACGAAAGTTACAGAAAGGGAAGGAGGCAAACCATAAGAGACTCCTAAATACTGAGAACAAACTGAGGGTTGATGGGGGGTGGGGGAGAGGGGAAAGAGGGCACCTGTTGGGATGAACACTGGGTGTTGTATGGAAACCAATTTGACAATAAATTATATTTAATATAAAAAAATAAAACAAACAAATAAACAAAAATAAAAAAAATTTTAAAGGGTAAAAAGTATAAAAGACAAAGCAAATTCGAAAACCAGGAATTTTTGGCAGGTGACTGGTCACTCAGTTAAGCGTCCGACTTTTGATTTCGGCTCAGGTCATGATCCCAGCGTATGGGATCAAGCCCTGTTCCAGGCTCTGCACTGAGTGTGGAGATTTTCTCTCTCTCCTTCTGCCTCTCTCTCCCACTTGTGCTCTCTTTTACTCTCTCTAAAAATAAATGAAATGAAAAAAATTAAAAAGAAAAGAAGAAAACTGGGAGTTTTTGTCACATTTAATTAATTTATTCATTTTACTTTAGGTAATGTCTTTGATTTATAGTCAGAAAGGCTGAGCAACAATATTTCTTCAGTCAAAGATGCTATGCATGTTAGACAGAATTTCTGTAGGCTGGGGTAAGAATCTTGACTCCTCCACGAAACAAATCTTTATTAATAATTTTGTTAATAGGGCCAGAAAATGTATTTTTACAAGGCACACAAATACTTGCCCTTCATTCTTCTTTCCCCTTTTTTCTTCCCACTGCTCCATAGATTTTGTGTTTACTTCTCATACATTTTCCATAATCTGTAAGATCTCTGATTCTGCTGAGGCTACTATAAAAAATACCATAGACTTGATGGAGCCTGGGAACTTTGATATCAGGGGGCCAGTAGGATTGGGTTCATGATGCAAGTCCTCTTCCTAGCTTCCAGAAAGCTGCCTGTCTCTTCACAGGGTGGACAGAAGAAGCTTTTTTTCTTCTTATAAGAGCAATAATCCCATCACGGGGGCTTCACCCTCATGAACTCATCTAAACCTAATTATCTCCCTAGGGCCCTACCTCCTAATACAACATATTCGGGAGTAGGGCTTCAACATATCAATCTGGGAGGAAACAAACATCCATAACATAAGGTGAACCCCCAAAGGCGGCAGTAGGAGATTGTCACTTTGTACTTCCAATGCCCAGGAGGTTTTATGTTATCTAGTAGGCAGTCATACATTGTTGTATATTTCTCAGTTGCAGTATTTTTTATTTTAGTAATTCATACAGGAATATAACAAAAGTGTTTTTTTGAGTTAAATAAGTACATGTCATGGCTTATGTCATAGACTGTTAACCATGTTTTCATTGTAAGGGAAGTGAAGGAGGAGAAGGGACAGGAGGAGAAACAACAAGAGAGAAAGGAAGAGAAAGGGAAGGAAAATTCAGCACAAATACCATCATAAATACCAATTCACAGGTTGCATCCTTATGCCACCAATTTAATGCCACACTTGTGATATAGCAATAGCTCTTTATTGATATTTCCCTTGTAAATGTAAACCCTGGCATTTTCAAATGGTATGGTTGGTTACAGAGGAAATTACATCTGTTTTACTTAACTGTAAAATATCAGGACATGTTCTGGTCCATCAGTATTCTAAAATGACCTACTGTCTCTGGAGGGTGGCACCATAACTAACACAAGAAGGCTATTCTGGTGCTTAGAGTCTACCTTCTTGTTTCCCACTGTCACACATAATCCTCACACTTCCTATCATATTAAGGCAGAAAGTGATGGGTGGAATAATGCCTACATTTTGATATCTGAATCTAACATGTGTTTTTAATTGTAGGTTTTAAATGTATATATTTAAATGTGCATAATTATTAGCAACTATTTCTTTTCATTACCTGGCAGTTTGTTGTTGTTTCTGGTGTTGTTTGGTATTGCCTTTGGAACATTAGTTCACTCTTTGTTGATGAGGCCAGGAATCTCATAGGTCTATTAGGTTAGTGCCTCATAACATTGTTTACATGAATCAATAAATACATAAGTGAGGAAAGAAAGTGAGACACGGAGGGAGAGAGAATGAAAAGAGGAAAAAAGGAAGTCATATGACAATCCCAAAATGAATAAGCAGGGCTTATTTTTAAAAATCAGACTTATTTCAATACTTACTAAACCTTGTATATCTTTTTCCCATTGAGAATATACTAGAGTTGGATGTGTTTGCATTTGACAAGAGACCATGTATCTATGACGCTTAGAAATCAACGAAAAATATAACAATGATTAATTGAATTTGACTTTAATTCTTTTTTTTTTTTTGGTCTTAATAAAACTCATATTTTGTATACTACCCAGAGAATAGCAATACTTTCTGACTGAGTTATTCAAATATAGCATACAAGATTTGCATTAAATTTAAATAAATATTTTCTTAAAACACCTTTAAAAATTAAAACTTAAGGATGTCAGGAAGATGCGGCATAGGAGGACGCTGTGCTCACCGCATGTCCTGCTGATCACTTAGATTCCACCTACCCCTGCCTAAATAACCCAGAAAACCGCCAGAAGTCTAGCAGAATGGAGTCTCCGGAGCCAAGCGCAGATGAGAGGCCCACGGAAGAGGGTAGGAAGGGCAGCGAGGCAGTGCACGCTCCACGGACTGGCGGGAGGAATCTGGGGCGGAGGGGCAACCCGCCAGCCAAGCAGAGCCCCCGAGTCTGGCTGGCAAAAGCCGAGGGGCCTGACGGACTGTGTTCTGACAGCGAGCGCGACTGACTTAGCGTCTGGGAGGTCATAAGTTAACAGCTCTGCTCGGAAAGCGGGAAGGCTGGAGGACAAAGGGAGGGAGAGCTGCTGAGCCCCCGGACAACAGAGCTCAGTTTGGTGGGGAACAAAGGCGCTCACCAGCGTCATCTCCCCCGCCCATCCCCCAGCAAAAATCCCAAAGGGAACCAGTTCCTGCCAGGGAACTTCCTCGCTCAAGCAAACACCCAACTCTGTGCTTCTGCGGAGGAGCCAAACTTCCGGCAGCGGATCTGACTCCCTCCCGCTGCCACAGGGCCCCTCCTGAAGTGGATCACCTAAGGAGAAGTGAGCTAAGCCTGCCCCTCCTGCCCCTGTGCACCTTGCCTACCCACCCAGCTAATACGCCAGATCCCCAGCATCACAAGCCTGGCAGTGTGCAAGTAGCCCAGACGGGCCACGCCACCCCACAGTGAATCCCGCCCCTAGGAGAGGGGAAGAGAAGGCACACACCAGTCTGACTGTGGCCCCAGCGGTGGGCCGGGGGCAGACATCAGATCTGACTGCGACTCCGCCCATCAACTCCAGTTATACACCACAGCACAGGGGAAGTGCCCTGCAGGTCCTCACCATGCCAGGGACTATCCAAAATGACCAAGCGGAAGAATTCCCCTCAGAAGAATTCCAGGAAATAACAACAGCTAATGAGCATATCAAAAAGGATTTAAATAATATAACAGAAAGTGAATTTAGAATAATAGTCATAAAATTAATCGCTGGGCATGAAAACAGTATAGAGGACAGCAGAGAATCTCTTGCTACAGAGATCAAGGGACTAAGGAATAGTCACGAGGAGCTGAAAAACGCTTTAAACGAAATGCAAAACAAAATGGAAACGACGACGGCTCGGATTGAAGAGGCAGAGGAGAGAATAGGTGAACTAGAAGATAAAGTTATGGAAAAAGAGGAAGCTGAGAGAAAGAGAGATAAAAAAATCCAGTAGTATGAGGGGAAAATTAGAGAACTAAGTGATACACTAAAAAGAAATAATATACGCATAATTGGTATCCCAGAGGAGGAAGAGAGAGGGAAAGGTGCTGAAGGGGTACTTGGAGAAATTATAGCTGAGAACTTCCCTGAACTGGGGAAGGAAAAAGGCATTGAAATCCAAGAGGCACAGAGAACTCCCTTCAGACGTAACTTGAATCGATCTTCTGCACGACATATCATAGTGAAACTGACAAAATACAAGGATAAAGAGAAAATTCTGAAAGCAGAAAGGGGTAAACGTGCCCTCACATATAAAGGGAGACCTATAAGACTCGTGACTGATCTCTCTTTTGAAACTTGGCAGGCCAGAAAGGATTGGCACGATATTTTCAGTGTGCTAAACAGGAAAAATATGCAGCCGAGAATCCTTTATCCAGCAAGTCTGTCATTTAGAATAGAAGGAGAGATAAAGGTCTTCCCAAACAAACAAAAACTGAAGGAATTTGTCACCACTAAACCAGCCCTACAAGAGATCCTAAGGGGGATCCTGTGAGACAAAGTACCAGAGACATCACTGCAAGCATAAAACATACAGACATCACAATGACTCTAAACCCATATCTTTCTATAATAACTCTGAATGTAAATGGATTAAATGTGCCAACCAAAAGACATAGGGTATCAGAATGGATAAAAACACAAGACCCATCTATTTGCTGTCTACAAGAGACTCATTTTAGACCTGAGGACACCTTTAGATTGAGAGTGAGGGGATGGAGAACTATTTATCATGCTACTGGAAGCCAAAAGAAAGCTGGAGTAGCCATACTTAGACAAACTAGACTTTAAATTAAAGGCTGTAACAAGAGATGAAGAAGGGCATTATATAATAATTACAGGGTCTATCCATCAGGAAGAGCTAACAATTATAAATGTCTATGCGCCGAATACAGGAGCCCCCAAATATATAAAACAATTACTCACAAACATAAGCAACCTTATTGATAAGAATGTGGTAATTGCAGGGGACTTTAACACTCCACTTACAGAAATGGATAGATCATCTAGACACACGGTCAATAAAGAAACAAGGGCCCTGAATGAGACATTGGATCAGATGGACTTGACAGATATATTTAGAACTCTGCATCCCAAAGCAACAGAATATACTTTCTTCTCGAGTGCACATGGGACATTCTCCAAGATAGATCATATACTGGGTCACAAAACAGCCTTTCATAAGTTTACCAGAATTGAAATTATACCATGCATACTTTCAGACCACAATGCTATGAAGCTTGAAATCAACCACAGAAAAAAGTCTGGAAAACCTCCAAAAGCATGGAGGTTAAAGAACACCCTACTAATGAATGCGTGGGTCAACCAGGCAATTAGAGAAGAAATTAAAAAATATATGGAAACAAACGAAAATGAAAATACGACAATCCAAACGCTTTGGGACGCAGCGAAGGCAGTCCTGAGAGGAAGATACATTGCAATCCAGGCCTATCTCAAGAAACAAGAAAAATCCCAAATACAAAATCTAACAGCACACCTAAAGGAAATAGAAGCAGAACAGCAAAGGCAGCCTAAATCCAGCAGAAGAAGAGAAATAATAAAGATCAGAGCAGAAATAAACAATAGAGAATCTAAAAAAACTGTAGACCAGATCTAACAAAACCAAGAGTTGGTTTTTTGAAAAAATAAACAAAATTGACAAACCTCTAGCCAGGCTTCTCAAAAAGAAAAGGGAGATGACCCAAATAGATAAAATCATGAATGAAAATGGAATGATTACAACCAATCCCTCAGAGATACAAGCAATTATCAGGGAATACTATGAAAAATTACATGGCAACAAATTGGACAACCTGGAAGAAATGGACAAATTCCTAAACACCCACACTCTTCCAAAACTCAATCAGGAGGAAATAGAAAGCTTGAACAGACCCATAACCAGCGAAGAAATTGAATCGGTGATCAAAAATCTCCCAACAAATAAGAGTCCAGGACCACATGGCTTCCCAGGGGAGTTCTACCAGACGTTTAAAGCAGAGATAATACCTATCCTTCTCAAGCTATTCCAACAAATAGAAAGGGAAGGAAAACTTCCAGACTCATTCTATGAAGCCAGTATTACTTTGATCCCTAAACCAGACAGAGACCCAGTAAAAAAAGAGAACTACAGGCCAATATCCCTGATGAATATGGATGCAAAAATTCTCAATAAGATACTAGCAAATTGAATTCAACGGCATATAAAAAGAATTATTCACCATGATCAAGTGGGATTCATTCCTGGGATGCAGGGCTGGTTCAACATTCGCAAATCAATCAACGTGATACATCACATTAACACAAAAAAAGAGAAGAACCATATGATCCTGTCAATCGATGCAGAAAAGGCCTTTGACAAAATCCAGCACCCTTTCTTAATAAAAACCCTGGAGAAAGTCGGGATAGAAGGAACATACTTAAACATCATAAAAGCCATTTATGAAAAGCCCACAGCTAACATCATCCTCAATGGGGAAAAACTGAGAGCTTTTTCCCTGAGATCAGGAACATGACAGGGATGCCCACTCTCACCACTGTTGTTTAACATAGTGTTGGAAGTTCTAGCATCAGCAACCAGACAACAAAAGGAAATCAAAGGCATCAAAATTGGCAAAGATGAAGTCAAGCTTTCGCTTTTTGCAGATGACATGATATTATACATGGAAAATCCGATAGACTCCACCAAAAGTCTGCTACAACTGATACATGAATTCAGCAAAGTTGCAGGATACAAAATCAATGTACAGAAATCAGTTGCATTCTTATACACTAACAATGAAGCAACAGAAAGACAAATAAAGAGACTGATCCCATTCACAATTGCACCAAGAAGCATAAAATACCTAGGAATAAATCTAACCAAAGATGTAAAAGATCTGTATGCTGAAAACTATAGAAAGCTTATGAAGGTAGTTGAAGAAGATTTAAAGAAATGGAAAGACATTCCCTGCTCATGGATTGGAAGAATAAATATTGTCAAAATGTCAATACTACCCAAAGCTATCTACACATTCAATGCAATCCCAATCAAAATTGCACCAGCATTCTTCTCGAAACTAGAACAAGCAATCCTAAAATTCATATGGAACCACAAAAGGCCCCGAATAGCCAAAGTAATTTTGAGGAAGAAGACCAAAGCAGGAGGCATCACAATCCCAGACTTTAGCCTCTGCTACAAAGCTGTCATCATCCAGACAGCATGGTATTGGCACAAAAACAGACACATAGACCAATAGAATAGAATAGAAACCCCAGAACTAGACCCACAAACGTATGGCCAACTCATCTTTGACAAAGCAGGAAAGAACATCCAATGGAAAAAAGACAGTCTCTTTAACAAATGGTGCTGGGAGAACTGGACAGCAACATGCAGAAGGTTGAAACTAGACCACTTTCTCACACCATTCACAAAAATAAACTCAAAATGGATAAAGGACCTGAATGTGAGACAGGAAACCATCAAAACCCTCGAGGAGAAAGCAGGAAAAGACCTCTCTGACCTCAGCCGTAGCAATCTCTTCCTCAACACATCCCCAAAGGCAAGGGAATTAAAAGCAAAAGTGAATTACTGGGACCTTATGAAGATAAAAAGCTTCTGCACAGCAAAGGAAACAACCAACAAAACTAAAAGACAACCAACGGAATGGGAAAAGATATTTGCAAATGACATATCGGACAAAGGGCTAGTATCCAAAATCTATAAAGAGCTCACCAAACTCCACACCCGAAAAACAAATAACCCAGTGAAGAAATGGGCAGAAAACATGAATAGACACTTCTCTAAAGAAGACATCCGGATGGCCAACAGGCACATGAAAAGATGTTCAGCGTCGCTCCTTATCAGGGAAATACAAATCAAAACCACACTCAGGTATCACCTCACGCCAGTCAGAGTGGCCAAAATGAACAAATCAGGAGACTATAGATGCTGGAGAGGATGTGGAGAAATGGGAACCCTCTTGCACTGTTGGTGGGAATGCAAATTGGTGCAGCCGCTCTGGAAAGCAGTGTGGAGGTTCCTCAGAAAATTAAAAATAGACTTACCCTATGACCCAGCAATAGCACTGCTAGGAATTTATCCAAGGGATACAGGAGTACTGATGCATAGGGGCACTTGCACCCCAATGTTTATAGCAGCACTCTCAACAATAGCAAATTATGGAAAGAGCCTAAATGTCCATCAACTGATGAATGGATAAAGAAATTGTGGTTTATATACACAATGGAATACTACGTGGCAATGAGAAAAAATGAAATATGAACTTTTGTAGCAACGTGGATGGAACTGGAGAGCGTGATGCTAAGTGAAATAAGCCATACAGAGAAAGACAGATACCATATGGTTTCACTCTTATGTGGATCCTGAGAAACTTAACAGAAACCCATGGGGGAGGGGAAGGAAAAAAAAAAAAAAAGAGGTTAGAGTGGGAGAGAGCCAAAGCATAAGAGACTGTTAAAAACTGAGAACAAACTGAGGGTTGATGGGGGGTGGGAGGGAGGGGAGGGTGGGTGATGGGTATTGAGGAGGGCACCTTTTGGGATGAGCACTGGGTGTTGTATGGAAACCAATTTGACAATAAATTTCATATATTAAAAAAACAATTAAAACTTAAGTTTATTTATGGGATCAAGTCTATAGGAAAATCATACATTTATAAGCCTATCATGCAGTTTTTCAAACTTTATGGTACCAAATAATCTCCCGGAAAAACTGTTAAAATGAGATTCCCAGTGCACCTCTGAGATTCTGAGTCTGGAAAGAGGGACTAAAAAATTTGCATTTCCAACAAGCTCTCAGGTGGTGTCGACACAGTCCCACATACCACACTTTGAGTAATAATAGACTGGGACAAAGAACTTACCTAAACTTTAAAAGTTATTTTCTGATATTCAGTTCTGATTACATTGAATTAATCAACTAGTAGCAAAGAGGTGAATTTTTATAAAGTTTGACTAGAAACTGGTGAAAACAGTTTTTCCTTCTGTCTAATGTAATCTTAGGAACACATGGCTTCCTTTAAGGAACATGGGCACTTGAGAATCAAAGTAAGTAAATCAAATTTCAAAACATATTCCTCTGTTTGCTATGTGAGCTATGTAATACCAAGCTTCTAAGGTAATTTGATTTGAAAATAAGAATTGCTTTATTATACAATTCTCAAAAGACTACTGAATTTTGGCAACATGAATTCAGACTTAAAATATGCCAAAGTCAACAGAATAAAAGCACATTTTAATAATTTGTAGGAAACACACTTGAAATAAATGATGACTCCTATATTATTATGCTGGTTATTACCACTTATTGAAAAACAGATAAACTTTTAATAAGATGGTATCATTTGGCATAGAGTTGTTCCGTCTTGGACATGCAATAGTTGAAACAGGGTAGATGGCATTCTACAGAGACATTTTTACCATTTCAATTCATTTCCACACTTGGTTTACTCTTGCATACATTTCCTTTTGTCTTTTTCACATATGCCTAGACTAATACTAGGATTAATATTTGACAGGTCCATTTGTTTCCTGGTCATCTTCTTAACAATCTTCTATTATAAAATCACCATGTTCAGTTTATCTTGGTTTCTGTGGAGACTGATTTTGGGCATTATTTTCAGTACTATAATATGATCTCATATTTGACATGATTTAGAAAAACAAATGGAGGATTTCAGTGTATTTAAATACATCAGTCCTCAGGAAAAGCACATCATACTCTTAATTAAGGCTTGAGAATTTTGGGTTCTCTGACTTTTGAGTCTCATCTTGAATAACAGGTAATATATTCATGGACAATCAAATATCACCTGATTCTAATCTTTTGTTTGTTAGAATAAGCTGAAAACCATTTATAAAATGTATATTACTCACTGATAATTTTTTCAAAAAAAAAATTTAAAGAAGTAATGACCTGATGTTGGGATCTGAAGGTGAGTTCAGGATTTCAGTGCTTCTGAATTGATAGCAATTATTGTACAAAGAGAATGGTGTGGAAAATGGAGAAGATGTGCCCCATCATTTCTGCTGGTGGGATTTTCTAAAATCTATTTTATTTCTTTGACTAAATATATGACATTGACTTTGTTAATAATTAGTTTGACCTTTAATTTAAAGTTTAAGTTTAAATTTTATAAGAAAATGTTGTATTGAATAGCATCAGCTCTCTTTTTTGCAAATGTGTATTATTTCAAAAATTTAAAAATAAACTCTTAATAGTAGAGAACTACCTGATAGTTACCAGAGGGGAGGTAACTGGGGAGATGGATGAAATAGCTGAAGGGGATTAAGTGTACAGTCATCAATGTGAGCACTCAGTGATGTATAGAGTTGTTGAATCACTATGTAGCATACTTGAATCTAACATAAAACTGTATGTTAACTATATTGGAATTAAAATTTTTTAAAAATAAAAAAAATGAAGCAACTTTTCAAAGTTACTTTATCCCCAGCACCAATGCATTTTCCATTACCTTTTCATTGTCCAAAATAGTTTCTATTTTTCTGCATAATTAACTCTGTATAATAGGCTGTTTTGTTTCAACGATTCATTTTTTATGATATATTTTCATTTTATTTGTAATTTGGCTGAAAAAAATTTGACTATTTCAAAAGTTTATTATTGTGGTTTTAGGGAAATTTTTTTTTCAAAGTCCTTAAATCTATCTATCTATCTATCTATCTATCTATCTATCTGCCTATGGCATACCAATTACTGTGAATATCTCTCAGTCTTCTACTTTCAATAAAATGCCAGCTATAAACAACATCAAAAGTTACATTCTATTTTGTATCATCAAATCACTGAATATTTAGTTTAACTAGTAGATGATAGAAAAACTTCACCAAGAAAGATTTAATTTTTATAATTTATCTAATGCCACAGTCCTGAGTTAAAGCCAACGTGGCAAAATAAGCAGTTAAGAACAAGGAAAATGCCATCAGCCCTGAGTTCTGCTTCATATGTTAAAGATTTGAGGTTATTTAGTAGAAGAACAGTCTCTTCTATCCCTAGACAAAAGTTGTTACCATAATGTTCTACCAAAACTGATGGCCAATAAAAAAAAAAAAAAAAAAAAAAAAAAAAAAAGCCTTTACCCATTATTTACCTTATAGTTTGCAAAATATTTTTACTTGTATGTCTTCAATTCAGAAATAAATATCTGCTTTTCAACAGCAAAAGAACTGGGTTCACTTGCATAGAAAGAATTATAAACACATGTCAAATGGTCCCAGATTACATTAATTTGATTGAATAGGATTATTTACAATATTAAATCACTTTTACTGATTCAATTTGTCAAAGTATTTATAAATACTTATCCTGAAACTTCTTTTTAATTATATATTTTTTCTGCCAAGTAACATTCATGTTCTAATACCAGGGTCACAACATCTACACCATTCTCAAGTCAGAAACCTGGCTCACTCTCACTCACTCCTTTATAAAACCAGTCCCTGTTGCTTGTCATTCTACTTTCTAAACATTTCTTTAAACTCTGCCTTAACTCTCCTCATGTCATTCTGTGGGTCCTGTAGTCTCACAACAATCTAAGGGGCCAGTCTGTCTCCATTATTGTCTTCCTTGCATGCTGACCGGTGTCATTTTCAACATGCAAGCCTCTCTCTCATTTGTATTTCTTGGCCAGCTCCCAACATCTCTCCTTACTTGTCTTATATAATCTAGCACAGCGTCTGCTTTTGCTTGGTCTGTTCTTCTGGTCTGTTCAAGGTGTCCCTTTTGGGTGTTTCCATAGCACTTACTATTTCCATATCACAGCACTTATCTTTACTTATCAAGGTTCCCACCAGTCTCTAAGTTCCTTGATGTCAGGCAATGTGTTTCAATTGTCTTTGTATTTCCAGTATGTTTCCCAGGGCTTTGGAGCATAGTTTGGTCAACAGATGTTTAACTTGTAAATAAAGGAATGATAATTATGCTACTGATTATGCTACTGAAATGCTACTGATTTTCACATATGCTTTCACAGGACTCAGCCAAATATGAAGATCCTTGTCTTTGCCTTTATCATGGCTCTCATGGTTGCCATGATCGTAAGTATACCCGGGAATTTTGAATATGGTCTTTGTAGTTATCCAAGGATTCTCCTTATTTCTTGTGTTTTTGCCTGTGTTTGCATTTTCCTTAACTCAGTTTTATAGATTTTATTGGTTTTATATAGACATTTTCTTTGAATTAACCTAGAAATGTTCACTATCGATTTAAAATAAATCTTGGGTACACACACACAAACATTCTAAACACAGAGAGACACTCAAGTATAATTAGTTTAATGTAAAAATAAAATTTTTAAAAGAGCTCCATAAAGTTGTGAGATTGAGAAGCACTTAAATATTATATTATAAAAGACACTTAAATATTATAAGCTCCAGACCAACCAAATGTCCTGCATATATTACCATTTACCTGTTTGTCACCAGGTAAATTTGACCTCTCTGAGGCTCTTTCTTCCTCCTCCACCTCCTCCTCATTTCTTTATTTCTTACTCTGTTAACATTAATGGCCTCTTTCACGTTGGTATATTTTGTGTTGAGTTACTGATTCATTAAGGTATGTAATAATACTTCAACTAATCCAACAAGTTCTTGTGCATGTTTAAAAACATTTGGTTAACACAGTTTATCACATAATTTTTTTTTAATTTTTTTTTAACGTTTATTTATTTTTGAGATAGAGAGAGACAGAGCATGAACGGGGGAGGGGCAAAGAGAGAGGGAGACACAGAATCGGAAGCAGGCTCCAGGCTCTGAGCCATCAGCCCAGAGCCTGATGCGGGGCTGGAACCCACGGACCGCAAGATCGTGACCTGAGCTCAAGTCGGACGCTTAACCAACTGTGCCACCTAGGCGCCCCTCACATAATTTTTAATAAAGGATACAAGTGGGAAAAATAAAAATCTAAGAATAGAGAAAAATATAATACCAGACTCTATGAGCACATAAACATTTGAATGTGAGTAGCTTCTGAGCAACTTAAAACATATCCACATAAAAAATGTTTGTTTTGAGCAATTCCAAAGCTTAGTTTCTGAATTTCACTCTCATTCACACGTGATAGACATTCTTCCCTTTTATACACACAAAATAATTTGTACCAGAGTGAATTGATATTAAAATGTAGCAAGTTAATTATAGCAAAAAGTTATTCTTCACTCCTTTTAAAGATGGCATTAAACAAAAAAAAAAAACTAGTTTAATGTATCAGTTACTAAGGCTTGGCCTCCATTATGTTTAATCATAATTGTGGCAACTAATGCATTTTTATACTCAATTTAGAGTTATAAAATGAAGATGTTCACTAATTTTTCTTTTCTTTTTTTTTCCCCCCCAAGGGAGCCGATTCATCTGAGGAGGTAAGACACATTTTCATTCACTGGAAAAGTTGATAATTAAGCATATATTAAAATTTTAATCTGTTCTCTATTTTAACAGAAGCATCATTGGCATAAAAAACATCGCCATGTAAGTATTTTCCTGATAATGTGAAAATATGTGCAAACATATTTTATATTTTCATCTCCGAGCATTTATTCTATAAGGAGGATCATTACTTATCTCTCAACATATCTATATAACGAATGGCTAAAATACATATTGATTTTATTTTTTTTTTTATGTTGCACTGGTGAAAGACGCAAAACTCTTGTGCCCTAGTACCATTTAAATGGAAACTCATAATGTCATCCTGAAGAGACCAATTATTCCGTCAGAACTTAAGTAACTTAGTCTGGCAAATAATTACTTTGGCTACAGAATATTTGAAATTCTGATTCTCTTAAGTATAATATATGCCTACCGGAGAATAGAGGCTGCTAAAAACACATATTATATGGTAAGTTTCCACCTTCTGATTCTTTTGCAGGGTGATGAAGTCTTAAGTTAAATTGGCCATGTTAAATAAGTTGAAAAATTTCATTTGTTTAACATTTTCCTTAATGAAATATATCCTTGATATCTCATATTATTTTCACATGTCATATCAATGTGATAAGCTCTCAAAAATTCTTACTAATATAGTAAATAAGTGAATTTACAATAGCACAAAGTAAGACTCCAAAGGAGGGATGAATGATATTTGGACAGAAGTAAATATTAAAGAATATGGGAGTTGTAAAAGACAGCAAGATCACCCAAAGTCAAGAGTGAGAAGTAACAATTCCATCTAACCTTGAACTAGTAAATTCCTCCTTCCTGGAATGTTCAAGGATGGTCAAAGTAGGAGGTTGGAGGGTTATTATAAAGAATATGTAAACCTTTTGTGAGTGTTTGGCTGTAAGGAGGGGTCCCATAGTATTATAAAACAACAAAATTATCAAAAAACAGTATAAAAAATGTGAATGCTGTATCATTTTTATCTTCTTTTAAATATTTTCTTATAAAAAAGTGAAAACCTGACCAAAAGTTTGAGAAAACAACCATGTGGATGATATATAAGTCCCTACCAAGTTTAACAACCTAAGTTTTTCATCAAAATTATTGTGAAATATTTGCAAGGCCATTGTCTTAATTCTCTGCAATTGTTCCTTTCCTTTTGTTTGTATACAGGGAGTATATTTCCCAAATTGGCAATATTGGCAGTATCCACAATTTCAGAGATATCACAGAGATAAATAACCTTACAATGCTTCCCAGTTGCTCCAGGACAAGATTACAGAGGTAAACTGGGTCTAGTAAAATTCTATATTCCAGAAGTATCAGTGGTGACAGTCTAAATAAGAAAAAACAAAAGCAAGGCATCAAACTCAAAGCACCCCAGTTTAGGAGATGTAGCCTGGTGTAACTCTCCTGAAGGGTAGTTACTTACCTGTTTGCAAAAGAAAACTTCAGTCCTGGGATGAGTAAAGGGCATTTGGGGATGGAAACAGCTGTGTTTGTATCCTGGTCCCGACAACTACTATGTCATGACCTTGAATTATTCCTAATCTTTTCTAAACTTCATTTTCTCATGGATAAACAAGTCTTACAGTGACACTTAACCAGTTTATAGAATTGGTGAGACTATTAAAAGACAAACGACATAAAAGACCTTAATCAGAATTGTCCCAGAATTGTCACTGCAGGCTGCCCTCCCACTAAATCTATGCCTCGATATTGTTTAAACGTTTCCTTCTAAAATGTAGTCTTTGGAGTAGCTGCAACAACAGCGTCTGGGAAATTGTCAGAAATAGAGAGTCTGAAGGCAACTCAGACCTATTGAATCAGAATCTGCCTGTTAAAAAGATCCCATTATGATTCAAACACAACAAGTTTCAAAAACTTTGCTTTGGGGATTCTGATAAGCAATTGAAATAGGGACCCATGTTCTAATATAATACCAATAAGGAGAGAAGGAAACATTACCAATTTGCTTTTAGAATGACAATTTTATCTAAAATAATATTAAATATTCCAAAATTTGTGAAAGATTCAAACTTTCACTATAAAATAAAGCAATGTTTTCTGGAGAAAAATAAGACTGTTCTACATCTCAGAGTTGGAATAGTTCCAAAAGATTTCAATTGTTTTTAAATATACATAGAGACTTCTTTCAAATTGAATTCCCTGTTGCCATTAATGACAGAGCAATGAATCTGAACTTGACTTCTTGAGCATTATTAAGGAATAGCTGAGTAATATTTCAGCAAGGAAGGATATACTAAAAGTATTGTTTGGGAGGGATTAATATGGGTGAAATGAGTAGGCTATAATTAAGCAGAGGGATGGTGGAACTGAAATAGATTGGCAATAGAAAGACTCTAGAGAAATATGAGAAAGGGATCCAAAGAAAGGCAATCAATAGATTTGATGATGGATTGAATCAAAGACTAAATCAGAGAAGGAAAAAAAAGAAGAAATGGATACAACTTGTCAGAATTGGAGTGGCAAGTAAAAGTGCTGAGCAATACGTCTTTCAGAAAGAGACAGTGCTCTGCTGTTGTCCATCTGTTTCTTGGTTTTTGTCGTTTTCCTTCAGGTAATTTTGCTTTGTGTGTGTCAGTCTCAGTAGGGGATGTTAAAGATAATTTGACTATGTTAAGTTTCTAAGAGAATAGCATCCAAACTGAAAAGACAAGTGGGCTAAAATGTAGAACTAAACCACTGAATTTCAAGGGAGAAGTGACAGGAGAGAAAAAAAAAAAAAACAGACTAGAAATTCATTCAATCAATTTTTCAATATTCATTTTAATTTTTTTTAACTCTGTGAAGTACCAGGAAAAGTATGTAAGTAGTTTGGCTAGGAGATTTGAAGACATAGAAATAAAGGAATTCTTTAATAGATTGGAAAGAAACAATTGGAAATAAATATGGTTCCTTGTGTTATTATTTGAGGAAATAAGGGTCCAAACGAAATTCATGTTCATTCAGGCATGAGCTATTACTTGACCTCATAATGAGCAGCAGTGAGACACCCACTGGAGATATAAATACAGTTATGCCAGAGTCTCTTCACACCACAGCTCATTATCTAGTTTTAAAGATGGATATGAAAACAAGCAACCATCAGTCACAATATCATTGCATAAAGAAGTGAGGTGATTGGGTGGGTTATTTAGGACTGTTTTACCAGCAGGTCTGTGGCAGCTGGAGTGAGAGGGATCTAGGCAAACAATGAAGATGGCCATCAAGAAACTACCAAAATAATTTAGGATGAGAAATAAGAACTTGAGGAAAAACAAAGTAATAGAGATAGTAGCAATTTACTCTAAAGCAGAGTCTGACTATATAAATACTTGAGAATAATCTCATCAGCTCTTCCCTGTGGATGATTTTAACTAAGGCACAGTTTTTGGTCAGGGAGCTTGTGTCATGTCAAATCAAACCAAACCCAAACTTAGATAAGGAGGGACTTTACTGGTAACAAATTCCATTGCTTAAATGGGGAGAACACTTATAGCTCAGAAATCTGCAAGTGTCTCAAAATCCAACAGAAAAGGCTTTTCTTTCACAGGCTAAAAAGAAGAAAGCAAGGATCAGCAGAAACTTTTGAGGAGAACTTGGGCAAGCAGGGGGAATCCAGTAGGATCTAAGAGAAAGTGTAGGCTATGGTTAGTCAATTCTCAGGATAAGTTGATAAGGGGCACACTCCATCCCTAGCGCTTCTTCAGACTTGGGCCACACAGAGCTCAGAGCGTAGAGGAGGGAGAGAAGCCTGATGAATATGAAATCCAGACCAAGCAAAGGGTAACAAATGGGCAACTGTGAACACCCGCTCATTCATGGAGGAATATATTTAGATACAAATCAAAAAACAAGAAAGCATAAGGGTATTAGCAATGCCTTGGTCTGTCGTTCAAATTTAATAAAAAGAATGTTTCTTTACCCACAGGTTTGGCGGAAAGTCCTATTTTCTCTCTTACTGATGATGATTCTTATTCAAAAGTCCTTTGACCATCTATTTATTAGATAGAACTACCCGCTATGCTGTTTGTATTATGTTATGTATTATATTGGAATTTTAAAAAATAGTTTGAACCATCAGTAGTTTCTAGCTTCCCCAACAACAACAAAAAGCTATTTCAATCAAATAGTGTTATATGAAATGCACAAACTTGAGGTAAATGATCAATATTTTTAAAAGAGTAGTAATGTTAGTCTCTGAACAATTTGATTTTTCCCTGACTTTGTGCTCTGTATTCATAGCATTATAAAAATTTTTTTAAAAAGGTCATGCATAATAAATTGATTTATCAAGCATATACTGGTTCTCCCATTGTATTTGTTTCTAGGGTGGCCATAACAAATCACCAAAACTGATGTTAAGAACAACAGAAATTTGTGATCTCACAGTTCTGTTGACAGAGTCTTGCTCTTTCCGACAGCTCTGGGGTACAATCTTTCTTCGCCTCTTCCTAATCTCTGGCATTTGTTGACAATCCCAGAATTCCTTGGTTTGTAAATGCATTATTTCAATTTCTGCCTCTCTTGTCTCAAAGCAATCCTCTCCTGTGCATCTCTCTTCTTATACAGATAATCATCATATGCAGTTAAGGGCTCACTCTACTCCCTCCAGTAGGACCCCATCATAACTAATCACATCAGCAGTGGCCCATATTTCCAGAGAAGGTCACATTCTGATGTTTTGGGCTTAGGACTTCCACATATCTTTGGGAGAGGGACACAACTGAATCCATACCACCTATTTTTGTTTTGGTTCTCAATAACATTTTTCTGCAATGATTATATGTCAAAACTCATAATATTCTTCACTATGTCAACATTTCTAAAGGAACGACAAGCAATGCTATTTCATAATCTTCTGGGACAATGATTATGGAAGAAAATAGTTTATGACATAGAAATTCACAACAAACCTAGGTGGTTATTTAAGGGGCATGAAAATTATCTAAGCAATCTCATTTTAGCCTTGAAATCTTCTGTACTAGAAAACATTCCAATTCATGCAATTTGCATGAAATCCTTAGAATACCAATCAAAATCTTTCCTTTAATTTTAATGATATGCATAAGGAAAACTAATGCACATTTAGCAAGTGGCTTGGAAGAAAATCTCAGCTGTGCCCTGGTTGTAAATATTGGCAGCTAAAAGTTTACAAATTATGCTGAGTGACAATGTTTATGATAAAATGTTTTATTCACCAAAATTCATGGAGGCAGCTTCTCTTCCAGAGAAAAGCAGCCCAAACTAAAGGCCAATCCCCAATCCCCACAGGGTTGCACACAGCAGAGAGAAGTGTGAAGGGCCAAAGACATTTGAAAGGAACAAAAGGAGGGTGCTGAGACTCAGAGGCTGAGGAAAGAAGGGGAGATAAAGGGAAACTGGTAGAATGCTGAATTGGGTGGGTTGTGTTTGCGTCCTGAACCGCCTTCTGGCCCTCCACCTTACACACTTTGGTATGTAAGGGACTTCTGAAATTTAACAGATCTAGAAGAACTCTTTCTTGTTCTCCTCCTTGAGTCTTAGTGAATTTCACCTTGTCCTTGTACAGATTCTAACCTAAAGAAAACAGTGATTTTTTTTCTCCTCTGCCCTTCACTCTTTACACACACACACACACACACACACACACACACACACACTTGCTATTTGTGACCACAATGAAAGTTTTATTTGTCAAATACTTCAAGTACAGTTTGATTCCAATTACATATGTCTCAATGAGGCATTGCTAATAAATTAGGCACTGAGAAATAACTCTGCTTTGTGATTTTCTTTGAAAGGGGCTACTTTCTTCTTTCTTTAGTTGTAATGTTTATTTTTGAAAGAGAGAAAAGAAGGGGAGGGGCAGAGAATGAGGGAGACACGGAATCTGAAGCAGGATCCAGGTGGCGAGCTGTCAGCAGAGAGACTGACGCGGAATTGAACTCATGAACCGTGAGATCATGAACTGAGCTGAAGTCAGTCCCTTAAAGGACTGAGCCACCAGGTGCCCCAAAAGGGGCTACTTTCAAGTATGAGCCTTAAAGATTCTGATCAGTGGCCTAGCTCTCAAGTAGATTCCCTTGCATGTACATGTTTTTTTCATGTTTTAATTATGACTCTCACTTTCTGGTTACATGATTTTGGCCAAGTAACTAAACCTGTCTGAACCCTATTGTCTCTTGTGTGATGACAACTTAAAGGCATTGCTGGAAAATTAATGTAATAACATACATAGGCACCTATACAATGCCTGGCAAAGAACAATACTTAAAAGAGTCATTATCACTTTCTATGCTTGAGAACTGAATGCTTTCCCAGAAGTAATTTTATTAAATCTGTACACAATCCTGCTGAAGCAGTATGATTATATACAGAGAAGGAATCCAACACTGAACAGAATTAAGTTATTTGCCCTAAATGACACAATTAGTAAATTGTTAGAGAAAAAAACAATCAATATTCTGGTCGATTAGATTCCAAAGCCCAGGCTATTTATCATACTCCAAGAATGCCTGTATTAGCTTCCTATTATGGCTGCAACAAATTACCACTAATGTAGAGGTTCAAAACAAAACAAACTTATTTTTTATTTTTAAAACCACTTCATTGGTATTGAAATTGAGATGTAAAAGCTGTACACATTTAATGTATATAACTTGATGAGTTTGGGGATAAGTACACATCCATGAAACCATCACCACTATCAAGACTAGAGACATATGGTTCACCTCCCATTTTCTCCCACCCCCTTCATTATTTATTGTGATTATAATTTTGTGTGCATGTGTGTGGTAGGAACACTTAACATAAGATCGATTCCCTTAGCAAATCGGAATGCTGCATTGCACAGGAGATCTCCAGAACTTGCTTATCAGGCAAGAATACAACAATGCTTTTTGACCACCAGCTTCCCATTGCCCCAACACCACCCCTGGAATCACCATTCTACCCTATGCTTCTGTAAGTTTGACTATTTAGATTCTCCAAATAAGTGAAGTCACACAATGTTTATCTATGACTGGCTTATTTCATTGAGCATAATATCTTTCAGGTCCACCCATGTTCCCTGAATGGCATGATTTCACTTAAAAAAAAAGGTGAATAATATTCCAGTGTGCATATATACTCCATATCCTTTCTGCATTCATCCATCAAGGCACTTTTATTTGCACATCTTGGCTACTGTGGCTCCTGCTGCACAATCATGCTGCAATGAACATGAGAGTGTAAGTGTCTCTTTGAGATCCTGATTTCAGTTGCTTTGGAAAAATACCCAAAGTGGATTTCCTAGCTCATGTGATAGTTCTAGTTTTTTAAAAGATCAACCACACTGTTTCATTGAGGTATAAATAAAATACTGCATATTATTAATTTCAAGTCAATCCCAGTAGTATTGCTAGCTCTAATGGCAGTTCTATTTTTAACATTTTGAGGAATCTCCCTATTGTTTTCTGTAACAGCTATACCAACTTGCATTCCCCCAGTGCTCCAAGGTTCCCTTTTCTCCACATCCTCACCGATTCTTGTTATCTTTGTTTGTTTGTCTGTTTGTTTGTTTTAATAATAGCCATCCTGACAGAGAACCTTCCAATTATAGCCTTCCCTTTCCATCTCCCACCCTCTGTGGTAATGTTGCCTTACATATTCCATTTTATATGTATTAAAGCATGTACTCTATGTTGTTATTTTTTAGCTAATTTACCTTTTAAAGAATATAAGACATAATTAAGGTGGTTAATATTTAGACCATTTCTGCCACTTCTAATGAGCTTCCTTTGAGTAGTTAGGGGTTTCCAGGGGTATTACTTCTGCCTGCAAGGATGTCCTTTAATATTTCTTACAAAGGAAGCCTGCTGGTCATTGATTTCTCATTTCTATGACTATGAAAAAGTTATTTTAACTTCATTTAACAGTTTACTTTCAGGGCACCTGGGTTGCTCAGTCGGCTGAGCTTATGACTCTTGATTTCGCTCAAGTTTTGATACCGGGGTCACGGTATCAAACCCACTTATTTGACAGATACTTTTTCATTACTTAATTTTTTTTTACGTTCTCTCCTCCTTCAATTTTTTCTCAAAATCAAGTCATCTGTCATTTGCATCTTTGCTGCTCTGGTTACTTCAGTAGTTCTGCTTATGACAGTCTTTAAGCAATTTGATTATGATGTTTGTTGTAGATTTCTCACGCTCTTACACCACCCATTTTGTTGACCTTCTTAATCTATGGTGTAAAACTTTCCTAATATTTAGAAAATGTCAGCCATTTATTTATTCAAATATTGTTCCTTCCTCTTCCTCTTTGTTACACTTACATATATATTCACAAACGGTTTCCCCAGAGATATTTCAAGAGACTGTTTCTTCTTTTTGCACTTGCTTTTTCCATGTTATTTTGGATACTTTTTTGCTATATATTCAAGTTCCTGACTCTTTTCATTTACACATGCTACTACCTACATTCAGTGTACTTTTCATCTTACCATCATGTGTTTCGAATATGCTCAGGATTTCCTCTACTTAAACACATCAAATACAGTTACACTAAGATTCTTAATAGGCTTGTTTGCTAATTCTATCTTATTTGTCACTGCTGAGTCTGTTTATATCAATGTAAACTTCTCTTCATTGTGAGTCACATAATTCTTCTTTGCTCCATGCCACGTAAATTTGACTGGATGCCAAGCATTGAGTTTGCCTTTTTGAGAGGGGGTGCTAAATATTTTTTTTTCCTTGAATGTTATTGATTTATGTTGTGGGTCACAATAAAGTTACCTGTAAACAATTTTTCACTGTAGAGGTTTGCTTTTAAGCTTTTTAGGCAATCAAGGCAATTAGAGGCTTCCATTTCCAGATAAATTTACACTTCTATTAAAGCATGCTACCAATGCCAGGTGCTTTACAGGCTATTTCCACCCTGGCTGTAGCTAACATGGTCTATCTTAGTCCCCGTTTGAGCTCAAGGGATTCAAGGGATTGTACAACATGCTCCTTTCTGACGTGCAGCCCCCAGCATCATGGGCTTTCCTCACATGTATTTTTTTTCATTATTTACCTGTTGATTTATGTATCTATTTATTTGCTTACTGTTTTAAGCTACTACCTGACTTTTTAATTTTTTTTTCAATATATGAAGTTTATTGTCAAATTGGTTTCCATACAACACCCAGTGCTCATCCCAAAAGGTGCCCTCCTCAATACCCATCACCCACCCTCCCCTCCCTCCCACCCCCCATCAACCCTCAGTTTGTTCTCAGTTTTTAACAGTCTCTTATGCTTTGGCTCTCTCCCACTCTAACCTCTTTTTTTTTTCCTTCCCCTCCCCCATGGGTTTCTGTTAAGTTTCTCAGGATCCACATAAGAGTGAAAACATATGGTATCTGTATTTCTCTGTATGGCTTATTTCACTTAGCATCACGCTCTCCAGTTCCATCCACGTTGCTACAAAGGGCCATATTTCATTCTTTCTCATTGCCACGTAGTACTCCATTGTGTATATAAACCACAATTTCTTTATCCATTCATCAGTTGATGGACATTTAGGCTCTTTCCATAATTTGGCTATTGTTGAGAGTGCTGCTATAAACATTGGGGTGCAAGTGCCCCTATGCATCAGTACTCCTGTATCCCTTGGGTAAATTCCTAGCAGTGCTATTGCTGGGTCATAGGGTAAGTCTATTTTTAATTTTCTGAGGAACCTCCACACTGCTTTCCAGAGCGGCTGCACCAATTTGCATTCCCACCGACAGTGCAAGAGGGTTCCCGTTTCTCCACATCCTCTCCAGCATCTAGAGTCTCCTGATTTGTTCATTTTGGCCACTCTGACTGGCATGAGGTGATACCTGAGTGTGGTTTTGATTTGTATTTCCCTGATAAGGAGCGACGCTGAACATCTTTTCATGTGCCTGTTGGCCATCCGGATGTCTTCTTTAGAGAAGTGTCTATTCATGTCTTCTGCCCATTTCTTCACTGGGTTATTTGTTTTTCGGGTGTGGAGTTTGGTGAGCCCTTTATAGATTTTGGATACTAGCCCTTTGTCCGATATGTCATTTGCAAATATCTTTTCCCATTCCGTTGGTTGTCTTTTAGTTTTGTTGGTTGTTTCCTTTGCTGTGCAGAAGCTTTTTATCTTCATAAGGTCCAAGTAATTCACGTTTGCTTTTAATTCCCTTGCCTTTGGGGATGTGTCGAGGAAGAGATTGCTACGGCTGAGGTCAGAGAGGTCTTTTCCTGCTTTCTCCTCTAAGGTTTTGATGGTTTCCTGTCTCACATTCAGGTCCTTTATCCATTTCGAGTTTATTTTTGTGAATGGTGTGAGAAAGTGGTCTAGTTTCAACCTTCTGCATGTTGCTGTCCAGTTCTCCCAGCACCATTTGTTAAAGAGACTGTCTTTTTTCCATTGGATGTTCTTTCCTGCTTTGTCAAAGATGAGTTGGCCATACGTTTGTGGGTCTAGTTCTGGGGTTTCTATTCTATTCTATTGGTCTATGTGTCTGTTTTTGTGCCAATACCATGCTGTCTGGATGATGACAGCTTTGTAGCAGAGGCTAAAGTCTGGGATTGTGATGCCTCCTGCTTTGGTCTTCTTCCTCAAAATTACTTTGGCTATTCGGGGCCTTTTGTGGTTCCATATGAATTTTAGGATTGCTTGTTCTAGTTTCGAGAAGAATGCTGGTGCAATTTTGATTGGGATTGCATTGAATGTGTAGATAGCTTTGGGTAGTATTGACATTTTGACAATATTTATTCTTCCAATCCATGAGCAGGGAATGTCTTTCCATTTCTTTAAATCTTCTTCAACTACCTTCATAAGCTTTCTATAGTTTTCAGCATACAGATCTTTTACATCTTTGGTTAGATTTATTCCTAGGTATTTTATGCTTCTTGGTGCAATTGTGAATGGGATCAGTCTCTTTATTTGTCTTTCTGTTGCTTCATTGTTAGTGTATAAGAATGCAACTGATTTCTGTACATTGATTTTGTATCCTGCAACTTTGCTGAATTCATGTATCAGTTGTAGCAGACTTTTGGTGGAGTCTATCGGATTTTCCATGTATAATATCATGTCATCTGCAAAAAGCGAAAGCTTGACTTCATCTTTGCCAATTTTGATGCCTTTGATTTCCTTTTGTTGTCTGGTTGCTGATGCTAGAACTTCCAACACTATGTTAAACAACAGTGGTGAGAGTGGGCATCCCTGTCATGTTCCTGATCTCAGGGAAAAAGCTCTCAGTTTTTCCCCATTGAGGATGATGTTAGCTGTGGGCTTTTCATAAATGGCTTTTATGATGTTTAAGTATGTTCCTTCTATCCCGACTTTCTCCAGGGTTTTTATTAAGAAAGGGTGCTGGATTTTGTCAAAGGCCTTTTCTGCATCGATTGACAGGATCATATGGTTCTTCTCTTTTTTTTTTGTTAATGTGATGTATCACGTTGATTGATTTGCGAATGTTGAACCAGCCCTGCATCCCAGGAATGAATCCCACTTGATCATGGTGAATAATTCTTTTTATATGCTGTTGAATTCGATTTGCTAGTATCTTATTGAGAATTTTTGCATCCATATTCATCAGGGATATTGGCCTGTAGTTCTCTTTTTTTACTGGGTCTCTGTCTGGTTTAGGAATCAAAGTAATACTGGCTTCATAGAATGAGTCTGGAAGTTGTCCTTTCCTTTCTATTTGTTGGAATAGCTTGAGAAGGATAGGTATTATCTCTGCTTTAAACATCTGGTAGAACTCCCCTGGGAAGCCATCTGGTCCTGGACTCTTATTTGTTGGGAGATTTTTGATCACCGATTCAATTTCTTCGCTGGTTATGGGTCTGTTCAAGCTTTCTATTTCCTCCTGATTGAGTTTTGGGAGAGTGTGGGTGTTTAGGAATTTGTCCATTTCTTCCAGGTTGTCCAATTTGTTGCCATGTAATTTTTCATAGTATTCCCTGATAATTGCTTGTATCTCTAAGGGATTGGTTGTAATCATTCCATTTTCATTCATGATTTTATCTATTTGGGTCATCTCCCTTTTCTTTTTGAGAAGCCTGGCTAGAGGTTTGTCAATTTTGTTTATTTTTTCAAAAAACCAACTCTTGGTTTTGTTAGATCTGGTCTACAGTTTTTTTAGATTCTCTATTGTTTATTTCTGCTCTGATCTTTATTATTTCTCTTCTTCTGCTGGATTTAGGCTGCCTTTGCTGTTCTGCTTCTATTTCCTTTAGGTGTGCTGTTAGATTTTGTATTTGGGATTTTTCTTGTTTCTTGAGATAGGCCTGGATTGCAATGTATCTTCCTCTCAGGACTGCCTTCGCCGCGTCCCAAAGCGTTTGGATTGTCGTATTTTCATTTTCGTTTGTTTCCATATATTTTTTAATTTCTTCTCTAATTGCCTGGTTGACCCACGCATTCATTAGTAGGGTGTTCTTTAACCTCCATGCTTTTGGAGGTTTTCCAGACTTTTTTCTGTGGTTGATTTCAAGCTTCATAGCATTGTGGTCTGAAAGTATGCATGGTATAATTTCAATTCTGGTAAACTTATGAAAGGCTGTTTTGTGACCCAGTATATGATCTATCTTGGAGAATGTCCCATGTGCACTCGAGAAGAAAGTATATTCTGTTGCTTTGGGATGCAGAGTTCTAAATATATCTGTCAAGTCCATCTGATCCAATGTCTCATTCAGGGCCCTTGTTTCTTTATTGACCGTGTGTCTAGATGATCTATCCATTTCTGTAAGTGGGGTGTTAAAGTCCCCTGCAATTACCACATTCTTATCAATAAGGTTGCTTATGTTTGTGAGTAATTGTTTTATATATTTGGGGGCTCCTGTATTCGGCGCATAGATATTTATAATTGTTAGCTCTTCCTGATGGATAGACCCTGTAATTATTATATAATGCCCTTCTTCATCTCTTGTTACAGCCTTTAATTTAAAGTCTAGTTTGTCTGACATAAGTATGGCTACTCCAGCTTTCTTTTGGCTTCCAGTAGCATGATAAATAGTTCTCCATCCCCTCACTCTCAATCTAAAGGTGTCCTCAGATCTAAAATGAGTCTCTTGTAGACAGCAAATAGATGGGTCTTGTTTTTTTTATCCATTCTGATACCCTATGTCTTTTGGTTGGCGCATTTAATCCATTTACAACAGTGTTATTATAGAAAGATACGGGTTTAGAGTCATTGTGATGTCTGTATGTTTTATGCTTGTAGTGTTGTCTCTGGTACTTTGTCTCACAGGGTCCCTCTTAGGATCTCTTGTAGGGCTGGTTTAGTGGTGACAAATTCCTTCAGTTTTTGTTTGTTTGGGAAGACCTTTATCTCTCCTTCTATTCTAAATGACAGACTTGCCGGATAAAGGATTCTCGGCTGCGTATTTTTCCTGTTTAGCACACTGAAAATATTGTGCCAATCCTTTCTGGCCTGCCAAGTTTCAAAAGAGAGATCAGTCCCGAGTCTTATAGGTCTCCCTTTATATGTGAGGGCACGTTTACCCCTTGCTGCTTTCAGAATTTTCTCTTTATCCTTGTATTTGCCAGTTTCACTATGATATGTCGTGCAGAAGATCGATTCAAGTTACATCTGAAGGGAGTTCTCTGTGCCTCTTGGATTTCAATGCCTTTTTCCTTCCCCAGTTCAGGGAAGTTCTCAGCTATTATTTCTTCAAGTACCCCTTCAGCACCTTTCCCTCTCTCTTCCTCCTCTGGGATACCAATTATGCGTATATTATTTCTTCTTAGTGTATTACTTAGTTCTCTAATTTTCCCCTCATACTCCTGGATTTTTTTATCTCTCTTTCTCTCAGCTTCTAGTTCACCTATTCTCTCCTCTGCTTCTTCAATCCGAGCCATCGTCATTTCCATTTTGTTTTGCATTTCGTTTAAAGAGTTTTTCAGCTCCTCGTGACTGTTCCTTAGTCCCTTGATCTCTGTAGCAAGAGATTCTCTGCTGTCCTCTATACTGTTTTCAAGCCCAGCGATTAATTTTATGACTATTATTCTAAATTCACTTTCTGTTATATTATTTAAATCTTTTTTGATCAGTTCATTAGCTGTTGTTATTCCTGGAGGTTCTTCTGAGGGGAATTCTTCCTCTTGGTCATTTTGGATAGTCCCTGGAGTGGTGAGGACCTGCAGGGCACTTCCCCTGTGCTGTGGTGTATAACTGGAGTTGGTGGGCGGGGCCGTAGTCCGACCTGATGTCTGCCCCCAGCCCACCGCTGGGGCCACAGTCAGACTGGTGTGTGCCTTCTCTTCCCCTCTCCTAGGGGTGGGATTCACTGTGGGGTGGCGTGGCCCGTCTGGGCTACTTGCACACTGCCAGGCTTGTGGTGCTGGGGATCTGATGTATTAGCTGGGGTGGGTAGGCAAGGTGCACGGGGGCAGGAGGGGCAGGCTTAGCTCGCTTTTCCTTAGGTGATCCACTTCAGGAGGGGCCCTGTGGCAGCGGGAGGGAGTCAGATCCGCTGCCGGAGGTTTGGCTCCGCAGAAGCACAGAGTTGGGTGTTTGCGCGGAGAGAGCAAGTTCCCTGGCAGGAACTGGTTCCCTTTGGGATTTTGGCTGGGGGATGGGCGAGGGAGATGGCGCTGGCGAGCGCCTTTGTTCTCCACCAAACTGAGCTCTGTCGTCCAGGGGCTCAGCAGTTCTCCCTCCCTTTGTCCTCCAGCCTTCCAGCTTTCTGAGCAGAGCTGTTAAGTTATGACCTCCCAGACGCTAAGTCGCGCTCGCTGTCAGAACACAGTCCGTCAGGCCCCTCGGCTTTTGCCAGCCAGACTCGGGGGCTCTGCTTGGCCAGCGAGCCGCCCCTCCGCCCCGGCTCCCTCCTGCCAGTGGGTGGAGCGCGCACTGCCTCGCCGCCCTTCCTACCCTCTTCCGTGGGCCTCTCGTCTGCGCTTGGCTCTGGAGACTCCGTTCTGCTAATCCTCTGGCGGTTTTCTGGGTTATTTAGACAGGTGTAGGTGGAATCTAAGTGATCAGGAGGACGCGCAGTGAGCCCAGCGTCCTCCTACGCTGCCTTCTTCCCCCTAACCTCTCACCTTTCATCTTAACATTTCCATTATTATATGTCCTGCTTAATATCTTGTTCTGTGGGTTTATCTTGGATGGAATTCCTTGTGCATAGAAACCTGAATATCCATTTCTTTCTCTAGGTTGGGGAAGTTTTCAGGTATTACTACTTCAAATAAGTTTTCTCTCCCTTTCGCTCCCAAATTCTTCTTCTGGGACCTTATCATTCAAATGTTCATTTTCTTGATGTTGTTGGTCAAGAGATCCCCTAACCTATCTGCATTTTCTAATAGTCTTTACTGTTTTTGTGGTTTAGCTGGGCCTTCAGATCTCTCATAACATTCTTCTGCATTTGCTAAGCTACCCTTTTTCCTTCTTCATTTTAGTAATTCACATGAGAATAGACACAAAATAATGTTTTAATGAAATAAGAAAACATCATGGCTTTTGTCACACACTATCAACTATTTCATTGTGAGAGAAATGAAGGAAAAGGAAGAAAAATAACATGTGGAAAAGGGAGAGAGAAAATGAATCAAGCAAAATACCAAATCCACAAATACCCATTCATTCTTTGCACACTTATGCCACCAACTGAATGTCACATTTGTGATACAACAATAGCTTTTTTATTTTTCCCTTGGAATTGTAAACTCTGGCATTTTCAAACACAACGATGGTTGGTCATAGAGGAAATGAACACTGTTTTACTTAATTAGAAAGTATCAGGACACATTCTGGTCCATCAATATTCTAAAATGACCTACTGTCCCTGAGGGTGGTACCATAGCAAATATGAGAAAGTTATTCTGGTGTTTAGATTCCACCTTCCTGTTTCCTGCTATTCCACATAATCCCCATGCTTCCTGTCACATTAAAGCAGAAAGTGATGGGTGGAATAATGCCAACATTTTGACATCCAACCTAAAATATGGGTGAGGCAAGTTTAATTGTAGGTTTGAAATGTGTATGTTAGCATCTATCTATTTGTATTACCTGGCAATTTGTTGTTGGTGGTGTTCTTTGGTATTGCCCTTGGAGAATTTCTTTGGTTTCTGCCCATGAAACTATGACACTCACAGATTTGTTAGAATACCACCTAGTAATATTGCTACCTGAAGCAATGAAGGGATAAGTCAGGGAAGAAAATACGTGAGACTTAGAAACAGAAAGAAAATACTCAGGAAGGAAGCCATATGACAATTCCAAAAGGAATAAGCAGGGCTTATTTTTAAAAATCAGACTTATTTCAATACTTACTAAACCCTATATATCTTCTTTTCTATTGAGAATATGGCAAAGATTAGTTTTGTTTTGCATTTGAGAAGAGGATACATATCTTCAAGGCTTAGAAATCAATGAAGTAGATAAAATAATGTAGATTTAATTTGACTGTAATTCATTGACTTAGGAAACATTTGTAATGTTTTGTATACTACCCAGAGAAGAACGGTAATTTCTAATGAGTGGCTTAAATATAGAATAGAAGAGTTAGCTAATGAGTATTTTCTTAAAACACCCGATAAAATTTAAACCTGAAGTTTTCTTTACACGACCTGGTCTATAGATAAATAATACGTCTATTATAATGAGTCTATTACTTGGTGTACTTTCTGGTGCATGAATAGTTTTCTAGAGATACTGTTAACATGAGATTCCCAGGGCACCTCCAAGCTTCTGATGCACTGAGTATGGGAAGAGGGTCTATGAAGTTGCATTTCCACAAGCTCTCAGGTGATGCTAATTCTGATGGTTCCAGGTATCACATGTTGAGTAACGATGGACTAGGACATAAAATCTACAAACCCTAAAATGATTTTCTCATATTCGGCTCTGACTACAGTGAATTATTTAACCAGTAACAAAGAGGTGAATTTTTACACAAATCTACCTAGAGACTAACTGAAGTTTTCCTCCTATCTAGTGTAATTATGTGCACGTGGCTTCCACTGGGGAACATGAGCCTCTAAAAGCTCAGAGGAAGCAAATCAATTTTGGATATACTTTAAAACTTAAAATATTCCAAAGTCAATAGAAGCAAAGCACATTTTAATAATCTGAAGGAAACATAAATAAATGAAGACTAATTTCATGATGACAGTTGCCACCATTTAATTAGACAAGGATACAATTTTAATTAGATGGTATCATTTTTCATATAGCCTTGTTCCATCTTGGACATGCATTTGTTGACATAAGGTAGGTGGCATTCTACAGAAACGTTTTTGCCATTTCAATCATTTCTATGCTTGGTTGACTCTAACATATTTTTCCCTTTGTCTTATTCACAAATGCCTTAACTAACATTGGGATTCTACTTGAATGGGTCCATTTGTTTCCTGGTCATCTGCTTTACAATCTTCTATTATAAATCATTGTGTTCAGTTTATCTTGGTTTTCTGTGGGGACAGATTTGGGGGTAGTATCGTCAGCTCTATATTGACAGTTCCCTATTTGACACGATTTAGAAAAACAAACGAAGGATTTCAGTGTATTTAAATACACCAGTCCTCAGAAAAAGCACATCATCTCTTAGGACTTCAGAATTTCAGCCACTAACTCTTGAGTCTCATCGTGCATAACAGGTAATATACCCATGTATAATCCAATATGATGTCTTATTTTAATCTTTTGTGTGCTAGAATAAGTTGAAAAGCATTTATAAAATGTTTATTGCTGACTGATAATTTCTCATAAAGAAACACTTGAAAGACAGAATTACTGACCTGAGTGAGGATCTGAAGGTGGGTTCAGGATTTCAGTGCCTCTGAATTGACAGCAATGATTACAAAGAGAATGATGTGGAAAATGGAAGAGAGATGGTCCATCACCTTTACTGGTGGGATTTTCTAAAAGACTTTTAATTTTCTTGGATACATATGTGACATTGACTTTGTCAATAGTGACTTTTACCTTTCACTTAAAGTTGGAGTTTAAATTTTATGAGAAAATGAACTCTTGAATAGCATCAGCTCTCTTTTTGGAAATGTGTGTATTTCAAAGTTTTAAGTCATCATTTTTAACATTACTTTATTCCCAGTACTGCTTCAATTTTCCACTACCTTTCATTGTCCTTTTCATCATTCAAAATAGTTTGTTTTTCTGCATAATTAACACAGTATAAAGGATTATTTTGTTTTAATGACTCATTTATTTAACCCATCTTCCATTTCTTTGTAATTTGACTGGAAAAAATTTTGCAATATTTCAGACTTTTATCATTGTGTTCCTTGGGAAATATTTTTCAAAGCCTTACTCTATCTATCTATCTATCTATCTATCATTTATCTATCTATCAATGCAATACCACTTTCTATGAATGTCTCTCAATCCTCTACTTTCAATAAGATGCCAGGGATACACAACACTAAGACCTACATCCTATTTTGTATCATATAATGACTAAATATTTGGTTAAATAGTACATGATAGAAAAACTACACCAAGAAAGACTTAATTTTTACCATTTGTCTAAGGCCACAGTCCTGAGTTTAAACCAGTAAGGCAAAAGAAGCAGATAAGGAAGAAGGAAAATTCCATAAGTCCCAAGTTCTGCTTCATATGTTAAAAGCGTAGTCATTTAGTGGAAGACTAAATACTAACTTCTCTCATTAGACATACATTCTTAAGGTATGTTCTATCAAAACTGGTGGCTAAAAGAAAAAAGGCTTTGCCTATTGTTTACCTTACAGTTTGTAAAATGCCTTTATTAATATATCTTCAATTCAGAAACAAATAACGTATTTCTTTTTCAAGAGAAATAGAACTGAATTTACTTGTGTGGAGAGAATTACAAACATATGACAAATGGTCCCAGATTCCATTACTTTGGTTCGATAAGGTTATTTCCAAGATTACATCATGTTTACTGATTCAATCTGTAAAAGTGTTTACAAATGTTTTCACCGAAACCTTTTAATTAGATTTTTCCCTACCAAGTATCATTCATGCTCTAATACCAGGGTCACACCATTTACACCATTCTCAAGCCAGGAGCCTGGCTCATCTTCACTCATTCTGTCATAAAACCAGTCCCTGTTGCTTGTCGCTCTACTTTCTAAACATTTCTTTAAACTCTGCCCTATCCCTCCTCATGACATTCTGTGGGCCCTGTAATCTCACAGCAATCTAAGGGGCCAGCCTGTCTCCATCACTGTCCTCCTTATGTGCTGAACGATATCACTTCCCACATGCAATCTTCTCTCTTGGTTGTGTTTCTTGGCTGGCTCCCAACACCTCTCCTTACTTAACCTATAGAATCTACAACTGCTTCTCCTTTTGCTTTACTTTCATGCCCCCATCCTCTTGGTCTTTTCATGCTGTCACTTTTGGGGGTTTCGATAACACTTTACTATTTGCAAATCTCAGCGTTTATCTTTACTTACCAAGGTCCCCACCAGTCTCCAAGTTCCCTGATGTCAGGCAATGTGTTTCAATTGTCTTTGCATTTCCAGTATGTTTCCCAAGGCTTTGGAGCATAGTTTGGTCAAGAAATGTTGGACTTGTAAATAAAGGAATGAATATGCTACTGATTTTCACATATGCTTTCACAGGACTCAGCCAAACATGAAGATCCTTCTCTTTGCTTTTATCATGGCTCTCATGGTTGCCATGACTGTAAGTATATCCAGGAATTTTGAAGAATACGTTTTTAGTGGTTCTCCAAGGAGTCTCCTTATTTGCATTTTCACCTATGTTTTTGCATTTTCCTGAACACGGCTTACTAGATTTTAATGGTTTTATATGGACATTTTCCTTGAATTAATATAGTAAGCTCACTAGGAATTTAGAATAAATCTTGGGTACACAAACACACTAAACATATATGGACACTCAAAACAATTAGCTTGATGTAAAAATAAAATTTTTTAAAAGAGCTCCATAAAGATGTGGGAAGGAGAGGCTAATGAAAAACACTTACATGTTATCAGCACTAGACTAACTAATTTTCAGAAGCTCTTACCTACGTTGTCATTTTCTCGTGGGTCACCAGTGAAAATTGACTTCTCTGAAGCTTTCTTCTTTCTCCTTCATCTTTCCATCTGCCCCCTCTTCTTTATCCTCTTCCTTCCCTTCTCCCTCTCCTCTTCCACTCTCTAACCTCTTTTTTCTCCTCTCTTCCCTCCTCCTTCTCAGCCTCCTCCTTTCCTTCTTCCCCTTCTCTTCTCTCTTGCTTCCTCCTCCTCTACCTACTCCTCCTCCTCATTCCCCTCCTCCTGTTTGCCTTCCTTCCCCTCCTCCTCCACCTCCTAACCTTTTCAGTCTCCTTTCTCACTTCCCTTTCATCAGCCTCCACCTTATGTCCTTCCCTCATCCTCACTCTCTTCTTTCCCTCATCATTACTTACCTCCTCCTCATTGTCTTAGTCTTACCTTTGTTTCTTAGTCTGTTCAAGTTAAAGTGAGTCCCTTTTGCTTTGGTATTCTTCCTAATTATTGAGAAATTCATTAAGAATTAAGAATACTTCTTCAACTAATCCAACAAGTTCTATTTGATGTTTCTGAAAATGTGTTTATGACATCACAGTGTATCACTTTATAATTATTTGCAAAAGAACAAAAGTGGAAGGAATAAAATTTGAAGAACAAAGAGAAAAACAATACCAGACTCCACTAGCACATAAAATATTTGCAGATAAGTAGCTCTTAATCTACAGAAAATATAACCATGTGTTTAAAAAAAGCATTTGTTTTTAAGAAATACAAATCTCAGTCTTTCAATTGCTCTCCAAATCTAATTACAGCAAAAACCTACTCATCACTCATTTTATTTATTTTTTTATGTTCAAGATTTTATTTGAATTCAAATTAGTTAACATACAGCATAAAACATAGTATTGATTTCTGGATTGGAATTTAGTGATTTGGCACTTTCACCTAACACCCAGGGCTCATCCCAGCAAGGGCCCTCCATAATGCCCATCATCAGTTTAGATCATCCTTCCACCCACTCTCCTCCAGCAACCGTTAGTTTGTTCTTTATATTTCAGAGTCTCTTATGGTTTGCTTCCCACTCTGCTTCTATCCTATTTTATTTTTCCTTCCCTTCCCCTGATGGTGTTCCCTTCCTCTTCTGATTGACCTATTTCACTTAGCATAATATACTCTAGTTCCATCCTCGTGATTGCAAATGGCAAGACTTAATTCTTTTTGATGGCTGAATAATATTCCATTGCATGGATTTACCACTGTTTCTTTATCCATTCATCAATCAATGGACATTTGGACTCTTCTCATAAATTGGCTATTGTTTATCATTCTGCTGTAAACATTGGGGTGCATGTGCCCCTTCGATTCCGTATTTTTTTGTATCTTTTGTGTAAATACCTAGTTGTGCAATTGCGGAATTGTAGGGTAGTTCAATTTTTAACTTCTTTGAGACACCTCCATCTTCTGTTTCACAGTGGCTATACCAGCCTGCATTCCCACCAACAGTGTAAGAGGGTTCCCCTTTCTCCACATCCTTGCCAGCATCTGTAGGTTCCTGAATTGTCAATTTTAGCCATTCTGACAGGTGTGAGGTGGTATCTCATTGTAGTTTGGATATGTATTTCCCTAGTGATGAGTTATGTTGAACATTTTTTAATCAGTCTCCTAGCCATTTGTGTGTCTTCTTTGGTGAAATATTTTTTCATGTCTTCTGCTCATTTCTTCACTGGATTGTTTGTTTGGGGGATGTGGACTTTGATAAGTGTTTTGTACAGTTTGGACACTAGTGTTTTATCTGACATGTCATTTGCAAATATCTTCTCCCATTCTGTAGGTGGCCTTTTAAGTTGATTGATTGTTTCCTTCACTGAGCAGGAACATTTTATCTTGAAGAAGTCCCAATAGTTCATTTTTGCTTTAGTTTCCCTCTACTCTGGTGACAGGTCTAGTGAGAAGTTGCTCTGGCTGATGCCAAAGATTTCCTCCTGAGTTCTCCTCTAGGATTTTGATGGTTTCCTGTCTCAGTTTAGGTCTTTCGTCCATTTGGAATATTCTTGGGTGTATGGTGTAAGAATGTGGTCTAGGTTCATTCTTCTGCACGTTGCTTTCCAAGTTTCCCAACATCGTTTGTTGAAGAGACAGTCTTTTGTCCATTGGACATTCCTTCCTGCTTTGTTGAAGATCAGTTGACCAAATTAGTGAGCATCCGATTCTGGGTCCTCTATTCTGTTCTGATCTATGTGTCTATTTTTCTGCCAGTACCATACAGTCTTGATGATTACAGCTTTTTAATACAGCTTGAAATCCGGAATTGTGATGCCTCCCACTTTGTTTGCTTTTGCAACATTACTTCCTACCCCTACTTTCTTGAGCGTTTTTATCAAGAAAGAATACAATATTTTGTCAAATGCCTTTGCTGCATCTATGGGGGGGGGATCATAGAATTCTTATCCTTTCTTTTATTAATGTGGTGTATCATGTTGACTGATTTGTGAATATTGAACCACCCTTACATCCCAGAAATAAATCCCACTTACTGGATCATGCTGAATAATTCTTTCAGTGTACTGTTGGATTCGATATGCTAGTATCTTGTTGAGGTTTTTTTCACCCGTATTCATCAAGGATTCTGGTCTGTATTTCTGCTTTTGGGTGGGGTCGTTGCCTGGTTTTGGAATCATGGTAAAGCTGTTTTCATTGAATGATTTTGGATGTTTTCCTTCCATTTCTATTGTTTGGAACAGCTTCATAAGACTAGGTATTCATTCCTTTGCAAATGTTTGGTAGAAGTCCCCTGGGCATCCATCTTGCTCTGGACTCTTGAGAGAGATTTTTGGTGACTGACTCAATTTCGTTGCTGGTTATACATCTGTTCAAATTTTCTATTTCTTCCCACTTCAGTTCCAGTATTTTATATGTTGTTAGAAATGTATCCAGTTCTTCAAGATTGCCCAATTTGTTGGCATACAATTGCTCATAATATTCTCTTATAATTGTGCTACTGTGGTGTTGGTTGTGATCTTTCCTCTTTCCTTCGTGATTTTACTTATTTGGGTCCTATCTCTTTTATTTTTGATAATTCTGGCTACGGGTTTGTCAGTTTTATTAATTCTCTCACAGAACCAGTGTTTAGATTTGTTGATCAGTTCTACTGGATTTTTATTGTTTCTACATCATTTATTTCTGTTCTAATCCTTATTCTTTCCCTTCCTCTGCTGGTTTTGGACTTTATGTGCTGTTCTTCTTTCAGCTCCTTCAGGTGTAATGTTAGGTTGTGTGTTTGAGACTTTTCTTACTTCTTCAGGAAGGCCTGAATTGCTATATATTTCTCTCTTATGATCAGCTTCGTGGCATACCAAAGTTTTGGGACTGCCATATTTTCATTTTCATTTGCTTCCGTGTATATTTTTATTTCATCTTTAGGTTCCTAGCTAACCCATCCTATCTTTAGGAAGATGTTCTTTATCTTCCATGTGTTTGTGGTCTTTCCAATTTTTTTTCTTGTGGTTGGTTTCCAGTTTCATAGTATTGTGGCCTGAAAGTTTGCATGTATGATCTCAATCGTTTTTTGTACTAGTTGAGGTCTAATTTGTGACCCAGTATGGGATCTATTCTGGAGAATGTTCCATGTACACTCGAAAAGAATGTGTATTTGCTGCTCTAGGAAAATGCTCTGAATATATCTGTTAAGTCCATCAAGTTCAGTGTGTCCTTCAAAGCCATTGTATCCTCGTTGATCTCTTCACTCACTTTAAAGATGTCATTAAACAAACAACAAGAAAGAACTAGTGTGTCAGTTACTAAGACTTTGTCTTCATTTTGTTTAATCCCAATTATGACAGCTTAGTGCATTGTGACCTTCAGTTTGGAATTATATAATGAAGGTGTTCATTATTATTTTTTCTTTTTTCCCAGGGAGCTGATTCATCTGAAGAGGTAAGACACTGTCATGTAACTGGTAAGCTTGATAAGTAAGCATGTATTAACATTTTAATCTGTTCTGCTTTTAACAGAAAGCTCTATCTTCTTTTTTTTTTTATTTTTTTTCAACGTTTATTTATTTATTTATTTTTTATTTATTTTATTTATTTTTTCAACGTTTATTTTTAATTTTTTTTTCAACGTTTATTTATTTTTATTATTTATTCAGCTATTTATTTTATAGCTGAAAATTTAATGATATTAAGTATAATATATGCCTCATGGAGTATAGAGGCTGCTAAAAACACATATGAGGTGGTAAATCTCCACTTTCTGATGCTTTGGGACAGTGATGAAGTCATTAGCTTAAGTTAATGGACCATGTTAAATAAGAGAGAAAACTTCATTCACTTAACATTTTTTAAAAACTTTATTTCTTTATTTTGTGAGGGAGAGTGAATGTGAGTGGGGGGATGGCAGAGGGAGACCTAGAGAGAGAATCCCAAGGTAACAGCACCAACCCTGATGTGGGGCTAAAGGTAAGGAACTTGAGATCATGACCGAAGCAAAAATCAAGAGTCAGACGCTCAACCTACTGAGCCACCCAGGCGTCCTTAACATTTTTTTAAATGAATGCAACATTGATATCCTTTATTATTTTGACATGTCATATCAGTGTGATCAGGTCTCAGAAATACTTAGTACTGTAGTAAATAGATCAGTTTAAAATGGCACCAAACAAAAAGAATCAGAAGGAGAGATGAGGGATATTTCATTTAATAGAAGTTTGTAAGGGACTTCTAAGAGATAGTAAGCTTCTTATGACTCAAGAATCAAAAGAGCTCTACCTGACCTGGTATCAGTAACTTCTTTCTCTTTGGAATATTCAAGGATGGGCAAAGTAGGAACTTGGAGGTACTATTATAAAGAATACAGAAACCTTTTGTAAGTGATCGGCTGTAATCAAGGCCCCTGCATGTATTATTATAAACTGACAAAATTGTCAGCAACAGTAAAAATGTGAATCCTTGATCATTTTTACCTTCTTTCAACATTTCCCTCTTAAAAAAGTGAAAACCTATGCCCAAGTTTTAAAGAACAATGAAGTAGATGATACATAAGTTCCTACCAACTTTAACTTTAATCAAAATTTTGAATGAAAATTATTGTGAAATATTTGCACTGTCATTGTCTCAATTCTCTGCTATTGTCCATTTCCTTTTCCTTGCATACAGGGGAGGTATTTCCCACAATTTCCAAAAGCAGGACAACTTTATTTTCAACGTTTCCCAGCTCCATATCCATAGGAAATCCCTTTTCCATTACATTCCAGAGGTAAGCTGGGTTTAGTTACATTTGATATTCTCCAGAGGTATCAATGGTGACATTAAAACAAGAGAAAACAAAAGCAAAGTTTTAAGTCAAAAGCAGTCCCAGTTTAGGAAATGCAGTAGCTCTCCTAAGGATAATTGCTTATTTAAATGTTTCCAAAAGAAAACTCCTGTCCTGGTATGGTTAAGGAGTCGGGGTTAGGGCTGGGAATACCATTGCTTGCCTCTGGTTCCAAACACTACTGTTTTATGACCTTGAACTATTCCTAATTTTTTCTAGACTTCATTTTCTCTAGGACAAAATGTGATTGTGATGACACTTAAACCAATTCATAGAAGTTGTGAGACTATTAAAAGACATATTACATAAAAGACCTTGATCAGATTTGTAACTGCAGGCTGCAAATTCATTTAATCTATTTTTCAATAATGACTCACTGGTTTTTAATTCCCCAAAGTACTAAGAAATGTAATCCCTTAGGATACAATTAGTTTGGCATAGAGATCTAAAGACATAGTGTGGCAGGATTTTCGCACAAAAGTTGTGACACCTAGGCTTTTCTCTCCAGGAAGCAACTTTATTAGTGCCGGCACTACTCAGTCGGGTTTGTACCCGAAGAATTGAGCCCCAACACCACATGGCATAGTGTTGCATGCACTTTTTTATTTTTTTGGTTTCCCGTCCATGGTAACACACAAACATGTAGTCTGATTAAATGGTCTCAAGGTTGTGAGGGATAGTCACTTATGCACATCTCCAGGTTGCCTTGAGGGTTTTTTGTTTGTTTTTTTTTTTTGTTTGTTTTTGTTTTTTTGTTTGTTTGTTTGTTTGTTTTGTTTGTTTTAGGGAGGGGACCCTACAACAATAGAAATAAAGAAGCTCTTTCAGAGATAAGAAACAATTGCAAATAAATACAACTCCTTGTATAATCATATGCGAACATACGGGGGTCATACTGAAATTCGTGTTCATGCAGGCATAGGCTGTTACTTGACCACAAAAGGATCATACAGTGAGACAGCCACTGAAAATATAAATACCATTAGCCAGATTCTCTGTACTCCACAGCTTACTATTTAGTTTTAAAAATGAATGTATAAACAATCTTCAGTCAGAATATCACTTCATAAAGAAGTGAGGTGACTGCATGTGCATTTAAGACTATGTTACCAGCAGGTCTATGGCAGCTGGAGAGAGAGGAATCTAGAAAGACAATGAAGAAGGCCACTGAGAAACTACCAAAATAATTTAGGACAAGATATAAGAGCTTGAGGGAGAAAAAAAAAAAAAACTAATAGAGATGGTAGCAATTTACTCTAAAGCAGAGTCTGATTATATAAGTACTTGAGAACAATTCTAGTCAGCTTTTCTCTGCGGATGATTTTAATCAAGGCCCAGTTTTTGGTAAGGGATCTTGTGTCATGTCAAATCAAAGCAAACCCAAACTTAGTTAAGGAAAGACTTTATTCGGAACGGAACCCATAGCCTAAATGGGGAGAATGCTTAAATCTCAGAAATCTGCCAAAGTGTCTCAAAATCCAACAGAGAAACCTTTTCTTTCACTGCCTAAAAAGAAGTAAGCAAAGATCAGCAGAAACTATTGAGGGGAGCTTGGGCAAGCAGGGGAAACCAGTAGGATCTGAGAGAAAGTGTGCACTGTGGTTAGCTGATTCTCAGGGTAAGTTGATAGGGGGGCACACTCCATCCTTACTGCTTCTTCAGACTTGGGCTAAACAGAGCTCAGAGCCTATAGGAAGGAGAGAAGCCTCTTAAGCCTCTAATCCAGACCAAGCAACGAGTAACAAATGGGCAACTGTGAACACCTGGTCAGTCGCAGAGGAATATATTTAGATACAAGTCAAAAAAGAAGAAAGCATAAGGGTATTAGCAATGACTTGATCTGTAGTTCAAATTTAATAAAAAGAATGTTTTCTCTTTATCCACAGGCTTGGTGGAAAGTCCTATTTGCTGTCTTTCATGAGGATTCTTCCTATTCAAAAGTCCTTTACCCACCTAGCAAAATTTTGTAGCCCGGGTATAATGAATACACCCAAAGTACTTTTAAAATCATGTGAAAAGTAATTAAAACACTACAGTTTTACTTTTATTATGGTATGTAGTATATCAGAATTTAAAAATAATGGAGCCATCAGTAAATTCTGGCTTTTCAAAATAAAAAAGAAGTCCAATCAAATAGTGTTACAACATGACCTGAGATCAATGTTCAATATTTTTAAAGCAAAAGTAATGGTAGTCTCTGAACTCTTTGAAATTTCCTTTTTTTTTTCTGTGTTAATTGCATTATAAAATTGGTCTAAAAACTCATCACCCATAATAAATTGATTTATCAAGCATGTACTGGTTCTCCCATTGTATTTGGTTCCATGGGTTGCCATAACAGATTTTCAAAACTCGTGGCTAAAAACAACAGAAATTTATGCTCTCATAGAACTGTTGGAAAAGACTTGCTCTTTCTGACAGGGTAAAATCTTTCCTCAACACTACGTACTTTCTAGCAACTTACTGGCAATCCTAAAATTCCATGGTTTGTAAATTCATGATTTCAATCTGTTTCTCTTATCTCAAATCTATCTTCTCTCTCTCTCTCTCTCTCTCTCTCTCTCTCTCTCTATATATATATATATATATATATATATATATCTTTATAAGAATACATATATATATGTATACATAAGAATATATATATATATCTTCTTATAAAGACAGCAGTCAAATGGATAGCAGTCAAATTTAGTGCCCACTCCACTCTAGTGTGAACTTCTCCCAAATAATTACATCCATAGCAGCACATATTTCCAAATAAGGTCACATTCTGAGTTACTGGGGTAAGGATTTCAGTATATTGTTGGTGGGAGAGACACACTGAACTTTTTCCACCTATCTTTATTTTGATTCCCAGTATAATTTTACTGCAACTATTATATGCCAAAACTCATAATATTCTTTACCATCTCAACATTTCCAGAGAATGACAAGCAGTTATTTCATAACTTTCTGGGACAATAATTATGGAAGAAAGTAGTTTATGACATAGCAATTCATGACATACCTGGGTGGTTATTTAAGGAGCATGAAAATCATCTAAGCAATCTCATTTTAGCCTTGAAATGCTCTCTGCTAGAGGACTTTCCAGTTCATGCAACCTGCATGAAATCACTGGGATACTATTCAAAATCTTGCCTTTCATTTAAAACATACTCACAAGGGAAACTAATGAGCAAGCCACTTTAGCAAGTGGCTGGAAAGATCATCTCAGCTGTGCAATGGTTGTAAATATTGACAACTTAAAGTTTACAAATTACACTGAATGACAATATTTTGCTGCAACATTTTACTCACCAAAATTCATGGATACAGGGCTTCTGTTCCAGAGAAAACCAGCCCAGACTAAAAGGCCAATCCCCAAACCCGATAGGGTTGCACACAGCAGAGAGAGGTGTGAAGGGACCGGAGATATTTGAAAGGAGCAAAAAAGAGGGTGCTGAGACTCAGAAGCTGAGGAAAGAAGCAGAGACGAAAGGAAGTTGGTAGAATGTTGAGTTGGGTGTGTTATGGGCCTTTTGGCCCTCCACCTTACACACTTTGGTGTGTAAGAGACTTCTGAAATTTAACGGATACCAAAGAGCTCTTTGGTGTTCTCCTCCTTGAATCTTAGTGATTTTCACCTTGTCCTTATACAGAATCTAACCTGAATGAAACCAGTGATTTTTGTCCCCTCTGCCTTTCACTCTTTACATATACCCAATGTATATCTGGTAGGTTGTCCCTGTAACACACACGCGTGCGCACACACACACACACGCGCACGCGCACACTATATACACCCAGTATTTGTGACCACAATGAAAATGTGACTTATACAGTAGATCAAGTGCAGTGTGACTCCAATGACATATGTCTCAGTTACACAATGAATGAATTGGGCATCTAGAAATAACTCTGCTTTGTGGTTTTCTTTGAAAGAGGGCACTTTCAAGTATGAGCCTTAAAGAACCTGATCAGTGTGGCCTACCTCTCCTGTAGATAACCTTACATGGACATATTTTTTTCATGTTTCAATTATGGCTCTCATCTCCTGGTGACATGATTCTGGCCAAGGAATTAAGCCTGTCTGAACCCTATTTTCTCTTGTGTGATGACAACTTAAAGGTGTTGCTGGAGAATTAACGTAATAACGAATGTAAGGCACATATGCACAGTCTGACAAAGAACAAAAGCTTAAAAATGGCAGTAGATGTGTGGTAAGAACAGTTTCTATACTTGAGATTATCACTTTCTATGCTTTCCCAGAAGTTATTTTATTAAATCTGTACCCAATCCTGCTGAAGTAGTATGATTACATCCAGAGAAAGAATCCAGCACTGAACAGAATTAAGTTACTCATCCCAAATTGCACAGTAGGTATATTGTTAGAGAAAAAAAATCAATATTTGGGTCCGTTGGATTCCAAAGCCCAGGCTATTTATAATACCCCCACACCACCTGTATTAGTTTCCTATGGCAGCTGCAACAAATTACCGCTAATCTAGGGGCTTAAAACAATACAAACTTATTTTTTATTTTTAAAACCATTTCACTGAGATAGAGTTTGAGATGCAAAAGCGGTACACATTTAATGTATACAACTGGATGAGTTTGGGGATAAGTACACACCCAGGAAACCATCACCACTATGAAAATCAGAGACCTATCTATTGCCTCCCATTTTCTCCCACCCCCTTCATCATTTATTGCGATTATAATTTTGTGTGCATGTGTGTGGTAAGAACACTTAGCATAAGATCTAATCACTTAGCAAATTGGAAGTATGCTGTACAGTTTGGTGACTATAGATACTCTGCTACCCTGCACAGGAAGTCTCCAGAACTTGCTTATCAGGCAGGACCACAACAGTGCTTTTTGAGCATCACGTTCCTATTGCCCCAACACCAGGCCCTGGAACCACCATTCTACCCTATGCTTCTGTAAGTTTGACTCTTTAGATTCTCCAAATAAGTGACGCCACACAATGCTTATCTTTCTAAGCATTTCTAAGCATTTCTAAGGTCTGGCTTATTGCATTGAGCATAATATCTTTCAGGACCACCCATGTTCCCCCAAATGGCATGATTTCATTAAAAAAAGCGGAATATTATCCCAGTGTGTGTATATACTCCATATTCTTTCTGTATTCATCCATCAAGGCACTTCTATTTCCACATCTTGCTATTGTGGCTGCTGCTGCACAATCATGCTACAATGAACATGGGAATGTAGGTGTCTCTTTGAGATCCTGATTTCAGTTGCTTTGGATAAATAGCCAAAGTGGAATTCCTAGATCATGTGATAATTCTAGTTTTTTAGTAGATCAACCACACTGTTTCATTGAGGTATAAATCAAATACTGCATCATATTAATTTCAAGTCAATGTCAATGGGATTGCAAGATCTAATGGCAGTTTTAGTTTTAACTTTTTGAGGAACCTCCCTACTGTTTTCTGTAATAGCTGTGCAATTTACATTGTACACCTTTTCTCCACAGTTCCCTTTTCTCCTCATCCTCACCAACACTTGTTATCTTTTTTTTTTTTTTTTTTTACAATAGTCCTTCTAAAGAGAACTTTACAAGGATAGTCTTCCTTTTCATCTCACACCCTTTGTGGTGATGTTGCCTTATATGTTCAGTTTTCTATGTTTTGCAGACTGTCCTATATGTTGTTATTTTTTTAAAAAAATACATTTACCCTTTATAGAGTTTTAAGACGTAAGTATTTTTTTTTTATTTTTTTATTTTTTATTTTTAAAAAAATTTTTTTTTCAACGTTTATTTATTTTTGGGACAGAGAGAGACAGAGCATGAACGGGGGAGGGGCAGAGAGAGAGGGAGACACAGAATTGGAAACAGGCTCCAGGCTCTGAGCCATCAGCCCAGAGCCTGACGCGGGACTCGAACTCACGGACTGCGAGATCGTGACCTGGCTGAAGTCGGACGCTTAACCGACTGCGCCACCCAGGCGCCCCTAAGATGTAAGTATTAAGGCGATTCATATTTACCCTATTTCTATCATTTCTAATGTGCTTCCTTTGAGTAGTTTACAGATTTCCAGGTGTTATTAATTCTACCTGTAGGGATTTCCTTTCATATTTCTTACAAAGTAAGCCAGCTGTCATTGATTTTTCACCTTTGGGAGTATGAAAGATTTATCGTATCTTCACTTCAAAGTATAATTTCAGGTCACCTGGGTGGCTTAGTAGGTTGAGCATGTGACTCTTGATCCCAAGGTCATGGGATTGAGTGCTATTTATTTGACAGATATATTTTCAGTGCTTAAAAAGTTTTCCTATTCTCTTTTCCTTCTATTATTTTTTTCAAAATTAAGTCAGTTGTCATTTGCATCTTTGCAGCTCTGGCTACTTAAGATGTTCTCTTTATAACTGCTTTTAAGCAATTTGATTATGTTGTTTGATGTACATTTTTCTTTTTTCTTTTTCTTTTTTTTATTTTTATTTATTTATTTTTTTTTTAATATATGAAATTTATTGTCAAATTGATTTCCATACAACACCCAGTGCTCATCCCAAAAGGTGCCCTCCTCAATGCCCATCACCCACCCTCCCCTCCCTCCCACCCCACATCGACCCTCAGTTTGTTCTCAGTTTTTAACAGTCTCTTATGCTTTGGCTGTCTCCCACTCTAACCTCGTTGTTTTTTTTTTCCTTCCCCTCCCCCATGGGTTTCTGTTAAGTTTCTCAGGATCCACATAAGAGTGAAACCATATGGTATCTGTCTTTCTCTGTATGGCTTATTTCACTTAGCATCACACTCTCCAGTTCCATCCACGTTGCTACAAAAGGCCATATTTCATTTTTTCTCATTGACACGTAGTATTCCATTGTGTATATAAACCACAATTTCTTTATCCATTTTTTTTTTTAAGTTTTTTTTTTTTTTTTAATTTTTTTTTTCGACATTTATTTATTTTTGGGACAGAGAGAGGCAGAGCATGAATGGGGGAGGGGCAGAGAGAGAGGGAGACACAGAATCGGAAACAGGCTCCAGGCTCTGAGCCATCAGCCCAGAGCCCGACGCGGGGCTCGAACTCACAGACCGCGAGATCGTGACCTGGCTGAAGTCGGACGCTCAACCGACTGTGCCACCCAGGCGCCCCTCTTTATCCATTTTGATGTACATTTTTCATGTTCTCTCACCTGCCATTTTGTTGAGCTTCTTAATCTATGGTATCAAACTTTCCTAATATTTAGAAAATGTCAGCCATTTATTTATTCAAATATTGTTCCTTTTCCTCTTTGTTACAATTACATATGTATTCACAAACGGTTTCCCCAGAGATATTTCAAGGGACTGTTTTTTCTTTTGGCACTTTCTTTTACCATGTTATTTTGGATACTTTTTTGCTATATATTCAAGTTCCTGACTCTTTTCATTTACACATGCTACTACCTACATTCAGTGTACTTTTCATCTTACCATCATGTGTTTCGAATACGCTCAGGATTTCCTCTACTTAAACACATCAAATACAGTTACACCAAGATTCTTAATAGGCTTGTTTGCCAATTCCATCTTATTTGTCACTGCTGAGTCTGTTTATATCAATGTAAACTTCTCTTCATTGTGAGTCATATATTTCTTCTTTGCTCCATGCCACGTAAATTTGACTGGATGCCAAGCATTGAATTTTGCCTTTTTGAGAGGGGTGCTGAATATTTTTTTTATTCCTTTGAATGTTATTGATTTATGTTGTGGGTCACAATGAAGCTACCTGTAAACAATTTTTCACCGTAGAGGCTTGCTTTTAAGCTTTATTAGACAATCGAGGCAATTAGAGGCTTTCATTTCCAGATAAATTTACACTTCTATTAAAGCATGCTACCAATGACAGGTGCTTTACAGGCTATTTCCACCCTGGCTGTAGCTAACCTGGTCTATCATAGTCCCGTTTGAGTTCAAGGGATTCAAGGGATTGCACAACATGCTCCTTTGTGATGTACAGCCCCCAGCCTCATGGGGTTTCCTCACATGTATTTGCCCTCGTGAAAACTCAGTAGAAGAATGAGAGCAACCCTCTGTAGATGTCCAGAAGTCTTTTCTCTGGGCAGTCCTCTCCAGCCTTTGAAATGCTCTCCTTCTCAGTATTCTGTTACATCAAGTGCAGTCCTTTCCTCCAGCAATCTCAACAACTTCCTCTCCACTGAGGGGAATTGCCTATTGCTTTAAAGCCCCAAATTCTTGTGCCACAGTTTGTAAATTCTTTCCAGGTGATGAACTGGGTTAATCACAGGACTTATCTGGCTTTTCTCTCTCTTCCTGGGGATTATATTTTCCTTTCCTGTAGTATAAAGTCTTAAAATTGTTGTATCATATATTTTGAGGGTTTTTTTTTTTGTTCTTTAAAGCAAGAAGATGAATCTAGTCCCTGATACACAATTATGGCCAGCAGCTAAATGATGGAGTAAAACTCTTTTAAAGTCATTGTGATGCCTCCACATCCTGTAGTTCCTGGCCATATGGCTTCTCTAAACTCATCCACCAAGTATTCTCAACTCCAGCTGCACTGTTCTATTTGTTGTAGTTTTTAAGAGTACCAGGCATGCTCCCCTTCCACGGCCTGGAGTGGAGTCTCTTCTCCCAGCTATGTCTATAGTATACTTCTTATGTTCTTGAGTTGTTACTCTCCTGCTCAGGAAGGCATTTCCTGGCCACACTATCTAATACTGAAAAGCCTTCCCTCCCAAATTTCTTAACTCCCTTCTCCAAATCAATTTTCTCTTAGTGTATATCACAATCAGACCAACCACCTATTATTTAATTATCATGTTTGTTATGTCTCTTTCCAGTTACAGTATAACTTCCCTGAAGTCTAAGATTTTTGCTGCTTGTCTGCATGGTCTATTCTAAGTGTGTATTGGAGCTCCCAGCACATATTAGCTCTCAATAATTATTTGTTAAAGTGTGGGGAATAAGTTTAGGAATTCCCTGAGCTTGCACCAGTGGGTTGACAAAGCTTAGAGCAGAAAGCGGCCACAGGGCAAAAGCGACCCCAGTGTAGAAAAAAAGCATAGATCAGGAAGCCATTTCCATAAGATGAAAGCATTGGACAATAGGTAAACAGGTAAACAGGGTGAAAGACCAAAAACAGGTAAACAGGGTGTAAGACCATGGCAGCAGGGTGAAATTGCCCCGAACTAGTTAGCAAAACAAACAAACAAAAAAACAAGTGCCTTGTTGACCCTGAGGTAGCATGTTCTGTCTTATCCTCTAGGCAAGTTAAGATAAACAGACAAGGTGCCTACTGCCTACCATAAACAGCCATCTGCTCAGTGCCTTGATTTTGTTTTGTATTGACCCAAATCCCTCACACTGCATAGCATCAAAACCCCATTCTCTCACACACTTGTGTTAATGATCACTGTTTCATTGTCTCTTTCTGCACATCCATCACACTTATAAGCCTTCTGATCCTAATAAGTACAGAGCAAGGACGCTTACTCAGGGCTCTTGTCTCCTCCTAGCTATCAACCTCTCTCATATTCAATTCTTCATCTGCTCTCTTGCTGGACAAAAGAGAACTCCAGACTCAAAGTCTGCGACCTTAAATGAACTACAGTTACATATCAGCATCAATGTTATATTTATATGTATATATTATTTTTATTAAATAGAAGAAATTTGCACAAGAAATATAAGGATTTGTGTTTCTGTGATATTTGGAGAGTAATTTCAAAGTTGTATTCAAACGGTACCTCGGCGGTTCAGTCTGTTAAGCATCTGACTCTTGGTTTCTGCTCAGGTCATGACTTCATGGTTCATGGGCTTGAGGCCCACAATGAGCTCCATGCTGACAGTGTGGAACCTGCTTGGGATTCTCTCTGTCCTCCCTCTGCTCCTCCTGCTCTCCCTCTCTCTCTCATTCTCTCTCTGTATCTCTCAAATAAAGAAATAACCTGTAAAATAAATAAATAAGGGGGCACCTGGGTGTCTCAGTCAGTTAAGCATCCGACTTTAGCTCAGGTCATGATCTCACACTCTGTGAGTCAAGCCCTGCATCATGCTCTGAGCTGACAGCCCAGAGCCTGGAGCCTCCTTCAGATTCTGTGTCTCCCTCTCTCTCTGCCCCTCCCCTGCTCATGTTCTGTCTCTCTCTCTCTCTCTCAAAAATAAATAAAAACTTTAAAAACATTTTTTAAATAAATAAATAAGTGTTTCTAGTTTTAAGAACAAAACAAAATAAAAAGGTGTGTTCAATTTTGAGTTTGATCTGAAAGAACACATAGGAAGTTATCATGTATTGCCACAGAAAATGTGAGCGGGCACCTTGGTCAGAGACAAAATGTGGAGTCACAGAGATGTGAACATCCATGGTGACCTCAGGAAAAGGGTCAATGACACTCAACAAGGAGCAAGAATTGAGGCCACAGATATCTACTGTGCAAAATTCAGATGGCCTTGAAGATGATTAGAACAATCTTCAGTATTACCTTAGACATGATAAGAAGCCAGAGAAATGTTTTAGGCAGTTAACTTACCTGAAATATCTATTATTTTAAAAAGTTTTGTGAGGGCGTTGTGGGACATAGATTTTGGAAATGGCTGATAAAAAGTTGGAGACCTGTTTGAAACTAGAGGGGACTGACTGTGCGGGAGATGATGAGATGTCCGGTGCAGAGGCAGCGGACTGGGAAGTTAGTGAGAAGAAGCTGCACATATGTCATCTTTCAAGAGGCTGGGGGGTCAGTGTAAAGAGTGAATTAGTGGTGTGACTCCTGGGAGCACAAATTGAAGAGTTGGCATCAGAGACCAGAGAGAACTCAAGAACATTGTAGACTAAGGGGATGATCAAATGCAAACAAAGGAAGTGAAGATATAGGAGAAAGAAGTTACCCACATGAAAAGGTCTTAGAGGAAAAACGACAAGTACATGTGCATTCATAGTAATTTGTAAGTCAGAGAAAAAGTAAAGTTCATTGGCGTTTAAAGAAATGAAAAAGCATGGTTGCATGATCTCTAGTCTCTTTGAAATTTAAAGTATCAAATACGAGTCAGAAAGGTGGCTGAAAAAGCAAGCAAGGCCAGCTGTAAAAATAAAGAATTTACTGAATACTACAACATGCCAGGTGTCAGGGCACGTGCTGGAACTACAAAGATGGTTTAGTCAGGTTTCCTCCACTCTGGATGGAAAAGTGATTCAATGAAATAGTTTCATACAATGCAATGTAATTGACTGACAGCAACAAAGAAAATGGAAAATCAAACACAATTTTTTGAGGCCAAAAATTATGACTTTAGGAGAAATCATTTCTCAGTGGCAGCTAAGTACCATATACTCTAATTGTTCTTTATTGTTTACAAGTATATGGTATGCATGATAAATTTTAGAAAAACTCTTGCAAAAAATACGTTAACATATTGAAGCTTAAACCTTTATTGTCAGCTAACCAGCAAATGGGGTTTCCTAATGTGACTAGTTCCTCAATAAACACAAATAATTACATATAGGCATTTGCACAAGAGTCTCATCCTGGTGGCACTTAGGCAGGGGCTATAATGTTGTGTTTGATTGGCCCGCACAATATTTCAAAAGTGTTAAACAGTTAGCAATATATGAAAATCAGATTCACATAAATATTCAACTCTTGTCCTAATGTTAAAAATTAGAAGACATGTCATGATTGGGGCATTAACTGTAGAAGTCAAAATAGTCTTCTGAGTATTAACTCTGCCTTTCACAAGAAGCTTGCACTCCTAGGGAAGCCATGGTCTCATTATATCTTATTTTCTTACACCTGGGCCTTTATTATACATTTTTAACACCTGCAATGAAAATGTTGTTTTATGAATTTGTAATCCGTTTTAGTCATTTCCATAGAAATATGTATCACTTCATACACATTAGTGCCAAGTTGTAAAATCATTACATTAGATTAGACAATATTATTATTTTTATTATGATGATAGCGTTTTTATAGAAGCAAAATCCAGAGAGACAAAGAAAAAATTCATTCCAGAATTTTTTTCCAGGGTATTTGACAGCTGGAAAAGCATTAGAGAACTATTTTTTTGTCGAAAACACCACATTCTTATGCAGCAAAGGAGGTGCCAGGAGAAAAGGAAAAAAAAAAAAAAAAGAAATTTGTTTGAATCAACAAACTAATTCATAGCAGAGGAAGGCCACATACAAAATACAGATTATCATTGTAGATTACAACATCCTCATTTCCTGCTATCATGCTCTAAATCAAAGTGTGTGAACACATTCCTTGGAATCTGCGGGGGGAAAAATCGGAAGAAAAACAATTTCTAATCAGAGGGACTTCTTAGAATTCAACTGGCTTTTTAAGGATTTTGAACCACAAAATTAACATATCATGGAGGAACAACATTTAAATAGTACTGACATAACCCATCAGAGATCATTCCCTGCCTGGTCCTCTGGTCTTCCATTTGGGGAGCAAGGTAATGTTTATATATGTTCTTTCTCTCCTATGATGGCCTAGTAAAAGATATTTCAAACATATTAAAAAACATTTAAGTACTTATAAAAAGTTATAATTTTGAGGAATTTTCTTTTAATTAATACAAGCTAATCATTTATCTTCTTTTTAGTTTTTTGGGGTTTTTTTTGTTTTGTTTTGTTTGAAATTAGGGGCTCCTAGGTGTCTCAGTCAGTCGAGTATCTGACTCTTGATTTTGGCTCAGGTCGTGATCCCATGGTTGTGCGATCAAACCCAGTGTCAGGCTCTGTACTGGGCCTGGAGCCTGCTTAAGACTCTCTCTCTCTCTCTCTCTCTCTCTCTCTCAGTTTCTCTCTTTCTCTCTCCCTCTGCACTTCTCCATCAATTACTCTTCCTCTCTCTAAAATAAAACAAAATAATAAAGTAATTAATAAATAAATATGCAATTAATATGTAGACACTGCAATATTTCCTGTGACTCTCTATCTCATAAAGTGCAATGTTTCTTTCTGGAGGAAGGACCAAAGTACCAGGCTTCTAGATCGTCAGCAACTGATTATTTGGTGTGTAGTTCCGGGACCATATTTTTATTTAGAAATTGGAGATGATACAGAAAACACAAAGCTATTTTGAAGAATACATTGAATATTATACGGAGTCAGGCACAGTATTTGCTGTATAGCAGTTGTTGAATCCCTACAACTCTTTCAAATGTCCATCTAACATGTTAAATATATGTCTAATTAAGAACTCGCAGTTTTACATGTTTCATTTCTTTCACCTATGTGAAATACTATCTCTAAGAAAGAATGATATGCAAACAGATATATAAAATGCACCTATTTCATCAAAAGCAATGAACTATCCCTTACAATTTTATTTATTTTTAAAAAAAAATTTTTTTAACGTTTATTTATTTTTGAGACAGAGAGAGACAGAGCATGAATGGGGGGAGGGTCAGAGAGAGAGGGAGACACAGAATCGGAAGCAGGCTCCAGGCTCCGAGCTGTCAGCACAGAGCCCGACACGGGGCTCGAACTCGTGAACCACAAGATCATGACCTGAGCCGAAGTCGGACACTTAACCGACTGATCCACCCAGGCGCCCCAACCCCTTACAATTTTAAATAATCCTTTGGCAATGTGAAATATGTCTTCTGCATACCATATGGATGAAACATTATTTTTGTTTAGAAGAGAAAAATATCACATCAACTCTATGCCATTACTAATCAGTGTAAAGCCGAGAGGTTTTATATTATGGACTTGGAATTATTTTAATATTATACAATCCAGGATTAAGACAGATAATTTAGTACATGTACATATATGCCGTCTTCATTCACATAAGTATGGGTCACAAACGTTTTGAAGTTGTTTGGGTAAACATTAAAATTACTCTTCAAAGTAGATTTTAAATATGCAAACTATGATAAGTAAAATATATGGAAAATACAACAGAATAACCTTATTTTAATCTTTGCTTATTCACTTAATCACAGGGAAAAAACTCGAATCGGTCAAATACCTCATGGATTTGTTTGTAGCCATAGAATTAGAGAGTGAGCTGGCTGGAGGCAAACTTAGAGTCACAGTCCCATTTGTTGGATGCGGTCAATGAGACCTAGTGTTGTCCCAGGCTAGCGAACACTTGAGCAGCCAAGTCCAGGGTCAAGCTGGAACTAGGAGGACACCTGATGTCTAACCCAATCACTGCCACCTGCTACTTCTTAGGAGGGAGCCAGGCTGCATTTTGCCTCACCTGTATCTGATTTAAAAGAGTGCCTCTTGTGCTTTGTGTTTCTGATAGTTGGTCTTCACAAAAGGCCTGTCAGTGAGAATAATCCCTTGAACTGACTATGTCTGAATGAACCTTCCACATTTCGGCAAGCATGGCATTACATTATGTCTTGTTGATTGAGAACGACATAAATGGCTCTTCCAAAATAAACTGTGATACATTCATATTCACGAGCTCCTTAAAAGCATCTACTTTTAGTCCTCTTCGGTGCCCTTTCTCCATTACCTGGTGTAAAGATAATAATAGAACATGAAATGTCAGAGAATGTAATTTGTAGAAGCTGAAATCTTTTCTTGGTCTTCCATATACGTTTTTGCAGCCCCGAGTAACCATGAAGTTCCTCCTCTTTACCTGCCTTTTGGCTGTGGCTCTGGCAAAGCATGTAAGTAAGGATAATGGGACATATAATGGGATCCTTTCTTACTTAGATACATCAGAGTGACCTTTTTACTACACTCAGAAGATGCAGATGTGGGCAGCAATGGAAGAGAGGCTAAGGATGTAGCCCTTTAATGTATGACCGAGGATAGTACGGGCCTGCATTATGCGGACTGTGAAGAAGAACAAACCTTTATGAAGTGATTTCGCGATAATGACAAGGAAGCTATCGCCATAGGGAGGGAGGCATAAATTCCCCTGAATCCTATGTTGGCTAATTGATGGAATTTTCCAGAGGAGCTTTCTCCACTCCCTGGCATGTCTCTCAAATTGTAAGCAGGTCCCACCACTACAATTTGGAATTCGACAGTCAGCTGTCAATGAAATGACAGAATTTCACTATTCTTGATACAAGCAGTTGAGAAATCATGATGTGAAAATACAAAACAAGGACTAGTGACAGGGGACAGTTTGTACGTCTGGATTTGAGTGGAAACTTTGTAAATTATTCACCCAATGACCTAGCGAGAATACAATAGTAACATTCATGTCACAAAATAATGAGTATATCAGAGATAAAGCATGTGAAAGAGCTTCACAAACACAGATATACATACACATGTTTACGTATGTATTTTAGTATATATCATGCCGGTCTATCAGCATTATTCCCACACTGTTTCGGGGGAACTCACACGCCCACTTCCCTCCCACCCCAACATCAAACTGTGTGACAAGGGCAAGTTTCCTTGTGGTGCTCAGAGCCTTTGCCCTAACGTGTGTCCCCACATCCAGGAGACACATGCAGACAAGGATTTGTGCCTTCTTCCCTTTCTAGCCAATTTAAGAATAAATCTAAAGTGAGACCCTTATTTCTGATAAGAACAAGTTACTTCAAAAAACAACAAAAAGGCTTCAGTTATCAATACTGTATAGCATCAATGACCTCTTTGCTCTTAAACTCCACTAGACATAATCACCCTCCTGCTTTCCTTTCTACAGAGTCATTGGCCTTAATCATACCTCTTAATCCACAAGGTTACTAGGCTACAGTTTGGGAGGTGCCACTAGCCAGTACTAAATCAGGATATTCAAAAGGACTGTCACAGTTGTCCGGGCAACTTATAAGTAACAGTATCATGGTTTACTGATTGTATTTGGAACAATATTTTGAAGGAGGCCTGATTTCTATTCCCTATTTCCCTAGGTTACAAAGAAATTGTTTTAATCATTGCTATTGAACAGTAGAGGCAGAGAATCACCTTGGCATTTTAAATAAGCCATAAAAGTTAAATTTCTGTTTGTTTTTGTTATTTATATAGGAGCTAAAGCAGCTCTCCTCCAGTGAGGTAAGGCACATTATTGTGAAGACAATTCCTGGCACCTAGTAGCACATAACATGTACTGGGTTAATTATCCTCATTTTTGTGATCAATAACACTAGAGCTACGGAATCCTGAAAAACAAGAAGTGTAGTCATTGCTACAAAATTTGAAAAGAGTAAACCAAACTCTGTGCTTCCACTTATACTAGGATGAGATTTATACCTTTTTTTCATTTATTTCTCAAGCCACTATCCAATAATAGTAATAATAGCACAGGAGGAACAGTGAGCATTTTGCATGCCGTGAACGCAATGACAGGATCTATTTTATCCTCTTCTGCAGTAGGAGACTCCCGCACATTTGAATCCACATTAAGTGCTAATTTCTTAATTTTCTTGTTGCCCAGGGATACACAACATGTGCACAAAACTTCTTTAAAGTCACTCAAAGAATTACCCTGCTCCCTTGCTTTGTATTCCATTTCAAAAAGAGAGAAAAGAAAGAAAGAAAGAAAGAAAGAAAGAAAGAAAGAAAGAAAGAAAGAGAAATAAAAAGAAAGAAAGAGAGAAAAAGAAAGAAGAGAGAAAAGAACAAAAGGGAAGAAGGAAGGCAGAAAGAGAGGGAGAGAAAGAGAGAGAAAGAAAGAAGGGAAAGTGTTCTATGCAGAGGAGTAGTAAATTGTTTCTTCCCTGCTGTCGGTATTTGCAAAAATGTTGTAGTTGTGCAATCTTATAATACGAGAGTGCAGTATAAGTTACTTAACTAAAACATAATGAGCTAGGTATCTAAGGAGAAAAAAATTAGGTCAAATTCACTTTTTAATTCTGTCAAAGACTAATATTCTATCTTGACATCCTGGATAATGTATGTGAAAGGGTACTTTCTTAGGGAGGATAAGTAAAAATTCCGTAATTAAGGAATAAAAATTCATTATCAATTTCTTTTGCTAAGGAATCTGCCATCCTCTCTGAAGAAGTAAGTCAGAACTCTTGTCATTAAATACATTTCAAGTACTTTTTCATTTTCACATAGGCTCTGAAATAAACAGTATGTATTTTTTTTGCAGAAATATAGGCAGGACAATAATGTGGTCATCCAAACCAATCAGGTAAAAGTTATTCATTCATATCTTTTTGCTTGATGAATATGGTATCTTTTCTAACAATTATGTTCTTTTCACTTTTGCTCATATAAGTAGTGTTTGTTCACCTCTGAGTGTGAAATGGGTGATGTTTTCATGGTCTTATTTGTTGTGAAACTATGTGAAAAGGATTCCAGGGAAGCATTTGTGTTCCATTTGTGACCCAAGTTTTCAAAATGCCATTTTTCTACAGGGGTTCTTATATATGGTCCATCATGTTCCCTTCTCCGTCCCAATTCCGGACCTCATGACCATTATATTTTATAAGCATCACTTTCTGCCAAAAAATTCGATATAGAGATGATGGAGAAGCAACTCTCTCTTGAATCAAGATTAGATCAGCCCTGACTTTGGCTGCTCTCAAGGAGGACACTCGCTGCATTCCCATTAAGATAATAATCTTGATTTCAAATCTCATCATATTGTTTAGTATAAAATTGCTTTGAGTAAAGTTACACGTTAGCAGAGATGATAAATATATTCGATATCAAGAATATTGGAAAAACAAGGCAAAACCATGCACTTGTCCTAATTTGAGGACTAATTAATTGAATTTTTATTTGCGCATGAATCAACATATCCAGTAAATTCCTCCGCAGTTAGTTGCCAGGAGAAATACAGCCCTTGACCTGGTCCTTTTGTGTTTTAATGAGTTAGGCTGATATTTATAGTTTCTCAAAAATTTACCCTTTTAGTAGTAACTAAATTTGCTTTTAATTGAAAGTCTCTATCAAGTCTACCCAAGTCACTGGTTTGATTGACTTGGTTATATACTTTCTAATATACATTAAAATAAGTATGTATTAAAATAAAAGCATGAGGAGCATATATAAAGTGTATTGTTGTCTTCCCATTGGTTTACCAAGGTCATTTGCAATAATTATCTCTAAAAATCGATTTAAGTGTTCTATTTCAATACATTTTAATGTTTCCTAATAATCATCAAGTAGGTAATTACTACGAAGCACATATAAAGTAACTACTGATATTCAAAAATAATGTTGAAGATTCAATTTCTTTTGTGCCAGATTTGTATTATTATATTATCTTTTCACTTCTCAGGAATCTGCCACCAGTTCATCTAGTGAGGTAAGATCCTGTTTATGTTAAAGCCAAAGAGCTATTTCAAGAAATGGCAGCTTTCGTGTTAGTCAGTACTTTGATAATCCTTAGCAAATCCACGTCTAAACATTTAAAGGATGTAATGGAAAAGTTCTAAAAATATCTTTGGTGACTGCAATTGACAATCTTCCTGAGAAGAATTGTTTGTTCTACCCTGATCTCTCTGAAAATACGTATATGAATCCATAAGAAACTGCATTTTAAATCAACCCTGTGCCAAATCAAGAGCTTGCCAATTGCCTTCACTGTGGTTTCACTTTCGAAAACTTCTCAGGATTCTTTAGAGAAGCAGTTCATACAGATTGTCACGATGTAAGTAATATCAGAAGCACCTGAGAAATTATGAGAAACACAAAGTCATCGGCCCTACCTCACACATACTGAATCAGAAAGTTTGAGTTGCAACTAGACAATCTGCATTTCAGGCAGGCCACTATGTGATATGCATCACATTAAGCTTTGGGAACCACTTTTAAGGAGCTTGAGTTGAGCGTTGGAGCAAAGACATGTGTAGGTCACCAGTACAAGAAACACCTTCTATGGTAGCAAAAGTCACAGTGTGAGAGTGTTCCGAAGGAGCAGGAAACATCTTCATGGGTCACGGTCCAGACCATTGTGCCTTGGGCACTGCCTAGATTCTTCCCGGCTTATGACTTGGGAAACTTGCTTGATCTTTTGTCCACTTCCACATTCCAGATGCAAACTGAGAGTCTCAGGCCATGACTGTCATTTCCACAAAGAGCCACAAGGCCTCATTTCCCACACAGCCCACCTGGTCTATTTTGCTATTTGGGGACACCTGTCTACACTGTCAGCATGTAAAATTGGCAACTTAAGATTGATAATGTTTTTGAAATAAGACATATTTAGAGTCATGGTTTTATAGTGGCGCAAAATGAGAGAGACAGTTGTGAAAATTAATAGTTTAACTTACTTAATTGCTAATATATACTTGATTTCTCAGGCTAGTAGCTTGGACTCTGGCTATTCAGTTATTGCCCTTCCCTTTCTATCATATTGTTTAGAGACAACTACTGCTACGTCATTTAAATAAGCTATTTCTTTATTTGTCACACTAGGAAACTGGTGATGTCCCTACTGATGTAAGTAATCATTATTTTTAAAAATTAACTTAACAACATTATGAATTGGGGTTTTGCTTATCTTTGTCTAATATGTGCTTTATTTTTTGATAGACAATTGAGCTGACTGAGGAAGAAAAGGTCTACCTCAATCAACTGGTAATTTCTCAGATAATTAATTACTTCCAGTGAAAGAATCTGTTTGACAACTCTTCTCTCCCAGATGATCACTTATTGGATGTTCCCTATGACATAGTTCACACCAAATTTGTGTTAAAAATTACTTTGTTCAATTGTTGTGATCAGGATATGTAAAGATTTTCTTAAACAGAAGTTTTCAGTAAAATGTATGACCCAATAAATTAGGAAGAGTTACAAGCCTCAGGAAGAGTGTTCTTAAATTTAAGTGATCTATCACTGTGGTCTCAAAGTACATAACTGCTCACTGAACTTCTCTTTCAAGTAGCAAAACCTGATATGTTAAGGTAAAAAGCTTTTAACTATTATTACCCCGACTGTAAGAGATCTGATAACCCCTCTCTGGAGTTAGATATGTAAACTATTTAACAGAATCCTCGAAACACAAAAATGTGCACCAAAGGTCCCAATTGCTATTGAATTTATACACATAGGAAAAATATGCTCTAAATGCATTCTAACAGGAACTGCTTCCCATTGAGCATTTAAAAGCGAGACCTCTCAAATGAAACCATTTATTCTTAGAACATTCTAATATCTCTACTAGTCTTTCTAGATATTGCTAATAACATTCCTTCTATCATCCTTATCATAATCATGTGTCCATCTGACACTTATCCACATGCGATTCTAAAGACACGTTGACTTTTACAAACTGATTTTCTTATCATCAGTGTGAAGTGAATCTTTCTAAGAATTAAGTGATTTCACATTCAATTTCTACACTAACATATGGGCAAACACCCAAAGCCAAATCAAGGTAGAATTTGTTCAGCTAGACATATGTGACCTGTAGGATCCAAATCACTCCACATATATCATCAGTTCACTAAAGGGTAACTTCATAACAGATTATGAATAGAAGGTGAGTGTTCCGTGACATGAGAACCAGGCTTTCTTAACCAGCTATGGAAACAGAAATGAAAACTCAGACGGTGGTTTTGTTTGATTTTTTAAACGATTCTCCACTCCATTTCTTATACTTTCTGTTCCTTTTGTACATTCAGTTATTTCCATGTGGAAGCGTTCAAGTAGCTAGACTGCATCTTTAATTCTGAGGTTCAGTCTATGTCATCCTTGTGCAGGGGCCAAGCCAATCTTCCCTGTATCCTTCCAATTTAAAATTTTTTTTTCAACGTTTATTTATTTTTGGGACAGAGAGAGACAGAGCATGAACGGGGGAGGGGCAGAGAGAGAGGGAGACACAGAATCGGAAACAGGCTCCAGGCTCTGAGCCATCAGCCCAGAGCCTGATGCGGGGCTCGAACTCACGGACCGCGAGATCGTGACCTGGCTGAAGTCAGACGCTTAACGACTGCGCCACCCAGGCGCCCCTCCTTCCAATTTTAGTGTATGTGCTACAGAAGCAAGCACTGAAGTTCACTCCATGAATGGAGATAGTAAATATCTGTAACAGTCAATTTTGGGTTAGAAATGTCTTTGATCAGTTTGGCATCACTGAGATTTTATCTAAATCAAGTTTTAATTCACTTTATCTTGTCCATATAAGCTCTGGCCCATAGAAAAGATTCCATTCTGATGTTAAATCCTGGCATATTTCTTTTCTTACAGAGCAAAATCAACCAATTTTATCAGGCATGGAATCTTCCCCAGTATCTTGAGGCTTATCATCAACAGCACAGTGTTAGGAACCCATGGAATCACATTAAGACAAATGGCTATCATCTATTTCCCCTTCTGGTGAGTTCTACGTTTTGTTTGTTGGTTTCTGACATTCTTGTAAAAGAAAAAAAATTAACAGGAGAGAAACAATGCGTCAATCCCTTTAAATGTAGAAAGTGCAACAAACTTAAATGTAATTCTTTAGGTCAGAAATGAAGTCACAAATCATATACTCAAAATGCTATAAATATAGCATTTGTAATACCAATTTTGAGTAAGAATAAGTTGAACTGTCCTAAGTATTCATTTCTAGGTCATTTTACTTGAATCTGGCAGTTGTCTTTGAAGGAGGCAGACCAAGAGAATATCATCTCCATTGTACTAAGGGAACTGAAATGAAAGACATGAAATCATTTGTCAACAGTCCAGTTCACATCTCCACTTGCATTCATAAATCATCTTTGGCTAAGGGACTCTGTCAAACACAAGGACTAAGTGGCAGAGCAGGAAACTGACCATAGGAGAGGGCACTTAACTGTAAACGATGTGAGATGTGGAGTCAGAAGTCCTGGAAAGGAGTGCCAGACCTGCCATGAACAAGATATGAGACTTTAGGGAAATCACCTCCCTCTCTGTGCTTCCTATTTCTTGAATGGGAATGATTTGCTTAGGTGACCCATGGAGGTTAAAGATACCATCACCACCATGAGGGGAAGTAAGCTTTAGTACCTTGGTTAGAATGCCACATGCCTAAGGAACAACCTAAAGGTCAAAATGTTTCTTCATTTGGGCAGAAAAACTCTTGTGTCCAGAAGATGGCAGATTTGGGAAGCAAAATTCATAGATTATGTGGATTTGAGCTATTAACCAACAAAGAAAGCAGTGACCCCACCTGAAATAGGATGAGAAAGTCAGCTTGTTTCCATAGCATTCATTCTGGGTAAAACAAGGAAGCTATGTGAAGTCATATGTCAATATCACGTGAAATTTACCAGTTTACGTAGGAAAAAGCTTCAGTGATCTTAGAGTAAATAAAAATAGCTATATACATATAATATGTCAGTGTTATGTAATTGTCACTTAAAGAGAATTTCCAATTACTCCTTTACTCTGCAAACCCTAAGAAACTCCATACCAACCCCTCCTCTGACCCTCAATTTACATCTCAGAAGACCACCATCTACCTAAGGCAGTCAGAATCTTTCTTGCCTCATTTACTTAATGAGACTTGATGTCTCCTTAACATTAAAGCCAATTCAATAGTCAAGAGGAGGTAGACAATTGCAAATGCTAATAAATTCAATGCAGGCAAAGAGAAGCAAGCTACTTCAGTGATCAATTTTACATGGGACAACAGTTCCTTTTCCCATAGACTTCACTAGTCTTAACCACCTTCTTCCCTTTTTTAGATTCTGTAGGTGGCCTCAGTCATTCCTTCTCCTCTACACTTTTGCTCACTTAATCATGAACTGCAGTCACTAGCAGGTGACTAATACACAAGTGCTTCTGCCACAGTTGGAATTTTATGTCAGTGATGTATATCAAGAAAATGCTTTCATCTTTAGGACTTGCCTCTGATAGAGAACACCTGCCCAATATTATATATTTAGCATTGATCATCAAACTAAGTGTATATTTCCTACCTGAGAACCCATAATTATGTTAAATTACTGTAGTATTTCCTCATGTACTATTGTCTAATTTCCACCGATAATATCGTATGTTAAAAAACTATGGCAACTTTAATATCTACAATGCAACACTTCAAGCAGCTCCTAAATATAAAAATACGTTAAGTTAGAACAATAATTTATTTCACGTACGGAGTTATTTGTGTATTACTATGTAGGAAACCATGAGACTTTGGCAAAGGAAGCCCAATTCAACTAAAGTCCTCCTAAAAAGGAAACGGTATTTCCACATGATAGTCATTTCATTGGACCATACAATTGAAACTTATGTTTGTTCCTATATAGGAAAAAGAGTACCTGTCCTCCAGTGAGGTGAGGGGCTTTCCTGTGAGGACAGAAACATGGCATCCAGAAACAGAGATTAAGGTCTGTACAAGACAGTCTTGATTCTCAATTTCTATTTTGCATGCATCAAGTTGGTTAGGGAATTACAGAAAAAGAAGACATAAATTGTGGCAAAGATCACAAACATTTAGGGGAGCAGACTAAAACCCTACATAGTCAAAGTGAGCAAGATCAGATTTGTGTGCTAAGGGACTGAGCAAAAATGTTCAACACCATTTCCTTTGCTAGAGGTCACTGAATAATAATGTGACTCCAGGAGTCCTGGTGCCCATCCTCAATTTGACAAAATGGCTGAGAGGAATCCGACTTGGGGTAAGGACTCAACTTCATACATCAAGTTCTAATTTCCAAATATCTTCCTACCAATGCTGCATAAGCTAAATGCCTAAAGACACCCTGATACCACCTAAGGCTAGGCCTACTTTGGCTCCTTGTACTTCCTTTATGAGAAAGTGGGAAGCTGGTTGGGGCAAAATGACATTTATATGAATACATAACTGAAATGCATTGTTTCTTCCTTTCTTCTTCAAGGAATCTACCAGCGTCTCCCAGGAGGTGAGTCAGAACCACTAAAATTAAATCAACTTTTAAAGTTATTTTCAAATGTCATAATGGTTATAAAATACATGGCATGTACCTTGCTTTAAGAAGCACAAGACTCGGGGCGCCTGGGTGGCGCAGTCGGTTAAGCGTCCGACTTCAGCCAGGTCACGATCTCGCGGTCCGTGAGTTCGAGCCCCGCGTCGGGCTCTGGGCTGATGGCTCAGAGCCTGGAGCCTGTTTCCGATTCTGTGTCTCCCTCTCTCTCTGCCCCTCCCCCGTTCATGCTCTGTCTCTCTCTGTCCCAAAAATAAATAAACGTTAAAAAAAAAAATTTAAATAAAAAAAAAAAAAAAAAAAGAAGCACAAGACTCAAATCATGAACTAAAATCCATGTGTCCCATGAGGAGAGGTGATCTCAGCATTTCGTGGTTTTGATTTTTACAAAATCCTGACTTTTTCATTTATTGTGACTATCTTTGCTCATGTAAGCAAATGCTGAGCAAATATTTTTCCTGAAATTTATTCTAGTAGAAATTTTACATAAAAGCCACCCAAAACACAGATTTGAAGAAATGCTTCTCTATACAAACACCCACTTACTGTACTTTGCAGCAAACACACACATTTAAACGCACACTTCATATTAGAAGTCATTAAATTCAAGTAGATATTTATTTCAGAAATATGTATTTCTCAAGTACTATGTTCCTTACATGACTCTAAGGCTTGGAGATACAACAACTAAAAGAAGGGAATCATATTCCACCTGGAGTTTGCATTCTAATACAACACAATCAGTGTGTTTCCATGGTTGGGGAACTCAGATACAACTCAAAGAATGGAAATGAATACATTTTTCTTCTTTCTTTATGGAACGTTGGTTTTCTTGTTGTATTCCAAAGGAAATTCTGTATACCCGATGGAATGAAATGGGTTTCACTTTTCTCTGCTTTCTTTAAGGAAACTTCAGGGAAGATTGTTGATATGGTAAGCTGTTTTTATTTATATACTGCTACATCGGGTTTAAAATGTTAATGAGAAGAAGTGACATGCCTGCAAATTTGGTCTCTTAATAAACCCAAAAATCATCATTTTAATTGCCTAAGAAATGCAATTTTTCTTTGGCCCCTGGATTGTATTTCCTATAATTGTTCTCAATTCTCTCCATCGGACGTTTTCATTTACATCTAATTATATTTTCTGTCTTTTACACTACTTTTAAAAATCGGACTGATTTTTACAATTTTTTGAAAGCCTCATTTTTTTTTTCTCGGGTTATTGCTTGTTTTTGCCTGTCACAGTAACGGTCATGTTGGTGACATACACTTGCCTATTTCTACTGGCAATTCAAACAACATGGCAATGCTGCAGATTCCGCTCTCGTGGTCTTTAGAGTTTGGTTGCTTTTACTCATCGTTTTAATTTCTTAAGAAGACTTTTAGCAGCTCACTTTCTAAGCTGCTTTCTTTTAAAATAAAGAAACAACTGGTCTCTCCAGGACAGCACATTTTCAGCTCATATATTATCTCACAGAAATGAGAAGCTGCCAACTTTTTAACAAACATCAAAATATACAACAAAGATAAAGAAAAAGCGTGTGACAAAAATGCTCAACTCAAAGTTACTTGGGGGTATGGCACTAAGTATTACTTAGCCAAGATTAACTGTTCTAGTGTAACTTCTCAGATAAATACGCACTTTCCTTCTGACTCTTCGGAAACGTCACTTTAACAAGAGCCCATAGGAACAAAAGAGTCTGAAAATTGCTTTCCCCATGGTTTTCCTCTCCCCACATGATTTAGGAGATTGAATAGCAGAGTGGGTCATTACAGCTGTGTAGGTGAGTGGTACACAAATACCTCTTGTGACAGAAAGAGCTGGGTGGGGAGCACCATGGGAAGGTTGCTGCGAGGTGGTGAAGCCTGGATGTGGCCCGGTGTCCTGTGGCCTGTGGCCCGGACAGAGGTCTTCCTCATCAGAGCCCTAGGAGTCATACTAGGAACCGTTCCTGTCCTTTCACGTCTGATCTCATCCTGAGAGCCCATGCCACTTCCAGAAATGACCTGCAGGCTCTCATTTCCCTCACACCTCACCAGCTCTGTGTGCTCGCTGAGTTATCTGCTCCTCTTGGTGGTCATTCTTCCTTGTTTGGATGCACATGGAGGAGACCGTAAGAAAACATCTTTCAGCAACGTGTTAGTATGTTAACACACAGTGTGGCTCTCACAGTGAAAGTTTCGGTGTTTTGGCTCCTGGTTAAATCTGACATCACAAATTAGGACTGTGATTTGAAAACAGTGGCTTGGCTCTCAGGTGTTCCATCAGCCCTAGCTCCTCTGCCGTAAGTAGCTGGATGCAAATACAATTGTGTCATCCAAGTGAAACTGCTTTGTACTTTCTTTCCCTAAGGAATCCACTGAGGGGACCCCTGAGGTAAGCAGTGTTTCCTGAAATGAAATACATTTAATTTCTCAGGTAGTGATTTCCTTTGTGCTTTTATAACCAAAGTTGCTTTTGGTTCTTAACAGGAAGTTCAGCTGAATGATGAAGAAAAGAATTACCTGAAACAGCTGGTAACTTTGAACAAACTTATAGTTTTCCTTCACACAAATTATAGTTTATTCCAAATAAGTCATAACAAATAATTTCATTCCAAATAAAGGTTTTATATCACATTCAACATAAATCATATTTCTGTGACATATTTCTGTATCCACCCTGGATATGAAATCATTGTTTTTGTGGCTAGGTATGGATTGATCTCTAAGAAAAATGATTTTGAGCAATTATCTGAGTGACTTTGAAATGGTTGCACACCTCAAAAATGGATCCTATTTGGTTTTTCCAAACGACCTGCCCTGGAACCCATGTACAGTGACTATGCTTCCTTCTCTTGGACAGTGCCATGACCTGATGTCTCAAAACTAACGTCTTTTGGAGACTATTTTGGAACCACAGGCATTCTTAGACCAAATATTGTGGCTGGAGACACATGTAGCTCAGTGAAAGGACACAGGCTAGGGGTCAAGATATTTGTATTCCAACTCCAGCTGCACCACTTTTTATGTGTGTAACATTTCTTAAGTACGTAATCTCTGTCAGCTACACTACCGTCACCTGAAATGTAAACGTAGAAATACACTGTTGACCGAGGGGCTTTTGTGAAGATCATTTCGGGTAATATATGTAAACTACATAAGAGAATGCCAAGGACACAATAAATGCACCAACAGCATTAGGTATTATTCTAATCTTCGTCCTATACAATGTCAAAATGTCCTCTGGAGGTTTTATAACGGAAGCAGGATTTCCTTCAGTGATCTCCAACCATAATCCTCCCAACTGAAAACCAGTCTGATTTTAGGAAATTCTCTTTGGTATTTAGATTTCCCTTTATATTTTGTCAACATGATTCCAGTAGCATTCTTCTGAATTGTGTATTATAGCCATGGATCTACCCAAAACTTGGTCCTTTGCAATTCAAAACATAGCTTCCCATTCATAAGCACTGGAAATTATTCTCTGGGACATAGTTATTTTAATTCTACTTTTATTCCATACAAGAACCTATGATAAGGCTTATGGAATAGGCTTAAGGAACTTGAAAGCAGGAAGATTCTATGTACATAAAATATGTGACTGGCAATATGCCAGATCTCTGTGCCCATCAGTTTTTTTCAATATTATAATGTAAATATGTTTACAGTAATTTCTATGTAACTTCACTCTCTTTTTGCCAGGTCTACTTAGAATAATTTATAAGTTATCTAAATAGGTAATGCTAGAGTTCATTTGCCTCTGTCTGTCTTTTGCACCCTGCCAGAGATTATGTGAGTAGGGATTCATAATTTTATTTCTCTGTAGGTCAAAATCAACCAGTATCAACAGAAGTTCACCTTCCCCCACTATTTCCAGGCTGTTCATCCACAGCAGATAGCTCTGAACCCTTGGAATCGCCTTAAGGAAAATACTTACCCATTCATTCTCACTTTGGTATGTTTCATTTTTAAATAAGTAAGATGTCGTGGCCTTTTTAAAAATATTTTTAATGTTTATTTTTTGAGAATGAGAGAGAGAGAGACAGAGCATGAGCAGGGGAGGGGTAGAGAGAGAGGGAGACACACAATCTGAAGCAGGCTCCAGGCTCTGAGTTGTCAGCACAGAGGCCTGATGAGGGGCTCAGACTCAGGAGCCATGAGATCATGACCTGAGCTGAAGTCAGAGGCTTAACCCACTGAGCCACCCAGGTGCCCCTTCTGGCCTTCTGATAAAAAGCATATAAAGATATAAAATAAGTAAAAATCCTAAATTCTCACATAGAAATTAAATCCAATTTAACTTAAAACCTAGACCAGCAGTTAAAATTAAAAATCATACAGTTAAATTTAACAATGTAAAATCATAACAATAGTGATAAAGATTTGGATTGTATTGAATTTTAATTTCCTGATCACTGGTGTATATATTTTGCTTGATTCTGGCAGCCATTCCTTGAGATGAGAAGATATAGAATGTATTAGTTTATTTTATAAAAACACTTGAAATTAAGGAAGTGAAACAGCTGTAATAAATTTAGCAAGTATCCATCATCTCATATAGACGCAAAAACAAAACAAAACAAAAAAAGTTCTCTTTTGTGAAGAGAACTCTAGTATCAACTCTCTTAAGTTACATCTTCACATTTAAATTCCTGGTCAAAACCCATATATGTTCATAATAAAATAATAAATAATAAAGTGGCCAACATGGCAAATGGCCAATGGCAAATCCTATGGTAAAGCCTGATATTTACTGAGTGCTTAGCATGCATCAGCCACAGTTCTAAACCCTCTGTCATGCTCACATCAGTGAGGGTAGTACCATTAGCAGCAATTTGTAGGTGGTGTAAACAATGCACAGGGAGGTTTAAAAAATGCCCGTGATCACAGTGCGTGTAATCAGTGCAAGAGGCAGGATTCTAACCCAGAAGTCAAGCCCTAGTGTCCTGCCTCTGAAACTCTCCACGACTGAGGCTACGCTGCACACACATGCCAGCTGGAGATGACATGGAGGGGTGGTTTTTACCTTTCATGGCTTTGGTCCACAGCTTGGTTCTCTGAACCAGTTTGGTCCTCCTGATGATGAAAAGGGATTAGACTACTTTTCCAAATTACTGTATGTGAAGAAAAAAACATGATTGATATGGATAAAAGCTTGGCTGTGGTGGTATTTTCTGAATAGGAACATTCACTTTGATGTCATTCATTCATTTATTCATTCATTTTATATTTTGCAATAGCTTATCATGAATACCACTAATTGAGAGACTTGATAGATAGAAATGAGATGCTGACTCACATATCCTCAACTTTATCTTTAGAAAGAGAAACAACTTTATAAAGAAGTTTCCTAAGTGTTAAGATTTACAAAATAAACCTATACATAAAAGCATCTAATAAAATTAAGCATGAAGGATTTATTTTTACAGAGATTTAAAAAAAAATTCAAAGGACATTTTGCTTAATACAAGTGTTTAAAGATAAATTCAAATTAAATCAAGACATAGTCATTTAAGAAGTAGTAATGTTTTTTATGCTGAAAACAGTAGATGGAAATTAAAATATTCCTTCAAATGTGTTAAAAGATATAAATATTTCTCACTTATTTCAGGCAGTAAATAGAACCATTGCAGAATCTGGCTATTATCTGTCAATCATTTATTCATTTGGAATATAAATGCGTGCTAAGAATCTTTTCTGTTGGCACTTATAAATATTAATTATTATTAAATGTAAATAATTATATTTCTACCTGTCTGAATGTCAGCATGTTTATATGTATTATGCACACATGTGTACACATACAATGTACACATATTACATATGCATATTTTAGAATATAAATTTTACGGCTAATCTAGAATTTTCTCTTTATAGGCTTGACTGGAAAAATCATTTCTATATAGTTTCTTCATCTATCATATCACCTCATACCAATATGTTGACTGCTTCTTGAAAGGGCAACACTCCTGAGCCAAAGGAAGATTGTGTAACACTGTTTGTATTCCTCCTTTTGGTTCATGTTGGATATGCTAGATCTGGATTGCGGTATCATTTTAACTGTATCGACGATTAACTGAAGTCTGCAGCATGATGGCGGAGTCACAGAACCCCACATCTCTTGCCAAAACATTAAAATTTCAGCTGCATTTTTATCTGTGTGGTGTTTTTATTTCCATTCCTCATATTTAGAGACCAGGCAACTATTACCACAATAACCAGTTCTCTAACAACTAACAGGCCATGTGGACGGCACTGGAGTAACTGTAAACTCACAGGGCCTTCTATCTTACATGTGCCTCGTAGACTTAATGCCTTAGAAGCTTCAGTGTATAGGCCCAACTACAGTGGTTCCTCAGCACAGGTTAGTCCTCACTATAACATCTCTGTGATTTCTTCCTGCTCCCACGTGTCTACTCCAAACAACTTTCACCCAAATTCTCAAGTCAGCAGTCACAGTCCCTGTCTGCCCACACGAGAGCCCACAATATCACCCCAATAAGAAGCGAGTCAGGCACTGGGAACCGAAACATTTTAAGGCCCTCCATTGGTGGTTAGACTGTTTTCCAACAAATGTTGAGCACATATGATATGCCAAACGTTTTCTCGTTGTTATTGTACAACAGAAAACCAAAAAAGGTCCTGGCTTCACGGTGCTCACATTCTAATCATCAGAGGAAGAGCACAGAAAGAGCAACCTCACTGAGGCTGGTTTCTGTGCAGAGTAAGGAGAGAACTCCAGGGAGCTGAGCATGGCTTGAGAGCAGTGGGGGCTGGGAGGCGCTCAAAGGGCAGGGCCAAGGCCTTGATGGCCTTGCAATTTGTGCCTAAAGAGTCACTTTGTGATGTATATTGGAGAAGGGGAAACAAGTACATCAAGAGGACTTTTTGCTGGACTTCAAAGAATCATCTTGTTTTGAGGTTACCCCTTAGCATTCCATCCCACCTGTTTCCACTGGGCATCAACACTTTCCCACTCACCTGGGCTTCATCCTGGATCATTTAAAACACTTATTTAAGAGTTCACATGGACTCCCTGCCTTTGACAATCTAATATTTTTACCCTGGACTGGTTACCAGTGTTTTTTTTAAGAGAAACTTTATATAATCATAACCCAAGTCACAAGGTTACTATGTACTTACATGTACAGTTTTCAGACGCTTATTAATATAAACAAAAAGTTTTTGAAAACTCTTCTATTCATGTACTGCCTAATTTCATCTTTAAATCTGTTTATTCAAATATCCATAGAGTAGGTACTACATACCTGACATTATTCTAAGACTCTGAAGACACAACAGTCCGTGAACTGACAATATTTCTGCCACTGCAAATAGTGCTGAAATTATTTTAAAAAACAATTTTTCTCTTATGATAAAAGGACACATCCTATAATAAATGCTATAGGAACAAAAGATCTAATTTTTCCATTTCTCTTTTTAAAATTTGATTATATTTGACACACAGTGTTACATTGGTTTCAGGTGTACAACACAGATACACCCCTCTACATGTTATGCTGTGTTCACCACAAGCGTAGCTACCATCTGTCGCCATAGAATGCTACTATAATTCCATTGACTATATTCCCTATGCTGTGTCTTTTATTCCCATGGGTCATTCATTCCATTACTGGAAGCATGTAACTAGCAATCCCCATTGTCCACCATCCCCACCCCTTTCCCTCTGGAAACAATCAGATTGTTTTGTGAATTGATAGGTTTGAATCTGCCTTTTTTGCATGTTTATTCATTGTTTTTTTTTTTTTTTGTTTTCAGAGATTACATATAGTAACATCATATGGTATTTGTTTTTCTCTATTAGACTTATTTCACATATCGTAATACCCTCTACGTCCATCCATGTTGCTGTAAATGTCAGCATCTAATTCTTTTTATGGCGGTGTAATATTCCTGTTTGTGTTTGTGCGTATGTGTGTGCATGCATATGTGTACATGCACCTGTGTGTGTATATATCAATTCTTTCCCTCTTGTTTGCTCTCAATCTTCATGGATTTCTGTAGTTATGTTTCAGTTTTTTTCTCTCTTTTTTTTTTTGTGCATCTCTTATAAGTTTGGGGTTTTGCAGTTAACCGTGAGTATTATAAACACCATCCTGAATGGATAGCAGTCTATATTAAGTTGATGATCATTTAAGTTCAAACACATTCTAAAAAAACCTTTTTTTTACTTTCTACTTTTTATGTATATGCTATCATATTTTACATCTTTTTATCGACAGTTTCTTACATCAAATTATGGTCATTTCTTTTCCAATTAGAAAACTCCCTTTAACATTTCTTATAAGGCTGGTTTAGTGTTAACCAACTCTTTTACCTTTTGTTTTTCTGGGAAACTCTTTATCTCTCCAGTTGTGAATGATAACCTTGAAGGGTTGAGTATTCTTGGTTACAGAGTTTCTCCTTTCAACACTTTGTATATATCGTACAATTCCTTTCTGGCCTACAAAGTTTCTGCTGAAAAATCACTTAATAGACTTACAGGGTTTCCTTTATATGTGACATTTGCTTCTCTCTGGTGCTTTAAAATTCTCTCTTATCTTTAATCTTTGACATTTCAATTAGTGTTTCCTGGAGTGGACCTCTATGGGTTCATCTCGTCCAGAATTCCCTATGCATTTAAACCTGGATGTCCATTTCTTTCGCTAGGTTGGAGAAGTTTTGAGGTATTATTTCTTCAAATAATATAAATAAATAAATAAATAAATAAATAAATAACAAAGTTTTCTGCCCCTTTCTCTTTGTCTTCCTCTAAGACCTTTATAATGCAAATGATCATTTTTTTTGATGTTGTCTAAGAGATCACTTAACCTATATTCACTTATTAAAATTCTTTATGCTTTTTGCTGTTTAGTTTGGGTGTTTTCCATTACCCTGTCTTCCAGACCACTGATGCATTCCTCTACATCTGCTAATCTACTGTGGATTCCCTCTTCATTTTCATGGCTCACAAGAGAATATGCACAAAATCTTTTTTACGTTAAATAAATAAACATCATGGATTTTGTCATAGACTTTTTCATTGTGAGACAAATGAAGAACAAGGAGGAAAAATAACATGTGGAGAAGAAAGAGAGGGAGAAAATATATCTGGCAAAATACCACCACAAATACCCATCATTGTTTACATAATAATGCCTCCAAATGAATGTCACATTTTGATATAGCAATAGCTCTTTATTTATTTTTCCTTTGTAAATGTAAACCCTGGCATTTTCAAACAGAATGGTGATTGATTATAGAAGAAATGATAACTGTCTTACTTAATTATAAAATACCAGGACATGTTTTGGCCCATCAATATTATCAAATGAACTACTGTCCCTGAGGGTGGCACCATAGTAAATACAAAAAGGTTATAGTGCTTAAATTCCACCTTCTTGTTTCCCACTGTCACACATAATCCCCATGCTTCTCTTCCTAAGTGAAAGAAGAAAGTAAGTGAGACTTGGAGGGACAGAGAAAGAGAATACTTAGGAAGGAAGTCATATGACAATTCCAAAATTAATAAGCAGGACTTATTTTAAAAATCAGACCTGTTTCAGGGTGCCTAGGTAGCTCGGTCGATTAAGCACCCGACTTCAGCTCAGGTCATGATCTTGCAATCAGTGAGGTCCAGCCCCGTGTCAGTTTCTGTGCCAACAGCTCAGATACTGGAGCCTGCTTTGGATTCTGTCTCCCTCTCTTTCTGTCCCTCCCCAGTTCACGCTCTGTTCTCTCTGTCTCTCAGAAATGAATAAACATTAAAAAAAAATTAAAAATCAGACTTATACTTACTAAACCCTATATATCTTTTTTTTTCCATTGAGAATATACTAAAGATTAGGTTTGCTTTGCATTTGAGAAGAAATCTTATATCTATAGGGCTTAGAAATCAATGAAGAATATAAAATAATTTAAATTGAATTTGATCACAATTCTTTCTTCACCTTATAAAACATTTGTAATGTTTTGTATACTACCCAGAGAATAATAACAATTTCTAATAGATGGTTCAAATATAGCACAGAAGATTTACCTAATGAATATTTTCTTAAAACACCTGAGAATAATTAAACCTTAAATTTTCTTTATAGTATCTAGTCTATAACTATAAACAAATAATACATTTATGAGTCTATCATTTGGTTTTTAAAACATTATGGTGCACAAATAATTGCCTCCAAGCTTCTGACGCAGTCAGTCTTGAAAGAAGGCCTATGAACTTGCATTTCCACAAACTGTCAGGTGATTCTGATTCTGATGGTTCCTCTAATCACATTTTGAGTAACAATGGACTAGGACAAAAAATCTACAAACCCTAAAGTGATTTTCTCATATTCGGCTCTGACTACAGTGAATTATTTAACCAGTAGAAAAGACGTGAATTGTTATACAAATTTACCTAGAGATTAAGTGAAAGGAAACTTCCCTTCTATCTACTGTAATCATGTACACATGGCTTTCACAGAGAAACATGAACCCTTAAAGATTCAGAGGAAATAAATTAAATCCACAAAAAGCCTCAGTTACATGTGAGATTTGTGGTACTAAGCATCTATGGCCATTTGATTTGAAAATAAGAATTATTTTGTCATACAGCACTTAGTGGATTAGTGAGTTTTGCCAAATTTTGGATACACATTAAGATTTAACATATTCCAAAGTCAGTAGATTAAAAGCACAGTTTAATAAATTGCAGCAAACATACTGAAATAAGTGAAGACTAATTTTATTATGACAGTTGCCACCACATTTTAGACAGATAAAATTTTTTAAATGATACCATTTTTGGCATTGAGTAGTTCTATTTCAGACGTATATTTGTTGGAATAAGGTAGATGGTGTTCCAAAGAAAGTTTTTTTTCCATTTCCATCATTTTACACTTGATTGACTCTTTTGCCTAACTTTTCCTTTTGTCTTATTTACAAATGCCTAGACTAGCACTGAGATTCTTACTGAATGGATCCATTTGTTTCCTGGCCATCTGCTTTACAACCTTCTATTGTGAATCACTGTGTTCTGTTTATCTTGGTTTCTATGGGGACAGATTTTCGGCATTATTGTCAGTTTTATAATAGGATCTCATATTTGGCATGATTTAGAATAACACATGGAGGATTAGTGTATTTAAATCAGTTCTCAGGAGAAGCACATCATCTCTCAGGGCTTCAGAATTTCAGCCTCTGACTCTTGAGTCTTATCTTGGATATCAGGTAATATATTCATGTACAATCAAATATGATGTCTTATTTTTATCTTTGTTTGCTAAAATCGGTTGAAAACCATTTATAAAATGTATATTACTGACTGATAATTTGTTGTAAAGAAACGATTGAAATACATAATAACCTGATGTGAGGATCTAAATTTGAGTTCAGGATTTCAGTGCCTCTGAATTGACAGCAATGATTGTATAAAGAGAATGATGTGGAAAATAGAAGAGATACGGTCCATCACTTCTGCTGGTGGAATTTTCTAAAAGCCTTTTTACTTCTTTGACTAAATATGTGACATTGACTTTGTTAATAATTACTTTTACCTTTAGCTTAAAGTTGGAGTTTAAATTTCATGAGAAAATGAATTCTTTTTTTTTTTTTCAACGTTTATTTATTTTTGGGACAGAGAGAGACAGAGCATGAACGGGGGAGGGGCAGAGAGAGAGGGAGACACAGAATCGGAAACAGGCTCCAGGCTCTGAGCCATCAGCCCAGAGCCTGACGCGGGGCTCGAACTCACGGACCGCGAGATCGTGACCTGGCTGAAGTCGGACGCTTAACCAACTGCGCCACCCAGGCGCCCCGAGAAAATGAATTCTTGAATAGTGTCAGCTCTCCTTTGGAAATGTGTGTATTTCAAAGGTTTAAATCATCTTTTTTTAAATATTACTTTATTCCCAGCATTAATTCATTGTCCATAACATTTTCATTGTTCTTTTCATCATTCAAAATAGTTTGTTTTTCTGCATCATTAACATGGCATAAAGGACTATTTAATTTAATAATTTATTTTATTTAACTCATTTTCATTTTAATCATAATTTGGCTTAAAAAAGTTTATACTATTTATCATTGTGTTCCTTGAGAAATATTTTTTCAAAGACCCACCTCTGTCTATCTATCATCTATCATCCTATCTATGTATTATGTATCATTCTGTGTATCTATTATCTATCTATCATCTATCTATCTATGCAAGACTGCCTTCTGCAAATCTCTCTCAATCCTCTACTTTCAACAAAATGCCAGTAATAACACTAAACGTTACACCCTATATTGTATCATATGACTGAATATTTGGTTTAACTAGTAGATGATAGAAAAACTTCACCAAGAAGATTTAATTTTTATAATTTGTTTAATGTAATGTAACAGTTCTCGTTTAACCAATAAGGCCAAATAAGCAGTTAGGAACATGGAAAATGCCATCAGCCTTAGTTCTATTTCATATGTTAAATATTTAGAGTTATTTAGCAGAAAAACAGTCTCTTCTATCACTAGACATAAGTTGTTACTATTTGTTCTACCTAAACTGGTGGCTTCAAAAAAAAAAAAAAAAGACAATACCTATTATTTATTTTATAGTTTGAAAATGTTTTTATTTATATGTCTTCAATTCAGAAATAAATAATCTACTTTCTTTCTTTTTCAACAACAATAAAATTGTGCTCACTTGCATAGAGAGAATTACAAACCAATACCAAATAATCTGAGATAGCATTAATTTGGCTAAAGAAGAAAATTTGGAGAAGCATATCGTTTTTACAAATTCAATTTGTCAAAGTATCTACAGATGTTCTCCCTGAAACTTCTTTTCAAATTGATTTTTCTCTGCCAGGTATCATTCATGCTCTAATACCGGGGTCACATCATCTACACCATTCTCAAGCCAGGAACCTGGCTCATTTTCCTGCACTCTGTTATAAAATCAGTCCCTGTTGCTTGCCTTTTTTCCTTCTAAACATTTCTTTAAACACTGCCTTAACTCTCTTCCTGTCATTCTGTGGACCCTATAATCTCACAACAATCTAAGGAGCCAGTCTGTTTCCATCAGTGTCCCCCTTACATGCTGAGTGATGTCATTTCCAACATGGAATCCTCTCTCTCGTTTGTGTCTCTTGGCTGGCTCCCAGCACCTCTCCTTACTTATCCTATATAGCCTAGCACAACTTTCGCTTTTGCTTTACTTTAATGCCCCCATCCTCTTGGTCTGTTCAAGATGTCCCTTTTGAGTGTTTCCATAGCCCTTACTATTTCCATATCATGGTGCTTATCTTTACTAATCAAGGTTCCCACCAGTCTCTAAGGTTGCCTGATGTCAGGCAATGTGTTTCAATTGTCTTTGCATTTCCAGTATTATAAATATAGGAATGAATGTGCTACTGATTTTCACATATGCTTTCACAGGACTCAGCCAAATATGAAGATCCTTGTCCTTGCCTTCATCATGGGTCTCATGGTTGCCATGATCATAAGCATATCTGGGAATTTTGAAGAATATGTTTTTAGTAGTTATCCAAGGATTCTCCTTATTGTATTTCCACCTATGTTTGCATTTTCCTGAACATGGCTTTAACAATTTTAAAGTTTTTATATGGGCATTTTCATTTAACCAATCTAAATATGTTCATTAAGGATTTAGAATAAATCTTGGGTACACACACACTAAACTAACATGGACACTCAAATGTAATCAATTTAATGTAAAAATAAAAATTTTTAAAGAGCTTCATAAAGATGTGGGACTGAGAAGCTAATAAAAGACATTTAAATATTATAAGGTCTAGGCCAAACAAATTTCAGGAGCTCCTGCCTGTATTGTCATTTACTTGTGTGTCACCAGGTAAAACTGCCCTGTTAGAAGCTTTCTTCTTCCACTTCTTCCTTTCCCTCTACCTTCTCCCTTTCCTCCTCCATCTTCTAACCTCCTCCTTCTCCTCCTTCCCCTTTTGCTCTTCAGCCCTCTCCTTTCCTCCTTGTCTTCTTACTCTACCTACACCCCTCCTGATTCCCCTGCTCCTTTTTCACTTCCTTCTCCTCCTCCTTTTCCTCCTAACGTCTTCAGTCCCCTCTCTCTTTTCCTCTTCATCAGCCTCCTCCTTATGTTCTTCCCCTCATCCTCCCTCTCTTCTTCCTCTTACTCCTCCTTCATATCCTCCTCATTGTCCTCCCTCTATCTTTTTTTTTTTATTATTATTCTTTTCAAATTAATGGTCCCTTTTGCTTTGGTATTCTTTGTGTCTAGTTACAGAGAAATTCATCAAGAAATAATAATACTTTTCCAACTAATCCGACAAAGTCTAGTGGATGTTTCAAAAAGATTGTGTATGGTATCACAGTAAATTTATTTTTTGTAAAATGACAGAAGTTGGAAAAATAAAAATTCAAGAATAGAGAAAAACATAATACCAGACTCTATTATCACATAAAACATTTTCATATAAGTAGCTCTTAACCTACATGAAACATATCTGTTAAAAAAAATGTTTTAAACAAGTCTGAAGTGTAGCTTTTCAATTTCTCTACCATTCTTACATGACTGGTATTTCTTCCTTTCACACACACACACAAAATTGGGCAAGTGTGAGTTGATATTAGAATGTAATAAATTAACTGTAACAAAACCTACTCTTCATTCATTTTAAAGATGTCATTAGACAACTACAACAACAACAAAAACTAGTTTAGTGTATCAGCAGCTAAGACTTTGTCTTCATTATGTTTAATCATAATTATGGCAGCTTGGTGCATTTTTACACTCAATTTGGAGTTATAAAATGAAGGTGTTCATTATTATTTTTTCTTTTTTCCCAGGGAGCTGATTCATCTGAAGAGGTAAGACACTTTCATTCACTCGTAAACTTGATAATTAAGCGTGTGTTAACATTTTAATTTGTTTTTTTTAACAGAAACATGGATCGTATACTCCATCATTTGTGAGTATTCCCTTGATAATGTGGTATCGTACAGACATATTCTGTTCGTGAATATTTATTCTATGAGAAGAATCAATACTCATCTCTGAATCATCTCCATCTAATTAATGATTAAAGTACACATTGATTTTACTTATTTATGATACACTGGTAAAAGACACCAAGTCTTGTGCAACTAGTAACAATTAAATGGAAACTTGTAAGGCCACCCTGAAGAAGCCAACTATTCTCTTGATACTTAAGTATCTCTGTCTGACAAATAATTGCATTGGCCAGAAAAATAGCTGAAATCCTAATTCTTTTAAGTACGATACATGCCTAACGGAGCATAGAGGCTGCTAATAACATGTATGAGGTGGTGTCTCCACCCTCTGATTCTTTTGGAGAGTGATAAAGTCATTAGGTTAAGTTAAATGACCATGTTAAGTAAGATAGAAAACCTCAGTTACTTAACATTTTTCTTAGTAAAATGTACTATTGATATCCCTTATTATTTTGACATGTCATATCAGTGTGATAAGGTCTCAAAAATTCTTAGTAATATAATAAATAGATAAATTGGCACCAAAATTGGCCAATTGGCACCAAATAAAAAGAATTAGAAAGAGAGATGAGGGACATTTGGATTAACAGAGTTAATATTAAAGAATATGGGACTACTAAGAGAGAGGAAGCTTATTATAAGTCAAAAGTCAAAGTAGCAGCTCCACCTGACCTGGATTAGTAACTTTCCTTCTCCCTGGAATATTCAAGGGGGTAGGAAGCTTGAAGTAGGAGCTTGAAGGTAATATTATAAAGAATATGGAAACCTTTTGTAAGTGGTTGGCTATAATCAATGGCCCCACATATATTATGAAATGGCAAAATTGTCAACAAACAGTAAAAAGTAAATGTTTTATCATTTTTATCTTCTTCTAAACATTTAAAAAAGGGAAGCCTAACCCAAGTTTAAAAAAAAAACAATCATGTAGATGATATATAAGTTCCTACCAACATTAACAACCTAAGTTTTTAATGAAAATTATTGTGAAATAGGTTTACACGGTCATTGTCTCAATTCTCTGCAATTGTCCCTTTATTTTGTTTCTATCTAGAGATTGTATTTAAATCGGCCACGTCAATATCCTTGGACACTTCCAATAAATGACATACCAGTTCCTTATCCTGCTCCTTTCAATTTTGCTCGGTAATCCCAGGATATGATTCCAGAGGTAAATTGGGTCTAATAACATTTTATATTCTTCAGAACTATCAATGGTGACATGTAAACAAGAAAAAACAAAAGCCAGGTATTAAACCAAAAGCAGCCCCAGTTGCTGGTGTGGCTCTCCTAAAATGTAAGTTATTTACTAACATGTTTCCAAAAGAAATCTTCTGTCCTGGTATGGTTAAGGGCTGGGATGTGAGAATGGGAACACCATTATCTTCGTCCTGCTTATGATAATTACTGTTTCATGACCTTGAGCTATTCCTAATCTTTCCTAATCTTCATTTTCTCATGGACAAAACAGGCATTATGATGATATTGAACCAATTCATTGAATTGGTGAAACTATTAAAACACATTACATAAACGACCTTGGTCAGAATTGTTGTAATTGCAGGTGACAGGCTGCCCTGCCCCTAAATCTGTGCCTAATATTGTTTAAAAACGTTTCCTTCTAAAATTTAATCTTTATAGCAGCTGTAACAATTGTCAGAAAGTTAGTGTCTGAGGCCACACCCTGACCTATACAATCAGAACCTGTATTTTTATAAGATTCATAACACAATAAGGTTTGAAACTTTTCCTTGGGGATTCTGACAAGCAATAGGATAGGGACAACTGGTTGAATATAATGCCAACAAGAAGGAAAGGAGATATTACCAATTTGCTTTTAGAATGTCAATTTTATCTAACTCAACATTGAATGTTATGAATTCTATGAATGATTCAATATTTCACCATAAAATTAAGCAATATTTTGGGGGAAAAATAAGACTGCCCTACATTTCAGAGTAAAAATAGTTCCCAAGGATTTGAATTATAATTAAGTGCACATGGGGTTTTCATTCAAATTTAATTCCCTATTGCCATTAAAGATAGGGCAAAGAATCTGAACTTGACTCCCTAACTATTAGGTAATAGATGAATAATATTTGATCAAGGAAGAATATATTAAAATATCTTTTGGGAGATGGGGTGCCTGGGTGGCTCAGTCGGTTAAGCCACTGACTCTTGATTTCAGTTCAAGTCATGATCTCACGGTTCATGAGTTCAAGCCCCATGTCTGGCACTGCACTGACAGTACGAACACACTCTCTCCCTCTCTCTGCCCCTCCCCTGCTCATGCTCTGTCCATCTCTCTCAAAATAAATAAACTTAAAAGAAATTTAAGTAATTAAATAAAATATTGTTTGGGAGAGATTAACATGGATGAAATGAGTAGGCTATAGTTATGCTGAAGGGTGGAGAGAGAGAAATAGGTCGGTGATAGAGTCTGCATGAAATATGAGAAAGAGACCCTTAGTAAAGGCAATCAACAGATTTGATGATGAGTTGAATGAAAGACTAAATCAAGGAAGGATTAAAAAAATGGATGAAGTTGTCAACATTGCATTAGCAAGTAAAAGTGCTCAGCAATATTCCTTTCAGAAAGACAGTGCTCCGCTGTTTCCCATCTGTTTCTTGGCTTTGGTGGTTGTTGTTGTTGTTGGTGGTGGTGGTGGTGGTGTTTTCCCTCAGGGAATTTTGCCATGTGCCTATGTTTTGCTTGGTCTAAGTAGGGAATGTTAAAAATACTCTGGCTATGTTAAGTGTGAAATCATAGTATTCAGATTGAAAAGTGACTAGGGAACAAAAAAGATAAAAATTCATTTAATCAATTTTTCAATAATGATTCAATATTCCTTAACCCCCTAAAGTACCAAGAAATCTAATTACTTAGTATGTAATTAGTTTTCATGGTAAATTTGAAGATATGGAAATCAAGGAGTTCTTTAAAAGATTGAAAGAAACAATTGGAAATATATACAAATCCTTCTGTCATTATTTGAGAAAATAAGGTTTGAAATGAAATTCATGTTCATTCAGGCATGGGCTATTAATTGACCAGATCACGAGCAACAGTGAGACAGCCATTAGAGATATAAATACCATTAGCCAGAATCTCTGCACTCCACAGCTCATTATCTAGTTTTAAAAATGGATGTAAAAACACACACAGAAAATCATTTCAGAAAGAAGTATTTAGGCCTATTTTACCAGCAGGTCTATAGCAGCTGGAGAGAGAGGAATCTAGATAGACAATGAAGAAGGCCGTTGAGAAACTACCAAAATAATTCAGGATGAGATATAAAAGCTTGAGGAAAATTTAAAAAACTAATAGAGATGGTAGCAATTTACTCTAAAGCAGAGTCTGATTATATAAGTACTTGAGAACAATTCTAGTCAGCTTTCCTCTGTGGATGATTTTAACCAAGGCCCAGTTTTTGGTAAGGGATCTTGTGTCATGTCAAATCAAAGCAAACCCAAACTTAGTTAAGGAAAGACTTTATTCGGAACGGAACCCATTGCCTAAATGGGGAGAATGCTTAAATCTCAGAAATCTGCCAAAGTGTGTCAAAATCCAACAGAGAAACCTTTTCTTTCACTGCCTAAAGAGAAGTAAGCAAAGATCAGCAGAAACTATTGAGGGGAGCTTGGGCAAGCAGGGGAAACCAGTAGGATCTGAGAGAAAGTGTGCACTGTGGTTAGCTGATTCTCAGGGTAAGTTGATAGGGGGGCACACTCCATCCTTACTGCTTCTTCAGACTTGGGCTAAACAGAGCTCAGAGCCTATAGGAAGGAGAGAAGCCTCTTAAGCCTCTAATCCAGACCAAGCAACGAGTAACAAATGGGCAACTGTGAACACCTGGTCAGTCGCAGAGGAATATATTTAGATACAAGTCAAAAAAGAAGAAAGCATAAGGGTATTAGCAATGACTTGATCTGTAGTTCAAATTTAATAAAAAGAATGTTTTCTCTTTATCCACAGGCTTGGTGGAAAGTCCTATTTGCTGTCTTTCATGATGATTCTTCCTATTCAAAAGTCCTTTACCCACCTAGCAAAATTTTGTAGCCCGGATATAATAAACACTCTCAAAGTGCTTTTAAAATCATGTTTTGAAAAGTAATTAAAACACTACAGTTTTACTTTTATTATGGTATGTAGTATATCAGAATTTAAAAATAACTGGACCCATCTGAGGAAGTCTCGAAGCATAGGAGAGATTCAGGTGCTAGGAAACCCAAAGAAAGTACAAATATCTCTTATTATTATACTTTCATATTATCATTATTCTTTGGATTGTATCATCATCATAGTGCTTCTGGAAGCCTGATGTTCTAGTCCTGATGACTTTCTGATCCATTATCTCCATTCTTTCCCAGATCACTACCTCCAATAGCTCAAAGCAAAATCATAAAACTTCAAAAACTAAAACTTCTACTTTAGCTATTAAAGATCAAAGCCAGCTCCTACTGTAGCTAAAACTATAGCTATTTCAGACATGCCGTGATATTACAAAATAAATATTTTCTATATAATTGCGTCTTTTCTATATAATGTTTTCATTAAAAGAAAAAAATTCCCCCCCAAAAAAAACCGGACCCATCAATAAATTCTAACTTTTCAAAACAAAAGAGAATTCCAATCAAATAGTATTACATGAACAATCCACACCTGAGATCAATGATCAATATTTTTAAAACAATAGTCATGGAAGTCTCCTATTTGAAATTTCCTTTTTTTCCCTCTGTTTTAATTAAATTATAAAATTTTAAAAGAAAATTGTTATTAATAATAAATTGATTTATCAAGCAATTACTGGTTCTCTCATTGTATTTGTTTCCAGGGGTGCATAAGAGAATATCAAAACTGGTGGCTAAAAGCAACAGAAATTTATGTTCTCATATTCTATTGGTAGAGCCTTGCTCTTTCTGACATCTCTAGGGCACAATCTTTCTTCACCTCTACCTAGTTTCTAGCAATTTATTGGCAATCTTGGAATTCTTGGATTTGTAAATGCTTTATTTCAATCTCTGCCTCTCTTGCCTCAAAGCAATCTTCTCCCTGTGAGTCTCTCTTCTTAGGAATACACCAATCAAATGGATTAAGTGCTCACTCTACTCCAATACGAACTCATCACAATTGCATCTGCAGTGGCCCATATTTCCAGATAAGGTCACATTCTGAGTTACTGGGGATAGTGGCTTCAGCGTATCTTCTGTGGGAGGGACACAACTGAACCCATTCCACACATCTTTATTTTGATTCCCAATATAATTTTTCTGCAACCATTATAGGCCCAAACTCATAATAGTCTTTACTGTACCAAAATTTCTAAAGAAAAGACACACAGTGCTATTTCATAACCTTCTGGGACAATGATTATGAAATCAAGTAGTTTATGACATAGCAATTCTTAACATACCTGGGTGGTTATTTAAGGGGCATGAAAGTCATTAAGCAATTTCATTTTATCCTCGAAATCTTCTGTACTAGAAGACATTCCAATTCATGCAATTTTCATGAAACCTCTAGAATACTAATCAAAATCTTGCCTTTAATTTTAATCATACACATAAGGAAAACTAATGCACATTTAGCAAGTGGCTTAGAAGAAAATCTCAGCTGTGCTTTTTTTAGCTATACTTTACTGGTTGTAAATATTGACAGCTTAAAGTTTACAAATTACACTGAATGACAATTTTTATGAGATAGAACGTTTTATTCACCAAAATTCATGCAGACAGGGCTTCTCTTCCGGAGAAAAGCAGCCCAAACTAAAGGCCAACTCCACAGGGTTGCACACAGCAGAGAGAAGTGTGAAGGGCCAAAGACATTTGAAAGGAACAAAAGGAGGGTGCTGAGACTCAGAGGCTGAGGAATGAAGGGAAGATGAAGGGAAGCTGGTAGAATGTTGAGTTGAGTGTGTTGTGTGTTCTGTCCTGAACCAGCCCTACAAGACCTGAAACTTAACAAACTCCAAATAGAACTTTTTGTTGTCTCTCTTCCTGAGTTTTAGTTAATTTCACTTGTCCTTGTATAGACTTTAGCCTAAGAGAAATGAGTGATTTTTTTTTCTCCTCTGCTGTTTCATCTTTTACATATACCAATATATATCAGGTCTGTCACTGATCACATCTCTTTGATCTGTTTCCCAATGACTATATACATGCTCCTTTCTGATGTTCAGTCCCCGCCTCATGGGGTTCCTTCACATTTATTTCTGCTAATCAAACGTCAGCCGAAGATTCAGATCTCCAGTATTCTTTCTCTGGGAAGTTTTCTCCTGCTTTTAGAATGTTCTCCTTCTCAGTGTTTGGCTACGTTAATTGCAGTCCCATGCCTACACTAATCTCAACAATTTCTCCTCAAGTCAGGGGAATTGTGGATTCCTTTTAGGCACCACCTTGCTGTGTACAGTTGGTAAATTTTCTCTAGCCAACAGGCTGGGGCAATCACGGGATTTATCTTGCCTTTATTCTCTTCTCTGGAGGATACATTCTAAATTCCTAATGTACAATATATTAAAATTGAGATATCATATATTGTTTTCTCTCTTAAGTTACTTAAGGCATGAGGGTGAATGTAGTCTCTGAAATGCAGTCATCACCAGAAGCTGTTTTCTGGATTAAAAGCCTTTTGAAGTCCTTCCAGTGTCCTAAAAATCCTGTATTATCTGGCCCTTTTTGCTTTTTTGACCTCGATTCACCAAATATCCTCAATTCCAACCACACTGGTTCTATTTGCTATATTTTAAGTGTTCCAGGTGTGCTCCCCTCTCTGACCAGTCCCATGGCCTGGATTGGAGTGCTCCCTTCTATCTTTATACTCTACTTTTTATTTCCTTGAAGTTTCACTCTTCTGCTCAGGAAGGCACTTCATGGCCACACTACCTAATATTGGAAATGCATTCCTACCAAAACGTCTAATCTTCCTCCATACCATCTTTCTCTTAGTATATATCACCAGCAAACCCACCACCTATTGCTTATCACCTTTGTTCTGTCTCCTTCCAGTTAGTGTATAACTTCCATGAAGTCTGAGATTTTTGCCGCTGTTGTTCACTGTCTATTCTCAATGTGTAAAAGGGTTCCTAGCATATATTAAGTCCTCAGTAAGTATTTAGTAATCTTCAGTTGTATAGCAGCTTCTAACTTCATATTCATTTTTGTTTATTGTTTTTATTAAATAGAAGACATTTTACATAAACAATATAAGGAATTGTGTTCTGTGGTATTTGCAGAATATTTTCACAGCTGTGTTCAAATTTGAACTTGATCTGAAAGACTACAGAAATTTATCGGGTACCCCGTCAGGAAAGTCAGTGGGGGCATCCTTGGTCAGAGGCAAAACGGAGTGTCACAGAGATGTGAACATCCGTGGTGTTCTCAGGAAGAGTGGAATGGCACCAGATGAACAAGAATGGGAGCCACCAATATCTGCTGTGTAAAATTCAAAGGGCCTTGAATATGACGTGAAAAAGCTTCAGTATTACCTCAGACATGATAAGAAGCCAGAGAAATGTTTTTACGCAGTTAAGTTACCTGAAATATCCATTGTTTTAAAAAGTATTGTGGGGGTGCTGTAGAAATATATTTTGGAAATGACTGATAAAAATTTGGAGACCAATTTGGAAGCCAGAGGGACTGTCTGCACAGGAGATGATGAGATGTCTGGTGAAAAAGCAGTGGGCTGGAGGGTTAGGGAGAAGAAACTGCATACATGGAGTCTTCCAAGAAGCTGGGGGGGGGGGGTCAGTGCAAAGAGTGAATTCGTGGTGTGACTTGCGGGGGCACAAATTGAAGGGATGGTATCTGAGATAAGAGAGAACTAAAGAATATTGTATTTATTTATTTATTTTAAAGTTTATTTTATTCATTTTGATAGAAAGAGAGAGAGAGAAAGCAGAGGAGGGGCAGATAGAGAGAACCCCAAGCAGGGTCCTCACTGCCAGCACAGAACCTGATACAAGGCCCAAACTCATGAACCATGAAATCATTGCCTAAACTGAAATCAAGAGCTGCTTAACCAAACGAACCACCCAGGTGCTTGTTTATTTATTCGTTTACTTAGGTTTATTTTATTCATTTTGAGAGAGAAAGAGAGAGCAGGGGAGGAGCAGAGAGAGAATCCCAAAGAACATTGTAGACTTCGGGAATAATCACGATCACGTACAAAGGAAGCAAAGATACGTGAGAAAGAAGTTAACCACATGAAAAGGTCTTAGAGGAGAGAAGACAAGGAGGTAGGCACTCAGTAATTTTTAAGTCATAGAAAACTTTTTTAGAGGGGGGAGAATTGGAAAAGCACGGTTGCGTGAGTTCTAGTCTTTTTGAATTAGAAGTCGCAAGAGTCAAAGAGGTGGCTCAAAAAGCAAGCGAGGCAGTAAAGAATTTACTGAACAGCACAACACGCCAGGTCAGCGCAGGTGCTGGAACTACAAAGATGGTTTAGTCCGGTTTCCTCCACTCTGGATGGAAAAGTGATTTAGTGAAATAGTTTGATATAATGCAACATAATTGACTGACAGTACAAAGAAGATGTAAAATCAAACACAATTTTTTAAGTGCTAGACAATACTACGTTAAGAGAAAGCACTTTGTCACCAGCTGCTAAATTTCATATACATTGTCCTTTATTGTTTACAAGGATAGTGTGGGATAAATTTTAGAAAAACTCTTACACAAAATGATAAGTTAACATAATGAAGCTTCCGCATTTGCCAGATAACCAGCATATTGGCTTTCCAAACATGACTAGCTCTCCAATAAACACAAACCATTATATACAGGTATTTTGCATAAAAGCCTCATACTGGCATCCCTTAGGCAAAACTTAGTTGTGTTTGATTGGTTTGCACAATATTTCACATATTTTTAATCACAATATATAATGAATAAATTAACTATTTTCCTATCCTTCAAAATTAGAAGATGTACTAAGACAAGGACATTAATTGTATAAGTCAAAATTTTCTAGAGCAGACTATTAACTCTTCATTTTACAAGATGAAGACCACTCTTAGGGAAGCCATGGTCCCACCATGTCTTATTTTTTTTACACCTGGACCTTCATTATACATTTATATCACCTGCAATGTCAATGTAGTTTTTTGAATTTGTAATCCACTTTAGTGGTTTCCATAGAAATATATATGTATTTTATACTCATTATTACCAACTTTTCAACAGTCTTTACATTAGGTAATATTGTTATTTTTATCATCATTATTTCATTTTTATAGAAGCAAAACAAGAGATAAAAAGAAAACTAAGAATTCATTCCAGATATTTATTCAGCTGGAAAAGCATTAGAGAAATATTTTTATCCAAAACGCCATACTGTTTTACAGGAAAGGAGGTGCCAGGACAAAAAGAAGAAAAAGTACAAAGAAACTTTTCTTCAATCAAAAAACTAGTTCATAGCAGAAGAAACTTCACACAAAATATAGGTAATCAATATACATAACAACATCCTCGTTTCCTGTTATCACGTTCTAAATCAAACTGTGTTAAAGCACTCCTTGGAATCTGTACGGAAGTAATCTGGAAAAAAAATTTCTAATCATAGTGTCTTCTTAGAATTCAACTGGTTTTTTAAGTATTTTGAACCACAGAATTACCATATCATGAAAAAACAATGTTTGAATAGTTCTGAGATAACCTATCCTAGGGGTTGTAATGTTCTAAAATGCTTCTAGAAATCCAGCAACTGCTTAGTTTATGATCCCGAGACCACTTTCTGCATCTGGATATTTCAGAAAAGAATAATTAAAATAAATATCTGGCACTAGTAAATATTATCTAGTAATACATATAAATAATTATATATCTGCTAAGCCAGAATGTATCTTTGCATGCTTATATGTATTAAGCATACATATATGTACACATAGAATGCATACGTATTACATACGTACATTCTGCAATATAAATTTTATAGCTAACCCTATATGTTCTCTTTATTGATAGGTTTGATTGGAAAAGTCATTTCTGCATAGTTTCCTTATCTATCATATCACTTCATATATCAATATGTTTGCTTGTTGAAAAGGCAACACTCCTGAGCCAAAGGAAGATTGTATGTAACATTGTCTGTATTGTTTGTATGCCTCCTTTCCATTCATGTTGGATATGCTAGATCTGGATTGTGCTATCATTTTAACTGTATCGACGCTTAACTGTAGTGTCTAGGCCTCTGGCTGAGACACAGAAGCCCACATCTCTTGCCAAAACATTAAAATTTCGGATGCTTTTTTTTTTTCTCTAATGGATTTTATTTATTTATTTATTTATTTATTTATTTATTTATTTATTTATTTTTCAATATATGAAGTTTATGTCAAATTGGTTTCCATACAACACCCAGTGCTCATCCAAAAAGGTGCCCTCCTCAATACCCATCACCCACCCTCCCCTCCCTCCCACCCCCCATCAACCCTCAGTTTGTTCTCAGTTTTTAAGAGTCTCTTATGCTTTGGCTCTCTCCCACTCTAACCTCTTTTTTTTTCCTTCCCCTCCCCCATGGGTTTCTGTTAAGTTTCTCAGGATCCACATAAGAGTGAAACCATATGGTATCTGTCTTTCTCTGTGTGGCTTATTTCACTTAGCATCACACTCTCCAGTTCCATCCACGTTGCTACAAAAGGCCATATTTCATCGGATGTATTTTTATCTGTGTGGTCTTTCTATTTCCATTCCTCATATTTAGAGACCAGGCCACTGTAACCAGAATAACCAGTTCTCTAACAACTAACTAAGGCCATGTGGATGGCACTGGAGTAACTTTGTAAACTCACAGGGCCTTCTATCTCGCATGTGCCTCGTAGACCCAGTGCCTTGGAAGCTTCAGTTTAGAAGCCCCACTACAGCTATCTCTCAGGAAGATTTAGTCCTCACTGTAACATCTTTATAATTTGTTCCTGCTCCCATGTGTGTATTCCAAACAACTTTCACCTAAATTCTCAAGTAGGCAGTCACAGTTCCTGTCTGCGCACAAGAGATCCCACAATATCACTCCAGATGAAGTGAGTCAGATATATCGGATAAGGGATTGGTAACCAAAATATATAAAGAATTTAAAACTCAATATAGAAAACACAAATAATCCATTTAAAAATGGGCAGAGGACCTGGACAGACATTTTTCTAAAGAAGAAATGTGGCCGACACATAAAAAGGTGTTCAACATCATTAATCATCAGAGAAATACAAATCAAACCACAATGAGCTATTACATTATGCCTGTCAGAATGGCTAGAATCAAAAAGACAGCAAATAACAAGTCTTGGCGAGGATATAGAGAAAAAAGAACCCTCGTGTACTGTTGGTAGGAATGTGTATATTGGTGCAGTCACTGTGGAAAACAGTACAGAGTTTCCTCAAAAAATTAAAAATAAAAATACTGTATGATCCAGTAATTCCACTACTATTTACCCAAAGAAAGAAGAAAACACTAACTTGAAAAGATATATGCACCCCTGTTTATTGCAGCGTATTTACAATAGCCAATACATCCAAGTGAACTTGCATTTTGTCCCAAATCTGTTGTCTCTATTTTTTTATTATATTAATATGAAATAGGAATACATTATTTAGTGTAGTTGCTTTTGCAGATAACTAAATAGGCTTCTAGGATTTGAGCTCTCCCCCAGCACTCACCAGACTAACTTTTCTCACTTGGATAGGTTGGCAGTAAGAGACTCTTTTCCTACTAATCGGAGTAGTTCAATTAAAATGGGAAAAGTAGGATAAAACCTCCACATGTACTGCATCCTTAGGTCACCATCTTTATGAAATTGCATTGGCTCTTCTTTATTTGTCTTCCAAATGAAACACTCTTTCATTTTCAAGGACATGGAACTGAGTACTGGAGATAAAAATACTTTATTTCCCCCTTTATTGCAAAGTTGTAGGACATGCTCTTGCTCATCCGTCTTCTAAAACCATCTCCTGTTCATGAGTATGAGATTACAGATAACATAAAAATGCTACTTTTGTGTCTGTCATCTGTTCTTATTTCTGTTAAGCATAATCTGCACACTTCCCATATAGTTTGAATTAAAAAGGTTCAATAATACCTATATATTTCAATGTTACAAGCTAAAATAAGGATCCAGTTACATTTAAAATTAGTTTTTGGGGTGCCTGGGTGGCTCAGTCGGTTAAGTGTCTGACTTCGGCTCAGGTCATGATCCCACGGTTTGTGAGTTCAAGACCTGCGTCAGGATCTGTGCTGACAGCTCAGAGCCTGGAGCCTGTTTCCGATTCTGTGTCTCCCTCTCTCTCTGCCCCTCCCCCGTTCATGCTCCGTCTCTCTCTGTCTCAAAAATAAATAAACGTTAAAAAAAAATTTTTTTAAAGATGATGTTCATTGGGGAAAAGCTTATATGCATCTATGTACAATGTTTAGGAACCTCTTGTGAAAATTATTGATATAAATTATCTAGCTGCCTCCTTCAAATATACACCTTCTCCTTTATATTAGCTGAAAGGGGGCTAAGGGAGAGAATTCCAGTGGGCTTTTTTTAATATGCTCTGGAAATATTTCCTTAAAACATACAAAATCAAACTTCAAGGGGCATCTGGGTGACTCAGTTGGTTGAGCTTCCAACCTCAGGTCATGATTTCACAATTCATGAGCTCAAGCCCCGCATCGGGCTCTGTGCTGACAGCTCAGAGCCTGGATCCTGCTTTGGATAAAGATTGTTTTCAGTACACGTGATCATCCAACCAAAAAGAATTAAATTAAGTAAGTGAATTTGTTTGGAGAGGCAGTGAAAAGTTATTTTTCTATCACATGTAAACTTGTCACCAGCCTCACTTGAAGGACATGAGTCTCCCAACACCCAAACTGAGTAGATTAAATTTCATTTGATAGGGTTCAACTTCTTAAGTGAGAGATGAATAAAGTTCTGATCTCAAAGCACGCATTTTGTTGAAGACAAATTTATCAGATCAAACCTAGTGGAACATTGGATTTTGGCAGAAGCTCTATCTATTTTATTGTTATAAAATGTTGACAGGAAATGAAATAACAAAAAATAAATATTAACTTTAATAAGTCAAAATAAGTACAGTCAATAGCCAAATATTAATTTAAATAGTCAAAAAAAGTAACAAGGCTCCATTTTATTGCGACATTTATCTCCATATATGAGAAAATGGATAGAGTTAACAAAATTGTGGATTTTCCTTCTGATACACGGGTGTCCATCTTCCACATAATATTTTTAAAATATGAAAGATGATATTTTATAGCCACACAGTATTTAAATTCATTTATTTTTTTTAAATTTTTCTAATGTTTATTTATTTTTGAGGGAGAGATAGAGACAAAGTACGAGTGGGGAGGGGCAGAGAGAGAGGGAGACACAGAATCCAATTCAGGCTCCAGCCTCTGAGCTGTCAATACAGAGCCCCATGTGAGACTCGAACCCACCAACTGTGAGATCACAGCCTGAGCCAAAGTCAGACACTTAACCGACTGAGCCACCCGGGTGTCCACATTTCAATTCATTTCGATACTTGCTTTATTCTAATAGTTTTTCTCATTGCCCTCCTTTGTGCAAAATATTGAGACCTATAGACAATCAACCTTTTAGTCAGAGCCTTCTATAGCTCAGTCTATATCTGAATATTAGCTTTTTCTCCAGTCTCAAAAGATGTGTGGTTCTCCTCTACTTTGAAGGGAACTTCTCTGCCTGTTTGTTCCCTACTCAATCTGTTTTCTTATTATGATAATAACAATGATAAAAATAAGAATGACAGTTATAAATTCTAAAATTTACTGATCAATTTTATTGTGCGGTGTGATTTATATGCATTTTTTTTCACCATTTTTTCCCTCAAAACTGTTATTAAAACATCTCGCAAATGAGAAAATTGAAGCTGAAAGAGATAAGTAATTATCTTTGTAATGCCTATTTTATTCAGTTCTGTTAGCTATGTTTGTCTTCTTGGAAATTCTCCTCATAAATCTCTTCATGTAGTTACTTCCTCCAGGTGTTTTCACGGATTCATCTTCTTTTTCCCATACATAACATTAATGTTCTCTAAGGTTCTGACCTTGGTCTACTTCTTTTTTTTTAATAAATTTTTTTAACATTTGTTTATTATTGAGAGACGGAGACAGAGCATGAGCAGGGGAGGGGCAGAGAGAAGGGGAGACACAGAATCTGAAGCAGGCTCCAGGCTCTGAGCCGTCAGCACAGAGCCAGATGCGGGGCTCGAGCTCACAGACTGTGAGATCATGACCTGAACCGAAGTCGGACACTACCGACTGAGCCACCCAGGCGCCCCTGACCTTGGTCTACTTCTTATCTGATTGCATTTTTCCTATATCACTTACCCACATTAACTACCATCTATCTATATCTTATGACTCCCCAAATATACTCAACTATCTCCTAAATGTCTCTGTATATTTATGTCCCAGATTAATATGTAAGTACCTTGAACACAGTGTCAATATGTTTTCATTTGAATTCTTTGTACTCAAAACTATATCTTATATGTAGTTGCACTCAAAAATTGTTTCAAATTTTACCTCTCATATTTCTATATAACAAGAGAATGAAACAGTAATATAATATGTATCTAAGCTCTTTGGCGGCTTAAAAATATACTCTAAGAATTTGTCAAGGACTCTCCAGCTTTCTCTCATTAGTATGAATTGATAATGAAGGTCATCTTGTCATTAAAGGAGATTACAAAACAGAACAAGAAAATTCATTATACAGTTGTCTACGGGTTACACCCTTAGAGTACCATTCTTTGAGATATCAGTATCTCTTTCTTGAGCTATTCTATAAATAAAACACCTTGAAATTTTCAAGGGCATAGTATTTAGTCTTGGAGGAAAATGAATCATTCCTTCTTTATTTGAAGACAGCAGTATAAATTCTGATCTATCGATTTTTTAAGATCACCCACTAGTCATGGAATATAAGATAATATATAAAATAAGAATGCCACTCCTTTGCTTACAATCACCAGTTGTTATTTACGAATGTCAAACATTTTCCACATACTTCCTATTTTGTTAAGTATAATTTGAATATACCTTACAGAATATATAACACTTTAGTATTCCAATATAAAATATAGGATGAGTTAAATTTCAGTGTGGTTTATAAACATCTCCATTTACATTAAAGTAGTATTATTTGAATTTTAATTCCAAATCCCTTATGTTCACTTTATCCATATGTTTTTATCTACTCAGGAATGTGATCTCAGTGCCTCTAATAGTGCTGAATATCTGTTGTTTGAAACAGTAGAGAAGGAAATATAAAAAGGAAGGGAGAGAGAGAGAGAAGAAAAAAATGAATAAAGAAAAACTGGGAAAAAAAGAATATAATCACATTAGAATGAACATTGTACATGACTTAGCAATGCATATTTTAAAAGTCAGATTTATTCAATAGTTATTTAAAGGAAGCCTACTTAGACATAGATAGTTATATAGATTTTTTTTATGATCCAAAAAGAGGACACTTTCCAATAGGGAGGATGAGTTACTAATTTATTTTTGTGAGTGCTTGTAAGTTTATTTATTACCTAAAAGTCTAATATATATTTTGTTGTGATTAATTACACCTTTGTTTGTAGTTTTAAATCTGTTTGTTTCCTTGTTTGTTTTGAGAGAGAGCAAGAGTGTGCATGCCCAAACAGGGGAGGGGCAGAGAAAGAGGAAGAGAAAGAATCCCAACCAGGCTCCATGTTGTCAGCTCAGAACCCCACATGGGGCTCAATCTCAAACTGTGAGATCATGACCTGAGTCAAAATCGAGTTGGATGATTAACCAACTGAGCCACTGAAGCACCCCATGATTAATTATACTTTTAGCCTCAAGGTAAATTTGGAATTTATACTCAGAATTTATGTATGTTATCTCTTGGCTTCCATAGTCTTTTTGCAAAATTAACTTTTGTTTTGTTTTGTTTTTAAATATTTATTTGTTTATTTGTTTATTTTTACTTTTATTTATTTATTTATTTATTTTTTTTTTTTTTTTTTTTTGAGAGAGAGAGAGAGAGCAAACAGGGGAGGGGCAGAGAGAGGGAGACAGAAGATCCAAAGTAGGCTCTGTACTAAGAGTAGGAAGCCCGATGTGGGGCCAAACTCATGAACTCTGAGATCACGATCTGAGCCGAAGTCAGACGCTTAACCAACTGAGCCACCCAAGTGCCCCAAAATTAACTCTTGTTTTAAAGTTTGACATGACATTTTTAAGTTATTTTATTCTCATATCTAAGTTTTGCATCCTTTTTATATTTTTATTTTATCATTAAAAAGTTTCCTTTATTTTGCATTATTAATAACACGCACTAACTGTTCATCCTTGTTTTACTCAACCACTATACTTAACATCTTAATTGTTTAAAAAGAAGAAAATTTCACTTATTTAAATGTTTAAAATTGTATCCTTGAAAATGTTTTTCCAAAGCCAGCAAATAAGATTTTTTGATAGGAAATGACCAGTTTTTCTAAGTTTCTTCCTTATTCTAATTTAAATATAATATCAAAGAAAAGTAGGACTATGTTTGCATTTTTTTCTTACATCATGACATTGTCAAAAATTATGAACAGTGTTTGCATGTTGGAAAACTTCATTAAGATATTCTTAATAGTTTATATTCTGAATAACACCCAATGTTCTTAATGTAAATAAATGGTGAAAACTGGCAGATAAGTGCTAAGTAAAATAATACATGAGTCATTATCACTTTTTCACAGGTTTGATCATTAAAATTTTCTAATAACCAAAAGAAATATGTGCTAACACCCATCAATAGACATACTGAAGAAAGTTCATAGCAGTGCTATTCACAAAAGGCAAAAACAAATGCAAGCAACCCAAATGTCTATCAGTAGGAAAATAGATGATTTATAGTTTACTCCTACAATGGATTATTACTCAGCAATGGAAATAAACCAACTATCACTACATGCAATAATATGGATGACCCTCACAAGTATGAGTAAAAGAAACCAAATACAAAGGATATATACTATATAATGCCATTTATATGAAGTTCAAAATCAGGTGCCACTAAACATGATTTAGAAGTTATAACAGTAGTCACCTTTTGGATGGATTATTGGCAGGGGTTAGGGGTGAGCCTCTGCAGTGCTTGAAAGTTTCTATACCTTGATCCAAGTGGAGGTTACACAGGTAAATGCATATAAAAAGTTTAGCTACTGTATACTTATAAACGGTGCACTTTTCTCTACATAAATACCTCTTAAAATGGAAAAAATGCTGATAGCAGAAATGTAATATTTCCATTTTCAGGTGTAATATCATTCCATAATCTTCTATCATTATCGACACAAATTGCAGGAGAAATCCACTTACTATTCTCTTACATTTCTTAACTAGATGAAATATAAAAGTTTTGTAAGTTTTGTAATTATAAAATATTCCTCGTGTTAACTTTTAATTTTTACATGTCCAATTCACATATGGTTCATTTTTAACTGTACTGGCTCTAAATTCCCTTGCTTACAATTGAGCTAGAGAACTACAGTAAAGCCAGTAAAAAATGTTTTTATTTTCTTTTTAAGAAATTAGTAGAAAGAAGTTAATAATTTTCCCCAATTCTGTTTCTCATAGTAGAAGAAAAAGTGTTGTGCAATGTTTGATTGTTTAGCAGTCTGCCACCTCTTGCTCTAAACATTTCTCCAGTCTGTGTCTTAATCATCACCCCTAATGCCGTTTCTACAAATGAGCCCTTATAATTACATAGCAATCTATTCACACCCTCTTAGATGGTTACGCGGCCTCTGTTTTGCCTGTCCTTCGGTCCTTTTCTATATTGATGCCATGATGATTAATTTAAAATGCAATTCTCCCCATGTCACATGTCAGCTTAAAGTATTTCATACTGCCCACTATCCCCAAAATGAGATATAAACCCTTAGCTCCTGTGGGCCTTTACCTCAGGTCCTGCCAATCTTTCTCTCACAATCAAACTTTTGGTTCTTCTCCCACATGTCAGTCTCTCTCTTTCTCTCTCTCTCTTTTAATGTTTATTTATTTATGTATTTAGTTAGTTAGTTAATTATTTTGAGAGAGAGCACACAAATGTTCATGCACGCATGTGAGCAGGGAAGGGGCCAAGAGAGAGGGAGAGAATCTCAAGCAGGCTCCACGCTGTCAGTGCAGAGCCCATGCAAGGCTCCGTCTCAGGAACCCTGAGATTGTGACCTGAGGCGAAATCAAGAGTTGGGCACTTAACCGACTGAGCCCCCAGGACCCCCCATAGTCTCTCTCATTTTCATGTCTGCTCAGCCTTCCAACACCTTAGAATATGTGTATTTCATTGAACATAAATTATACCTTAATTTTTTAAAAACTCTTAGTTAATGAAAAGAGAAATTGTTATCAATACAACTGAAGTGTTGTTTTCCCCACTCAGTTCCATTTCCAACCAAGCTCCTCAGCAGTAAGCATGATTCTGAAATTCGTCTCCTTCCCTGGCATTATTTTATATTTGTGCTACACATGCACATTGCTATTACAATAGACAGTAGATGTTTAATTTAAAAGTATTTTTGGAACGTGCATAAGAATGTATTAATAGATTTCTCAAAACATACAAAAAATATATTGAATTAAACCTTTATAGAAATAGAAGTAGTTATATATATTTCTCACAAATCATTCTTCACAGCTCACATTAATTTCATGTTTGTTTTCCTACCGGAGGCCACTTCCTCTCAGACTTAGAAATTAATGAAAGGCTCCAAATTATTTCCAAGGCATCAACATTCACTAGCCAATTATTGACATTTTTAATGATATTCACTAATTTTATGCACTAATATATTTATGACATTTTTAATAATTGAAATTTCTTGAATTATTCCTAGCTCTTATTAACCCGTTTTTGAGTTTTCTTCCATTCGCACAGGACCGTTGGCCTTTGTACCTGTTTTCTCATGACCTATCTCGTAATTCTCTCAACTTTGCACAAACTCCTCCACACGTTATTTTCTTTCTGGACCACCTCATTCTTATACCTAAGGACATTCTGTGTGTGAGTGTCTTGATGAACTATAGATATAATCACTGTAAGATATTAAACATATGACATTCCCGGTGAAATACAGTACATACACATTCCCGGTGAAATAATACAGGATTTCCTAAACTATAGAACTTCCTTTCTCTCAGTTTATTTATATCCTACTGAACTTGTCTACTCCGAGCCTTTTATTTCTAACTAATGGTAAGAGTTTCCTTTTCTTTCCATTCTCCTATTAGCTGCATATCAGTTGTATCAGCAAAGGCTGGGATGTTGATAGTTGACACTGAGAAGGGTTTTGTATGCAGTATGTCCATTAGTATTGTCATCAATTCCATTAGGTAAGTAAGTGTAATTGTACACTGTTTACTCTATATTCTAATTAAATTTATAATTGGCACCTGAAACTTAACTTCTTAGAAAACTAAGCTCCTCATGTTTTCCCCACAAACCAGCCTTGTCTCTATCTTTTCCATCTCAGTCAATGGTAACCAGGTTATTCCAGGTGATCAAGCCAAAAATCTGGAGTAATTAGTGAAACTTTCCTTTCTCTCATGCCTCACTTCTAATCTATTAAATTCCATTTGCTCTAACTTCAAAGTATAATTAGAATGTGACAATTTCTCATCACCCTCACTGCTGCCATAATCATGTGTCTGGATTATTATTCCAGTCTCTAAATGGGCCATGTCTCTTCTCTTAACCTCTTCAGTCTGTTTTTTCCCAAGTTATCTTCTGCTTGACATCAGTTTCCATTCAGTGTAGTTGCTTTCTTGAAGTCCTGGCAATACTCAAGAGCCCTGTATCATTGGCCTCATTTTTTCTCTTTGATTCCACCAAATTCACTATTTTCCAACCATACTGGTCTATTCAATATTTCTGAAACTTGCCAGGCATACTTATATTCTAGGACCTTTGCAGATGAGTTCCTTCTGAAATATCTGCAAGGTTTACTTTCTTACTTCCTTCAAATTTTTACTTTTCTGCTCAGGGAGTCCTTTCATGGCCATCTTACTAGATAATGAACACCTCATCCCTACGACTGTTTTCTATCCAGTATCTTCAATTCAGTTTTACCATAGCATGCAGTGATTGAACCAATGCTTTATTATTTATCATGTGTTAATATCTTAACCAATTAAAATATAAACTTCATGAAAACCATGTTTTCTTTTGTTCATAGCTTTCTTCCAGATGCTTCCTGGCACACACTAAGTACTCAAGAATTGTTCACTGAATTAAGTAGAGAGTCTTAACTACATTTTCTTTTTTTTTTTTTTTAATTTTTTTTTTCAACGTTTATTTATTTTTGGGACAGAGAGAGACAGAGCATGAACGGGGGAGGGGCAGAGAGAGAGGGAGACACAGAATCGGAAACAGGCTCCAGGCTCTGAGCCATCAGCCCAGAGCCCGACGCGGGGCTCGAACTCACGGACCGCGAGATCGTGACCTGGCTGAAGTCGGACGCTTAACCAACTGCACCACCCAGGCGCCCCACTTAACTACATTTTCAACTTCAGCATCTGTACAAATATTTTGTTGATAGCATATATGAAAAATTCAAGTATATCAAAGATTTGGGAGACCTTTTCAGAGATGGTTCAAATTTCATTTGCATTTACAAGGCAGAGAATGTGATAGAAGGCCATTCCCAGTCATAGTGTGCTCTAACACAGATCCATAGCGTGCTCTGGAAAGATTGTGATAAGGCATAAGAAATGTCAAGAAGTGGGGTCAGAAATATCTCCTGGGAAGATTCTGAATGATCTTGAATTCTCTGTTAAATATCTTGAACATTACCATAGACAGTATAAGAAACCATACATCGCTTCTTGGCCTTTCGGCTAAGATCAAGTGTAGTATCTGTTCTTATCAGAAACTATACAAATGTTTTGGTTGAGTAACATAATTTGTTACATACATTTTAGAAAGAAAATATTTGTGAGAAAGGTGTGGAAAGTGCATTTTAGAGATAACAAGAAAATGGAAGACATATAAGGAAATTCGTTGCAATTATCTAGCCAATGGAAGATAAACTGGTGCAGAAGCAATGGATTGAAGGTTAGAAGGAAGAAGCTACAAGTATGAAGTCCTTCAGGAAGTTTGGTGATGAGTGAAAGGAGAAATGCATAATGTAGCCAGTGTGGGTGGCACAGAATGATGACATGGGACCTGTAAACTGAAGAATTGAGGATACTGTAGACTAAGCAAAGGAGCAAGTACAAATGAAGCAAATAAAACTTTAAGAGGAGAAGGGGATAAACATATAGGTAAGTTCTTAGGGGTTGGGAGAGGAGCAGATGGACTCATGTCTTATAATGAAGGAACCCATAGAACAGTTACTGGGAGAGTCACAGAAATCAAGCATGGTTGTCTGGTTTCTATGGTCTCAAAAACTGAAAGCAATAAGTAAAAGCAGAAGCTGTTGCTGCTGAAGGCAAGTGGTCCTGGTTGTTAAGTAAAATGAAAGCGTTTACTAAATATCAACCAAGTGCCAGACCAACTAAAGTGGCAGATACGCAACAATGAAAAGTCTGATTTCTTCTTCTCCAGAGGACAAAGTTACTTAAATGATTTCAAAAACAAAAACAAACAAAAACAAAACAAACAAACAAACAAAAGATGATTGATAGGGAGCAGAAAAAGAGTCATAAAAATCTGAAATGGAGCACCTGGGTGGCTCAGTCAGTTGAGCCTCTGACTTCGGCTCAGGTCACGATCTCACAGTCCGTGAGTTTGAGCCCCGCATCGGGCTCTGTGCTGACAGCTCAGAGCCTGGAGCCTACTTCAGATTGTGTCTTCCCCTCTCTCTCTCTGCCCCTCCCCTGTTTGTGCTTTGTCTCTCTCTCAAAAATAAATAAATATTAAAGAAAATTAAAAATCTGAAACAGATGAAAAAATGGCAGTTCCATGAAACATAATCCCATGGGGGAAAAGCTATATGCGGTTAATACCAAACATTAATAATTGGTCTTACCTAGTGTTGAGAGTATAGTCATGTGTGTGGTAAATTTTACAAAGATTTCTACACAAAATTATTAGGGATTTTACCTTCTTGATACTTAAACATCAATGCTTCAGCAAATCAGAAGACTTGGTTTTCCAAAATGATTCCGTTTCTAATAATTACGTGAGCCTAGGACCTAGCATTTTCTCCAGAATCTCAAATTGGCAGCACTTGGGCAAGATCCAGTTGTGTTTTGGTTCTGTCAGCAGACACAATATTTTTAAAGAATTTTAGTTCGTTACAATCAATATACAAAGAATTCTGAATAAGTAATGAAGCGCTTGGCTTATCTTTAAAAAAATGGAAGATGTGGCAGCTATAGAGCATGTATATTACATGTCAAAATTGACTGGAGCTGAGTATTGGCTTTTCCCTTTAGGCTAGACTTGAACTTTCAGGAAGGCTACAGTCCCCACAATACTTTATTTTCCTTAAACCTGGACCTACCTTCAGTACACAAGTAATCTGATTGGTTACCACAGCCATTTCATTTTGTGACTTGTGAAAAAGTAGGTGCCATGTAGATACCAATTCACTTTGCATAAATTGTGGCTAATTGTTACAAGTTATAATTGGATTCAGCATGACTATTAATATTTTACAGATTCAGAAATTACTGAGACAAGTTAAGACTGTAAATCCTTATTAAAGTTACCGCTAGTTCGTAGGACTACTGAGTTTCCGGTTACATCGCATGGACTTACATACGATAACCATGTTTAGTGGTGGCAAATGGTAAGCAATAAATATAAGGAGTATTATTTTTCATACGTTAATTAAATTTTAATTAACATATCCCAAATGTCACTTTAGGTATTTGTTCAAGATGTTTTTGATAGGAAGGGACACTGGTGTGCCTCTAGGAAAAAAACAAATACTTATCATGAACCACTTAACCAGTACATGGCAGAGGTAAGCTGCACAAACACGGAATAATCACTACACATTATAACATCCTCATTTCCTGTTATCATGTTCTAAATCAAGCTAAGTGGAAGTGCTCCTTGGAATATGTGGTACAAATATTGGATGGGGAAACTACTTCTAATCATCACGGCTTCTCAGAATTCAAACCCTTTTTAGGTATTTTAAACCACAGAATTACCATATCATGGAGGAACTAGGTTTAAATAGTGAGTGATAACCCATTTCAGATATCCAACTGCCTGTACTTCTTGTCTTCCATTTAAGAAGCAAGGTAATATTTTTCACTTATCCTTTCCGTTATTCTACATGCATTATAATATTGTAAAATCTAATAACATAGTTCTAAAAATATTTTTAAAGAAATTAATGTCAGTGTACTTTAAGGTCCTTTGAGAAATTGTTTTAGAACATAAGCTACTGATTTAGCTACTTTTCAGTGCTTCTGGGTACAATTAATGTATAGACACCGTAAAATGCTTATTATACTACTCTATCTTATTACGAAGTGCCAAAGTCTTATTTTAAGAGCTAGGTCATCATAATGAGGTTTTTGGAAATCCAGGGTACTGTGTATTTAATATGTGGACTACTGGATCACTTCTTTCATGTGTTAATCAGACACAGTAACCCAACATAGCTGCTCTGGAGACCAGAGATAATATTTGTAATGTAACTACTACAATGTCTGGCATATAGCAGGTATTCAGTAACTGCAACAATTTCTATGTTTTTCATTTATCAATATGCTAAAAACATTACTTTAACTCTCAGCATCTAAGTTCCAATTTCTTTTATCCCTGGAGAACCAAATGTCTAAGTAAAATTGAGATAAGCTGTTATAAAATAAGTTTATTTCATATTTTAAGAGGCAAAATGATGTTTATAATATTATAAAGCATTATCACTATGAAATGCTTCTAAAATGAACATCCTATGCATCATCTTGTAACAGTAAACAAATATACCTGAGATTTTTAGTAAAAATGAGAAATTAATTAGAATTAATAGATATAATTAATTAGAAATTTAGGCAATGCAAATCCTAGGACAGAGTAATGCCTATATGTACACATTCCCCCAGAAGTGCATAGGTAAAGATCACCAGCAAATTTAATACTATTTGAGTAAAACAAAATCTTACTCCTTAAAAATAATCAATTTAATGTGTTGATCTAGACAGTAAGACACTGTTATATGTAAACAATGCATTAGAATAATTATTTCACTTTTCAGTTCTTTGTTTAACAAATAGGAAAGTGAAGTTGATATGTAGTCAGCAAACCTTGTGGACTAACACATAGTCATGGTATTAGAGATTGAGCTGGAAGGGATTACAGAAATCAGTCTTATTAGCAGTCTCTCTTTTGCTACATATACGAGGTGCAGTGATGTTTAATGATTTATTCAAGCTTCAGCAGCCTGTCTCAGACTGGGAGGCACCCAGACCTCCTTGCACCCATCACAATATTATTTCCACCTGCTACTTCTCATGAAGGAGCCAGACTGCATGTTTTGATGCACCTGATATCTGTTTAAACATGAGTTTCTCTTCTATTTTACATTTCTAATAGTCCTTGTCCACAAGATTGAGGAAGAGTTATAAATAAATGGCCTGATAGAGTGTACTTATTTTTCATTACTGTATCTTCATGTCTGATATGTTGTATGTAGCAACTAGTCATTGAATGAGTAAGTTAGTAAACTAACCAATTACATATAGGGAAAAAAAACCCTACTAACTTGCTATACCCAAAAAGGAACTTTGACATTTTAGAAACCAAGATTTCACATTATATTCTGTTAATAAAATTTCTCTTTATAAAGAACTTGTCATATTCATATCCATGTGTTTCTCAAGTGAATCTGCTTTTATCAAAGTTTTCATTAGACTTTCTTAATTGCCTGGAACAAAGCTAAATTAATGTACAATTATTGAGAAAATGTGTAATTTTTCAGGAGAATAAAACTTATTAACTTGCTATATATTTATTTTACAGAACTAAGTAAACATGAAGTTCTTCCTTCTTACCTGCCTTTTGGCTACTGCTCTTGCAAAGCATGTAAGTATAATGACATGTTTATGATTATCTATTCTTATTTAAATATAAGAAGAGTGAATCTTTTATGCAGACGATGGCAAGGGTAGGGAGCAAGAAATAGAGACAAGTGTGTGTGTGACTTTTAAAACCTATAATCAGAGGTTTCATTGGCCTTGCCTTATACAAGGTATCAAGGTGGACAAAAACACTTTTTATAAAGTACTCTCCTTATAGGATGAAGGAGATGTTACCTATAGGTTAAAAGGCATGAACTTCCTCCCATATCTGCTTGAATGTACTGGGGAACATTTTTTGACTCCAAGAACCGCTTCCTAAAAGAAATATATTGAGATAAAACAAGGATACCTTGAAAAGTGTAGGAAAGCCACAGAGAAAATGTAGACTCTCAAGGAAGGGTCAGAATTTCACAATTCTTGGTTATAGTAGTTCAGAATCTGTTTAGACAGGAAACAGTGATGTGTTAAAGAGTGGTTCACTTTGAAAATCACTGCCAATAACTTACTGCAAAATAATCCCTTAACTTCTCAAGGCATCGTATTCTTCCAGTGAGAATATAGTAAATATACCACAAAATGATACAGTGGACTAGATATGTCATGTCAATGAAGTGCTGTGAAAACACACACGTGGAATCTATTAAATTCCTCAGAAGTAACTGATTTTTTCCTTTCCCTTCTACCCCCACTGTCAATCCCTCTTCCATACCCAATATCTCCCTCCCCACAACTGCACCATACCTTAAGGTGATCAGAATTCTCTGCATCCTCTGTTTCCTATCTCACATATATATCTTGAAGAGTTTTTTTGTTATTTCTTAAATTCAAAGCCAATTCGGGAGCAAAATTAGGGTAAGAATTCCATTTAGGTAAATAGAAAAAAATAATCATAATAACACTTCAATGAGCAATCTTACACCAAGTTTGATTATTTCTTCTGCCTATAATCTACTAGTCTTAGCCACACTTCTCCCTTTCTCTCTAAGTCAGTAATTGTCCTCAATCTTTTCTTTAAGATTAATTAAATATAGAAATCAACATAAACTAAATAAAATATAATATCATGGTGTTATAACATTTTAATATTCTATAGCACATATACATTTGTATTTTAGGCTGTGACAGGATTAATACTTAAAAACCAAGAACCCAATCATTTCCTAAAAGTAAGAAATATGTTAAGCCATAACAATGACTTATTTGATGTATAAAATGATTTATCTATTAATATTATGGGAAACATCCCACTAAACCCTAAGCATTCCCAGAAATGGATTTCTAGAAGCTCCATATCCCCAAAACAAGAACAACAACAAGACGGATTTTCACTTTAAAATAACCAATAAAACTGAAATTTGTTTTTTTTTTTTTTAATGCAAAAGATGGAACATCACTCCTCCAGTGAGGTAAGACACTTTAATAAAACATAAAATCCTTTCACCTAGTCAAAACATAAATGCACTGAACTTGTAAGTATTTACAATATTTTTTTTACCAATAAGACTACAACTATAGTGCCAGAAAAAAAATTGGAAGTGCAACCATAAAAAAAAACAAAGAGATGAATAAAGACCAAGACCAAAGCTCTATAAATTCTAACTACCAAGATTAAATTTCTGGGTTTTTTCCTAAGTTGTCTCAATATTAATGATATTCGCTCAGAAGTCATGATAAACACTGTATATTTTGTGAATCCACTTTATGTTTCTGCAATAAAGACTCATGTTTTTCTGGATCCATATTAAGTGCTAATTTCCAAATAACTCTATCCATAGGTGCATAACAGGTGTCCACAGAATTTTCAATGTTACTAAAGGATTTTCTTGTCTCCTGTGATATATTTTGTCTCTTTAAAAAATATCAAAGAAAAAGTAATGAAAATAAAAGAAAATTGGAAATTGTACAGTGAAAATAGAAAATCTTTTCTTCTCTGTGGATGATATTTAGGAAAGTTTTTGATTCAGCTATTCATAACTGAAAATAGTGTGGAATGAGCTCATTATCTGAAATATAGTAAGTTAATTACATAGAGGGAGTGAAACTTTGATCAATTTTGTTCTTTAACCTAGGCAGAGACTCAATGTTATCTACCTAACAGTTGTTGATTGACAATTTATTGCTAGTATGAATATAATCTAGGTAAGTAAGTCATATTGTTTTTCTTTTTCTAAGGAATCTATCAGCGTCTCCCAAGAAGTAAGTCCTAACTTAAATTACATATAATTTTACTTTTTTATTTAATCAACACTATAAAAGAAGTTATTTGTTCTGTAGAAATTTAAACAGGAAAAGAAAGTGTTCATTCATCCCAGTAAGGTAAAGTTTAATTTTTTAATCTATTACTCCTGATTGATGAGGTATCTTTTTCTCTCAAACATGGGTCATTTTCTCATTAACCCAAAATGAGTATTATTTTTAATTATAATTGTAAAAACGGCGAGGCTTTCCATTGCTTTACCAAAATGCTGTGGACTAACATGAAAGGGATAGTAGGAAAAGATTTGTGGGCTAGAACGTGCAAGACATGCTATTAAAGCAGAATATCTTTGAGTTTCTTTTTAATGGTCCATCGTCTTTACCTTTCTTCCCTAATTCTGTACACTTTGTTCACGAAGTTGATTTTTCTTAATTTTTTTTTTTCAACGTTTATTTATTTTTGGGACAGAGAGAGACAGAGCATGAACGGGGGAGGGGCAGAGAGAGAGGGAGACACAGAATCGGAAACAGGCTCCAGGCTCTGAGCCATCAGCCCAGAGCCCGACGCGGGGCTCGAACTCACGGACCGCGAGATCGTGACCTGGCTGAAGTCGGACGCTTAACCGACTGCGCCACCCAGGCGCCCCGAAGTTGATTTTTCTTGATATCACATTATGACCAAGAATATTATACTTCATTTCAGTAAATGCGATCTTTCTTGGTATTGTTTTCTTTTTGGGGGGAGACATTTGTCCCACATCCTGTGAAGTATATATTGATTTCACATCTGTAGGACAATGTGAAGCAAAAATATTATATTACTTTGAAAAAAAAAAAAACATTGACATTAACCTAGATTTGGAAAACATATTCCAAGTGAATCAAATTTGAAAACCAAGATTTTTTAAAAGAATGACACTAAAATTGCACCCTCTTACCCTAATTCTATGAATAATTCAATTGGAGGAAATATATTTTTGCATGGATCAACTAATACACTGATTTCCACATTCTGTGAGGAATGGAGGACTTATCTTTTAATGGTTTTCATTTCTAAAAGCTTCATTTAGGCAGCTTAACATTTGCCTTTCTCTTTTTTTTTATTTTTTTAAACTATTCTCTCTTCTTTAAATGTTTGTTTGTTTATTTTTGAGAGAGATTGTGTGTGAGTGGCGGGGGGGGCAGGAGAGAGGGACAGAGGATCTAAAGTGGGCTCTGCACTGACAGCAGCGAGCCTGATGTGGGGCTCGAAACCACAACCCATGACATCATGACCTGAACCGAAGTTGGACACTCAACCGACTGAGCCACCCAGGCACCCCTAACAGTTTCTTTTTTAAAAGCTATTTCCTATTGTAATATTTTCTTGAAATTGACTCATTTAAACTTAAATGAATTTATCATAGAAGCATATATATATATTTACTTCCAAGACAAATGCTAGTTGACCTGATATATTTTTTACAATTCAGAATGAAATAAATAGTGACTACTAAAATGAAAAAAAAAAGTTTATCCATGCATTGCCTAAATTAATCTTGTGTGTTCGTTCATTCTTCTGGCCAATTTACTGAACAAGAACTATTGTCTCAAACACTAGTTTAGTCTGTAGGGATACAATAATAAATAGAACATTCTCTGGAGATACAATACATACAATAAATATGACAATAAATACTGCTGATTGTATGTTTGTCACCAAATGGGAAATTCTAATATAATTCATACAAAACTCATACAATTAAAATGAATCTATTTAACATTTCTTTTTATGGAAGAGGAATTTTTCCCTTTATGATCATTTATAAACAATGCTGTGGAGATAAAAAATATAATTATTTTTCTTCTCTCTTCAAGGAAATCACAAGAAACATAAATGAATTGGGAATATCTGTAAGTATCCTCTTTTAATAAAAGTGGAAAGAGATATATAAGTTCTTAAAAATGACAATTTTTCCCTGCTCACCTTAGTAGTATCCACCTAAATTGGTCGATATTCTTTTGAGACACTTCCATTTAATCACAAGATCATTTTTATCTCTTCCACTTGTTTTCCAAAGGTGATTAATAGTGAGCAACCATGAACCTGGTTTTATTGCTGTTATGTTAATCCTTTTAACTTATCATATTAATGACCATCTAGGTGATATGAGAAATATCCCCAATAACTACTAATATTCAAGAATAATCCTGAGGATTTCTTATGGTGGCTGGATTTTGATATTTATTATTATCTTTCAAGGAATATTCTAGCAGGTCATCTAGTGAAGTAAGAGCCCTTTTCTTTTAACATCAAATAGCAAGTTCATCAAGAAATACCAGATTTCCAGCAAAGTGTGCATTAACTTGTTAAAGTCACAAATAGGGTAAACAATGGAGAAATCACTTACCCAAATGGATTGAAAGTGGCTATCTACACCACAATGTACATTGGTGCCTTTCATAGAGACATCAGATATCTGACTCCAGAGAAAAGTGCATTTTAAATCAAGCTCGTGTCAAATCAAGAGCCTACCATTTGCCTTCAACATAGTTTTATCCTGAAAAGCCTCTCAATATTGCTTAGTGCAGTAGTTCTCAAAGTGTTACTTCTCAACTAGCAGCATCAGAATTGCCCAGGCATTGTTCTGATATACTTTAAATTTGAGAACCTCTTGTCTAAAGGGGGTGATTAAGGGAAGGCATTAAGATGTGTGGGTCACTGGTTTCAGAAATAACTCATATGGTAGAAATATCCAAGCAAAAAGCATAATGTGAAAACATGCCCGGGAAAATAAGAGGCCTAGTTGTGGCCCTGAGCCCTGTGGCCTGAGGCCCAGCCTGAAATCTTTCTACATATGTCTAGGAAGCATGTTTTACTCTTTCCTAAACTGCAAATTGGTAACTCAAATGGAGAGCCAATGGTCACTTGTAAATAACTTTATATCTTCTAGAAAGAATGTGTAGGATTTACTTTGCCACACACCTCACTAGGCCTACTTTGCAATTTTCATTTTTTTTTGTCACTTACATTCATTCTAGGGCCTTGATATTGTATTATAATGTAGAATTGTTGAAAATTTTGAAATGAAGCATACTTTCAGTTGCATGCTATGAGTTTGACACAAAGCAAGGGCTCTGATGATGAATGTTTTAATTTATTGAATTCATAATACAAACGGTATATTTCTCAGTAGCAGTGGCATGGGCCCCAAATATTCCAATAAATTGACCCTTACCACTCTAGTACAACTCTAAGGTGAAGTCATGCAGTTACAGTAGTTCTTCTCTTCTTCCCCTAAGGAGTCTGCTGAAGTTCTCACAGAGGTAAGCAACGTTCATTCAAACAAAATGGATTTATGTCACTTAGCAGTGTTTTCTTTTTGTGAATTTTTATAGCAAGTGCTTTTGTTTTCCTAATAGAAAGCTAAGCCCACTGTGGAAAAGAAGATCTACCTACAGCAACTGGTAAATTTCTCATACAAATCACAGTTTCAACCATCTAACTATGGCTATGTCTTCTCCCAAATGTTCACATAACTCATTGTATACCGATCAGATATTTACCCCCAAATTTATAGTAGGCACTTTTTTCTATTTTTGTTACTTTAATTTCTAGCTGCTATCTTGTCAAATTTGTGGATGTGTTTTAAGAAAAATAAGTGTTGAACAATTATCCACCCGATGTTGAAAGAGTTACAAACCTCAGAAGATTAGTTTCAAGTTTAAATGATGGAAGTTAGATACCAGCATAATTGAAGTATGACATTATTGCCCACTCAACTTTTGACAATGGCATCATAGATAGATATCTCAAGAGTAAAGGTTTCCATGCCATACATCATATAACCCATCCTCTATGAACTAGAAAAGTTTACCATAGGCACAAGGGAAGAGCGCACCCTTTGGAGTTCAACAATTTGTGTTCCATTCATAATTTCTCAAATTATTACTTAATTTATCCAAGCTATAGTTTCTTCAACTATAAGTGAAGATAGTCATATTGACCCTGCAGAATAATATTAGATGAATGTACATGAATTATGTTTAAAAATGTTTGGAACATAGTAGATGCATCTAAAAAAGTGGTAAGTATTTTTATCATATCGCTATACAGAATAGACATTCCTTCTAAACTTTTTTTAAACAGAAATAGTCTTTCTTTGAACACTAAAAAATGGCACTCTCCAAATAAAACTTCTCTTTTTAGGAAACTGTAATTACTGTAAAGGCCATTCTTTTACTTTGTTGAAAATGCTTCCAGTAGCATTCTGCCTTGTACCACTCTTAATGTTGTGGATTTATCCAATAATTATACCCAGGCAATTCTACCAAATGATATTTTATATACCCTTTTACTTTCAATCTCTATGAAATGAAAATTTTAAGGAAAGATGCTATTGTCATTTCATATTTAATCTCTAAAAAAAAATCTTTAGAGTCAGATCAAAGGCTCTGGCATTTACTAGAATTTTTATTGAGCAGGATAGACATAGTTAAATGATAGATAGATATAGAGGATAGATATTTCATTTTACCTTATTTATATTATATTCTTATAAATAGTAGGTACTATGAAAACTGCTATATATTTTAACAGCTATAATCCTGGATGGTAAGTAATGCTCAGAGAGATTAAGCAATATGATCAGGGTCATAGATTCCAGTGACCAGGATCAAGGGAATTAAACTTCAGTTCTATCTGACTACAGGCCAGAATTTTTATACACATGGGAAAGAAATGACAGACACTTACCTTTAATTCAAAACAATGTCTTTTTCTTTCCTTATGCATTTGTTCTTTTCACACAAGGTATTGTTCTGGAGGTCTTAATTAAACAGATGATTTCTTTAATTCTGCAGTTTACTACAAATGTAAACACAGTTACAAGTTTTAAGTGACTAAATTATTCTTTTGTTAGGTAAATTTGCCACCATTTACAAATTATCTGTGTAATTTGGTTCTGTGGAGACCTGCTTTGACTCATGGAGGAGATTCAATATTGGACTTATTATTGGACTCAATATTGATAATTTTCCTTCTTTCTAGGACAAAATCAACCAATTTTATCAGAATTTGAACTTCCTCCAATATCTCCAAGCTCTTCATCAACCTCAGATTGTTATGAACCCATGGGATCAGATTGAGACAAGGGCCTATTCCTTTATTCCCACTGTGGTAAGTGCTAGGCTTTTTTGATTTACTGTTTTTCTTTTTTGCTTGCTTTTATTTTTGTTTTTGGTAAGGGATGAGATCAGGATAAAGATATGTAAAATAGCTAGATACCCAACAAGTTCTAACTGAGAACACAGAACAATAAAATCTTATAGTCCAGAAATTAAATTGCAAACAATACAGTCCAAATTGTAATAACATATACAATTGTAACCATAATGAAAAATAAGTAATTTCATTTAGTATCCATGTCCTTAATGTTTGCTCATATATCATTTTTCTTGGTTCCTCAAACAATTCTTTAATGTAGGAGAGAGATAGATTATCATTATCTTTATGTAGCAAAAAAGACAATAATGTAAGAAAATGCAGGGAAGTGAAGTAACTTGCCCAAGTTCCAAGTACTCTTCCATTTTGTTTTATAAAACAGTTTTGTATTAAGGAGCTTTTCTTCATTTGAAAAATAAATAACGAAATCTCCCTTGGCCTTTTTCTTTTTAATATACATATATACAGAACAGAGAACAGCTCTCCACCAGTGAGGTAAGGCATTTTACTATAAAGATAATATCTCAGTAACTAGCAATATATTAGACACTTAATATGCACTGCACTAAACAGTCTTTGTTCCAGTTTTCTTAAGCAATAAATTTAGACTTACAGAATATAGGGGAATTGGCACTTCAGATCTCCATGAAAAATTTGGGGAGGGCAGAAAAAAAATGTACACATCCAAAGATATGAAGATTAGATTTGTGCTAGGACACTTTATGAAAAATTTTAATACTACTACTTTTTTAAAGGTCACTCATTAATACTGCTACCACACCAAGAGATCTGGTGTATATCTTAAAATTTGCAAATGAAGTGGGAGAAATCCAAAATATCATTCTCCATAAGGACTCTTGTTCATTCAGATCTGTACAAAGTGTTATTTTCCAAATGTCTTCCTGCATATCACAAATGACTAAAGTCATTTTCATATCATCCAAGAAATAGCCTAGTTTTGTCTTGCTTATTTTATCTCTGAGAATGAATAAAGTCCAAAAAAGAAACGAAAATATAACAATTTTTAAAATAAGATTAAAATGTGTAATTTAAGAAATTTTAAAGGAATCTGGCAGCTTATCTCAGGAAATAAATCAAAACCATTTATACTAAATATATTTAAGAAATTATTTTTTATTTTGTTATGGCTATGCAATAAGTATTATTTATTTTATATTTACATAGGCAGGAAAATAATGTAGTTATGCATACCAGTCAGATAAGATTTATTTATCTATTTGTTGTTTCATTAATGAGATATGTCATTCATCATTCGTTTAAGAAATATAGGGGCACCTGGGTGGCTTAGTCGGTTAAGCTCCAGACTCTGGCTCAGGTTATGATCTCACAGTTCATGGGTTCGAGCCCCACACCTGGCTCTGTGCTGACAGCTGAGAGCCTGGAGCCTGCTGCAGATTCCTTGTCACCCTCTCTCTCTGTTCCTCCCGTGCTCTGTCTCTCAAAAATAAATAAACATTAAAAAACAAATTTTTAAATGTATATATATTTACGTGATCTTAGATCTTACGTGATCTTAGATCTTGGGTATTTAACCACAATTAAAAGAATCAATAAAAATAAGTTTAATTATATTCTTCCTCTTTATGAAGAGGAGTTTTTTTTCCCTATATATTCAAGAGTAAATTATGTATAATCAATACAGTGGGAATAAAGTATCTAATTCTTTTTTTATTTCTTTAAGGAAACCTCAGGGAAGACTGTTGATATGGTAAGATATTGATACTATATAAAGCTATATTTAATTCATATTTTTTCAAAGCTAATATTAAAATAGTAATAATTAGGCCTATATAAAATGCTCTTTTTTTAATAAAACAGAGTGATATTTTTAAGTTACTTAAAAATATAATTTCTCTCTACCTTTTAATGTTGGGTTTCTCAAGTAGCTTAAATTCTTTCTTGCATGTAAACAAGACTCTTCCTTGTGGCATAAATAGGCGATTCCCACTGCTTCTTAAAAAAAAAAAAAAAACAACTAGTTTTTATTATTTTTTTAACTGAAATTTTACTGCAATCCTTTTTCACCTATCGTACTAATATGCTTGTAATATGAGAAAGATCTTTTATTTAATTTTTTTAACATTTATTCATTTTTGAGAGACAGAGTGTGAGTGGGGGAAGGGCAGAGAGAGAGAGGGAGACACAGAATCCAAAGCAGGCTCCAGGATCTGAGCTGTCAGCACAGAGCCAGACTGGGGGCTCGAACTCACAGACCGTGAGATCACTACCTGAGCCGAAGTCAGAAGCCCAACCTACTGAGCCACCCACGTGCCCCCAGAAAGATCTTTAATTTCATGAATATTAAGAATATACTGCTAAGGATTTAATTACCTTGGTCCCCAAATTTTGATGATGATAAGGATAATGATGATCTTATTTCTTAAGAAATCTTCTAGCAGCTCATCTAGTGAAGGAAATGATACTTTTTTAAAAAATTTATTTCATGAGAGAGAGAAAGAAAGGGGTGGGGAGGGAGGAGAGGGAGACAGAATCCCAAGCAGCCTCCATGCTCTCAGTGCAGAGACCAAGGTGGGTCTCAAACCCACAAATCGTGAGATCATGACCTGAGCTAAAGTCAAGAGTCGGATGGTCAACTGACTGAGCCACCCGGGCACCCCGTGAAATGATACTTTTAGAATGAAACAGCCAAGGGTCACCTGGCTCAGGTGTTAACTCAGTCGGTTAAACATCACTCTTGATGATCTCCTGGTTCCTGGTTTCCAGCCCCACATCAAGCTCTGTGTTGACAGCACAGGACCTGCTTGGGATTCTGCTGTCTCTTGTCTCCCTCTCTTTCTTCCCCTCCCCTGTTCACGCACTCTTTCTCAAAAATAAATAAACATTTTAAAAAATAAAATAAAATAAAATAAAATAAAATAAAATAAAATAAAATAAATAAAACAAAATAAAATAACCTAATAGTTTATTGAGAAATACTGTGCTTCCCTGTACTGGTTAATTATTTTAAGTAAATTAAGTATTGCTAATTTTTAAACAGAGCCATATCAAAATATCCAATAAGCAAATATTGTCAATAAAGACAAACCTTCATAAGAAATATATACAGACTCAAAATCATTTTAGAGATTTGAAATGAATTATGTACACAGTCAAGTGTTTTGTTCTATCTCATACTTTTGATAATGTATAGCTGAACTCTGGTTCATTGCAAACATGCATTTTTTAAATAAGTCAATGGCAAATCAGGATCTTGCAATTTACCCTGATTCCCTCTCATATTGTTTAGGGGTTGAATATTGGTTTGGGTTATGTATCGTGTAAATCACAGGTACAAGAACACCTGCTGTAATAGAATGAGTCAAGTCCATGAACATAGTGGGAAAACATCTCAAGAGAAAATGAAGCATGGATTGTGGCCCAGAGTCTTGTGACCTGAGGCACAGTCCAACATCTTCTTCCTCAGTGCCTCACAAGCATGTGTTACCCTTTCTCTCAAACTCAAGATTGGGCCCGTGGGCACTAAGAAAAAACAGTAGTCTTTCTGGAAATGGCAAACAGGTTTTGCCACATACCTCCACAGGCCTGCATCATTTTTCTTTCTTCTCTCTCTTTCTCTCTCACTCATTCTCCCTCTATTTAGTTTGCATCTGCCTATACTGTATGAGAATTTGACATTATATGAACAACGTAAATAGAATATTTTAAACAAAACATATTTTCAGCCAAGGATCTTTATGTTGACATAAAGAATGCTCTGATAATGAATATTAAAACTCACTTAAGTCATAATAAATTCCTATAAAGTAGCACTTTGTTTCTTGGCAGCCACGGCTTAAGCCTTTAATTATTAAAATAATTAGCTCTAGTTCCCTTCTGTAATGACATAGATGAAATTACTGGTGGGCTATCCAAGTAAAGCTGATTCTTATTTTCTTTCCTTAAGGAGTCAACTGAAGTACTCACCAAAGTAAGTAATTTTCATTCAAACCAAATTAACTGAATACCGTCCCATTTTTTTTTTATTTATCACAGTTTATTTTTATCATTAACAGAAAATTGAGCTGACTGAAGAAGAAAAGAAGTACCTAACACTTTGGGTAAATTTTCCATACAAACATTTATAACATAACTCGACTAGATGAACATCGCTGAACTCCATTCCTCTCAACAACTGTTTTTAATAAATTCTAATTTCAATAAAACTCTTCCTTATACTCTGTCAAAACTGTTGGAAAATATTCTCCCATAGAATCAACTGTATCATTGCATTGCATGTGTCCACCTGCCATTATCCCCTGGTTATTCTAAAAACCCACCAACTGTCCATTTTAGAAAAACAGGAAATTATCCTGAAGGGAGATGCCTCTGTGCTTAATTCCAGTTTTAATCCCTACAGTAATCTACAGTCAGGCCCACATAGATGCTTCAAAATAGAACATGGAGGAGGGAAATATATATTAATCATAAAATAGGTGACAGGCTCTCTGCAAATTGCTCTCTATTGAATTCATTTACTTCTACAAGGTGACACTCAGATTAATAATTGGTTCAGTGTCACAGATTCTACTAAATCTAATCACACATTCTATGTATACGACTGTAAGGAAACCATGTTTTTCTACTGATCCTGGAAATGCAACCACAATCTGAGAAACTTATTTTAGCAAAGAATATTATCCTCTTGCCTTCTTACAAGTACTTCTTCTTTAAGTATTTTGGGCTTGAAGCCTGAATTAACCAAGAATATTCTCAATTCTATAGTTCATTCTATGAATGCAAATATAGAAATAACATTTCATGAATTAGCTTTCTTTGCTTTAGGTCCTTTAGTATCATTTAGAATTTACCCAAACAAACCAAGTTTTAGGGTTTTTTGGTTATGTCCAGGTATGCTCTGGTACATGAAATATTAGGACAATTACTTACATTTTTTTCTAGAACGAAATCAACCAATATTATCAGAAGTTCACCCTGCCCCAATATCTCAAGACCGTTCAGCAATATCAGGCAGCATTGAAACCATGGAATCACAATAAGATAAATGCTTACCAAATTACCCCTACTCTGGTAAGTTCTCCCTTTTCATTTTTAATTTAAAAAATGGACTTATCTTTTGTAGTAAAAATAAGTTGAGGAAATGAAATAGAGAAATAAAATTCCAACAGATTCTATTTAGAAGATAAAACAAAATTAAGTATTTCTAGGCTGGAAATTGAATTATAAATTATATGGTGCAAATACAGCTATAATAAAAATAATTATAATGATAAATTGCATTTACATTAGATTTAAATTTCTGATGTATTTGCTTATAAAATTTCAATTGATACCTACAGCAGTTTTTAGCGGTACTTAACAGAGAATACTGTTTCCATTTTATGTATCTCAAATTCTAAAAAGTAGTCCATGCTCTATTTAACATTTCTCCTTTATTTAATTGTTTTTTAAAAATGTGACTTAGGAAACATTCTTTTTCAACATGAACAATAAATGAGAGAGCAAGAAATTGAACCCAGAGAACTGACAATTTAATATAAGTAATATAGAATTTAGAGTCAGAAGACTTGACATAACTAAGCTTTTGATTTTGAATAAGTCACTTCATTCCTCAGATATTTTTAAAACATGATTTAGTTTCTTAGATATACATGTAGCATTTAAAGATATCTTCCACATTATTAGAGAAAATAAGAATTTGGTATCTATAGTTTGACTATGAGATGCCTAAAATCTGTTCTAAATATTTCCATGGAGATTTAAATATTATTTTTGTTTGTTATTATAAACATTTAGCTAAAACATGTCATTTCTTTCTCTTTTAAAGAGACACTTTTAAGAATCTTGAATTAACAGCTTCTACTTCTTTTGGTAAGTGCCTTTAGGCTTAAAACATAAATAATTATTTAAAATAGAATTTTTATGTGAAGAATGTGACCTTAATATCATTAAGCAATGTAGTTTCAATTTTAATTAAAGAATAATTTAGCTTGTGAAGTATTTTATATTTTGCATAAGAATTGTTGATTCATAAATGTAAGTTACCTGTGTACCTATTTCATGTGTTTTATAAATATTTTATAAAACATATAATAAATAAATTAAGAAAATAAATTATAAGAAATTTTCTCTGTAGCTGATGATGCATTCAGCCAGAAGCAATGGCATTGAGCGGAAACTGTCACAAACTTAATGTCCACAAAGATGTTTACCCATATCTTTGAGTTGAGCCAAGAAGTGATGACTCAGCATTTCTGTTTGGAAAATATATAATTATCAAGGGAGTTTCCTGCACAAGTCAAGCCATTTTAAAATAAATTCTCTGCATCATTTTCTCTGGAAAAAAAATCATTTTTTTTTTGATACCCAAAACCTACTTTTCCTAGTTTACTTTTTTGATATTGTAACCACTGCTTTAAAGCCATGGTGGAGATCCAAGGAAACCAATGAACATCAGTGTTGCTTTTATGTATTCACCTTTAATTTTTCTTATATTTTCCTTACAGTATATGTTATTTCCTGTCTTAGAATTCTGTCTCCTTCAATTTATCACTTTGTTCTTTTTATATGCAACAGAGCAAAGTAGGCTTCAGAGAAATTAGTAATAACAGTAATGTATTAAGGCATTTACCATGTGCTGGTCACTGTTCTAAGTCCTTTGCCTACATTAACTACTTTCATGCTTACAAAAAAAACCTATGAGGTAGTTAATATGATCAGCCAATTTGAAATAAGAAAACTGAGGCCCATGGAAGTTAAGTAAGTTGTTAGTGATCACCCCGCAAAAGTTGAAGAGCCAAGAGTCTAATACAGATTTCTGGCCCTAGGGCTCAAACCTTCCACTACCAATGCCACACTGTACCCAAAGTCCAGATAGGCTATTTTTTGAGAGGATACTTTAACTTTAGGTACATTGTCACAAACTTGATTTGCTTTGTCATGTCATTTTTGTCCTTCTAATAATGAAAAAGAGTCAGATTCACTAAACAATCTTCTATGAGAAAAATACAGCAGTGCCTGGGTGGCTCAGTAGGTTAAGTGTCCAACTCCATTTTGACTCAGGTCATGATCTCATGGTTCGTGAGTTTAAACCTGCATCCACCTCTGCACTGACAGCAGGAACCTGCTTGGTTTTCTGTCCCCGCTCTCTCTGACCCTCCCCAACTTGTATCTTTCTTTCTCAAAATAATTAAAAATAAACTTACAAAATACTAATGTAACTACTATGGGTAAGAGCTGAAAATACAGTTGTATTTTATAAATAGCAATACTCCCCTTGCTACCATCATTTATATATTTTCTACATTTCTAAAAAGCTGATCATGTGCTCTATCATGTGACACACATGAAAGGGATAGAAATAAGATCCCAAATTTGCCCTCGTGGGGCGCCTGGGTGGCGCAGTCGGTTAAGCGTCCGACTTCAGCCAGGTCACGATCTCGCGGTCCGTGAGTTCGAGCCCCGCGTCGGGCTCTGGGATGATGGCTCAGAGCCTGGAGCCTGTTTCCGATTCTGTGTCTCCCTCTCTCTCTGCCCCTCCCCCGTTCATGCTCTGTCTCTCTCTGTCCCAAAAATAAATAAACGTTGAAAAAAAAAATTAAAAAAAAAAATTTGCCCTCGTTAAGCTCTGTTCTACACAAGGACGCAAAAATGACAATACAATGTGCTAAATGCTAAGTTAGAGGCATGAAGATATGGTAGTACAGGAAGATCAAGTGATGTATTGGAGTTAAGTCCTCAACTAAGTCCTCTCATATAATTAGAAATAGACTAAGCAAGCCAATGGTGGGGGGGCGGGCAGGAATAAGGCAGAAGATACTGAATTGACAGAAAAATTACAAAAATTACAAAAGAAACAGAGAAACTAAAAAAAAAAAATGTACAATAGATTCTGAAGACTTTAATCATTGTAAAGTGATTTCTTAAAATATCAGCCCAAAGTCATTCATCACAATAAAATTCCTTTACTAAAATCTATATTGCACTTAGATCAAAAGAATTAAAACATAGGAAACAGCAATATTTTATGACTAATAAACATTTTGGAAAATAACAGTAAGTATTCCATTAAAGTTGGCTGAAAATGTAAATGTTTACCATTTAATAAATAAATATGAACACTACTTTTGTATGCTAGATTAAAGAACCTGGCTATTAACTTTCATCCACTCATTAATTATTCAACAAATAGTTATTAAAATCCTACTAAATGCTAGATATCATTTGGGTAGTAGAAAATAACTAAAAATGCTTATAAATAATAATATTCTGCCAGACGAGAATGGTTGCGTATTTGTGTGTTCTATATACAGACATACATTATTTCTGGAAATAAATCTTAATAGGTAATACAGGATTGTCTTTTTTTCTTTTAGGTTTGGCTGGAAAATCTATCTTCTACATTTTCTTATCTACCATATTACTTCATTACTACCAGCATGCTTGGACAGACCTATTAATAGGGCAGAAATGTTGAGCCAAAGGAAGACTGTGCAGAATATTTCCCGAATAGTTTATACTTTTCCTGTTAGTTCATGTTGAGTGTATTGGGTCTGTATTGTGGTTTCATACAAACTGGGCTGATGATTATTTAAGATATTTTCATCATTCTTTCTGAGTTATAGAACCACCTTTTTTCCCCCAAAATAAAATTTCAATTGCAGTCTTAGGTGTGTAATCATCATTTCCATTGTTCAGACTGGCCCACTAGGCTTTTAATATTATAAAGAGTCCTGTAACAATTGACTTTAAATGAGCTTGGCTCACTGACATAACTGTACACTTAGATTTTACTTCTCATAATGGATAACTTGGAACACTACAGATTATATTCTCCAGCCACAGTTGGGTTCAAAGTTTTATTCAGCTATCATTCTACCATCTCTCTCATTCATGCTCATAACTTGCCATAGCCTCAACCACAAACCCTCACTCCTCTCAGTTTACATTGTCTTACTGAAGAAGGGAGTCAGGCATTGGGAACATAAACTTTCTAAGCACCCCCCCTTTTATTGGTATCTAACAAATGAAGAAACACAAAATACAAATAAGTGGGTACATGCATGTATTATAAGGAAAAACTGTGGATGAAAATACCCAGAGAAGACAGAGGGAAGGGAAAGTTAAAGAAAACTAGATTAGAGATCAGAAAGTAAGGGATAAAAATGAAGGCTATTGAGCTTAGAAATTTGTGTTATGCATTTGGTTGTGATGGGAAGACACGGGAGGGGTGTACACAGGATAGTGACATTATACGACATGTGTCTTTGGTGAAAAGACTTGAAAATTTGACACTGTTCCTTTGATTTCATAGAATGTTCCAATCATTTAATCCTTCCATTATACTCCATTCTATCCAATCCTTCTTATCCTCATGTCCTTTCTTATTCAATATGAACACAAAGTTTTTTTCAGAAGGAAGTAACATATGACATATACTTTGAAATGGTGGAACAGGAAGAAGCTAAGAGAATTGTTCTTTGTCTTCACAGAATACTCCATGCCTTAACACTCTGATTATATTCCATTCTCTCTATTCCCTATTGGCCTCACTCCCTTTCTTATACAGCCCAGACTTTATCCTTATTTCAAATATCATCTTGATGGTACCTGTAACCCTCCTGCCTCTCTGCACTTAGTCTTACCTGGAAAACACCCAAACATGAACTTGGTTTCTACTGTCACTCCATCCAAGCAGATGAATCCTAAAGTAAGTTAGTTTTCTAAACTTTTTTGGTCACCAAAGACCACTTATCAAACTTTGTCTTGTTGGCATTAGAGTTATCTGCCTTCCTCAACTCTTCTTACACTTCCAATTCATCTTACTAGAAAATAACTTCCCTTTTTATTTCACAGACTATATTGAGCCCATCCAGCCTAAATACTACCCACTACCTAGTACAATATATCAATAACTTGATAACTCTCGATATGACTTTAACTGTCTCCTTCAAGTCTCTACGAATATAGTGACCTTCCTCTACGTCAAAGATAACTCTTTTGATGCTTTTAAAAATTTCCTCTGTAATCTCTCCTTTTTAATAGATTGTGGCAAAAATAATAAGAGTGATTATAATATCTGAAACCGACTGAGCATCTATATGCAGGGTACTTTATATATTTGCCTCAATTAAACTTACAACTATTAATATTACCATTACATTACTAATAAAGATTAATATTCCTTGCAGATGAGGAAATTGTAGTAGAAAATGAGTAAATTGCCCCCAGGGCACTATTCTATTTGTAACTATCGATTAAGATTCATTTCCTGGTAATTTTTTTAAATCTTTCTTTAGCTATTTCTTCCAGGTATTTTGCATGCACTCCTCTCCTTGTATAAAACAGTAATGTTCTCTAGGACTCTGACTTCAACCACTTCTTTTTAACTGTACATTTTTTTCCTGTATGATCTTATCCACTTTAACCATTTTAATTGCTACATGTAATCAGCCAATTAAAATCAGCTCCCAGTTCTCTAGATTCAGCTCTATAACTGCTGTCCCTCAAATTTAGGGAGGGGAACCCAGCTGACTCCTAAATATGTATATATTTGTTGGCTTCCCAAATTAAAATGTGAGCGATATGAGGAGCAATGTGTAAGTAGTTTCACTTGACTCCCTAGTAGACAAAACATTATCCACTATTCAGATAAAGTCTCAGTTATTCCATATATTTTAGACCTAATTTTTAAAATTTATTTATTTATTTATTTATTTATTTATTTGAGAGAGAAAGAGAGAGAGAGCGAGCCACGCACATGAGGGAGAGAGTGAGTGGGGGAGAGGGGCAGAGGGAGAGGGAGAGGGCAGAGTGAGGGATCCAAAGCAGGCTCAATGCTCGGCATGAAGCCTGGTGCAGGGCTCCATCCCATCCTGGGATCACGACCTGAGTCAAAATCAAGAGCCAGACACTCAACCAACTGAGACACCCAGATGCCCCTGACCTAACATTTTATTATAGTAAATTAAACTGGAACACAGCAGCTATTACAGCTCCTTTTGGTGATTTCTAAATAATTTTCAAAGATTTGTCAATGATTCAGTCTCTCCAGATCCAAGTTTATTTCATTGGCGATTAGAAGAGATTTTGAAAATATTGAAGTAGGAAAACATTACAAAAATAGGGCCAATTTTTGCATACTTATAGCAATAATACTTAGTAGTATATATATTTTTTTAAATGTTTATTCATTTTTGAGAAAGAGAGAGAGAGAGAGACAGAGTATGAGCAGGGGAGGGGCAGAGAGAGAGAGAGAGACCCAGAATCCGAAGCAGGCTCCAGGCTCTGAGCTGTCAGCAGAGGGCCCAATATGGGGCTCGAACTCATAAACTGAGATCATGACCTGAGCTGAAGTCGAATGCTTAACCAACTGAGCCACCCAGATACCCCAGTAGTATATTGTTATTTCTCTAGTAAATTAAAAACCTTGACCATTCCAAGAGAGTAGCTGTCAGTAACGGAGAAAAAGGCATCCTATTTCCATTACTACAAAAGCACAAAGTATGTTCTGGTCCATCACTATTCTAAAATCACCTACTGTTCGTGAAGTACGATATTGTATATAACAAAAGAAAGCTACTGGTAAGCTTATTTTTCATGTCCATTCTATCCAACGGTCAAATATAATCCATAGGTTTCCCATCCTGTTGAATCATGAAGTAGAATTAATAGCACCCATTTTTTTAGTATAACAGTCTGAGATAGAGGATTAATTAAGTTACGCCTTTTTAACTTCTTCATACATAAAAAAGTGGCATCTTTGGAGCTTTAAATTCCAAAGGCCTTATTTTAATTTTGTTCCCAGATTATTTTTTATCCACTGGGTTGCATTTCTCATATTCTCTAGGGTCTAGAACAGTACTATGTGTCTAAGTGAATGATCAGGTGAAGGAAAAAAAGGAAGGAAAAAAAAGAAAGGAAAGAAAGAAAAAAGGAAGGATGGAAGTAAGAAAGGGAGGGAGGTAGGAAGGGAAGGACGGAGGAAAGAAAGAAGGAAACTTATCTTCAAGTTCTCTGTGTCTTTCCTGGGCTGCGTTGAGCCTACTGATGAGCTAACCAAATACATTCTTTTTCTTTGTTAGTCAACCTTTATTTCTAGCATTTCCATTTCATTCTTTCTTATAGTTTCCCTCTCTGTGCTGAAATTACCTATGTGATCTTGTGTCTTGTCTACCTTACCATTAGATTCTTCAATATATTATTCAAAATTATTTACATTCTTTGTTTGTTGGTTCCAACAAGTCACTGTAATAACTCACCCGTGTTCTGACGATTGCTTTTTTTAATCTGTAGACTGCTCTTTCTTGCCTTCCTGTTTGTCATGTATATACATACACACACACACACACACACACACACACACATCATTTTTTTTTTGGCTGAATGTCAGAAATATGTTGTAGTTTAGTAGATAATACGGTTAAAATTTTTATAGTTGTATGTGAACACTTTTCCTTCTGTGAGGTCATTAGTGAGGGGGGTTTATGCTAATTGATTCCACAGAAAGAAAGTTACATATTTGGAAAAGAGGGTTCTCTCATTCTAACAAATACTACAGTCCTGTCTATGATTCAAGCTAAATCACTTCACATTACTTTATGACTTGGGCACTGCCAGCCAGTACTGTCTTTTATCATTTCTTATTTATATTGCATATTGCTAGAAATACATGGTTGTCAATAATAAATATACAAGACAGAAGAGCTCTTTAAGTTTTTAATATTTATTCATAGTTGGTAATTCATGTTTGTAACACTAATATAGAAAAAGACACCACACTGTTTTTATTTTGTTTTATTTTATTTTATTTATTTATTATTTTTTTTAATGTTTATTTTTGAGAGAGAGAGAGCAAGCAGAGGAGGGGCAGAGACAGAGGGAGACACAGAATCTGAAGCAGGCACCAGGCCCTGAGCTGTCAGCACAGAACCTGATGCAGGAGTCTAACCCACGAACTGCAAGATCATGACCTGAGCTGAAGTTAGATGTTTAACCAACTGAGCCACCCAGGCACCCCCACCACACTGGTATTTTTAAAAAATATTTATGTTAAACCATTTTATTCCGTATTTAACATAAAATAAAGTATAAAATTCCTTCATCACCCTTTCTAATTAATGTCAACAATCCAGTAATTAATATTTCAAAATGTATTTAGTGTTTAAGTTTAATACAGTTCTCAATTTGTCTTTTACTGCCACATTATGGGAATTTCCCTGATTTTATGATGCTGTGAAATAAGGGGAATAATTTACAGCCAAATAAGTAAAACTCATAGGTTTTTATTTTTTCAGATATGAAGCTGATTTATTTCAAAACAAGAGAAGTAACATTAAATTAAAGACTTCTTATAAGTACCCCCGGAGGAAAGGGACTGAGGCACAGTGTCCAGAGCAAGATCAAATCTACAGCCATTAGTTTCCATCCTGGAAACAAGGTATCCTTCCCTCCACCCCCATATAAAGATGCTTCCGTTATTGAAAGATTCTCCCTTAGGTCTCAGTTAATAGGGTGACTATAAATGCATGTCATATTTACGTTCTCTCCAGGTTTGAAGAAGTTAGTAACACAGGGTGGTATGTAAATCTAATCCACCACATATCTGAATATCACTTTAAGACTACATAAGAGAAGACTAAGTACAGGATTTTTTTTTTATTCTTTAGGTTCAGACTGGACTCAGGAGTTCACATAAACCCTAAAAGGATAGGTTTGTTCTACTCAGGAATTCTCATGTTCTGAAGAACTGAAGAGTGGGGTCAAATAATCCCCTCTCACTTAAAAGCTATTCAAAGGAAAAAAAATTGAGGAAAAGGAGATTGGAAAATTATTAATTGAATGAAACATAAATTTTTTTTTCCTTCTGGAGGATTCAAAAGACTAAATCACAAGTGATATATGAGTAGATAAATAAATTTAGAGGGGTGCCTGGGTGGCGCAGTCGGTTAAGCGTCCGACTTCAGCCAGGTCACGATCTCGCGGTCCGTGAGTTCGAGCCCCGCGTCGGGCTCTGGGCTGATGGCTCAGAGCCTGGAGCCTGTTTCCGATTCTGTGTCTCCCTCTCTCTCTGCCCCTCCCCTGTTCATGCTCTGTCTCTCTCTGTCCCAAAAATAAATAAACGTTGAAAAAAAAATAATAAAACTTAAAAAAAAAAATAAATAAATAAATAAATAAATTTAGACAGTGGGACAAGGGAGGGATTTTTAAACGTTGATAAATCTGGAATTTTTCCATTTTTGATTTTTTTAGAACTCTAAAATTATAATTGAGCTATCCTTTGTTATTATTCTTATAGGAAAACTTTATTCTTTAAATTCTTTATGAAGAAGAAATGCTTATTCATCTTTAATAGAATTGCTAATGCATAAGAGCTTTGTTAATTTAATAGCCACATTAAGGCAAAATATAAATTAAGTAAAACTATGCTTATTGGGTTATCTGTAATATAATAATTTAAGATGGCATTATTTGAACTACTAATATAGAATTTCTTTCCAAACCACATTTAAAAAGGTGAATATGCATTTTTTCTCATAGTTTTTTAATCTATATTTATCTATGTTTTGGAGCCTTTGTATATAATCAAATTGATAGGTTCCCAAAATAATAGTGGGATAAGGGATGGGTTCTTCTAAGTTATTCTAGTGCCACGTAATATGAAAATTATTAGATAATTATTAGACAATATGACAATTAGTATTATGGCAAATTAGACATTTGTCATATAATATGTATATGAAAATCTGGAACCAAGCAATTAAATACTCCTGTTTCAGAAACCCAGAAAAAGCTAAAAGGAATGGTTTTAGAGAGATCAATGAATACATCAGTTAACTTTATATTGTTAATCTTTAGGGTCTACCATGAAGCACAGGCCACTTTAAAAATAATTGGTCTATATTGAAGGCTACAGTGTTATCTTCTTTAGGTATAAATTCATGATATTTTTGTTTCACCAACTAACATTTTTATGTTCTTTTTACAAAAATGTTAAAATATAGCAGAGGGGAATTTTGTCACTGTAAACAATTTTAGGAGATTTGTTTGATTGGTTAATTTGTTCCTCTGTTTATAATATAACCCATTTTGAAAGGACTTAAGACAGCTTGCAAAATAAGTAAAACAGGATTTTTTAAAAAAGGTATAAGTATTTTGATGAGGACAAAACAAGACTGGGGGAAATAAGATAAAGCCAGAGATGAGGTAAGCATCTCCAAATGAGGTGCCACATGCCCTGTAGAGTTCTAAATATGGCCAAGATATTTGACTATGAAATTGCTGGTAAGCAACAAACAAAAATAAATGCAAAAACAAGAGATAAGTAATATCAATGTAGCTAGGACATGAAAGTGTATCCATAGCTGAAGAAAAGCTAAGTATTCGGGCCTGTCAGGAATTTCTTCAGTGCTACTTATTGGGAGAGAGAATGAGGCACAGATCTTTGTCTCCTATATTTTTACTACCTAAAAACAATATAAAACCTATTGATGTCTTTCGTACATAGTCTCTCAAAATAAAAAAAAAAACACAAAGCAAAACAAAAAAACAGATGTATAATACCAAAGAACATTACAGCAAAGATCATCCAATATGTGGTCAAAACCATGTTGAACAGGTAAACAAGTGACCTAAAATAAAAAATATGTTTTGAGAAATGGATGGAGTATATAATTTCCAGGGCTTTGCCCATGAATATAATTTTGCAGCCTAGGTCTTGTTACAAATTAGGTAATTAAGCATTCACAGTCTCAACTAAAACTTGAAAACATTTCGTATTATTAGAATATGCTTTGTATACTTAGCATACAAGTAATACATTTTCACTTCACAAAAACATTATAGACTATAGAATATAAAATGAATTACTTAAATTATTTTTAAAATCACCCATAACTAGAAATAGCCCATTAAATATGTTAGTTATATTTAACATCTGAATATTCATTTGGCAATATATCATGAACGTGATATTATTATTCCTAATAAATTACTTCATATTGGGCATTCATATTTTTTCACATTTGAGGTACTAAATAATATTATATAAATGTCTATAATGATATATATTATAATATATTGTAACATATTGTATATTGTAATATATTGTAATATATATTAAATAAATTGTATATATTATCAAATAATACATTATTTGATAATATATATTAATAATAATAAATAATATATAAATAAGAAATATATAATATATAATAATGTGTAATTATATATATGTATGGTATATATAAGTAATAAATAATATATTAAATATATTATTAAATATTAATATATAAAATTATATAAAAGTCTGTATGTTGACTTTTTGTTAAGAGGGGAGATAATTTATGATTTTGAAGAAGGGAGAAGACATAAACCAATAATCAACCAACTAGAGATTGAGTTTACTATCTTTGAAGAAGATTGAGCCTAACCAAGGCACATACCTTGGTTATGGTTTATGCTAAGCCCTCCATGACAAATTAATTGTAAAAATGTATCCCTATGTAACTAAATCAATTCACTCCCACTTAAAGAAGTTTGGTTAGAAGCCAATTAATTATTGAAGGACATTTGCAAAAGCAGGTAATTTGAGTTGTAGCATCATTCCTGTTAGGTCATGGGGACAGTAATTAATAGCAGGACCAAATTTTCTGCTAAGGGTGCTTCTACTCAGACTAATAAAGCCATGCATTCTTTTATCTCTCTCTAGGAAAAGAGAAATAACTAAGATATACATTGTATATTTTCTGAAACAACCACTATACAATTAATCTTCATAAGATCACTCAAAATGAAGCTTCTATTATGGTCCTGCATCTTGTGTGTTGCTTTTACAAAGGTAAGTAAATAGACTTCTAAAATTATAGCCACAGTATAACCATTGAATAATTGTAGATAGGGAGGGATTCATGTTAATGACATAAGTTATTATAGTCTTGATAATAGTGCAGCAGAGAGACATGTTAATAGGCATGAGTTTTGTTGTAACAAACTTTTCTTTAAAAAAAAAGTTTACGTATTTTGAGAGAATGAGAGCACATAGGAGTGGGGGGAGGAGAAAAGAGAGACAGAAGACAGAATCCCATGCAGGCTCTGCGAAAGTCCAACACACGGGGCTGGATCCCAGGAACAGAGAGATCATGACCTGAGCAGAAATCAAGAGCTGGATGCTTAACTGACTGAGCCAGCCAGGTCCCCGTGTTGTGACAAACTTTTCAAAAGAAATTTAAAAAAATAAAATAATAAAGTTGTGTTAACTGAAAATGGCTACCCAGCAAGGAGAAGAGGTTAGTACAAAAATGCAGTGGGCTACAGGAAGATAAAGTTACATGGAATCAGAATCCATGTAGATTATTTTAAGAGTCTATGTCTTCAAATTATGGAAAGCTGGCTTGGGCTTCCTGTGGGAGTGATGTTTCATTGCTGAAGGTATTTAGGTAGAGTCATAAGGAATATTTGGTGGAGTATACTTAAATATACTTAATGCTTAAATGGACATAGCAACCTTCAACGTGGCATAAACAAATGAGACTGTGCTGCAAAAAAAAAATAGCTGTAGGAAAATTTTCAATCCTAGCCAATGAGTGCGCTAAACATCGTCCTTTGTAAAAGGAGAAAATTATGACACCTACCTCATAGAACCGTTTTGGGAATTAAATAATTATCTAAAGTGCTTGGCAGAATACTTAGGATACAATAGGAACCTAAATGCTACTTGATATTGTTAACTATTTTACAATTATTATTGTCACCCTGTGCAAATTTCAAGATATTATCCTATCTCTTAAAATTAATTAAATTCTAATTCTTAAAATAGCAAATGATGAGTTTTCCACTATTTTTTATTCTTATCTTGTGCATAATCTGTGGTGAATTTCTAAAATATATTGAAGCTTAATTGAAGAACAACTGAATATATGATCCTGCAACTGTAAAGAAGTGACACATATACACACAAGTGCAAGTGCACACACACACACACACACACACACACACACATACACACACACATAATGCAAGCAAAACCTGAGAGGTGAAAGGGAGCAGTAAAACCAGGTATATGAATAACAGCTGAATCATCTTTCAGTTGGTTGGGAAGATTGATGTACACGTAGAAAAATACAAATCAAAATCCATCAGCCAAAGTAAAACTTTTGAGGGCACGTACTTAGTTCTAAACCATATGTTGATAACAATAACAAACAATTTATACTAGTGATTCATACTTCAAAAATAAAGAAACTATACTAATAAGACTGTACAAATTCTTCAGTAATATGGAGATCTGGGTGCAGATGTTGTCAAATAGCCATAGGGAATTAATTTTTCCTTTGTTTTAGAAGTGCTTCTTCCATGTTCATGAGGTAAAACTTTTTTCATTTGCATATGAATGTGCTTGTTTTTACCTTAAAGTGTATCTTACATTTTAAAAGTCTTGGATTTCTTTACAATGCAATTTTATGACTACTGTTGCTGTTAAATTTGATTGAAAAATGTTTATGGAGTACAAATATATTTGTGTTTAACATATTTCCCATGGGGTCTTTATTTCTTTTCAATGAGCAGAAGTATTAAGTAAGGGCACTCCCTCTGCAGAGTGATAAATATTTTCCTATGCCCAATAAAATTTATGACAAGGTACTAAATTTATTTGAACAAATTAAGGAATGAATCCAGAAAGATTTTGCCTGTATGAAAGATTACAGTAGAAGATAGCATGATCTAGGAATTACTAATAGGAACAATGTGTCCCAAAGAGCTAGATGATTTCTGTGCAGAAAATACCCACAAATTACCCCTATGTATGAGGCCACAGCATTCATCGATTGACTAGTATATGACTTTTTGTAAGTTGTCATTTTTGCCTCAAATGCTGATAACAGAAGTGTGCAAAGAAAATTATACTTGTACCATCTACAAGTATGCAGTAGAGAAACATGACTATCCAGCAAAGGAAAGCCAAGAGATACGGTCTGGATGTGCACACTTTTGACCTAATACCATGAGATATATGGCAAAGGAATGGAAAGGTTTTGAAATAATCGTTAAAATGAGAACAGTAGGAGGTGTTACTTTGAATTTCTTATAAGAATTGATGTTTTAATTATAAGAGTCTAGGACTGTGTGGTCACAAATACAACTCACTGACATTTGTCTGTGTGAACACTCTGGAACATGTATCACTTGTGCATCACGCATCATACCTTAAAATGAAAATATGATGCATAAGCAAACATTTTTAACTCAGTAATTCAAGAAACCAACCTAAAATTGGAAAGAAATATCATATACGATATTAAATTCTTTTTTGTCAATTTTTTATTTGAGTATAGTTGGCACACAATGTTACATTAGTTTTGGGTATACAACATAGTGAGTCAACTTCTGTATATGCTATGCTGTGCTCACTGCAGGGTTAGCCACCATCTGTCACCACACAGTGCTACGTAACACCATTCGCCATGTTCCCTATGCTGTGCTATTGATTCCCATGACTTACTCATTTCATAAGTCTCTATCTCTCTCTCCCATTCACCCATTTTTTTATTTTAATTTTTTTACTGTTATGAGAGAGAGAGAGATACAGAGCATGAGCAGAGGAGGGGCAAAATGAGACCAGACACACAGAACCTAAAACAGTCTCCAGGCTCTGAGCTGTCAGCACAGAGCCCCATGAGGAGCTCAAACCCATGAGCAGCCAGATCATGACCTGAGTCAAACTCCAAGGCTTAACTAACTGACCCACCCAGGCGCCTCTCCCGTTCACCCATTTTACCCATCCCCTCTACCCCTTCCCTCTGGCAAGAATCAATTTGTTCTCTGTATTTATAGATCTTACTTTACTTTTTATTCATGTGTTTTGTTTTTATACGATATTAAATTTTAATGAGGAAGCTGGACTAGCTGGGAGGCCTAGAAATCATCCCTGAACAAAGAAACCTTGTTTGTTCTTTCCAGTACCTAGGAACCCAATGTCTAGCACTTAGCACATAGTAGGCACTCATTTTATACTTTTAAAAAATAAATCCTTGAATATCCATCGACAAAAAGCTTAACTATCCCAAAGCTGATGAGGAAACATCTGTATTTTCTGAGAATTTATATTGCAAAGCCTAGTTTAGTCACAGGGGATTTTGTGGTAAACACAAATAATGTTCTAATGTAAATAACTGGTCTATACAAGCAACTAGTCACAAAATTGAATCAAAATATTTGGTGCCCTATGTATGAAGGTTTATAAATAAATATGTATGAGAAATTTAATGATTGTGTGAAAACATTGGCACTAATAGAACATTAATATTGGCTATTCAGTATCTAGTTTTTAAGAAGTATTTAGAATAACAGAAGAGTCTACATAGTCACGGGAAAACAAGGCAAATAACTGTACCACTTAAGAAAGAAAATCCCAAGTTACTTGGAGAGTTTTGTCAGTTATGATCACTGAATATAGGTAGAGATCTAAAGAACAATATTTTTCAAGGGCATGAAGTTTAAAATAAACACTATTTTCTTTGTTGTTTCAGAAATTTCTCACATCTGGTGAAAAGGTAAAAAATATATTCATATTTGCTTGTATTACAAGATGTTAAAATGCATTCTCTATTATTTTCTTTTTAAAATAGTATTTTCTAATGATGTTAAATATAGTAAAACCTTGGATTGCGAGTAATTTGTTCCACGAGTGTTCCGCAAGATGAGCAAACATTTCTAATAAATTTTAACTTAACAAACGAGATAAGTCTTGCAATACGAATAGTACGTGATGCTGAATGTTACATGATCACAATGGTTCTTGAAATTCTCTTTGATATATAAGCGCTTTGGATTACTAGCTTGTTTTGGAACAAATTATGCTCTGAAACCAAGGTTTTACTGTAACTCAGTATTATGTTTTTCCTTGACAGGCTTGGAAAGTAATTTAGAAACATGTTCTCTTTTCTTGCTATGATGGGCTCATTTAAAATGCATATATAAATATAGGCACATGTATATTTATACATCCTGTAATTTTCTTATTCATACTGATATCTTGCCCAGTTACACTCCCCACACTTAAGATTAAATGCTTTAAACTGAAAATTAGTTGTATAAAGTTATACATAATAGAAAAGTAATGATGATAAAGAAGGCAGTATTTTCTAACAAATATGAAATTGGGTCTAGTTCATAAATGGTGTCTGCCGTTGACTAGTTAGCTTGGTATATATGTAAATGAAATAAGTTCATCAACTGGTAAGCATTAACATAAACACATTAAAAATATTATATATATAGTTTATTATATTTTAAAATATTTATGCTATACACATTTAGAATTCCTTAAATTATAATTGAACTATGCAATGTATCAAAGAATCTAGGAACTTGATATATAAACCAATATGTTTCAAAATTGCTCATGGAAACTGACAAATTTATGATAGGAAATAAAATGTCATGTAGATGAGACCAAGACGTGTCTTAACTTTTTGTAAATTTCTACGTAATTTTATGACCTTGCAGCCCCCCGATAATCTTACATACATGTAATAGACAAATCTGGATAGCAACTGGAGGGAAATGTGTCAACACTTATACTGAAAGAAATCATGTGAAATTTAACAGTAAATGCATCAGCAACATTAATAATATCACTTAAAACACAAACACCACAGGGAAAACTAAATATGAAAGCCAGCAGTATATGTTGCAAAATGATCACCACATTGAGTTAACATCCATTACTACATAGTTACAATTTTTTCCTTGTGGTGAAAGCTTTTGTTATTTATTTATTTTGTGTGTGTGTGTGTGACAAATACTTTTAAGCTCTACTGTCCTAACAGTTTTCAAATATACAATACAGTATTAACTATAGTCAATTATATCTCAATTTAAAAAAAAAAAAACGCCAGTAGTCACTCATCCACATCCAGTCTGCTTTCCTTCTTAATAACAGTTTGAGATACTAGGCTTTGATGAGTGGAATTGGATGCTGCTGGATGGGAAGGAGATCAAAAGGGCACCTGGAAGAGGTATAACAAAGTGAATGCTTCGGTGGGGCACTTTGGACTTCTCAGGAGCGGGCAATGAGATCAGTGGGCTGGGGCGGAGGGCACAGAGAAGGAGGCCTGGAAATACCAATCCTATACTGCACACACTCTCTCTTTCTCTTTTTGTCCTGGCCTAAGCTGGCATATTGTGCAGTTTAAAACACTCTGATTTGCTGAAACACAAAATATTTCTCCCTAAATTGAGATTTATTCAGTTTTCTCAAGAAATTATTAGTCTCCTAATTCAAAAATTACAGAAGCGTATTAGCCTTGAGAAAGAGATTCCATTGGAATTGTTACAAAAATAATCTTCACTCATCATATATCATTACAGTCATAACGTAAGTAATATATAGATAGGATAGATAAAAACAATCAACTTTGACTTCTTTGCTTCTCCTTTAGGATTATGGTGGCAATCATTACCCACTTAACCCATCTCTGAATATTCCTTATCCCATGTCAGACAGGGATTTTGCTCCTCCTTTTCGTCCTTCAGAGAATAAAATCCCCCCTTACCCTGAGAATCCTGACCCTGATACAGGGGTGCCCTCATTTCCCTGGATTCTCACCTCTCCTGGAGACCCCTTCCACCACATTCCTAGTTTTCCTGCCACTGCTTGGTGGATCCCCTCTCCTCCTCCTAGGGAATCTCTCCACTTTGTCCCTAACTCACATAAACCCGAAGGACCTTTCTTCTCACTCAATGCTCCCCTGCCTACTGCTGCTGAACCTTATGTAGTTATACCTCAAGTATCCACACGTGTACTACACCACCTCCAAACCCAGAACCTGTTGCAGTTGACCCTGGGGAGATTGAGCCTGACGATGCCAAACCTGTTGCCCCAGAACCTCAGCCTTCCACTTTTGACTAGGTGGGTTGCCTAAATCTTAACTCCTGTGATGCATGGAATTTGAAGGAGAGAGAAAGAAACTGAATCTCTCCATAAGCAAACAAATATCAGCTTAAACATTTTGAACAGCTTTATTAAGATACAGTTAGCATACAGCACACTATAGGTACTGAAAAGGTACACTTTGATAAGTTTTCACATATGTACATATCAATAGAAAAAAAAAATCCCACCCTCCCCTTTCTCTTATCCCCAACCTCTTTTCTGTCACCACAGGTTGGTTTGCATTTTCTAGAACTGCGCGGAAGTAGGACAAGACTGTAAATACTCTTGTGTCTGGCTTCTTTCACTCAGCGTAATTATTTTGAAATTAGGGGAAACCATTGGTCTTCACATATACACATATTCAAGGGCTTTATTTTAAGATGGCATTAGGTTACAAGCCTTATTAAGCAGGAACAAAGGAACATTCTTATCTAAGGCTAATTTTTCCCATCACGGGGATCAAACCGTTCTGAGTACTCAAGCTTACGCCCTGTGAATTTTGAGATTTTTTTTTCACTCTTATGAGATCAAAAACTTTCCCCTGCCCTATGTGAACACCAGATATTTTTCCATTTTGTCTTTCAGGTGGTTCTTTACCTGGCCTCAGGTGGTATATCCATATGAATAATCTATACTTAGTCGAAAATATGAGGATAACCTCTTTAGATCTTTGTATGTATATCTTTGTCCCTCTCTTTCTGCTCCGATGCTCTGCCCTGTGAATTTCAGCTACCTTGTCTTCCTGGGCTCCTATCTCCATCTCCCTTAATGAAGGCCTGGAAACTCTCCAAGCAGTAAGCTAGGACGATCGTAGGGTTCACTTCATTTGTTTCCCGTCTCTTAGGGATCGCTGTCTTTCCTAGCTTAATGTTCAGATCTCGAGAAACTGTTGTTTCTCATATACGTGGTACATTTTTAAAAATTTGCTTCAAGTAAGGGTGTAAATCCAATTCCTGTTACTCATCTTGACCTAAAGTATAGTTCTCCAGACTTTTTTAAGACAATCCGTCTTTAAAAAATCTTTAGGAAGCACCTATTCCCTAAGTTTTAGTATATGTGGTCCAAGCAACTGGGCTATTTTATAAAAGGGAAAGTGGGATTCCAAACTACGTAGAAGATACTCTAAATTCTGGGCACAGGCAGAAAAGAAATGGGAGCTTAAATCCACCAGTGAATAATTTCTTCAGTACATTGCCACTAATGGAATACTCTTAGCATCTGCTTCCTACAAAGAGGTACAAATTCTCTTCCTGTTCCTTTGTTTTTGATAAAGATCAGGATCAAGTTAAAAGCTGGTTTGACATGGCACCAGAGGAGTGTAAAGAGCTAGCCTTATTCTACAATGCTCCACATGTTAACATAGTCATTCAGTGGGTTGCTTTGACCTAAAGCACTTTCCATTTACAAGCATAGGCTTGTGGCCCACATGGGGGTAGAGGGGAAATGTTGGAGCTTATGGATAAAAAGAAACAAGACATAAAAATGGGCCTTGAAAACACTGCCAAATACTTGGACTTTATCCTGTAGTCAAAGGGATTTATCAAGGAGCTTCATTGAGAAGAATGCTTTGAACAACTCTCTGTTTTCAAAAACTAAATATGATGGCAATATAGAGTATTCTAAATATGAGTTATAAAGAGATCACCAGGATACAGTTTCTTAGAGAATAAAGATTATTCAGAAAATGTAGGCCCAGTATTATGAAATAAAGTATATTTAGCATGCATGATATTTATTTTTTAGGTAAAGAAATGAAATTTTCTAGAGAAGAGAATAACAATCATTTGTTTCTGTAAGTCATATATGATACTGAGATTTCAAAATCACACCTTATGGGGCACCTGGGTGGTTCAGTCCGTTGAGCATTTGACTTCAGCTCAAGCCATGATCTGACAGTTCATGAGTTCAAGAGTTTGAGCCCCGCATTGGGCTCTCTGTTAACAGCATGGAGCCTGTTTTGGATCCTGTTTTCCTAGCTCTCTGCCCTTCCTTGCTCACACCTTCTGTCTGTTTCAAAAATAAATAAACATTAAAATAAATAAATCACACATTAAATAGACTAAATCTCATCATTTGAAATCACCTGGGAATATATTTTTATGACATGAAACCAAGAAAGTGGAGTGTGGAGAGGCATTGATACCCTGCATCTGAAAATCTCTGCAATTATGAACTCATGTCCTGTGTAAGAAGTTCAGGAACTGCATAGATAGATCTTTCTTAACCTGATCCAAATTGATTATGATAAATATTCTAAAATAATAGTGGTCTGTATAAGGAAGAAACTTCCATAGGAGGTATGGGGGTTGAATTGTGGAGAAGAGGAACCATCGCTAAAGTTGTCACAGATCGTTCTGTATGCTACCCAATCAAGTTCCATCCTTACCCCACACCAAAACCCACTGTCTCAGAAAACAAACACAAACATTTAGATGTGAAATCTCCCAGTCCCCACCCCTTTCCCCCACAAAACTACATCCATCCCCCATTAAACATTGTCCTGGGAAGAAAGGCATTGTTCAAAAAGCTCATTTGGACTCATTCCACCTGAGTTGGTTACTCTTGTTGAACAAAAAACTTGGTTACCCTCGTTGCAAGTTCTCTTTCATTCCTTCCCAAATCGGCTTTAATTGTACTGTTATAAAATTGGACAGGAAAATGGCAAGGCTTTGTTTTACTGTCAGTCAAATCAGAATTTCTACTGAAGTGATATCAGCAGTTAAAGTAGAATTGAAAATCAAATGTGATGGCAGTTAATACTGTTGGTGATGCCTCTTAATGACAGCTCTTGCCAAGGAAGTTAAAAGACTTAAAATTTTAATACTACCATATTCCTTGGGTTTTTACTTATTTTATTATTATATAAGACAAAGATTATTGTTAATGAACTAGTTCAAAATATTAGACAAATGTAATAATTTCACATTTTCAGTAAGCATTTATGTTTAGTTTCTTACTATATTTACTTAGTTCACAACTTAAAAGAGAAAGTATGCTATTTTCTAAATGTCTCTCAAGGCAGAGAAGGAATTCTATTTCAAATCATTCAGTATCAGAAGATTGTGTTGATCTGAACCCAAGACCTCACACAAAGGAATCCTGTATAATATATACATGCATGCAAATAAAGCATAATATTGAATTAAGGGGCTCCTGGGTGGCTCAGTTGGTTAAGTGTTTGACCTCGGCCTAGGTCATAACCTTGCCATTCCTAAGTTCAAGCCCTGCATCAGGCTCTGTGCTGACAGCTCAGGGCCTGGAACCTGTTTCAAATTCTGTGTCTTCCTCTACTCTGTCTGCCCCTCCCCTACTCACACTCTGTCTCTCTTTCTCTCTCTCTCTCTCTCTCTCTCTCTCTCTCTCAGAAACAAATAAACATTAAAAAAATTTTTTTAATAATAAAAAATATTGAATTAAAATTGCACTGTAAAATAAATTGTTATAAGACTGTGCATAATATATACAAGAAGATAGAAGAAAAACTTGATTGTCTTAAATGTGCATTTTAATCATAACATGGATTTGTTTCAATAGAGTCCTTTAACATTAAAATCATAAAAAAAACAAAAGCAATTTTGCTGTGTGAGCAATTTTGTAATTTTATTATATAAAACTAATATCTTCTTTTCCTTTTTTTCAGATTCCGTTGCAGAAATCAATGAGATCTACAAATATTTACTTTCTTTTCCAAAGACTTTTATTTAGTATATTAAAAACACCAGTCTCACATATTGATTGGCTTGTGGTATTTTTTCATCAGACTTCATTTATATAGAAATGATGTTTATGATGTACTTTTTCCATCCAAAATTTTAAACGGCTATTTCCTAAATATGTAAATAATTTTTAGAGATTTAAATATATGATGGCAATATGTCTTTCTTTTGAATAAACACTATCTAAAAAAACACATACAAATAAAATTTTTTAATTGTTTGTTTCCAAATTATTTCTTTTGAAAATGTGACATAAGGCAGTTAAAGGGGAGACAACCATCATTCCATGGCTCTCCCCGATTATCCTTCCTTCCAAATGTTACATCTACTGTTTAAACAGGAGTGCTGATGCATAGGGACACTTGTACCCCAATGTTTATAGCAGCACTTTCAACAACAGCCAAATTTTGGAAAAAGCCTAAATGTCCATTAAGTGATGAATGAATAAAGAAGATGAGGTTTATACACACAACGGAATACTACTTGGCAATGAGAAAAAATGAAATCTGGCCATTTGTAGCAACGTGGATGGAACTGAAGAGTATTATGCTAAGTGAAATAAGTCAGGCAGAGAAAGACAGATACCATATGTTTTCACTCATATGTGGATCCTGAAAAACTCAACAGAAGACCAGGGGGGAGGGGAAGGGGAAAAAAAAGTTACAGAGAGGGAAGGAGACAAACCATAAGAGACTCTTAAATACTGAGAACAAACTGAGGGTTGATGAGGGGTGGGGGAGAGGGGAAAGTGGGTGATGGGCATTGAGGAAGGCACCTGTTGGGATGAGCGCTGGGTATTGTATGGAAACCAATTTGACAATAAATTATATATATATATATATATATATATATATATATATATATATCATGTATTTAATATCAATTTACATAATGCTTGCCAGTGCTAGGCGCTGTTCTAAGCTCCTAACAAATATTAACTTAAGCTTGTATAATAACCATGAAGTAGATATTATTATCACTCCCATCTTAAACATTAGGAAAATGAGTCACAGAGAAGATAAATGATTTACCAAAGATTACTCATTTAGAAAAGTATCAGCAGGAGGATGAGAAAGCATACCAAAGTACATGGAATTAGAACTTTATTAGAAATTAGAAGACACACAAACTGGCATGAAGTTAAACATTATGGCTATCTTCATTTTTTTGTCACAACAAATTCTCAATAAGTTGGAGGCATAAGCCAACAAAAATTCATTCTCTCACAGTTCTGGAGGTCGAAAATCAGCTTTACTGGGCTGAAATTAATGTATTGGCAGGGCCATGAACCCCTCGATAGGCTTTTGGAGAGCTCTGGCTCTTCCAGCTTCTTCCTGTGGCTGCTAGCGTTCTTTAACTTGCCTCTGCATCATTCCAGTCTTCAAGGAATGCACCATCAAACCTCTGTCTGCTCTGTGCTTCCCAAGGTTTTCCCTCTTGGGTGTGTTCAAATCTTCCTCTGCCTCCCTCTATAAGAATACGTTCTGATTACATTTAGGGCCCACTCAGATAATTCAGTACAATCTCTCCATTTCAAAATTTCAATTCACAATTCCATTTAATCACATCTCTCAAAGACCTATGTATTGCCAAATAAGGTAACATTCACGGATTCCAGGGATTAGAACAAAGTTGGAGCCATTTCACACCCTACCACAGTGACAACAGATAGAATTCAAGCTGAAATTAGGTATTGGGCTGATAAGAGAGTAACTCAGACATGAGAAGATGGACTGTATTTGTTTGGGCAATGAACAAATGCTTTGGCAAACTCACAGTGTCATATCTACAAATACGCGAATCCCCATAAATCAGTTCCTAGTGAAGTCTATTTGAACCTGATAATCAGGGGAAAGAAAATGTAAACGACTGACAGCCTGCAAATAGAGTTGATCCTACACGAGGTAGGAAGAAAAAGAACTTAATTAAGAAATCAGTTAACATTTTTAAGGCTCCCCTGGGACTGCATACAATAGTAGAAGAATTGAGGGCACAGGGAGGCTGGAGTCATACACTACTTCTGGTGGAAAAGTGTGCCAGAAGTGAGGTTCCTGCTGCTCATATGGTGACATGGGTTTCTAGTGACCCGGAAAATTCAGAAGCTGAGAAAAAGATTTTGAATTTTGATTCTTTGGGGCCCCAAAGGGCACAAACTTTGACATCTCTTTAATTTGATTTATCGTAGGATTGTGTATTTAGTAACACAAAAGGAGCAACAAATATGTGATTAAGATCTTTAGGGGGCACCTGGGTGGCTCTGTTGATTAAGCATCGGACTCCTGACTTTGGCTCAGGTTATGATCCCACAATTTGTGAGTTTGAGCCCTGCATTGGGCTCTGCGCTGAGTTTGGAGACTGCTTGGGATTCTCTCTCTCTATCCCTCCCCGACTTGTGCTCTCTCTTGCCCTCTCTCTCTCCCTTTCAAAGTTAGTAAATAAAATTTAAATAAAAAGATGGAGGGAGGAACGCTAAAAGGACAAAGGAAACCTTGGATAAAAGTTAAATAACATTACTGTCCCAACATGCAAAAATACTCAAAAATTTTGAAATCTCAATGCCACCGTCTAAAAAGACCCTATGCGTGGGTAAAATTTCCCCCAATGAAATAGATGAAGCTACAAATGACAATCATCTGAGAAACTCCTGATGACAGCACTTACATAGTTATAAATTAAAATAACTGGCACAAACTAGCTACTAGCCTACAGAATAGTGGTAACATTAATCTTTTCCGTTTTTTCGTTATCTCTCTATCCTCCGACATACTAAGTTTTGACAAGCAAAAGCAATACGACAGAGATCAACACTACACTCACTTCTGGGAACTTTCTTGGAAACCTGTAAGAATGAGAATTTATGGCCTTGATTGCTGTTGCTGAGTACAAGATCTAACTCCATCCAGCAGGGCTAATGCAATGCTCAGACTCACTGCAATAAAAAAATGAGGGAGTCTTTTTTTTTTAACTTTAAAGATAACTTTATAAGGAGAAAGAAATTTAATTTTTTGAGAGCTTAATAACTTGAAGGAATTTGTATTACTTAATTTCAGTGCATTTAAAAAAATTTTTTAATGTTTATTCATTTTTGAGAGACAGAACAGACCAGGAGCAGGGGCGGGGCAGAGAGAGAGGGAAAGCCGAAGCAGGTTTCAGGCTCTGAGCTGTCAGCACATAGCCCTAAGCAGGGCTCGAACTCACTGTCTGGAGATCGTGACCCGAACTGAAGTTGGACACTCAACGGACTGAGCCACTCAGGCGCCCCAATGTGCATTTTTTTTTTAATCACTGATCGTAAGTCAACCTTAACTAGGTAGGCTTGAGAAACATTCAGTTTGACTTATTCCTGAGCCTTCTAGGAGTAAAAATGGAACTGCTCACCTTTCGTGTTCTAAAGACATGGCAAACTGTCTCTCCTGCTATCCTTCCCATGTCAGGAAACTGCCACACAATTCTTGGGACCTCCTTTAACCATCCCTTTCACTCATAAGCCACATCTAGGCTGTCTGTATGTACTGTCAGTTTTACCTTTGGGATCCGTGCACAACAGAACACATTCTCACCATTTCCACTGCTACCATCTGTCCAAAGCCGTCATCATTTCTTACCTGAATTACTGCAACAGTTTCCTAACTGCTGCCCCTGCAGACACCTTTGCCCATCCATCCTCTCTTTCAACCCTAGGTTAGATCGTGTCACTCCCCTAACTAAAGAGTTGCATGACTCCCAGTATCAGAATAATTCCTAATCCTTACCCGCAATAACAGGACTTCTCACTACCTTTATGACTTTATATATTTGTTTACCTCACGGCTTCTCTCCAGCAATAGTTAAACTGATTCCTATAAAATAGAACCCCAAATCTCAGCAGTTTCACCGAATAATTTTTTCTCAATTATACCACAGTCCATTGGAAGTTGGATGGTTCTGGTAGGGGCTTTTCCTTCAAATAGTGAATCGAAAAATCTGTGTTCCTTTCACTGTATGTCATTACCTCAAAATATGCTGCTTCCATGGAAGTTGATAGGGGAAGGAAGTGAAACATTTCAAGAAGTTTTGTGGCCGGGACTGAAAAAGGAACTACACTTCTGCCCATCTTCGATTATTTATTAGGCAGTCACATGTTCCCAATGTAATAATAATGATGATTAAGAAAAACTAGATTAGTAAATATAGAACCTGTATCTGCACACCTCCCCTCACTAAATAAAAAGCATCCATTTTACTCTTCCTCCCAAGCATAAAACACTGTGACTTTCTTGCCAAGTAAGACAAAATTCAGGATTCCAACTCTCTACCAAAATTCAAGACTCCTCCTGCTCCTGAAAAGTGAACGGAAAAGACAAGTTATCTGCCCCACAAACATACCCAATAAACAGTGATAAAACTGACATGGGCATTAAAAGAAACAAACAAAAAAATACCAAAAAAAAAAAACACCTCCATTTGGATATAATGATCACTGTCCATAACAATAGTAAAATCTCACTCAGCAGAAATTATAAAGACTTGAGATGAGGAAAGTTCCCCGATTTTTCTCTCACTCTGGAAATAAATACTAGATCCATTGTTCTCTTCAGTCACACTTAAAGTGGATTTTCCATCCTTGGTGGCTTTCAATGCCACCAATGCCTGTCTTCTGCTGTGGAATTTGTTATTTTAGGTCTCAAATAGCCAAATGATTTTTTTTTTTTTTAGTCTGAGCTCAAGATTTCTTTGACAATCCAATTCAATAAAAAGTCTTGTAGGAATATGATCTATTTGCCTCTTGTCAATTATACATACCAGTGACTCTATTGAATGCCCTTTTCTTCCTTTTTTTTTTTTTTGAATGCCCTTTTCTAAACTAATTTTGTTACCCTCTGCTTCTCTCTCTTAATTTGCTGGTGACTTCAATAAAGTCTTGAAGGAAAATATGTGGAAATATGACACCATTAATTTTTCCTGAATTACTTTAAAACATTTGTTTGTGGGTATGTAGGTGGCTCAGTCGGTTAAATGTCCAACTCTGTATTTCAGTTCAGGTCATAATCTCCCGATTTGTCAGATCAAAACCCTCCTCAGGCTCTGCTCTGACAGCCCACTTGGAATTCTCTCTCTACCCCACTCACATGCTTGCTCACTCTCTCTCTCTCAAAATAAATAAACATTTTTTTAATGAAGACATTTTTTAATAATCCCTTCAGTTGAAAGGGAAAGTGTCCATATACTTGCTTTACAATGTCTATATCCTTTTGTACCTCTCACAGTATTTTTGCAATAACTTCATAGTTTCATTTGAGGCTAAGTGATCATTTTTATAGGTGAATATACTTCCTTATCCAGATTTGAATAAAGATGACCTGAAAAGATATCCCATCATTGAGGAACAGAGGAGTGGTAAAGTTCAGCCCTTTGTAATTACTAGTATATTTCTAAGCAAGATGTACCATTGATCCATTAGCCAGTTACAAAAATAGGTAGATTAATATTTCAATTAAAAAAAAAACATCAAAACACACAGGTAGGATTTAGCATTCATGTTACCACTTTGCACCCTCTTATTTAAATTTCAGGGCATACATAGGAGGAATTTATAGATTATGTTGTCTTACAAAGAGCTCAATCAAAAGTAAAGGACTCTAATTAAGGAGCAAATGGGGGTGCCAGGCTGGCTCAGTCAATAGAGCAGGTGACTTTTGATCTTGGGGTCATGATTTTGAGCCTCATACTGGGCATATAGATTACTTTAAAAAGAAAAAAGAAGCAAATGAACTAAAATGAGCCTATTTCAGAGTGCCAAATAAATGCAATCGAATGCTCTGTGGAAAAAAAGTAAAAGGACTCTACTGTCTGAATTTAAAGTTTTTAAGGTGTATGAAGATAGCATTAATACTACATTAGTTAAAATTTTTACAGTAACTATAGTACGTCAGCTTTAATAAAATGATTTTCTTGAGATTTAAAAAATGAGTTGCTGCAAATGTGGCGTTAGAAAAAATAAAACTAAAAGTTATATTTAAACATAATAGTATTAAAATGTTGCCTTTTCACTGAAAGGAACATAGTTGCTTTGAACATTTGCCCAGCAAGGAAAAAGAAAAAAGTGGTATTCTTCACTTAGCTATTTTAATACTTTTCTTTTTAGAATATTCGTCATTGGAATATAGTTATTTTATTTTTTTAATGTTTATTTATTTTTGAGAGAGACACAGAGTATGAACAGGGGAAGGGCAGAAAGGGAAGGAGACACATTATCCGAAGCAGGCTCCAGGCTCTGAGCTGTCAGCACAGAGCCTGACCTGGGACTTGAAACCATGAACTGTGAGATCATGACTGGAGCAGAAGTCGGATATTTAGCCGATTGAGCCACCCAGGTGTCCCAAATACATAGTTATTTTATATTGAAAATGGTTACAGAAGAAATTGTTAGCAAAATACACTTGTCTGGGTCTCATAATTAATTACATTGTGTAGTCATTAAAAAAGATTATCTCGGGACACCTGGGTGGCTCAGTCAGTTAAGTGTACAACTCTTGATGTAAACTCAGGTTGTGATCTCAGGGTCGTGATGTCGAGCGCCTATTTGGGATCCACTCTGGGCATGGAGCCTGCTTAAGATTCTCTCTCTCCCTTTCCCTAGCTTCTCCGCTTGCTCCCCTCACACTCTCTCTCTCAAAAAAAAAAAAAAAAAAAAAAAAAGATAATGCACTGTGATACTGATGGAAAATAGTATTTTCTCTGATAATTTTTAATTTCTATTTTGGATTAAGATTTTGACTACGCACACACATATATAAATATAATACACACATGGATGAACACACCCTATTGTATTTTATTGAATACTCCACTTTTTAGCTGATAGCAGACATAATTAACACAATGTTTTTAGATACCTGCAAAGGCCTTGAATAAGGATCATCAACTTGATAGGATCATATAGGAAATACAGTCCATGTTTTACTCAGATATAATGCATTATATCTTTGATCTAGCATGACAACGATCAATTAAAGTGAAAGTATTGATCCATTGGTCAACGTGGATAAGTCTCAACAACATTAAGATTGGGGGAAAAAAAGCAAGTTGCAGAAAGACACATACAATTGCATGTCTTGTTTATGTAAAATTTTAAACCCTCACAAACCCCCCTTTAAGTGCCATATACATGCACGGTAAAATGGTCCCCTTAAGTGCCATATACACACATGCTAAAATGCTACGAACAAGCCAGGGGGGCATCTACACAGACTTCACAATGGTTGACATCTGGGATGAGGCAAAGGACAATCAAATTTCCAGGGGAAACTTCAGCAGGGCCGACAACATAGGTTTCTTTCACCACGAACTATAAGGTTCAATGTGGTAAGTTGTTTACATTTGTACAATATAAGTGGTGAGAAAATAGATTTTTAGAAATTCCTTTTAAATATTCAGGTCAAAGCAATTTACGTTTCATTACTGAATTTATAACTTAAGACACAGTCTCACCATACACAAATTGCCACCTCAGACATTTTTGAAAAAACAGTTGTAAAGGTCTCACTCATATTCTTCTTTTACTTACTGTTCTTTGCATGAGCACACTCAAAATACTAATCAAGACCAGGAATTTCATTGTAGATTTCTGTGGGGGAAAAACATTAACGTATGTGCTTCAATAAAGTGGAAATTTATACCGGCAGCAAATCATCTGATTGCAAGGAACACAAAAGGGAGAGTTAAAATAAGAAAGGAAAATGAAATGGTCTCATGTGTACACAATGTTTTACCTAGACTTCCTTATTTCCCAAAGCACTTCACTTAAACGAGCTTTTTAGATGAGAGCAAATTAAGTAATGGATAAGGTCATGTCACTAGAAAATGATTTTCTCAACCTAAACTCTACCTCTTTAGAACTGTCATTGCTTGGGGGTACCTGGGTGGCTCAGTGGGTTAAGCATTCCAGTTCAGCAAAGGTCATGATCTTGCAGTTCAAGAATTCCAGCCCCCAGTGGGCTCTGTGCTGACAGCTCACAGCTTAGAGCCTGCTTCCGATTGATTCTGTGTTTGCCTCTCTCTCTGACCCTTCTCTGCTTGTACTCTGTCTCTCTCCCTCTCTCAAAAATAAATAAAAACATTAGAAAGAGAAAAGAAAAAAGACCTTCTATGACACACCTGGTGGCTCAGTAGGTTAAGTGTCTGAGCAGAGCCGGGAGCCTGCTTCAGATTCTGTCTCTCTCTCTCTCTGCCCCTCTCCCACTCGTACTCTATCTCTTTAGCTGTAAAAAATAAATTAATTTAAAAAAATTTTAATAAAAAAAAAAGAGAACTACTAATAGTGCAATGAAGAAAAGAAGGCAGTGACAGAGCAGAAAACTGCTGGATTGGTGGGTACTTATTTAGAGATCCTCAGAAACAAGGTATTTATGCAAGACCCAAAGGTAACGAAGCACCTGGCCATTTAAAAATCAGTGCAGAGATTCTTGGATAAGATCAAACACAAAACAGTTGGAGAAAGACAGAGAGCCCTCAGACCTTGAGCCAGATGGAAAACATGGCAGAAATCGAGGTCAGAAAAGTCATTAATTAGAACAGGTAATTCTTGTGTCCATGGTGAGTGGCTTCACCTATCTTCTGTATTAATAGAGAAGGCATAGGAGGCTTATAAGTGGAGAAGTGATATGATTTGAATAATGTTTGATTTAACATCATTTCTACAGCAGAGTGGATAAGGCTCATGTGGGGGCAGTTATGGTGGGTAAGAGTGGAAGCAAGAAGTAAGAGTGGATTTCTCTTTTCCTCTTTTCCACCTGTGGTCTTATCTTTTTTTTTTTCTTTTTTAAGTTTATTTATTTGTTTTGAAGAGACAGAGAGAGAGTGCAGAGAGAGAGGGAGACACAGAATCAAACCGGGCTCCAGGCTCTGAGTTGTCAGCACAGAGCCTGATGCGGGGCTCCAACTCCTGAACTTGAGATCATGACCTGACCCAAAGTCTGACGTTTAAGTGACTGAACCACCCAGGCGCCCAAGTAGTTCTCTGTTTTTTAAAGTCTACTTTTTTTTTTTTGTAATCTCTACACCCAATATGGGGCTCGAGCCCATGACTCCAAGATCAAGAGTTATTTGTTCTTCAACTGAGCCAGGCAGGCACCCCATGAGTATCCTTTTATAAGTTGTTATTTATTTGCATATTTGTCTTATTGTCAGCCTCATCTACCCTCCACAAAAATCAGCTCCATAAGGTAGAAATTTCTGTGTCTTATTCACCATTTTGTTATCAGGGTCTACAACAATGCCTGGGATATACTGGGTGATCAATCTTTTTATTAACAGAGAGAGAGAGAGAGAGAGAGAGAGAGAATGAGATAAAAAGGACTTAAGGAATGAAGGAGGAAGGGATTCTTAAAAACCTTTATCGTATAGTTAGTCTGAAATAATTTCTTAGGAACATTTCTTGTGTATGTAATTTTGCCCCAAATCTTATGGTGGATCAGAATATTAGCACTAATATTCTGTGTAGCCATTAGGAGATAGATTTTTTTTAAGTGAGAATCTAAGAAAAATTTTTGTTTGAGATAAATTTGCCTCCCCGTCCTAGAGTGAAATAGGGACTAATTTGAATTTGAATTAGCCAATAATCTGACACTAAGACCAACATAATGGTATCTTTTCTTTCATTATATATTCACTATCCACTTCTAAATATTTTGCAATACATTTGTGATCACACGTTGAAGTCAGTTTTAATGATTTTGTTGTCAAGACTCGGGCTCTTTTCTTCGGTATAAATTGCAGGCCTGTGAAAGAATTTACAAATGTGAGTAGCTAAAAGACAAGCTGAAGAAGATGAACTAAAGTGTAAATATCAAGACAATAGAAAACCTTCTCAAATCATAATTGCTAGTGGAACATTATGTGACATAATAGTATCACCTTTGGAACACAGTCTTTCGTTGAGTTTTTCATAGGGTGGAAGAAAAGTTTTCATCCAACAGAACGTGGCATTTTTGAACAAACATGACATTTTATCATAGAGGAAGTGTCATCTTTTTTATGCTTTTATTGCAAAGTACTGTGAAATGTTCTGATTCATTATTTGCGAGGGTATGAAATTTGAGTTACACCTATCATTACAATAATATTTTGGTTTCTTTCATTACTGTTCACTCTTTCTCTTTTGACTGTATTGATGGGGGTTAGGTGAGTGAAAAGTAAATGCTCATGCTCTGAATTGATGTCAGGTCCTTTGTGAAGCACAAAGCATGGAATGAGAAGACAGGGATCAGGTCTGAGACACAGGAAATTCCTCCAAACCAGAAGACTAGGAACTTTTCCAATTTCTTTGTCTCCCTCATTGTTTTATTACATTCAAATTGTCAAAAATTTTAGCTTTACATTTTAAGGCTTTGTTGTTGTTGTTGATGAGATCCATGGCACTTCAAAAAAGTCCATTCGATATACATTACAGTAAACAATTCTAACACAAAGACACATGAAGCCTCCAACAATTGGAAATTTCACATCAGGTTATAAAGCATTTCTACCACCTCATGGGACACCTTTATGTGTCCTTTTATCAATCTACCCCCTTCCTTATCTCTAGAGTTAAAAACTCCTAGTGGGCTAAGGTAATTAATTCTGTTTTTCTTTTTAATATTACCACCTTGGATGCATTCCCTAAACTACTATCGTTTAGTTTTGCCTAATTTTTAACATTTTATAAAACAAATGCTACTACATACTATTTTGACTCTTGCTTCTTTTGATCACTATTAGAAAAGTACACTTGCAGGGTTCCCTATGGGCGTTATCTCAATTTTATAGTTTTCTTTGCTGTATATTGTTCCATTTAGCTTCTGGAAAATGATGTGAATGCTAATCAAGGGCTTGAAGTTGTCAATATTCAACAGCACATGACAGCATGCTTGGGAATGTTGGCCATCCTTTTCCCCCAGTCATCACAAGCTTATTTAAGAGGCTCAGGCAAAAGTGACCACAATGGCAGATGGAGGCCGACAAGGTGTTGAAAACATGGATTTTCACTTATATATAGTCTGATGTGACTCAACTACTCCTGGCCTCAGTAGAGACCAAAGCGAGCCCTCACTACGGCGTCAGTCCCCAAAGAAATCAATGGGCCTAGCTGGTGACAGACTGATTCTATGAGACTATTCCCATTATGAAAGGAGCAACGTTTTGTTCTCACAGACATAGGTTTGTATCCTTGATAGCTACTAATTCTCCCGTCTCATAATATTCTGCCAGCAACGTCATCCACAGACTTACAAAATACCTTATTTGCCACAATTATATTCTACATAATACTGTCTCCCTTCTAGGACTCATTTCACAGGAAAAGAAGAACAGCCAAGGGATTCACAGGTCTTGCCAGGTAACCCATCGTCAAAAGCACCTGGCCTGAAAAAACGGTGGACAGAATGTTCTACTAGCAACTAGTTATGGTGCCGGTTGGTAGACCAAGATTCCCCAAAAGATGAGCTTCTATCTTATAAGCTGCAGTATTGGCTTCAAATATACAATTATTTTCCACCATGATTATACTACATAGCTTCTGGAATAGTGGGGTGGAATTGTGAGTAGCTTCTCTACCTTTGATGCTTAGGAACCCAGTCAATAGAAGTGTTGTTTCTCATCTCCATAGTTCTGCACTCTGCTGCTTCAGAGATCTTATGTCCCATGAGAAGAATAAATGCTTGAGAATCAAAATGTTCCAACTGAGTTTGAACTTGGGATGACTCCAGACTACCACTGAATCTATAAGCACACACAGAGAGACACAAAATCAGGGCTCCCTAGACAGTGGTCCCAAGATACACTTAGCCTACAGCCCAGGGGTGGGGATGGGGGTTTTGGTGCTTCTTTTCTTCTTTTCTAATAGGAAAAGCTAATGGAAAATTATATAACATGAAAGAGAAAAGATGGGACCAGTGAGGATCCTGACCTTCCAGAAACAAAAGTCTAGGTCACTTCCCCAACTCAGGTGAAGAGCCCCAATCACCTGAAGCCTGAGCAGAAAGCAAAATAAACATGCAGGACAGTTGGACCTTCTTAAGTGAAGGCATGAAGTTCATTTGTTGTATGGAAATTAAAATATATGTATAAGGGAGTGTTAAATGCTGAGCAACCAAAGAGATGAACTGTAACTGTCATTAAGCTACTCTGTCAGCTCACAACCATCCTTCTGTACTCTTCTTTGTGAAGGTAAGGCTGAACACCTTACCAAACCATATTCCATTCCTCCTTCTGCCAGTGATCTACTAGACTTTTTCCATAACGGGTACTCAGAAAGAGGTAACAGACACTCCTTCTATTCCTTTCTCTATCAGCTCTCCCCAACAATGTATCTTTATCACAGCAGTGACAAATCATTGTAGTAGCAACACGTTTGGTCCACATTTGCAATTTTTCCATTACACCCCAAACCAATCTCATCACTCCCTCTCAGAGGTAGCGACAGTAGCCAGTCTGTGCCTCATCATCAGAATTCTGGGTCCCAGCCCCAAAAAGCCTAAGGCCAAAACAGTAAGCTTTTAAAACCATGTCTTCTCTCAGTTCCCCTAAACCCATGGATGGTAGGTGCTTCCTAAAGTTTCTTTTTTGCCTTTTCACTTCTCTAATTAGCTGGCTAACACAATCAGTTATATTATGTTCCTTCTGTTCAAATCCTTGTGTTTTCTCTTCTGACTGGACCCTGCTCGATACATATCTGTGGCCATTCTGTCACTTGAAATATTTCCTAGACCTTTTGCTTCTGAATCTCCCTTAAGCATGCTCCATTAGGGTTTCTAAACTGAACCTCACTCCAAATTTCTGGCCAGTTACCAGTGATATCCATGCTACCAAATCAGTGGTCTTGTCTTGGTTCTCACCTTCCTTGACCTTCCTACAGCATTTAAGTTGCGCAGTCCCACCACCTTAAAATAAATCTTTCAGCAATCTTCTAGCATAAGACATTCTTATGCATTTTCTCCTAGTTCCATGAGGTTTCAGTGTCAGTCACATTTGCTGATTCCTTTTCTTCCCCCCGTTCCCCGCCACCCACCCCGATTTCTTACTACTTCAGGGTCTCAGGGATCATCAGTCTTTGGCTTCTCCTTTTCCTCTCTATACTTATTCCCTTGTTGGTCTCATCCCATCACATGGCTTAAATGCCACCTAAATACTGTCATGATGGTGGTTCCTGAATTTTATCTAAAACCTGGATATAACCTCTGAATTCTGGATTCATATATTTAACTGCTTGTCTGACTTGACTTGTGTGTTAAATAAGCATCTCAACTATTATATCTTTTGAATGCCAATCTCCCAATCTTCCTTCTACCCTACCCGTTCTATCTTTTTTCAATAAATGCCAACATTAGTTTTCCATTTGCTGAAGACTAAACCCTTGGTATTATCCTTGACTGCTTTTTTTCTAACATTATGCATATGATCTCTCACTAAATCCAGCAAGTTGAAACTTCCTATTATGCAGAATCTAGTCATTTGTCAACATTCCCATGCTCATACAACTGTGACATATTTCCTAGATTTTTGTAATAACCTCCTGACTGGCCTCCCTGTTTCTAGCACTGTATATGTCACACCCCACTCGGTATTCTTCTTTAATGGAAGACTCAAAAGGATCCTATGAAATGTCCACCAGATCTCATTAGTTTCAGATACTGCACACTGCCATATACACCTTGTCCAAATTATGACAAAGATTTCAAAGAAATTAAATATCTAGACTAGGTATCGATGCAAGCCCTTTCTCCAGTAAGAATAAGCAACTCTACTATTCTACCGAGGACATGTTTCACTTTATTTGTGCAGAGAAAACACTGACTTAGCCTCTGAGCGATCCATTTAAAATAGCATAAATGGACATTTCAACCTACACTTGCTATGATTCCTCATTATAATAGAAAGATGAAACTTTTCAGGAAAAGTTAAAGGTCCTTGAAATGATTACTTGACTGACCGTATAAAGTTCTGGGGATGCTTGAATGAAAAGATTGACATGAAGAAAGATAACAGCTTTGCCCTACGCACACACAAAAAAAACTGTTTAAATAGCTGTGGGGCTGAGTCTCAGGTCATATTAGAAAGACTCTTTGCCTATTACAGATCTTGAGAATCAGGTAATACTAGTAAAAATTATTTAAGTACATCTAATCCTTTTTAGGTATGTTCTACAGGAGGAAAAAATTTATTGATTATACCAGGAATGGAAGTTAAGATTATAAGATCTTTGGTTGGAAATTAAGATCATTATAAGAAAATAAGAACATTATATTCATTGCTCTATACAGAACATGAATTAGTGAATATGCAATTATTTGACAAATTCTGAAGTAGATGAGGGGAATGTGAAATCAGAAGGTAAGCCCTCTGTGGTATCTCAGAAAGCATTTTTAAATGGTAACTGTTGCTCGGTTATTCAATTTCAAGGTACAGTTTGGGATTCTAAAACCTGAAAGGAATATGAATGTTATAGTAATAATATTTTACTGTTCTTCATAATTATCACAGTGCATAGCATATTATTTTGTATAAAGTGGCAGCTAAAACAATTTAACAATGGGCCCAATGAACTTAATATGTTTCTCTGTATGCTTCCTTCAAAATGTTCTATAGCTACATTATGTACTCATATAAACATTTTATTTGAACCTATATTTTCATGGCTAAAATTGGAAGTGGCTTTTAATTTACATGAATGTAAACTCTGAAAGTTGTGCAACTCAGAGCTTAATTTGTCCCCCATGAGCTGTTTTGATGAATATGGCTAGAATTTATTTTCTCTACGTATAAACAGCATTTGTTTTCAGACATTTCTTCCAGGTTTCTAGTGGGGTCAGGGTGGTTATTGCTGATGACAGCAGGTCGTCTGTTCAAGGAAAAAAAAGAAACATTATGCTATCAAATTTTACAGCTGAGAGTTTAGACATTTATGAGTAAAGAAGGAAAATTATGATATAACATTTCCATATTCAACCTATGACAAACTATTACTTTAAGTACTATTAACTAGAAAGTAGATAATAGATTAGATAGATAGATGCTATGCAGACAATTAAGCTAAGTTAGAAGGTTTAATAATATCCCTGCACCATGAAATGTTTTGATCTAGTTTGTGACTTTCTGTGTAAAAAAAAATATAACTTTTTAAATACAAAATTATATTGTAAAATATTTTAAATTGAATTTCAGAGACACTAATGTGGGAAATTGTGCATCAAAGAACTGGTGAAATTGAATATCACCAAATGAATTCTATTGGGAAAAAAAGTTAAAAAAAAAGATGAAGCAAGGACAATGATGAAAGATTAAGAATTTTAACTTTCTTTATCCACAGCATAAATTATAGAGGTGCTAGTAATTTTCCTCAGACATGTGAATAATAGTTTCATATAGCCTTACCTCCAGGTATACGAGGGGCATCAGGGGACTTTCAAATTGTTTTTCCAAGTGGAGGGGGGGGCACCACATAAATAGAAAAATTTAGATAAAGTATGAAGTTGTGCACTTTTTTTCCTTAAGAATTTCACAAATGCATTAGACTAAGATATATATTTTCACTGAGACCAGGGCTAGCTGATATATATGTTCCTGAAATATTTATTTAATGGCATAACATGTGTCAAGCCTTGCGTCTAGCTGGTATGGATAAAAGTATGCATAAAGAATGGTCCTTCGTGGATGAGAACATGTATGGCTTTATAGAATAATAAATAAATATATATATAAATATATATAATATATTATATATATTATAAAAATATATATTTCAAATCTCACTGAACATGTTCAGAACGGCATTATAACTATAGAAGTAGTCTCAAATATGCTAGGCGAAATCCTTGTAATTATAAGATCTACAAAATATCTGGAGTTTAACAATTCCCTAAGCAGTCAGATCACAGAATTTCAGAAACCTAATTTTTCTGAGTGGCAGACAGAAAAATGTTTATAGAATAATTACATTAGCTTATTTCTCTTCACTGGGTGAGTTGTAGAGATATCTTCCTTTCGAAAACTCTTGCGTATATAGGGAGAAATACTGATAAATAAAATACCTCCTACCTTTATTCTTGAGTGTAAGATCAATGCTTAATCATCCTTAATAGGAAGGATTTACCCTTTAAATAGGCCAATGTTGTGACATGTGTTTGTGAGTGCGTGTGCGTGTATAAAAAGTGAGGATAGAACACCTGGGTGGCTCAGTTGGTTGAGTGGCTATCTTTGGCTCAGGTCATGATCTCGGGCTTCCTGAGTTCTATCCCCATATTGGACTCTCTGCTGTCAGCCTGTCAGCGCAGAGCCAGCTTGGGTTCCTCTGTCCCCCTCTCTCTGCTCCTCCTCAGCCTGTGCTCTCTCCAAAAGAAATAAATATTAAAAAAAAATAAGAGTAGATAGAAATGAGTGGCAGCAACATACAAAATGGACATGTTCTGGAGATGTTCACCAGCCTCAGCTAATCTAGCCACACATGAAATTAGGATGGAATAGCATTTTCTATAGGGAAATGAATTTACTCTTTAATGTAGTGAAAGGTAAGGCTGAGTTTAAGCAATGACAGTTTTTTTTTAAGAAGTTTATTTTTTTTTAATGTTCATTTATTTTTGAGAGACAGAGTGCGAGTTGGGGAGGGGCAGAGAGAGAGAGAGAGAGAGAGAGAATCTGAAGCAGGCTCTGGGCTCTGATCTGCCCCCACAGAGCCCGTCACGGGGCTTGAACTCACTAACCACGAGATCATGAGCTGAGCTGAAGTCAGACACTTAACCAGCCACACACCAGGTGTGTCATAGAAGGTCTTTTTTCTTTTCTCTTTCTAATGTTTTTATTTATTTTTGAGAGAGGGAGAGAGACAGAGTACAAGCAGAGAAGGGTCAGAGAGAGAGGCAAACACAGAATCAATCGGAAGCAGGCTCTAAGCTGTGAGCTGTCAGCACAGAGCCCACTGGGGGCTGGAATTCTTGAACTGCAAGATCATGACCTGAGCTGAACTGGAATGCTTAACCCACTGAGCCACCCAGGTACCCCCAAGCAATGACAGTTCTAAAGAGGTAGAGTTTAGGTTGAGAAAATCATTTTCTAGTGACATGACCTTATCCATTACTTAATTTGCTCTCATCTAAAAAGCTCGTTTAAGTGAAGTGCTTTGGGAAATAAGGAAGTCTAGGTAAAACATTGTGTACACATGAGACCATTTCATTTTCCTTTCTTATTTTAACTCTCCCTTTTGTGTTCCTTGCAATCAGATGATTTGCTGCCGGTATAAATTTCCACTTTATTGAAGCACATACGTTAATGTTTTTCCCCCACAGAAATCTACAATGAAATTCCTGGTCTTGATTAGTATTTTGAGTGTGCTCATGCAAAGAACAGTAAGTAAAAGAAGAATATGAGTGAGACCTTTACAACTGTTTTTTCAAAAATGTCTGAGGTGGCAATTTGTGTATGGTGAGACCGTGTCTTAAGTTATAAATTCAGTAATGAAACGTGCATTGCTTTGACCTAAATATTTAAAAGGAATTTCTAAAAATCCATTTTCTCACCACTTATATTGTACAAATGTAAACAACTTACCACATTGAACCTTATAGTTCGTGGTGAAAGAAACATATGTTGTCGGCCCTGCTGAAGTTTCCCTTGGAAATTTGATTGTCCTTTGCCTCATCCCAGATGTCAACCATTGTGAAGTCTGTGTAGATGCCCCCCTGGCTTGTTCGTAGCATTTTAGCATGTGTGTATATGGCACTTAAGGGGACCATTTTACCGTGCATGTATATGGCACTTAAAGGGGGGTTTGTGAGGGTTTAAAATTTTACATAAACAAGACATGCAATTGTATGTGTCTTTCTGCAACTTGCTTTTTTTCCCCCAATCTTAATGTTGTTGAGACTTATCCACGTTGACCAATGGATCAATACTTTCACTTTAATTGATCGTTGTCATGCTAGATCAAAGATATAATGCATTATATCTGAGTAAAACATGGACTGTATTTCCTATATGATCCTATCAAGTTGATGATCCTTATTCAAGGCCTTTGCAGGCATCTAAAAACATTGTGTTAATTATGTCTGCTATCAGCTAAAAAGTGGAGTATTCAATAAAATATAATAGGGTGTGTTCATCCATGTGTGTATTATATTTATATATGTGTGTGCGTAGTCAAAATCTTAATCCAAAATAGAAATTAAAAATTATCAGAGAAAATACTATTTTCTACCAGCATCATAATAAATTATCTTTTTTTTTTTTTTTTTGAGAGAGAGAGTGTGAGGGGAGCAAGCGGAGAAGCATAGGGAAAGGGAGAGAGAGAATCTTAAGCAGGCTCCATGCCCAGAGTGGATCCCAAATAGGCGCTCGACATCACGACCCTGAGATCACAACCTGAGTTTACATCAAGAGTTGTACACTTAACTGACTGAGCCACCCAGGTGTCCCGAGATAATCTTTTTTAATGACTACACAATGTAATTAATTATGAGACCCAGACAAGTGTATTTTGCTAACAATTTCTTCTGTAACCATTTTCAATATAAAATAACTATGTATTCTAATAGAAAATATGCTAAAATTAAAATATTAAAATAACTAAATGAAGTATACCACTTTTTGCCTTTTTTTTTAGTGGGGAAATGTTCAAAGCAACTATGATTCCCTCAGCGAAGAGGTAACATTTTAATATATTTACATTTAAAGATAACTCTTAGTTCTATATTTTCTAATACCACATTTGCAGCAACTAATGTCTTAACTCTCAGAGAAATCATTTTATGAAAACTGATGTACTCTAGTTACTGTCAAAAGTTTAGGTGATATAATATTAATGCTATCTTCCTAAACTTTAAAAACTTTAATATAAATTCAGACAATAGAGTCTTTTGCATTTTTTTCCACAGAGTATTCCAATGCATTCATTTGGCACTCTGAAATAGGTTCATTCTAGTCCATTTGTTTCTTTTCTTTTCTTTTCTTTTCTTTTCTTTTCTTTTCTTTTCTTTCCTTGAAACTAATCTCTACACTCAAAATGGGGCTCAAACTCACAACCCTGAGATCAAAAGTTGCATGTTCTACTGACTGAGCCAGCCAGGAACCTCCATTTGCTTCTTAATTAGAGTCCTTTACTTTTGATTGAGCTCTATGTAAGACAACATAATATATAAATTCCTCCTATTTATGCACTTAAGTTTAAATCAGAGGGCAACATGAATGCTAAATCCTACCTGTGCGCTTTGATGGTTTTTTTCCTTGATTGAAATATCAATCTACCTATTTTTATAACTGGGTAATGGACCAATGGTACATCTTGTTTGGAAATATATGAATTATATTTTAAGGTATATAGTAAAGTAGAACTTTAGTATTACTGTGTTGCCTGTGATAGAATATCTTTATCATGTCATTAGTATTCAGATCTGGATAAGGAAATATATTCAGGTACAAAAATGATTACTTAGCTTAAAATGAAACTATGAAGTTACTGAAAAAATACTGTAAGAGATATAAAAGGATATAGACATTGTAAAGCAAGTATATGGACACTCTCCCTTTTAGTTACAGGAATCATTAGTGAATATCCTCATTTTATTTTTTTTAATGTTTGTTTGTTTGTTTGTTTGTTTAGAGGGGTGTAGGGGCACAAAGAGAGGAAGAGAGAGAATCCCAAGTGGTCTGTCAACCCAGAGCCTGATTCAGGATGCCAGGAACGCGGGAGATCTTGACCTGAGCTGAAATCCAGTCTGATGCTCAACCGACTGAGCCACCTAGGTGCCCCTTTAAATGTCCTCATTTTAAAAAGAAATTTTGGGACCCCTGGGTGGCTCAGTTGGCTAAGCATCTGAGTCTTTGGCCTTAGGTCATGATCTCAGAGTTTTGTGAGTTCAAGCCCTGCATCAGTGCAGAACCTGTTTGGGATTCTCGGTCTTCCCATCTCTCTGCCCTTCCCCCACTTGAACTGTCTCTGTCTCTCTCAAAATAAAAAACAAACTTCTAAAAATTTTTTAAAGAATAAGAAATTTCTATTCCAAGGATATGTTTGTAATCATACCACTATGATGTAATATGACCTGGAGTTTTGGAACATTCTGGAGAGGTATCAGAAGAGTCCAAAAATTCTCTAGGGAGGTGGGGATTTCTCTCCCCATAGGGATTTTCTTTTTTATCATCTGCCACCTTCTGGAAAAGTACAGAGTGGGAGTTTTTATTCTGCCTACCCATTGCCCCATAGAATATGTAGAGGCATTGGAGTATGTCAAGAAAACCTATATAGGAATGTGAGCATGTTTTCATGTCAGAAATAACTGGTAGCAATACTTCTCATAAGCACTGAAAGAATATATTCAAAACTCTGTCACAAAACCAAAATAAGCAAGCCTTCAGTCAGAATGTTATTTTCGCCAACAGAAACATTTTCCTTCTCCTTTGTGTATTTTATCTTTAGATTTTAAGTGATATTGACTTTAATGTTGATCAGTTTGAACGCCAGCCTCTCGAAGAAGATCTGCCTTATTCTCTGGAAGATGATGGATCTCAAAATTTTGTACCCATTTAAAGAACACAAGGTAACTTCATATTCATCTGTGAGTGTAGTAGATCTCCTCTGAAATGATTTTTGACAAAGTAAATAAACTCAAACAGAATATGTGTGATAGGAATAGAATTTTCAGGATACAAAATATGAATGTTATGATGCTAGTGTCTGGCCAAGTCAGTCTATATCCTTGGATCAACATTTTGTAGGAGGAAAATCCAAGCGAAATATTGACTTTCTGTGTGCCTTGTTTTCCTCATCTGTAGAATAAGAATGATACTGGTACTGACCCATAGAGTTATGAGTACCATATGAGATGAAGTATACATAGTAAGCAAGTCATAAACATAAATATTATTGCTCCAAGATTTTTTAAGTAAGCATTTTTTCCTGCAATAAGCTCTTTGCAAAATAAATAAAACCATAAGAAAGATCACTAAGTTTAGAAGAATATTGATTTCTTTCCTAAGCCTTTAACCCATAAATACCAAATTACAGATTCAGCATACTTCCAGATACATCTTAATACCAAACTACAATTCTCCTTTTCAGCAGATATAATCTCTTCAAAGCATGTGTTGATCTCCTACCATTTCCCAAGTATTCTCCTTGGAACTACCACTTGATATATAGTTTCTACAACAATCATTTGTATTGTTGTCTCATTTTGTTGATAAGCCCACTAAAGCCCAGATGGCTAATTTGCCTGAAATTGCATTGTTAGTGGGCAACAGAGAACCCACACAAACTGCTTTTGGTTTCTGTTTATTCTTGATAGATGCAAATTCTTCCCTTTAGTCACTAATATTGTGGAATAAAAATGAAAAGATTATATTTGCAATAAATAAATAACATTCTGGGACATCTGGGTGGCTCAGTAGGTTAAGCGACCAATGTTGGCTTGGGCTTAGGTCACGATCTCACAGCTCTTGAAGTCATGTCCTGCATCATGCTGTGTGCTGACAGCAAGGAGCCTGCTTGGGATTCTCTGTCAACTTTTCTCTCTATCCTTCCCCTGCTTCCTCCCTCTCTCTCTCTCTCAAAACAAAGTAAATAGACATTTAAAAATAAAATAAGTTCTATTTAAAACTGTAAATGGGATTCCATGATTATTAGTCATGTTATATTTCAAAAATAATATATGTTTATGTCATGTGTGTATTGAATATACCATTATTTAGATGTAAATTAAGTCACTGTATTATTTGTAACAGGTTCATCATGCTATGGTAACAACTCCTGAAAATATTAGTGTCTTACATAATAGAAGATTATTTCTTCCTCACTCACATCACATTCTGATACTACCTCTAGAACACATGGCCTCCAAAATCCGGACGTCAGAGTAAGACAGAGTGGAGGCAAAATGCCCATTCTTAATTGCCACAACCAGGAATGGCACATGTCAGAATCCACCGGTCAGAACTAGACATGCATTTCTATCCATCCTGCAATGAAGCCAAAAACAGGAGAAATAGAGCATTTACTCTCTTTGCAACAATAACAGTGTCTGATAGTGATGTAGTAGTAGGGTGAATATGTGGGGAGAGAAGAATTTGAAGGACAGTCAAGTGAAATTATGCAACTCTTATATTTTGAGTTACTAACACCAAATAATTTTTTATCTTCAGATATGAGACTTTGAAACATCTCCTTCCTGAACATCGATGTATATACTTCATCTAACAAATCAAATTCTTACTCTATGTTCTATACACATGAGTTTGGTTCTACTATGATGGCATCTGTGGATTATATCATGTCTACCAAAGGAAATGGATAACAACAGCTCTGGAATTTGAATTTCTTTACTTTCACTAATAAATCTCTCTTGCAAGCATACAATTTGTTGACATGTTTATTTAATTTCCAGAGGATTTACCTACAGCAGTCAAGGTTATTAGTAGGTTGGCTTGCCCTTAATGTCACCATTTGTTTTTATCATACGTGTATCACATACGGTGTCACACCCTTTACCAGTCTCTAAGTGTAGCTTATTTCTTCTGTAAAACAAAAGACCCAACAATAGCAAATCATAGACTAAGTAACATATCTAAAGGAATAAGACCCCACCATGATATTATCTAAGCTCTGCTCCAAAGATATCCATTAAGGAAATAGCTTTTCACTCTCCTTTGTGCCAGGAGCTATTCTAGATACTGGAAACATAGGTGTGAACTAAAATAGCAAGGAGCCAACTCTCACTGAAACTACATTACAGTGGCACTAAGCAGAAGATAAATAAATAAGAATTTATTTCATTCGAAGAAATTAGGATAAAACAGATGCTAGAAAACTAGAACATGGTCCTGTGACAGGGAGTTTTGGAAGATTTCAAAATACTTTGACACAAAATTTTAAGCATTGTTAATAATACACTTTTGTGTAGGAGCACATTATCTGGATCTTCTCAGTGAATCAGAGAGAAATGTTTAATTGGATACCTCTTAAGATTCTCTTTGTCATATATGATATATATAAAAAATGTTAATGTCTCGTGGGTCATTCAGTATGCCAAATACAGTAAATCTCTGTAATTTTTATCCATTTGCCAGAAAATTACCTTCACTTAATTCCTTATTTATTTATTTATTCAATGAATATTTTTGAGTGTCTGTTACACATCATGCATGTAATAGAGGTGCTGGAGATAATCATCTATGGTAGTAAAACAAAGTTCCTTTCCTTATGCACCTTATATTCTGGAGGTGCACTCGGGCAACAAACAAGTAATTTGCAATAAAATGTATGTATTTTTAAAACCTATGAAGAAAAAACATAAAATAAGTTAAGCTGGCACAGAGCCTGTATAATTTTGGAAGTCAAAGAAAGCTTCCTTGAGCAGGTGAGGGTTGGGCAGAGAGCTGGATGGAGGGGAGAAGTAAGTCATATACAACTCTAGGAGAATACTCCATCAAGATAGAACTGAAAGTACAAATGCTCCAAAGTAAGAAACAGCCAGCCAAGCTCAGAAAAAAGCCAGAACACTAGTGTGGCTAGAGCACAGGAGAAAGAAAAGCAAAAGATAATGTGACAGAGAGGTATACACGTGCTGCATTTTAGTCTGACTTACAATCAGAAAGCATTAGAGTGCTTTTAGCAGAGTAGTGTCATGATTTGATGTTTACTTTAAAAATTACTTATAGGGGCCCCTGGGTGGCTCGGTTGGTTAAGCGTCTGACTTAAGCAGATCATGATCTGGAGTGTTGTGAGTTCAAGCCCCGCATCTGGCTCTGTGCTGACAGCTCAGAGCCTGGAGCTTGCTTCAGATTCTGTGTCTCTCCTTCTCTCTGCCCCTCCCATATTCATGCTCTCTCTCTCTGTTTCTCAATAATAAATAAACGTTAAAGTTTTTTTTTAATTACTTCTGCTGCTGGGTGGACATCAGATTCTCTCCTGGAGGTATAAAGGTGAAACAAGTTCCACAGTTACTGCAACAGTCTAGTGGAAGATTCTGATGGTTTGGCCTTGGATGGTAGCAGGTGAGATTATAAAAATGGAGATGGTGAAAATGAGAAGGCAGAGAAAGAATATTAGCTAATGGATTAGGTTTGGGGTGGGAGAAAAAGAGATTAAAATCTATTCTGATCGTGTGAAATAGGTGATGCTAGCAGACACTCAAGTAGAGATGTGGAATATGTAGCTGAATATGTGTATGGTTCTTAGGGAAGAACAGTGAAAAGTTCTATTCAAATAAAATTGTATTAGGTATATGATCTAGATTGGCACTTCTTAAGCCACCTTTTGGTGAACTTTGTTACAACTCTATAATGAAATAAGGATGCATCCAGAATGCAAATCAACACACTGCTTCCTAAATTTGAATCCACTGACATCAGAGACCTTGTACTTCCATAACAAACTTTTAGCCTAAACTCCATCCAAATTCCCTAATCGTGACTGAGCATGGTGGGAAGTAATAAATATTATCAATAACAACATCTTGTCTCTTCTATAATCTCCAGCTGTCTCTATCAGTCCTCTCCCACTTCATTCTCACTGACCCTGCCTCAGTTCTTCTCACTGAAAGGGACCTATTAGTAGCTCTCCCTGATTTCATTCTCCTTTCCACACACTTCTTTTTATCCCACTCAGTCTCTCCAGAATAGCCCTTCTCTCTTCAATCTACTCTCCATTGATGGGAAGGGATCTTTCTAACAAAAACTTAAATACATTTGCAATTTTTGCATTAAAATTTTTGCAGGTACTCTTGACTGCATTCTTAGGCTTTTATTTATGCTTGTCCCTATCTTCTCCCTTACATTTTATGGTCTAACTCTCTTCAAACTGATCTTTACTTTCAATGCAGTCATAAACAAAATCCCATTGGGGTTCTTTGGGTAGAACTTGATTAACGTATTTATTTTTAAAATTTATATGGAAACACACAACATAGAGTAGCTGAAACAAGTTTGAAAAAGGAAAACAAAATAGAGAACGTGTATTAGCAAATTTTAAACATATTATATAAGGCAATATGTGAATATGTAAAGATATCATGGAATAAAACAGACTCCAAAAATAGGCCCACATATATCTTGTCATTTAATTATTGACAAAGTATTGATTTTCGTAAGAAAAGATGAATGTTTTAATTAATAGATGATGTTGAAAGGAATGGATATCTGCATGAAAAAAATAAACGCTGTCTTCTACCTCACAACACATAAAAATTAATTTGCATTATATCATAACCTTAAAGTCAGGCTAAAAGATAAAGCTTCTGGAAGAAGACATAGAAGCTATTCTTGACCTTGGGTAGGGTAAAGATTTCTTGGACAAAATGAGTCAAGCACAAACAACAAACTTGACATACTGGAATCCACTTAAAAGGGCAAAAAGACTTTTCATTAAATATCATCATTAAGAACATGAAAATTCAAACCATATATCAGGAAGAAAAAATATATGAATATATATCAGTAAATATAAATCAATATTTATGAATATAAATTTATATAAACCTATGTTTACATAAATATATAATACACACATATACACACATATATAGTGTATAAAGGAAAGGCCTTATTTCTACTATAGATATACTGTCTATGGTTATAAATCAATAAGAAAATGACAAAGAGACCAATAAAGTAGGCACAATATGTAAACTGCCATTTCTCAAAATAATATAACTAAATAGAAAATAAATGTATGAAAAGTTAATTAGCATCCTTTCTTACCATAGAAATGTTTACTTTTCCCTTAGACCTTAATCCCTACATGGCTTAATATATTTCATTTTCTGAACCATCTGATACCCTTTCCTGAGACCCTTCCAGTATACCCTATGAAACTCATGGTCAGTCACCAGCAAATCCACTGTATTCCAAATTTCTTCTATGCATTTTATTTTATCTCTTGATCTGAATGAAACCTAGATATCAAGTTTATCATTCCTAAGGATGACATCATTGAAATAACAATTTAAAGACCTAAATAAATGAAAAGATATCCCATGTTCATGGATCAGATGACAATATTTTAAGATGGTAACACTCCTGAAATTGATGTATAGATTCAGTGTAATTATTCTCATAATCCCAGAAAAATTGCCCTTTTTGGAAAAATTGGCAAGACGATTCTAAAATTCATGTGTAAATGCAAGGGATCTTGAATAGCTAAAACAATCTTGTGAAAGAACAGTTAGCTCACACTTCCCAATTCCAAAGTTTACTACAAAGCTAATCAACACAGCATGGCACTGACTTAAAGATAAACAGATAGACTAACAGACTAGAATTGAGAGTCCAGAAATAAGGTATTACATTCATAGCCAATTGGTTTCCAATATATCTGCCAAGAAAATTCAATGGAGGAAAGAATAGGGTGGGAGTTTTTATCCTGCCTGCCCATTATCCACAACAAATCTCTAAAGGGTTGATAAGGGTAACCTTTCAGCCTTCATAGCAGAGGGCATTGGTACCAGTATCACCAAGGAGCAAAGATAGAATGTATTTGAGGATCTAGAATTAAAATCAGCAAAACATGTGAAAGAATGTTATTCTACTCATCAGCATAGATATTATACTTCTTTCTATCATTTCCTTAGTACTTAAATAAAAATGAACATGATCAGAGTGATAATCATATTGAACACCTGACTATAAAACAGACTCTCCCTGATGTTCTGGTAATCCGATATACTTCGGATTTAGGCTCACCATTAACAGATACAAGGTAACTTATGATTTATTTCTGATTATATAAAAATAGGTTCTAAGTTGTTTTGCTTTTAAATATTTAATAAACTCAGATTAAATATGTGTAAATATTTGTGCACAGTGTATTGGTTTAATGATTATATGGTATGGATGCTGGAATCAGATAAAATAGGTTCAAATCCCAGGTTCAGTAAATAAAAACATTGTAACTCAAAGCAAATTATTAAATTTCTCTAGTGTTGATTTTCTCAACTAGTATTGATTTCTCAACTAGTATTTTCTCAACTAATAGTATTGTGTATGTCATATGACATTATGTAATATATCTGTAATCTAGTAAGCACATACTAAATCCTGTTATTGCTGTGTCATTTTAAATATCAATGGGATTTTTTTCTCCAAAATATTTCTTTGCTGAGTAAATAAAATCAATTGAGTATGGAAAAATAGTCATTTCTGGTCTAACCTTATGACTTGTCTACAATATAATAGAGAATGTTTACAGATACAGTTTAGCACCAAATTGCACTTCTGCTCTCCCATAGGAAGAGACCTTTTTAAAAAATGTTATTTTCCTACTGTTTTCCAGGCATTATATTTGATGCTTTCACATAAAATCTAGAAGCTTTTTTAAAAATTTTTTAATGTTTATTCACAGAGACAGAGCATGGGTGGGAGAGGGCGGGAGAGAGAGAGAGAGAGAGAGAGAGAGAGAGAGAGAAAGAGAGAGAAGGAGAGAGAATCTGAAGCAGGCTCCAGGCTCTGAGTTGTCAGCACAGAGCCCCATGTGGGGCTCAAACCCATGAAGTATGAGATCCTGACCTGAGCCAAAGTCGGATGCTTAACTGACTGAGCCACCAAGGTGCCCCAAATCTAGGAGTTTTTAAATAATAAACAGAGAAGAAATATTATTCTGACATCTAATATGATTTTTTAACTCTACATAAATAGAAAAATACTGTAAATACAGTTGTACATCTGGTTCCTTCATTTTATATAATTCAGGCACACTTTTGCATTTAACAATAATTTATTTTCATTGCTGTGTAATATTCCATTGTGTAAAAATACCACAAGTTATGTATCCACATTTGTGCTTTCCAATTTTACATTTATGTGAGTAATGCTTTTATGAACATCCTTGTACATGTCTTTTGCTGAACGTATCAGTGCATTTATATTGGATATGAAATTGCTTGGTCGTAAAGTATGTACATGCTCAACTTCAGTAGGTAATGTAAACAACTTTCCAAATTAATCATGGAACTTCATGCTACAAGAACTTAGGATCTGGAAATACGTGGAAGTGTTCTTGAAAACAAATTGGTGCTATAAAGCTCTATATTTGCCTTTTATGAGAGTGCAAGGACAGCTTGTTAAAATGGTACATTAACATAGTAATCTGAGCACATTCTTGAAAATAAAAAACTTACTACATATTCCTTTCAGCATCAATTACTATAACTTTTGATACACTTAAAACCTTTGTTTGTGAGCGTAATTCATTCTGGAAACTAGCTTGTAATCCAAAGCATTTGTACATCAGAGCAAATTTCAAGAACCATTGGCTCAACTATGATCATGTGCCATGTGGCATCAAGTACTACTTGTATTGCAAGACCTCGCTTTTTATCAAGTTAAAATTTATTAGCAATGTTTGCTCACCTGGCAGAAGACTGGCAGAACAAGTTTTTACTGTTCACAATCCAAGGTTTTACTGTATTTCTCAGATTGAAGTAATTTGCTATTATTTTTTACTAACTACATTGACATATATTATTGTGTTTAACAAGCTGAGAAATTATTAACAGTTTGCCAACATAATTTCAAAGATAAAAAAAGTCACTTAACAGAACTTAAAATTTCTATATAATAAACTCAAAGGAAAATTAGAATTTTAATGCTTAGAGAATGTCTGGAAAAGAATAATCCCTTTCTCTCTCAAGTCTGTATTTTTCTGGAATTTAAAGTCAAAAAAAAAAACAAACACACACAGATTAAAACCACTGAGAGACTATGTTTATCAATTAACAATTTATTAAGGTACTAATATATACCACGCATTGTGGCTTTATGTTTATTTTTTAAATTATTTGGGGGGCGCTTGGGTGGCTCAGCCAATTTAGTGTCCGACTTCGGTTCATGTCATGATCTCACCATTTGTGAGTTTGAGCCCCGCGTCAGGCTCTGAGCTAATAACTCAGAGCCTGGAGCCTGCTTGGGATTCTGTGTCTCCCTCTCTCTCTGCCCCTCCCCCATTCTCACTGTGTCTCTCTCTCTGTCTCTCAAAACTGAATAAAAGTTAAAAAAAAATTTTTTTAATTATTTGAGTATATGAGGGAGGCTTAATATAGAATGACATTCTGGTACTACACTGTACTAAATTTCACCCTTGAAAATTATCAATCTTTTCCTAAAGCATCTACTGAAGATTTGAATTAGATTACCAAAGTGAAGTATTTTAAATATAATATTTGCCAACAAATCATGTATGATGCAATAATGGAAACATTATAATGGAAAACTTTATTACATCTCATGTTATATAGAATATGTATACAGGAAATAATATTTATATTAAATAATATTTATTGTATTTCATGCTACACTACACTTTTATTTTTTATTTATTTATTATTTTTTTTTATTTACTTTATTTTAGAGAGAAAGCATGAGCAGGGGAGAGGGGCAGAGAGGGGAAGAGAGAGAGAGAAAGAGAGAGAGAGAGAGAGAGAGATAATCCCAAGTAGGCTTCATGCTCAGCGCAGAGCCCAATGCAAGGCTCAATCCCATGACCCTGGAATCATGAACTGAGCCAAAATTAAGAGTTAGATGCTCAACCGACTGAGACACCCAGATGCCCCAACACTTTAAAAAAATTATTTATGAATTCTAGACGTGACACAAAACCGTTACATATGAATTAATAGGTGCTATGATGCTGGCTATTCTGAGAGAAAAACAGATTGGTACAATTTTGATATTGCTAAGAAAAGACAGGATCCACATACTAATAAACATATCATTTCATCGCGGCATGGTCTTGTTCTACACCTCATTCAGTATCACTCTACTTTGTTTTCTACACAGGCCACAGATCAGTGTCCCAGCTACTAAACCCTCTGCCAAATGCCTTTTAAATGAGACCAAACCAAGAATTCTTTTACTATCAAATATAAAATGCATTCAATTTTCTTTTAACGATTTTTCCATTCATTCTGAGTGTCAGCAGAGAGCAGAATAGAAATGTTTTTCAGTAAATTTAAAATGTGTTGCTTTCCAAGTTTCTCTCTTGAAGATATAACATGCAGTTTTAAGACACTGGTACATATTTTGCTTTTTCAGTCTCTAGCTTTTTAAAACATAATTTTGCGGAGCGCCTGGGTGGCTCAGTCGGTTGGGCGTCTGACTTCGGCTCAGGTCATGATCTCGCGGTCCTTGAGTTCCAGCCCCGCGTCGGGCTCTGTGCTGACAGCTCAGAGCCTGGACCCTGTTTCAGATTCTGTGTCTCCCCCTCTCTCTGACCTTCCCCCATTCATGCTCCGTCTCTCTCTGTCTCAAAAATGAATAAACGTTAAAAAAAATTTTTTTAATAAAAAAAACCATAATTTTGCAACTAAAACGATCCAAATTCTTCAGTGCAATTATGTTAACTTTAATAATCTAAGAAAGTAATTCTAAAATGCTTATTTTCTTTCTGTGGCTGGATGTGGTGGAAATGCCTGGAACTATCATTGCTTTCCATCTTTTCCCTAAGACTGCGAAAGTTCTCTGTAGTGTCTGATTTCATTATATCAATTTACTCATTTATATAAACAATGTTTTCTTCTTGAGAAACTCAATGAAACATAAGCAAGATCATTACTTTATACCCAAACCCATGTTTAACATTATAAATAAGATAAATATTCCAAACTGGGAACACTATAATAAATTACAATTATTTATTACAATACTAAGCAATAAATTTAAAAACTGGATTTGCATTAATATAAACATATTGTTGAAAAATTTCAATAGAGTTGATCATATTTTAAAAAAAATTTTTTTTCAACGTTTATTTATTTTTGGGACAGAGAGAGACAGAGCATGAACGGGGGAGGGGCAGAGAGAGAGGGAGACACAGAATTGGAAACAGGCTCCAGGCTCTGAGCCATCAGCCCAGAGCCCGACGCGGGGCTCGAACCCACGGACCGCGAGATCGTGACCTGGCTGAAGTCGGACGCCCAACCGACTGCGCCACCCAGGCGCCCCGAGTTGATCATATTTTAAAGACCTGCTATAAAACTTTTAAAGTACTTCATTGAATATATAGATATTGCAAGTAATGAAATGCTGGGTTCCCAGCATAAAAACAAAATGAGCCTGCAGTGAAATCTGGAAAATTATGATTAGAATAAACCCTATTAGTATGTGCAACATTAAAAAAAAAATCTGACTTTTCCTGAAAAATTCTTTTTTTTTAATTTTTTTAATTTACATTTATTTATTTTTGAGAGACAGAATGAGACAGAGCATGAGTGGAGGAGGGGCAGAGAGAGGAGACACAGAATCCAAAGCAGGTTCCAGGCTCTGAGCAAGCATTCAGCACAGAGCCCAATGTGGGGCCCGAACCCATGAACTGTGAGATCATGACCTGAACCGAAGTTGGACACCTAACCGACTGAGCCACCCAGGCACCCCCAAAAATTCTTAACCCAACCTAATACCCCTGCTATTTTCTAACAGGTTTACAAAGATAAAACTCAGAATTCTTGGGTCTCAAGCAAACATTGCTTATTTACCTACATTTTCAAAGTATGATAAGCAACTGTGAAGTTGGAACTTTTCACTTTTTCCCTCAAAATGCACCACTCAACCCACTTTGTTTGAACATGCTTCTGAAAAGTGGGTGACCAGACTAAAAAGATGAATAAGACATGGTTCTGGCCTTGAGGACCTCACAATCAGGTGAGGGACAATAAACACTTGACAGAAATTTAGCTTACCTTTCTCTCTGCCTTTGTTCATGTCTACTTCCCTAGGTAGCATTTCCTCATCTCGTACGCCTGTTAACTTCCCACTCATTCTCTCAATGATTCACTTCCTGAGTGGCTTCTTTGGCTCAAAGCACACATCTAGGTATCTGGGTAGGGCTATGGTTCACCAGTGCAGGTGGTTCACATGAGCACAGAAAGGAAAGGGTCTAAGACTGATAAGAACCAGAGTAGAGGAGGCCAGGATGACCACAACATGCCTTGAAATGTTTCCTTCAGGGAAAAAAAAGTTATTAAAGACTTTCATAAAGTGAAATGTTATGACGGTATCTCTATTTTAGAAAGATTCAGCTCCTGGCAAGCTATATTTATCCTTAATATGAAATATGAAGATATCACAGGACTCAAAATATGTTATCAAAGAGTGACTAGTTGAAATTCTTTGATTCAGTACTATAAATAAACCACATTTTTCTCACCATAAAAATTCTTCTTTTGGTCATAGAAGTTTAGAAAATATCTATAAAAGAGAAAACTATGGCACTTCCATAAATCATACATGATGATGGGATGATGGGATTAAAACAGTTTAAAAGACGAAGTTTTACATTCAGAAAAGACCACTGGGCCAGTCATTAATGACAGCTCTTGAGATATTTTTACTAAAATAAAGGAAGAGAATAGGATGTTGAGGACATAAACTATAGAAGACAAATGATTATGGACTCACTTCATGAATACGTGGAGAAATTTTTAATTCATTACATCTGGAAAGAGCCAGTCCACATTTGCAAAATTAAAGTTATTCTTTAAATTAATCCAAGGAAATTATTACTATAATATTTAAAAATATTAGTTATCAACTTAAAGGAAGAGTAACCAAAGGCGCCTGGCTGGCTCAGTCAGAAGAGCATACAAGTCTTGATCTCAGGGTCGTGGGTTAGAGCCCCACCGTGCATGTACAGATTACTAAAAATAAATAAATAAATTTAGAATAAAAGGGAAGAGTAACCATCTGAAGAGTAACCACCTGCTCCTCATACTTGCCTCTGTCTCAGAACCACAGTTGTAAAATATATACTAAAACTACACAGAGCTAAAACATCTATAACCCTTCTTTTTCCCTCCTCCTCTCTTCAAATCCCTCCTCAATCCCCATCCCAATCTCAACCACCCAGATCTCTTTCCTTCCCTTCCTCCCTCTACCCTATCCCTCTTCTCTTCCCTTTGTTCCTCCTTACCCTCCCTCTGCCGCTCCCTCTCCAGTGCTTTTCTGGTTGGCATAAACATCACCCAGGGATCTTGTAGGTTCTGATTCAGTGGGTCTGCAGTGGAACCTGACTTTCTACATTTCTAACAGGATCCAAGGCAATGCTGATGCTGCTGGTCCAGAGTCCACACTTGTGCAGCAAGGTTATCAATAAGAACACGGAGGCAATCTGGCCATTCTAATTCTATGTCCTGTTCTTTCATCCCTCTACAGTTTATATTTAATTACAATTATTCATTGCAGGAAAACAGCAAAGCTTTATGCGTCTTTGTTGGCAAATGAAAATCTCTGCTGAGTAGGAATCAGTAACTTGAAGTATACTTCAAACATAGATTTAAAGCAGTGATGAGAGTTCTATTGCTCCAGTGATTTAAAACCCTGAAAGTCATTAACTCATGACAATCGCTATATTCTTTTTTCTTTTGATTATTCTTACTGTATTACAAAAGGTAATATTGAACAATTTAAGACAGAATCTATACTTAGTTAAGGAAAATGAATATGATTACTATTGGGTGCCTGGGTGGCTCAGTCGGTTAAAGCGTCCGACTTCAGCTCAGGTCACGATCTCGCGGTCCGTGAGTTCGAGCCCCGCCTTGGGCTCTGGGCTGATGGCTCAGAGCCTGGAGCCTGCTTCCGATTCTGTGTCTCCCTCTCTCTGCCCCTCCCCCGTTCATGCTCTGTCTCTCTCTCTCTGTCTCAAAAATAAATAAACGTTAAAAAAAATTTAAAAAAAAAGAATATGATTACTATTCATTTGTAATAGTTTTTTAAAGCTTCTTAGAAAAGAATCTCAATATGAAGTAGAGAAAGTTCATCAAGTATAAGTTTCCAACGACAATATGAGTAGATAGTGTTGATCAGATAATCAGAAACTACACATGCTGCATATCCAGATATGAATCACTAAAATACAAAGAAAGTTCTGAATTTTTTCCAATGCCTAAGCCTATCACAATTCTGTTATTTTAAAAGGCTATTGACTCTCAGGGGTTTATGTAAGAAACATTAACTTACAAGAAAAAAGAAAATGTTGAAATTATAAAGTCAGAGAAACTCCAATTCCTTTTTTGAGACTTTATATATGGCATAAATACCAACTTAACATTATTCTTTTTTTCAGAGATGAAGAAATAAAATCTAAATAAAATATTTCTTCTTTAAAAGTTTATTTCTGATTCTATATCAAAATATGTCTCTTTTGCTTTCTCTTTTTCAGTCAGCTTAATTGCAAATATAATGATTACATATATGGGTTTTCTTCTGTTCTCTTTTAAGGAAAAACTCTATACCTATAAAGATAATTGTTAGAATTGAAAATATGTGAAACAATAAACTTTCTGGATGATAAATACAGTTCATAAATAAACTGTATAAATTATTTCATTTAAATTTGTTCTTTTTTTTTTTCCTAAACCATCCTCCCCTGAAAGAGGACAGGAAGTAGCAGGTGGGGAGGAAGCTATCAGTGGTGACTCTCTCCCTACTCCTTTATGCCTAACCTACATTTCACATCTCAGGGAAGGGCAGGGCCATCTTTGAAGTGGCTCAAAGTAAGACAAGAGTTTGACTTCACTTTCCCTTCCTCCTTTATCTCACCAGTCACCAGATCTTACCTATTCTTCCCACATCCCAGTTGTTGTTAGTTTAATCTAGAGACATAAAGTCGGTGATATGTTAAAACACTGCCCTGTGATTTTTTTCTGAATTTGCATTCAGTTTTGTTGCTGGTTTATAAGCATTCATACTTAGTTGTTAGATATTTAATAAAGTCTCAGATCTTATTTGCAGGACTTACATATTTTAACATTTTGAGTTTTTCTTTTTGCTGTTGGGTGTTTATTTATTTTCAAATATTTCATTGGAGTGTCACATCCATACAAAAAAAAATGTACACAACTTGTAATTTTGAAGCTCACTGTATTACTACAAAGAGATCTTATTGTTAGAAAAAAAAATCTGAGGTGTTCCCCTCAGGTCTTACAAAGACACACAAACTGCTCTATACATGACCTTCTTTAGCTCCGTAAATAAGAACAGTATTACTCTAGTCATCCTTTACCCTTCTCTTTGGCACATATGAGATCATGAGTAAATCACATCTTCAAAATATCCAAAATCCAGTCACCTGTCATAATATACACTACAAGGACTTTAGTCACAGTCACTATCATTTCTCATCTGAGTTTCACAGTTGCCCCAGTATTGCACTGCTTGCTCATCCTTCCCCTTTAGGACCTATTCTCAACATAGTTGCCACAGTGATCTTTTCAGAATACTAGCCATATCCTGTCACTCTGCACAAAGCCTTCTAAGAAATTCCCATATCCAAATAAAAGTCAAAGTCCCTTCAAATGTCAGTTCCTCTCAACCCTCTGACTATATCTTCCCTTGGCTTCATTTACTCAATCACATTGGCCTTCTTGCTATTCTTTGAACACCATGGATATTGCTCTCAACTCATAGCTTTTGCACCTACCGTTCCCTTTGCCTGGAATGCTCATTTTCTGCACAGTTTGCATCCTTGTCTCCTCTGGATGTTTCCTCATGTGTAGGGTTGTCAGATTTAGCAAAAATAAATAAATGAGAAACAAGATACCCAGTAAATTTGAATTTCAAATGATATATTTTAATAAGTATGTCCCATGCAATATCTAGTATATATACACATTAAAAAATTATATAATTGTTTATCTACAATTGGATAATACCTTTAGAGAAGAAGAAAAAAAACTAGCTTCTGTTTACAGTTCTTCTACTTAATCTCTTAATTACTTAAACAGAGTGGGCAAAAGCTATGTGGTATTATTATCCTAGTCTCTGGATCCAGGTAAGGCAGAATTGTTTACAGAATGATCTATGAAAAAAGGCCTATTTCCATTTGATTTTTCTAACACTCTCGCATGTGCGCACACACACACACACACACACACACAACACATACACACACAACTGACTATATTTGCTCCAAGTATTTTGTCCTTTTTTATACAGCTTTGGTTGATTCAATCTCAACTTTCTCAAACAAAGAATCAAAAGAAGGTGAAAATAACAATTTTGCCACAATGAAAAGAATCAAGGCCTGAAATTATTGTGAAAGATCATAGTTTCTTGTGAAAATCTGGCCACTGTCAATTTTTTTTATTCAAAAAAAAAACTTTTTTTGATGTTTATTTACTTTTGAGAGAGAAAGAGAGACAGAGAATGAGTGGGGAGGAGCAGAGACTGAGGGAGACAGAGAATCTGAAACAGGCTCCAGGATCTGAGCTGTCAGCACAGAGCTCAATACGGGGCTCAAACTCGGGAACGGTGAGACCATGACCTGAGCCAAAGACAGGCACTCAACCGAATAAGCCGCCCAGGCGCCCCATGACCACTTTCAATTCTTAAATTGCAGTAAAATTATCCATTTCCATATCTTGACTACTGTGAATAATGCTTCAGTGAGGATGGGGGTGCAGATAACTCTTTGAGATACTAATTTTGTGTCCTTTGGATATATACCCAGAAATGAAATTTCTGGATCATATGGCAGTTCTACTTCCAATTTTTTGAGGGACCTTCACACTGTTTTCCACAATGACTACACGGATTTACATTTTCACCAACAGTGCACAGGGTTTTTTTTTTCTCCACATCCAAGCCAACACTTGTTATCTTTTGATTTTCTGATAATGGCCATTCTAACAGGTGTGAGGTGACATCTTATTGTGCTTTTGATTTGTGTTTCCCTAATAATTAGTGATACTGAGGTCTTTATGTATAACCATTGGCTGTGTAACCTTAAAAAGGAGGAAATCCTACCATTTGTGACAACATGGATAAACCTGGAGGACATTATGCCACATGAAATAAACCAGACACAGAAAGACAAATATTTCATGATCTCACTTACATGTGGAATCTTACAAAGTCAAACTCACAGAGAGTAGAATGGTGGTTACCTGGCTAGGGGTGGGGAAAATGGAGAGATGTTGGTCAAAGGGTACAAACTTTCAGTTATAAGAGGAGTAAATTCTGGATATGTACTGCATGGTGACTGATTACAGTTAATAGCAATGCATTGTATACTGGAAATTTGCTAGGAGTCTAAATCTCAAGTTTTCTAGCCACACACACACACACACACACACACACACACAAATGGTATGTGAGGTGATGTTATGTTAATTAGCTTAATGGTGATCATCATCTCACAATGTATATGAAACCATTGCATTGTATATGTTAAATATGTATACTTTTTATTTGTCCGTCTTACCTCAGTAAAGCTGGGGGGGTGGCAATCTGCAGTAAAGTTAGGTGAAAGTCTTTCTGCAAGTAAATAATTGATGCCTGATGGCAAAGCACAGGAGCAAAATTGATTAGTACGTTGTAGTCGCTGCTTAAATCACCAAATAATTATGGAAAAGAGTTGATTCATTCTGAGATATGCAATAGAAAAGCAGGATGATGCACATGAAGAAGGGATTCAAATATGATATCTGTAAAACCCTCCAACTCTTTTGCTATTAAAGATTCATAGGTGCAAAGGAATTTTCACATTAAAATATTTTTTGAATTGTCTAATTTCAATCCCTGCAGACTCACTGTAAGCTATATTTCTATCACAAATATCTCCAGAAGAAAGAAAACAAAGCATCCAATGGTGACTCTAGAAAAATAGCAAAGCAGCGTTCCTACTCTAAGCACCAGAAGAAGGGTGATACAGGGAAGAGGTACAAGACACCACTTTGTAACTTCATGCGATATAATTTCAGACACCTATGGTACTTGCTAGTCCTATTTTACATGAACCAAAAGATCTCAGTCCTTTACCCTACATGCAGAAATCAATTTGCTAGACTTTTAAATATCTCACTTGTCTCCCTGGAATTCCCTATTAATCCTCCAAATGCCTGAAATATCACAAATCTAACAATAATATAAATACTTGGCATTTATTTGTCTAATTTAGAATGAAATTTTGCTTATCTCAGGAGAATTGTTCTTTAACCCCAGCCATCTGAAGGGTCGAGAAAATGACAATACACAAAGGACAATTTTCAAGGATACCACTTCCAGGAATAATTATGCAATGGTCCAAAAATTTTTCATGCCCCCCAGGCTCATAAACCTGGTCCTTTCTGCCCCAATATATGTGCTCACTTTCTTCCTCGTCTATTCCTACCTAACCTTGGTCTCTCCAGAATGTCATAACAGCATGAGTGACCTTTTCCAACCACTTCTTTCTGGGGACTGCCTGTAGTTCCATCTCCAACCTTCTGAGAGTCTAAGTTCTCAGCACTTACTCATTTAGGTAAATGAAAAGGCAGCATGTAAACAGAGCTTAAAACTCTAATGTAAAAGACAACATTTAAGCAGACTTTAAAAGTTTTAATAAAGATGAGATCACACAATTTTAGGGAAAATTCTGGCATCAGTGAGCAAGTGATAAGCAGGTGAATGAAATGGATGGGGAAAAAAATCAGCCCTTTGAAATTGCCAAACCACAGTGACAACTGGCAAAAATACTGTTCAATTATGCCTTTGGGTATGTACACAGGTGACTGGCCTCTGGTCTGTCCTTTTAAGATTTAGGGAACCAAATATCAGCATTATGCACGGAACACTTTGAAAATGTCATTGAGTTTAGGGTAAATTTAGACGTCTTTATTTTTCCTCATATCTTTGTTTCCTTTGGCTTTTCTCTGGCTGCCAAACAGCGTGTCTCTGTTCTTGTTTGTGAATGTCTTTATTGATTCCGTTGTCACATTTATTTTCCTTGTACTAAACTTTAATCCCTGGTATATGCTTTGAGTGAATTTGTCCTTTGTTGCCATAAATGACCTTGGTCTATGCTCTCCTTAGGGGAATTCTTACGGAAGCTGGATATACCTCCTAATGTTGTCACAGGGGTTAAGGAACCATTTTATAAGCTTCTGAGTTGGCACTGAATTTCCTCTAGCATTTAACATTCAAAAGTCTGTCACATTAAAAAAAAATCACGTGTAGATTCTGATTCCCACTGCAAAGGATACCACTACCTTATCTTTCCTTTAAAATGGTTCTCTGTATTGCCATTACTTATTAAACAGTAAAAGCCAAACAAATGGCGCCTATCCATCACATACTAGATTTGAACAGATACAGCGCCTTTCTGACAGCAGTCTGAATTTTTCAGCATTTTACAACTCCTTATTTCACTTACAGAAAAATGCCAGGTATGCATCCACATTGATGATTAAAAAATGAGTACTCTCACCACAAATCTATTCAGTGCAATTTGTCCCTCAGCCTTAGCATCTGTAGCCTTTCATATTCTTTAACATATTCAGTTGGCTAAAATTAAGTTTAGTTATCTGCAGTTATTTGGAATTTATTTTACATGGCATGAAGGAAAATTTAGAATGTGTCATGATAAAGTACAGTTTATAGTTTCTATTAGGGAAAAAAGAATGACACTGAAGAAAAAACAAAACACTAAACATATGTGTACTTGATGAGGAGAGAACCCCCATGTAGTCATGCACAAACAGATTCTGCACGCGTTGCTGAATGCCTACCCTGCTTTACGGCTCACAGAGCATTTTATCATGTCCTGGGGCCCCTCCTGTGCCCATTGCAATCATTTCTAATTGACTTAGCCTTAAAATCCCAGTGAGACATTCTCAGTAGCTGTACACAATTGTGACTGGCACTTAAGATAAAATTTTAGTTTCTTTAATTAGCCACAGAATCATTTAGGTAAAGCATCTAAAGATAATCACATTCACCAGGAGCTAGTAAGACTCAGGTGTCCAAGTCTCTGATTTCACACTTTATTCAGTAATTTTCTTTACATTTTAATCAATCTATGTTAATGATTTGACTGTCCAAAAGCAGACAGGAAATCTTGCAACAAAAGCAGAACGTAATCTTGCAAAAAAAATTACATCACCAACCATATATTCTCTCTCTCTCTCTCTCTCTCTCTCTCTCTCTCTGTCAAACACACACACACACACACACACACACACACACACACACACTTTTCTTGAGCATCATTTCACTTAGGGACCTCTCAGCCTACTACCTTCAGCTTATTCTTACCAAGGCAATCTGATGATGTATATTCTACTATCTACCCCATCTATATACAAATAGAGTCATACATTTGTAACGCTGACTGGCTGTATGAATAGTTCATGGACACTGAGGATTGTGCATCCTAAAGTAAAATAATTGATGAAATATATATAAGTATATATTCATAAATAGGAACCAACTTGGTAGTGAAGTTGCAATTAAAAATCATAGAGAACTGATAACATCACAACTATCTCTAAATCAGTGAACCTCAAAAATTGCTGAGGCATCAGTAATAGTTATAGGACTTGAAGTTCAAACGGAGGCCATGATTGGTCACTGAATTGATAACCTACTAAACACATTGAGCACCAGGAGTTGAGAGTTTGAGATAAATGAAGTGGAAATATTACCAATATTAGTAATAATGATTACAGTTTCTATTTAATGATTACCCATTATATGCAAGACAATGATCAAGTACTTCCTATAACATGTTTTAATTCTCACAATATGTTGGTTCTAAACCTCAGGCACTTCCTGAATAAAATCTGAAACTAGACCCTGTACATGGAGGGCAAGGGAAAACAGATGGAAGAAAGAGGCAGGTCACTCCAGACTAACAGGTAGCAGTTATAAGAAGCAAGGGAATTCACATACAAGGCTCATCTTGGGTAGCCACAAGATGATTAAATCTCTGTCCTAGCCTTCCAGAATCTTAAAAATCTATATGAACTGAACTGGGTTCAGTCACATAAGCCATCTATATGATCTTAACAACACACTGCTCTCTCAAGTGGTATCCTTGAAAATGTCTCCACTGTCTCCAGTGGTAGACAGAATATACATTCCAAGATCAGAGAAGGAGGCAAAAAGCATCCAGTTGCCCTGGTCCAGCCTCAGATCAGTCAACAGTCATGTCCTCTCAATGACCTCCTCCAACACAACAGACCCACAGGCAAATATTATTAGTCTTATTTTACAGAGCAGAAAACTAGGGCCTGGGAAGGTTAGGTAGCTCACTTGAAGTCATGCAAGTAATGTATCACAGAGCTAGAATGGTGACCCTATTAGAAAAACAGATAGATGAGAAATCCTAGGAAAAATCATTAGTTGGATTATGGGAAAAAATTATTCAGATGAAGTATAAGGAGGGGTCATGGTGAGGTAATAATGTTGCAGTGTAATAATAAGTATAAACTAATTTATGCTGTGTAACAAACAATCCCAAAACCTCAGTGGCTTGAAACTATAAGATTTATTTCTCCTTTACACTACATATTTACTGTGGGTCAATTTAAAGTTTTTCTTCATATTGTTCTCATCAGGGGGATCCAGGTTGAAGAAATGAATGTTGATAGAAAACCTAGCATCTGGAACATTGCCAGTGGCCCAGGAGAAAGAGAGTGGTGAATTATTTGAAAGCTTCTAGCCAGAAGTGACACCTACTATTTCCTGCTCATATGTAATAGGCCAAAGCAAGTCACTAATTTAAAGGGCTAGAAAGTAGAACTTTACATGTGACCAGAAAGAAGGATGACTAATACATGCATCCTTTGCTTAATTGATAAAGGCCAGCTGTCAACAGGATAAAATCTAAGCACATTTGCTGTCTTAGAAAGCCCTGTATGATGTGGCCTCTATCTTCCAAACTGCATTTCAACAATTTCCCATAGGAATCTGTATTCCAATTATCTTGAATAGTTATGCCCCCATAAGTACCAACTTTTTATGTCATGCCCCAGGCATTTGCACATAATTTATACTTGGCTTCAAATTTTCATTCCACATATGTCTTCCCTATGAATTCCTACTCCTCTTTCAGGGCCAAGCTCAGGGTTTCTCTTCCCTATAAACAATTCACTCTATCCTTAATCCATATGTGCCATGGCCTTACCTCTATTCAATTCTCATCGAACAGTATCTCACCCATTCATTTACACAAAATTCTCATATTTTAGACTATAAGCGTTCTGAGTAAAATATCTCTGGATCATTGCTAATAATAAATAATGTTTGGTTGAAGGGATAAAGTCATTTGCATTTTAATAGGGGATACCAAGATTTAGCAAAGAGAGTATATCATGAATATTAAATTATCAATAAACCAGCAAAAGTTTGAGAAAAAAATGTAGGACAGCACGGGATAGTCATATGGCCAGTCGCTTTTTTATTCCTCACTGATAAAGCTAACCTTTTATCCAAGTAACTTTTTCTTTTATTATTTTAAATTGCAACATGATAATTTTAAATTAGATAGTCACATGTATGTGAGTCAGATTGGGACACTTTTTTTAAACTAACTTTGCCTCTTAGACACTTCTCCCTAAAAAATCAAATGTGTCAAGTTTCCCCTAATATGGTTTATTGAAAATTATTATTATGGTGACCAATGCATTTTCACATTTAGCAGCATTTACTTTCCATCAATACCCTGTAGATAAGCATGTAATTTGTCCCATTTTACAGAGAAGAGAACAGGTTCATAGAAGTTAGTTAAGTTGCCCAAAATTATATGGCTGGTAAATGCCTAAAATGGACTTCAAACTCAACACTTTTTGATGATGAAGCCATGCTATCAACAATGTCATTTATGCAATAAATGTAGTGAATAAATTTATTGCACTCATCTACTTATTCTAATAAATTATCTTACCATGTGTTTTATCAGAGATCTTCTCTTTACCATATTTTTATCCAAAGAACATTGGTCGGTTATAAACTTCAGGCTTTATCACTTATACAGGCGATAGTTTGGAACTCACAAATTTTGATGAAATTGTACTTCACAAATAGCTGTTGCTGTTTTGTTGAAGTTGACCTATGTTGGGCCTAGTGCTGCATGGAAGTTACATATCCAGAAATATGTGCTGGTTGGGGGACCATCCCACCTCCCCCAACTAGCACATATCACTGGGTAGTATATGTCCTTGAATTCTTTGGTACTTTTGACATTTAAAGAAAAAAAGCAATGCATTGGCTTTCTAGGAACTTCTCCTACCAACAATTTCCTAATATCCTAATGGAACTGCCAGCGATTTCTAAAACACAGCCTTGTGGGTGCACATCACTGGCCCTAGGCTAGGTCTTCACAATTATTCCTTTCTGGACTCTAATTGTATCCACCTGTGCCAAAAGAAATTTTATCCAAAGGCTTATCTAATCTCTGAATCTAAGTCAGTTCTCTGAAGCACCTACGAAACATACAGCCAGGAACTTCCTTCCACCATCCAACATAAACTGATTCTCTTAGTCCTTTACAGATATATATGTACAGAGAAATATTAAAAGCATCTTCAAAAAGTCTTCTTGGACAGAGATTTTACTTGTTTATTCTAGCTTTCAGTGGTGAGTCTAGACTTAGAGTTTATGTGAAATTCCCAAGAAAAGCAAATTGCTTGTTTCAGCAATGAGAAAACCCAATGAGGATACTTCATTGGGCCACATAATAACATGACTACTCAGTAAATTTTACCTTCCAGAATAATCAGGATGAGTAATTACTGAAGAAAGAGGGTCCAAGTAGTTCTGCTGTACTAGCAACCAAACAGGCCATGCATGCTACATCAAAATGACTTCCCACAAATTGCTTCACTGACATTGGTTTTTAAGAGTCATTTCAACCCAACCTAACACTTATTCAAAGTCCAGGCTTAGATAACCCAAACTCAGACATTTTGTAAATCATTACACAATGTTTATCCATGGGCTACTTTAGTCACCTTTATAGAGATTAGTTGCCAATTTCATGAATCTTTCTCGGTAATACTTCTTTCATTCGTTCATACCTTCAGGGCCTAGAACTCATTTTATAGCATTTTTAATTAATTTTTCTCCAAAACACTAGTTTTTTTCATTTTTGACTGGTAAGTGACAGCATAACAAAAGGATATTTTCCACAATAATGTAAAATAGGTATCATAGCAGAAAGGGACAATTTAATAAAAATACTATTGTCCTAATGTTACAAAATATTGTCAAAATATCAAAAATATATAAAATGATAAATATCTTAAATTCTCTATGGAGTTTATAACAGCATAGAAAAGAAGAAAAGTACATTTGTAGAAATATAGGTTCACACCCATCGGATCCATGCCAAAACACTATTTGATTAACTAAGTGATTTCCTAAAATTTGCACATATATGAAAATGCAAACCTTGAAGGTTATGGAATAGGTCTTTAATAAATTATGTGCTTCCGTATAGTATGGTTGTTAAGAAGATGATTTTGGAATTGTACAGACTTCAGATTCTGCCCGCCAGAGCCCCATTAACCACATACCTCTGGGAAGATTTCTGAATCTCAGGGATTTCTTGGGGCGCCTGGGTGGCGCAGTCGGTTAAGCGTCCGACTTCAGCCAGGTCACGATCTCGCGGTCTGTGAGTTCGAGCCCCACGTCGGGCTCTGGGCTGATGGCTCAGAGCCTGGAGCCTGTTTCTGATTCTGTGTCTCCCTCTCTCTCTGCCCCTCCCCCGTTCATGCTCTGTCTCTCTCCGTCCCAAAAATAAACAAACGTTGAAAAAAAAATTAAAAAAAAAAAAAAATGAATCTCAGGGATTTCTATGTTTTTTACTATAAAATTAGAATATCAATATCTAAAACTCAAGGTTGTGGGAGGATTAATACAATTGAGTTGATTTATATAAAGTGCTTAGTATTACACCTGGCACAATTCAAATATTAATAAGCAGTATTTTTGTTCTAATTATATCATCATTCAGAAACAGATACCAAATGTGATGCTTTATAGATAGAAGTGTGCAAGTAAAATGTTTACATGTTTGGTATACACATGTATACATGGAAAACCAGAGAATGCAAGAGCAAGAATAAGCTATGAAAGGTAACAGTACATACATTTACAAATTTGATGAGGCATCTAATGTAGCCATGAACGTAATTTCTGAAGGAAAGCAGAACTCTTTGTAAGTAATATTACCACTTATCAGAAATCCCATGCAATTCTTATTTGGCAAAAATAGAAATTGACTAGTAATTTATAAATGGTTCTGGCTGCTGAATCTAAAATATCCAATTAAGCAGATATTTTATGAAAACACAATATTGGTATTTCCACAGTTTCTAAATTCCTGGAAGCAGTCCTGATGAGGAAATTTGTCTGTGGCACTGATTTATTAGTTCTTGGCTTCTGCTGTTTTAAGTCATTGTTTTTGCAAGTGGAAGACCTTCTTGGAAAAGGAATAGAGAAAATTAAACGTCCTTCATTGAAATGTGACCAGAACAATAAGCACTGTTCTTAGGAGATCTTCATGGTTTATCATCTCAGCTGAGGGCCCTTAAGCTGTTTTTAGAACAATAATCCTGGACATATTTCCTTATATCAGTAAGGAGTTTCTTAAGACTACTAAAAAGACAGAAATAAAATTTCTGCCTTAGTATCTGTCTTAGAAAATTCTCAAATGATCTAATGCAAGCGTCCAAAAATCCAGAAATTGGGAAACACTGACTATAACAGAATATATGTCAGAGATTATACTTTCAGGAAATGTGCGAATCCTCAACAAACCATGAGAAAGAAATTTTAAGCAAGAAAATCATGATGTTTATTTAATGTACCTCAAAAGTACATGGGAAAAAATTATCCAGTATCTTTGTCCCATACAAACACTTAGAGAACAGTGTAGAAATAAGTATTTACTTTGTGAAAAGACCTGGGTTCAAATCAGAGTTTTATCACTAAACAACTAAACCACCTTAGGCAAATTATTTAATTTCTCTGAATCTCAGGTTCCATGTAAATAAAATGATAATGAAAATACTATGCAGATTCGTATGAGGATCAGTTGAAAAAATGCATTTAGAAAACATAGCTGAGAACATGATATAGTGCAGTAAACAAATGTTAGTTTCACATATCTCTAAACACCTATATCCTTAGCATAAATTGACAGCTATATGAGATATACCATGTGACATACTTCTGACTAGGGCAACAAAACTTCATTATTTGGGTGATTCAAGCACAATCCATTATGCGAAGGCATTAATTTGTTGGACTTGACTTTTATTGCATTTTGAAATTCAAACTTTAATACTAGGAATTTTAAAAGCTAGTTTGCTAAACAGTCAGTAATTTGAAATGGACCCTGGTGGGAGTATTTACAGTATGGAAATTAGATAATACAACAAAAAAGAGGTTTGCTGTTTGTTTGCTGTCAGAGCTCCAGTTTACCAGCACACCACTTTAAAAGAAAGAATAGAATTTGAGGGAAAGAGGAGTTGGTAAAAACAAGTGAATTTTCCTTAATAAAATGTTGAAATTTGTATTTTGGAAATTTTTTCAAGAATATTTTTAATTAACAGACTAGTTGATCGATAATATATATGTTTGTTTCAGAGGCCTACCTTTTTACCCAAGTGTTCTGTGGATATTCTATTTATTCTTTTTTAAATTTTTTAATGTTTATTTCTTGAGAGAGAGAGAGAGAGAGCACACATGCACGAGCAGGGAAGGAGCAGAGAGAACAGGAGACAGAGGTTCCAAAGTGGGCTCCATGGTGACAGCAGAGAGCCAGATGTGGGGATCAAACTCACAGGCTGCAAGAACATGACCTGAGCACAAGTTGAACGCCTAACCAACTGAGCCATCCAAGCACCCAGGATCCTCTATTTCTAACATCATGCTGGCTTTTTGCGTTTTGCTTCTATTCTTCTACATCAAGTGCTATTCAATTTACCATGCTGGTCTCTGTAAGAAAAGATATTTCTGTATTATGCTTCATTCTTTCATACATTTAACAAATAAATATTCTGAGTCAATCTTGTGCTAGGCCCTGGGGACACTCAAGATGCTTAGGATCTAATCCCAATGTAACTAACATCAGATACTTTTTATATGAACAGAGTATAATTATCTTATGAACCCAATGAGGTTATCCCCATTTTACAGAAAGGTAAACCCAGCCTCAGAGAGGTTTCAAACTTGACCATAGTTCAAGTGCTTGCAGATGGCAGTTAAAAGTGGAGCCAGGCAAAATGGCTCCAGAGTCTTAATCTTGAGCTGTATTTGAAGTTCTTTGAGATGGAGATGAGTTGAAAATTGGTAACAAATAAATACAATAAACTGTGAAGTTTCGTAAAAGTTTTTGGAAATTAAATATCCACAGCCCTAGTTTATCTTAGTCCTGACTTACTCCACAAATGTATGCCGTCCTAAACTTTCTGGTGTGAACATTGCAAAGCTGCTGGGTGCTTCTGGCCCTAGTGAGATCTCTGTCCTCTCTCTCTCTCTCTCTCTCTCTCTCTCTCAAGCTTGGTCAGAAATACTTTGCAATGATGCAGCAGGGCAAGTTTTGGAAAACATTATATGAAAAGAATAACCAGCAATAATTTCCCATCATGGACTCCATATATAGGGCCTTGGAGTTTTCCCATTTAACCATTTTATGGCCATTATTTCAGATAATATTTGTTCTTATTCAATATACAGTAAAATACATAACAGTAAAAGTCTAATGAAAAGCTTAGTTCTGTATATCAGACCATGGCCTAAGGCACAGAAATAATGACATTCACAATTCAACACATGATAAATGAGAGTAGCACATTAGAGGCTACTTCTCAATACCAACAATCTATTCTCTCTAGTGATTCAGAACTGGCTAACGTGATGAGAAATTAACACTTGAGGAAATATGATCAAATCTTTAGAACATGTCACTCAAAGGTAATATTTCCATGATTAACAACTTGGTGACTGTCTCAGGTTGAGATCCCCACAGCAGTCTGAGGTAGAGATGAACATGCAGGAAAATTATTAAGAATCTTCAGACTTAACATCCATGGAATAGAGGGGAAGGAAGCAGGATCAGCTGCTGTGTCAACAAAGGCTTTAGTCAATCCCAATACAGAATTCTGGATCTGGGTGGTAAGAGGCCTGGAGGCTTTAGTGGACTAGTTACAGGGTGTTTGTTGGCCCGGGAAGAGAGAAGCCCTTGAGGGAGGCAGGAGAGGCAAATCTTGAAGAGGCTGACTGCTGTTAGCACTCCCAGAAGCTAGGGCAATAAATCCTTCATTTCAGAACGGGGCTCTGGTTGGGACATCACAGCATCCACTACAGAGACAAATACAATTCTGAAAAAGAGGAGTTAGAAACTAAAGAAGAGTTTTTTTCATCAATAATTCCAAAGGACAGGGTAAGGTGAATACGGGTGACCAACTGACCCAACACTGGTAATTCAGACAGAATTATTTCCAAGGTGGAGCAGAATGACAGAATAATATCTAGCAGCACTTTTAGCTATATTCGTCTTCATAATCTGAGTCTATTATGTTGAGTGACCTCCAGCATACAATTCCCATTTATAACATTATTTTTCATAAACTTTATACTGATTTTTTCCTACTTCTAATCCTTCTGTCTAACAATTTAGCTCCAATTTCTTTCCTTAATTCTACAATCAGACTTGACACTGAGCCATTTTCCAAACAACAAATATCAGTTCTCCTTTTGGTGTTCAAATAGCAAGCAGGAAAAAAAAAAGCAGACACTTCTAAAATTGCTAAGGTGTGGACTAAGACATTACTAATAGAGAAACACATAATTACAAATGACCACTCCTTTCTACCAAACTCTTCATGTAAGTTCACCAGAAATGAGGTAACAGACTCTATGTTAGAAAAGTGTTTAAACCAAGCCAGGGGTATAATTTTTGTCTGGAATATGAAAGACACTGCATTAATAATTTTGTTGTATTATAATATGCCTATATAACAGAATAAATTTCTAGAAAGAAGAGTAGTTTATTAAACAATGTAATGTCTCCTCATCAAACACTTCAATGACTTTCCATGTCTGTCAGTGCTGTAAGTAACATTTAATCTCACTCTGTAAAAGTGTATCTTTGGAATTTCCAAGTCATAAGAACTTTCATACAATCGTTCAACAAATACTTGAGTATTTATTATGGGCCTGACACTACTCTAGGCACTGAGATAAAGAAGTTAAAAAAAAAGATTCTGCTGTAATGGAATTATATTCTAGTAATGGAAGGCAAAAAATAAAAACAAATAATTATTAATACTACTAAAAATAATAAATAAATAAGTAAACAAATTATCAGTTATGAAACAGTGATACAGCCTTTGCAGAGAATTTAACTAGGGTGATATGACAGAGGTGACTTCTCTAGATTGGGTAGTCTGGGAACATCCTTTTGTGGGATGACTCCTAAACTGAATGATAAGAAGGCTCTGGCTCCTCAGTGATCAAAGAGACAGCATTCTGGGCGTAGAAAACAACTAAGGCCTTGAGGCAGGAATAGATTTTATATGTTCAAACTTCAGAGAGAAAACTAGCATTGCTGGAGTTGGTGAACAAGGACTGAAGTGAGAAGCAGTCAAGTAGGGGAACAAGGCAAGAGTCAGATCACTGGACAGTTTGTAAACCAGGAAAGGTGGAAGAAAAGGAAATAAATGGAGTAGGAGACAAAAGAAGAAATGAGTAAATATATAGAAGAAGTCAAGGAGAAAGGAAGTGAAGAAGAAAAAAGGAAGACAAGACAGCAAAATTTGGAGCCATAAAATACCAGTGCTGTCAGAAAGCATAAAATCTTGTTAAGGAGATACACTCTTAATGTAACAAAATAGAAAAAGAAGACAATCAACACAATTCTGAGGGAGAATTAAGTCAGACTGGTCTAATTACTGCCCTTGACCGCAACATTCACAAGAAGCCCCATGACCCCAGTGTGGCCTTGGCTAGATGTCAGGGGGGGAAAGCCAGAAATCACCCAAAGACCCTAATCTTAAATCAAGTTACTAAAACTACAATATTTTTATTAAAATGGAGTTTGTTTCTGGGAAGTTATCATACAGAAACCAGTTTAGTGCCAGACAAAAAGAAGAAACAGACACATGGGTCATGAAAGTAGTTGTCTGAAATTTACAAAGAGCAAAGGACACAAATAAATATGACAGTAGTTCAGCAGAAAAAGAAACCATTTCAGGTTAGAGGACAAAAGAAGTGCTTTTCAGAAAAGGTGAGTGTTGATTATGCCCAAACCAGGATGGGGTGTGTTTGAGACAATGTGCCTCCCACAGAATGCTCTACAGGCTACACTTTATGGACTCACAGTCAATTGATAGTTTTGTAGCCCAAGCTTAATTGTATAGAGGCTTCTCAATTACTCTGAACCTCCTGGGCCCTTTTGTGAAAAGAGGAGGTATATATAACCTTATTTTTCTTAATATCTCTATTCCTGAACAAGTTAATCCTGGAAATTATATTTTATAGACATAATTCACATGCATGTACCTATAACTCTGAAATACAATAAATTTAGACTCATATTATCAAGCCAAAGCCATTAAGCTAGAATGTATTGGCATAGTGAGCAGGTGATGATTAATATCCAGTAATGTACACTATTAAACAGAAGGGGGCATTTGAGTGAAGTCTCATAGAAGTTAAAAGTAAGCACTCTACTATGTAATAGAAAAGATATGATTGACAGCTTGCTTATCCTCTGTATTTATTGTACAAATTAATAATGAAGTAATTGTTAGAGTCACCAGTTACCTTGATTGAACTGAGATTCATTATTCAACTCTGGCAATAAATGAAAATATTCACTATTATCGTTTATTATTTTGTTATTGTTGTTAATTATCTTTGGAACTGTGCTGTCTCTCTTCTCCCTGGTTAGGCAGCTTGGTGATTTGGAAAGACTACTTGATTAATAATCAAAAGACCAGTATTCTGGCCATTATTCTGGTAATCCTTTGATAGTAGAAAACTAACAGTAATTTCCATGAAGCAGAAATCATGTCTGTTTTATTAGTACTAAGTTCTCAAAACCCAATAAGGACATCGATATAGAAGTTATACAATAAATGTGTGTTGTGTTGTATAAATAAATGAATGAATGAAGTTGCTGAACCTTGTGCCTCAGCTTTCTCACTGAAATGTGGCAATGATATAAGTATCCTGTTTACCTTGATATGTCATTAGAAGCTCCTAGAAAATTATAACTCAAATACAAGAAAATTATTTTATTGTAAGCAGTGCTAAAATTCAAACTCTATTCTCTTGATGTGCAGAATACTGATTTACTTCACCGTGGTTCTCTGTCAACCTCTTAACTGATTTTTCAGGTTGGTTGAAGGGAAAGGAAAGCAGAGATAACATTTTGAAAGGACTAATATATAAGCCATTGTTATTTGTGCTTCACCATCTACGTTATCGGAACAGAGTAAGGGTACGGATCATTTTAATGGTACCTAATCCAACAGTCATATGTACTTGGCACTGATGTGTGTTTTTGTACTTTTATTTGAATGAAGGGGTATCTGGTGTTCTGGTCATCAAACTAAAACAAAGTAATGAAGTCACAGTCACAATCTCTGGCTCAGGATATCCTCATTGTAAGGTTTCCTCAACTTAAGGTCCCTGTACCTTAATCCATAAAGACTGACATTGCTCTGGATGTGTATCACCTTTTTCTTCTTTGAATAAAAGAACCTATTTATTTCACAAAGTCAATGGAATAGCTACGGTGAATGGACCAAAAAAAATGAATACGTTCAACATAGCTGAATGTAAAAAAGAGACACAGACAATATCCACACTATGGTGTGGTAAGAATTAAATGAGAACCCCTTGCGACTTTCCCTCCGGCCCAGAGATAACTTTGCCACCAATGACATAGGGAGGTATCAGGTAGGAAAGCATAACCTGCTCTTTTCTACTTCAATTTGTTGTATAACTGGAGAGTTTCAACTGCTTTGCTTTAGAATACTCAAGTATGGAAAATAAAAACAGAAAACAATAACAGAAATTTCCTTCCAACTGCCTTCACATTTAAGGACTGTAGCTAGTTGAAACTATTCATCATCAAGCTGATTTTTACATTGACTATATTTTGGCTCTGTGATACAGTCCCTAACTTTTCCAGTGCTGGGCCCTGACAACTTTCTGGCTCGGTAGTAGTGTTAGCTGCCTAAGACCCCAACAATGCAACAGAAAACCTCTGAGACTGAGACCTTAATGGTGTACTAAATTTAATTTGACAATATTCAGAATAGACCAAGGTCATTAATTGGAAGTATGTCATCAGACAATTTAGAGCCATCTATCTAGTTCACCCACCCACCCAAATACTGGATTTTCCAGGCAACAACTGGTTACATTAACCACCAAGCTCTAGTTAAATCTGCATCAACATCTGGGGCAGTCTAAATATTTGGCTAATCTAAAAGGAAACTTTTGTAAATCTTGGGAAAGTTCCTTTCTAACAGATAGAAAATCCTAGTTGTGGCTTCTCTGCTTTAGTAAAGGAAGGGGTCTTGTTATCTTTACTATTTTTTTCCCTTGTAGCTTTTCTTTTTTTTTTTTTTTTTTTTTTTTGGCTCTATAAAAAATGGCATATTTTTCAGTATTAATGAACCATGCAAGTTCAAGAAGTGTCTCACCCTGCTAAGAAAGACAAATTCATTGAAAGGTAATAATGTTGTTTTCCTGCATGATAGCTACCATTAGTTATTCAAGATTAAGTTAGCAAAAGAACTCTTCCAATGGAAATTAACTGATAATACATTATGGCAATGCTTATGATCTTGGACTGTCTACTAGAAGAGGGTCAATACTAACAGCAAAGAAAAACAAGACAAATGCAAAACACATTATGAAGAAAATTTAAGTAACAATGAAGTGTGGATCATAACAGTTGTATTTTGAATGCTAAAATCATATTTAGCAAAAGGGATGTTTTAAAACACAAAACATTCACCATTTATTTTTAAAATGTAGGCCATCATGCTTCATATTTATTCAATTACTTATTCCAAGCAACATGATCACATGGGTTATAGATATGTCATAGATACATAGAAATTAGTAATGATTTTAGGATTTCATTCTGTAGGTAAATGGAGATATACTGATATTTTCAAGGTTGAACCTAAATAAAATTAGTTCATATTTACTCAGTCCAACACTGAAGAACCAGAGAATCTTAACTGCCTCTAAGTAGGTTTTGGATTTTTATCTTTTAGACCTCTTACATCTAGTAATTCTGTATTTTACTCTTGAAATAAAAATTAATCACCCATTAATCCTTGAATAAAGGCATAAAGGCTACTCTATTACTGTATTCATTTTAAGATGATAAATGGAGCAGAATGAAATTATTCTAGAAGATGTAGTCATAACCAAAGCAGAAGCTAGGAATGATCACAGGGAAACATTTGTCAGAGGATAATTTAAGGACATTACTAAAAGTGTGGGAATCCCATGTACTACCTTGATGATTAGGAAAGTGGTTATTAGCTAAGCCATTGTCTGAAACCCACTAAATCACTAGTCCCTTTGAAAAATGATTGGTCATTCTTTTCTAAAGATGGGTTTTTAAATTTAAGAGAAGCTTCAAGCAGCAGAGCTGAAAGATAAAAAGAACACAGATCTTGCATGGGCTTAGATTTCTCTTCTTAGGCAAAGGATTAAGGTAAGATACCAAAATATTTGCTTTCATAATTTTAAGGGCCCAAATCAGTCAAATCCTGTAGAATAAACTACCAGGGTCACCCTAAATGCTTATGTAGGTCAGTAATTTGAATTAGGGCAGGAGTTTTTACATCTGGAGGACAAGATATAATATGCTTCCATGAGTTACACTATAAATCAATATTACAGTTTTATTTGATAATCTTTCCCCAAATTAGAAAAATATTGACTCAGTTGCCTAGTTTTAAGGTACTTTAATGTCATTAGATTTTTAAATGAACTTTTATCTGTTATTAGACTGCTATTGTCAGATCTTTATTGTAGTATTTTTACTACTACATTAAACAGACATTAAAATTGTCTTTATCATAAACACATAGTGATGGGCCTCTCATGATCAGAAGGACCCATCCCCTTAAGTACAAAACATCGCAAGGGAGGACACCACCTTGTTCTTTAACTCATTCAACTACATCACATGCCACCAAATGAACGATTTGGTCAAGCTAAGAGGAGAAGCAAACAATTCTGGTTTTTATAAAGAGCTGCTCTGAGAAAAAGAATAATTTCTGTTATAGATATTTATAAGTATGCATTTTTTATTTTAAATCTTAATATATAAGTAAATACTATAGAATTTACCCAACCATTCCTCTGATGGAACAATACTAACAAATTATTGTTATCATGATTTTTACACAGAGGTTCTCTTTAAAGGTCAATTTTACAACTTATTTTCTAGCTATTTCATCTGAAAATGAAAACTATAATTCTTCTTGGGCTTCTGGGAGCCACAATGTCAGCCCCAGTAAGTGATCTTATGGTATAACTAAAACCATTGTGGGGAACCTTTAACAAATCCTTCGTTCACCATTTGTTTGTTGTTTATTTTTTAGCTTATCCCACAGCGCCTTATGTCTGCAAGCAACAGCAATGAGGTTAGTTGAAATACTTACAACAATCCCTCCATTTTGTTTGTTTGTTTCTATGGAAACCCAGTAGAGTAGAGATAAAAGCCTTCATTAATTTACACTGCATGCCTATCCATTAGCTCTTATATCCAAATACATTTCCAATACTGATGTTTATTGGGTGTACCAGGTTATTTCTAGAATATCATTTTGCTCCCCTGTTTGACAGTAAACTCTTTAAAGGCAGAGACAGTATCTCATATATATATTTTTATTCTAATAGCACCTAATACAGATGTGTATAGGTGTTTAAGAGCATAAAGTGAGTGGCTAACCCACTGGAATGGGCTGAAGTTTTGCAAGTTTATACACAGCAGGGGAGAGGTGGTTAAATCCTAATCTCTAATCACAGTAATTTAGCATAAACTTAGTGAGAAAACACCACTAGCAGGAAACGGATCAGTCAGCTCTGACTTGTTCTTTATTTGTAGTAAACATCGTTCTTAATAGTTTTAGCATGTGTAATAATCTGGTTTTCATATTATCTTTCCTTTTCTAGTTACTTCTGAATCTTAATACTGCTCAGCTTCAGCCACTACAGTTTCAGGTACCTCTATGATTATTCTAAGAAGATTTGCCTATGACTTATTTTTTTACAGTAGTTTGTATGAGGACAAAATGTTTTCTGATTTCATTTCTGGAATCTCAATTATTAAGGTTATATATTCATCCCATATATTCTAATGACCTTTGTTTGAAGACAAAAGTAAAAGCTGTAATCTGATTAAGATTTATTTACTGAGAATTTGACACATGCCAGACACAAATTCTCACAACTATGAGATAGTTAAATTAACTATTTACACAAAGTCATACTCAGTTGAAGAAGAAGAAGATTTACAACCAGTCTGGCAACTGCAGAAACCATACCCTTCATCCACCTCACTCTGCCCCATATTTTTTATGATCTCTGGGAATTTAGCATTGGTCATGCTATTTGCACGCTCATAATGTCCTAAAATGCTGTCCTTTTTTATAATGCTGCAGTAGAATTGCAGAAATCGTTTACATTTTGTCCTTTTCTTGCTCAGGACTGATTTAAAATTCTTTCTGAAATGAAAGAGAAATTCTTCCTTTCTTTCATGTCCTCCCAGGGCCCATTTAATTCATGGATTCCTCCTTTCTCTGGGATTCTACAACAGCAGCAGCAAGCTCAAATTCCAGGGCTCTCCCAATTCTCTTTATCAGCTTTTGACCGGTTGGCTGGACTGTTCCCAAATCAGACACCTTTCCCAGGATGGGTCAGTTTTGCCCAGGGAACTCAGGTGGGACAGCTGGACCCCTCACAGCCTCAAACATCACCACAGACCCAACAGGGCTCTAATCATGTAAGTAGAGCCTCTCCCATCTTATTCTTTGGAGAGGTAACTCACTTTGAATGTGAAAATGAATTATGAATCAGCTTTAAAATAAGACAGGAGCAGGGAGCCTGTGTGGCTCAGACAATTAAACGTCTGACTCTTGATTCCAGCTCAGGTCATGATCTCTCTCTCTCCCCTGCTCATTCTCTATCTCTTAAAAACAAAATCCAAACAAACAAACAAAAAACAAGACAGGAGTTCTTTAAAATAAGACAGGGGTTACTGAGAGAGAATTCTTTCTCATACTTTGCTCTACCATCACTGGAAGTACTTCCCTATCTTTTCTGATTTCTCACATGAAAAAAAGCTATTTAAATCAGCTACTATATCACAGTCACAAATCAAAAGTGATAAAACAAGTCTTAGAAAAGATAATTAGAGAAATTTCATCTTTAAAAAAGAAACAATTTTCATTAATGACATACACATAATAGATACATTTTTGTTGTCACAGAAGTCTTGTATATAAATTACACATGTAGTGGCTAGGTCTAAGAAAAACAGCTCCGGAATTTTATGTTAAAAAGTCGAGTACAGGGGTGCCTGGGTGACTCAGTTGGTTAAGCATCTGACTTTTTTTAATGTTTTATTCATTTTGAGAGACAGAGAGAGAGACATGTGAGCGGGATAGGGCAGAGAAAGAGAGAGACACAGAGTCCAGAGCAGACTGCAAGCTCTGAGTTTCAGTCAGCACAGAGCCTGATGCAGGCCTCGAACTCACCAAGCATGAGATTATGACCTGAGCCAAAGTTGGCCACCTAACTGACTTAGCTACCCAGGAGCCTCAAACATCTGAATCTTGATTCTGGCTCAGGTCATGATCTCATGGTTTGTGGGATTGAGTCCTGCATCTGGCTCTACACTACAGCACAGAGCCTGCTTGGGATTCTCTCTCAATCTCTCTCTCTATGCCCCTCCTCTGCTCATGTGTGTCCGCTCACAAGTGTGCATCCTCTCTCTCTCTCTCTCTCTCTCTCTCTCTCAAAATAAATAAGTAAACATCTAAAAAATATATCTTTAAGGGCACCTGGTTAGCTCAGTCAGTTAAGCATCCAACTTCTGCTCAGGTCATGATCTCCTGGTTTGTGAGTTCGCACCCATCAGGCTCTGTGCTGATAGCTCAGAGCCTGGAGCTTGCTTTGGATTCTGTGTCTCCCTCTCTCTCTCCCCCTCCCCCACTTGCACTCTGTCTCTCTCTTTCAAAAATAAACATTAAAAAATATTTTTAAAATATATTTTTAAAAGTCAAGTATCATTTTTTATACCTTTTTTCGGCAGGTTATGCCCTATGTGTTCTCCTTCAAAATGCCTCAAGAGCAAGCACAGGTAAATAAATGGAATACTGTCACTCCTACAGACAGATGGCTATATATACTCTCCACCTAATGCTTTCTTTTATATTTGGAGCTCTGACTCCTATAGCAGGGCTATGAAACTTATACAATTATCTCTGTCTAGTGCCACCATTGCTGGGCTTGCATCAGTTTGTTAATTTTAGGCTTACATAATAACTCCTGAAGGAAGAACAGCAAAGGAGATTCCCGAGTTTCCAGGGCATTAGTGTATTGGGAATAAAGGAGCTCACCAAGCCGTAAGTCACGTTCCCTCTGCATGACATTTGTACTGGAATTTGGGAACTAAAAAAATACTGTAGGCTGACTTTTTCCAACCCTGAATTTTGTTTTAGAGGTAGATGTGTTAAATTGATAAATTATGATATGATGAAGAGATAAAAAACGCTTACCATGTTATTTGGCAGTATGGCACTCTGCTCAAAATATTTCCAGGTTCTTGTGTGTATTTTCAATTTAACTTCATATTACAATCAAATGGTGATTTCTATTAAATAAGAGACCTTAAAAAATGAATGCCAACTAGTATAATCATTAGAGTAATATGAAAAGCCCTCTTAAGATTAGTTTAATTAATTTTATAATAAACTAGGTTCAAAGAAATAGGGACATAGATAAATTATTCACCAGCAGAAAACTGACCATTTCATCAAAAGTTACACCACTTGGCTCCCATGTAATCATAATTATGTAATTTTTTCCCACCCTCATCATAAAATAAAAGTTACTTCTAGACATTACCTCATTCTATACTTGGTAAGTGAAACTGCTTCATTTTAAGGATCAGGAAACTAAGTCTTAGTGAGATTAAATTCCCAATCCTAATGGAAGTAAATAGATGACTGGGAATATAATTCTTCATCCTTCTTTTAACCACTAAACCAGTGGCTCTCCACCCTCTGTAATTTTCAAAATTACAAATGCCCGGACCCTGCCCACACCTAATGAATCAAGACCTGATGAGTAGATCCCAAGTATGATTACCTTAAAATGCTAAATAGGTGATTTTAACTCGTAGCCAAAAGTAAGAACCACTGCATAAAATGTACTTCTCAAACTACACTTGTTGTTTTTAACTCTTATATCTATTATTGTCTCTTATTTAATTATGCAAGGAAACAAAACAGCATACTAAACTCTATGTACATACTAAGGTCCCCATTTTCTGTAAACACATATACATGTGTAGACACACACAGATATAAATGGAAGCCAATACATGATAATGTGTGGCATGTTAAAGTTGCAGTTAAAGCATTTCCTTGTCTATTTCTGGGTTGTCCAATATTCTAAAAATGCATAGGGATTGTCTCAAAATGGCAATTATTAAAGGCAAAACATTCTTGAGAATTCGTTCCTTATTATATCCTGCGGAATAATGATTCTCAAAAAATATGGAAAATGCTGCTAAACTATTCTCTTCTTAGATATTCGCAAAGTAATTTGTACATGATGTCTGTATATAAAATCTACAGTTTTTATGTAAGGTCCAAGGTGCCATTTTTGAAAATCTTGTTATTTTACTACTTCCTTAATGTGTTTGACCAAGCAGTCTTTTTTTTTTAATATGAAATTTATTGTCAAATTGGTTTCCATACAACACCCAGTGCTCATCCCCACAGGTGCCCTCCTCAATGCCCATCACCAACCCTCCCCTCCCTCCAACCTCCCATCAACTCTCAGTTTATTCTCAGTTTCTAAGAGTCTCTTATGGTTTGGGTCTCTCCCTCTCTAACTTTTTTTTTTCCTTTCCCTCCCCCATGGTCTTCTATTAAGTGCAATCTTAAAGGCCAGCATCATGTGTAATATGAGTTATTTCTAAAGTCTGAGAAGGACTACTTTATGCATATATGCATATATGTGCTTAAAGAAGGACTACTTTATGCATATATATATATAAGCTGTGAAACAATATTGACATTAGAAGACTTTTTTTAAAGACCTATGTGGATCTAATGGAAGCTCTTATGTACTTTTCTGTTTACAAATAGATGTTTCAGTACTATCCAGTCTACATGCTCCTACCTTGGGAACAACCTCAACAGACAGCCACACAGTCACCTCCACAAACAGGACAGCAGCAATTTGAGGAGCAGGTAACTACTATTTGATTGTAATCTGACTAGTTCCTCCTGAGAATAGAGAAGTTATAGTAAATTTTCAGAGAAGAGAATATCTGAGTATATTTACTGCAAAAGTCAACAGCCTAGACTGATGGTGACAAAAAGATATAGTGTGTTCTCCTAACATATCACTAAGATGGAAGTGCTTGAAGCTGAATTTTAAAAAGAACGAAGTCAGTGAGTGGACTTCAGTAAAATCAGAGGCCAGAGGTTGCATCATCTTGGAAAAAATCTTCTAATTTTTTAAAAGTTACCAGCATCCCTCTTGTCATATTTACATGTGGCTATTATTAAAAAATAAATAAATAAATATCCCCCATGACAGACGGCACCTAGGATCACTAGATACAATTAGATAACTTTATATTGAGCTTTGTGGCCCTACATTTTTGGAATTCTAATGTAATTCCAGGTGGCACATACATAACTAGATTTCTTTTAGTTAGAATGGGGGAAGTTTTTAGTAGCTTATCACCACTCTAAAACCAAATTAGAGAAAACTGAAAATTATGCTTTAAGAGACTGGTAGTAGTAATTCTGAGACGTGTTAATTTAGAGAGAAAGGGGAAATTTTAAGCTAGGAATAATACAGTATTAAAAAGATGCTTGGTAATTTATCAATAATTTTTATCAACTAGAAGATATGAAATTTTATTAAAAAAGTATTTAATATAATTATAATATAATACAATATTATATATAATTTTAAGTCATCATTTATTATAAAATTATGACAAAATCATACAATAAATCTAACACATTTTCCAAAAATCTGACAGATGCCATTCTATACCCAATTTGGATATATTCCAGTACAAGTAGAACCTGTAAGTAATGCATATTTTTCATTAAAAACAAAACTAACTTTTCAAATGACTTGCTTCATGACCTATTAAATCCATCAGTGCCCTTCATCCAAAACCCATCAGGAACACCACCATAGTTGAACAAAATTAGATTTATCTACTCATTGCAACAGTGGAGGACACACATGGGGAACTCTGGGTGTCTTTTTTTCTTAATAAATCATTTTTTAAGTTTATTTCTTTATTTTGAGAGAGAGAAAGAGAGCACATGAGCAGGATGGGGCAGAGAGGGAGGGGGAGAGAATCCCAAGCTCTGTGCTGTCAGTGCAGAGCCCTACATGGGGCTCCATGCCATAAACCATGAGATCATGACCTGAGCTGAGATCAAAAGTTGGACACTTAACCAACTGAATCACTCAGGCATCCCTGTGGGTGTCTTAATAGGAAGGCGACTCTTCTAGGCTTCTGTCAGGTGATTTTGGGGAGACTTCAGGAAGTAATGGTTCACTCTGAATTTGGTATTCTCAGGAAATGATTGATAATTCTACAACTGGTTAATTAAACAATTCTTACCTAGAAGATAAGAAAAACAGAGCAAGGCAAAGGCTATGATTCATAAAAAAAGAAGAGTTACTCAGATTATCCAGGATATGAGGATACCTGGTATTTTTGTGGCTAGCATGGTGACCTTGCTTTACACAAGATTACAGAGTGATCTTGTTTTTGTTGTACTTCATCATGTTCAGACATGACCTTGTCTGATGTTGGTATTCTGCAGGGTTGTTAATATTCAACAGAACACCAGGGCCCAGCAGAGAATGTCCAGCAAGCTCCTAACAACACAAGCAGAGTTGTATGTCCCATGTCACAAACTACTTTTCTCTTTCTCGAATCTAAATGATTATGTTTGTTTTTAAGAAACTGAAATTAAAGAAGTTGAGACGTGTGCTAACTGCCTTGAATGTAAAACCACTATTTTATAGATGAAAAATTTAGGCTTTTTAAAAACTTTCCAATTTTTCAGGTTATACCGGGAGTCCAGCAGCAACTAGCCTTAGATCCCTTCACAGACACAGCTTCTGAAACTGTTGTGATGGTAAGATTCCTCACCACACTGTGCTACCTACCAGAAATCAGCAACTGACAACCTACAGGTTCCCGCACTATTGTGCATTTTAACGAAAACTTTATTATTATTTTTCCATCAACAATTATTCCTCTTTCCACCCATAATCTTATGCCAGTCAAGATTCAATTTATGCAGATTACCAAATATTTACTACTCTATATAAGATACACTCCTAGGTACACTCATTTAAAATCAGGCATCAAGAGACATCCATGTTTGCTGGTATTTATTTATAGTCTTTCTATGATAGATTATAACCTAGGAAACCAATGAAGTCATTTACTTCTCAAGAAAATTCTTTGCCTTGCATCTCAATCATATTGCTTTATATTCTTCCCAATTTTGACCTCATACTTGAACCGGTAACCACTTAGTTTTCTTTCTAATTCTTCATAGCCAGCAGGAGCACAAAAAGAAATGATAAACTTTAAGCATGCCAACAGAGGACTTTTCATTCCTTCTACTTCACAAAAACCCAGCACTACAAATTATTTTGCTCCTGCTATAGACCCAACTATTACCCCCCAGGTGATGGAAAAGAAGGTAAACAAAGATCCATTTTATGTAAGAAATTGTTATCTAATAGAAAATATAAGTTAATGTTTATAGAATTTAGTCATGGAAATAATGAGAGAGGTAAAGATATAGTAAAATATGTGGTCTTTACCTTGAATAGGGAGGCCAATAATTGATTATTCATGATCAATTAATTAGAATACAATTTAATTTTTATTTAATAAGAACTTCTTGTGAATGTCCTTTTCTCACTAGGCCAATACTGATTACCAAAAGGAACCATAAGATGGTGTCCTAATCGTTCAGAGTTTTTGGTAAGTATTTGCCAAGAGGCATGCATTAAATTCCATGACATACCCTAAATTAAAAGAGAAACAAAAAACTGTCAGGGGAACTAATGAAGAGGTCTTATCAAAAGGGGAGAAGTTAGTGTTTAGACAGTCCTACAAAGCTAATAATTTGGGGGACTTTAGCCATGTTTTTTAAAGTAAAAATAATCATGTATGCCTATGCCATATGTTTGGTATTAATTCTGAAAACATAGGTAGTAAATGTGTAAAAGACATTCTACAAACACAATATAGAATCAGTTCTCCTAAATTATCACTTTGCTTTGCAAGGTAGAAGTAACTTTGCCAATACATCTGTGTTAGCTTGGAATGAAATAAAGTCTCCAAGGGTTAAAAAAAAATTGCACAATCACATGGAAATTAAAAATTCCATGACTTTTCTATCAAATATAACCTTAATTAATTACCTGTCCTAATGGGCTTGGTTGGCCAAGGCTCATGGGTGTTTGATAGAAGGGCAAGCTGGAATGGCACCAAGAAGTAAAGAGCAGACACTAAAAAACAAACAATCTGGCCTCAAGGGAAAAGTAAAAGGCAAAGGTTTTTTTGAAATCTCCTCCCTGCTAAGAGTCTTTTCTGATTCCTCCTTCTATGAAAATGAATACTCAGCATTCTTCAGTTGGAAAAAAATCTACAAAAATCCAACCAGAATTGAATAGTTTAGCACCTCTTTAGAAAAGTCACTTTTATAATGTGACATTTTGTACAATGCAACTCAATTCAAGTTATTTAATCAGAAATACTAAAGGATTTCAGTATAGTGTGACCTTTACTCTAGGTGACTACAGTGCCAGAGGTTAAGTTTTCTAACTTTTTGTTAAGCATTTTGGAAAATATCTAGAAAATATTACATAAAACAGTCTATTGGTATTAAAATATACTCCTTTTTTATATAATTTATTGTCAAATTGGTTTCCATACAACACCCAGTGCTCATCCCAACAGGTGCGCTCCTCAATGCCCATCACCCATTTTCCCCTCTCCCCACTCCCCATCAATCCTTAGTTTGTTCTCAGTATTTAAGAGTCTCTTATGGTTTGCCTCCATCCCTCTGTGTAACTTTTTTCCCCTTCCCCTCCCCCATGGTCTTCTGTTAAAGTTTCTCAAGATCCACATATGAGTAAAAACATATGGTATCTCTCTTCCTCTGACTGACTTATTTCACTTAGCATAATACTCTTCAGTTCCATCCACGTTGCTACAAACTGCCAGATTTCATTCTTTCTCATTGCCAAGTAGTATTCTGTTGTATATATAAACCACATCTTCTTTATCCATTCATCAGTTGATGGACATTTAGGCTCTTTCCATAATATGGCTATTGTTGAAAGTGCTGCTGTAAATATTGGGGTACAAGTGCCCCTATGCATCAGCACTCCCGTATTAAAATATACTCCTATCTTATTTTTCAGAGAAAAAGAAGTGGCGGTGCCTCGGATATCACTTTAGGCTATTTGCTTTCTCAATGCTAATACCAGTTCTTTGAAATATATGAAATACTCTTCTCTTGAATTTCTTTTTACTTACAAATAGCATTGCACTCTTTAAGTAAGTCATAGAGAATAATACAATCATTTAATAAGTCCCGTCTTTACAAAATTATATTTCTTTTCAAATATCCTATCATTGCATAATCTAGAAAGTCACAAAAATGAGAATGAAGCTAGTATCATTGAATCAACTAGATCATTGATTGCATTGATAAAGAATAGCTCTGGAAAATGAGAATAAAGATACACTGTCATTGCATTTGTGAGTGTGGTGATTGTGACTAATGACTTAAAGTGTGTACCTATCTTTGACATATCATCTCATTATTACCCCCAGGCCCATTCAGCTAGACTCCTTCTGATGCACTTCCGCTTAGAATCAAAATTATTTAGTGGCAGATATCATGAAGTGCATGCTTCCAGTAAGACACAGCTACATAGAGAGGTAGATGTCATCACCTAAAAGGGTAGGTCCCTAGGAAGACATATGGCGGCTTTGAGGAGGCAGCATCCTGTAAAAAATAGAGCACAGATTTTGGATTTCATCAGATCTGGCTCTCAATGTAGTTTTGAGCCTTTGGCAAGTCACTTAACCTGAAATTTGTTTTCTCAGGTGTAAAACATAGATAACAATACTTATCTTTCAGAACTTCTGAAGGAAGTACATGAAATAACATAATTAAGATAGCTGGCCATACAAAATATGTTGTAAAACTTTGGTTGGTGTGCATAACTCGTTCCAGAAACATCTTTATAATCCAAAGCACTTGTATATCAAAGCGAATTTCAAGAACCATTGGCTCAGTTGTGACCATGTGAGGTTAGCTGTCACGTGCTACTAGTATTGCAAGACATCGCTCGTTTATCAAGTCAAAATTTATTAGAAATGTTTTCTAGTCTTGCAGAATACTTGAAGAACAAGTTACTCAAAATCCAAGGTTTTACTGTACTCAGAAAATGTTAATTTTCCCCCTTTCACATGTGATTATGGGAGGACTTCTTATTTTCTCAGCTTTGGAGCTTCAGCTGAAATTCTGAGAAAACAGGAGAACTGACACTTAATATGCTTTACATATTTGTATGTAGGTGTGTGTTGATGTGTGTGAGTATATGCACACAGAAAGAAATTTGAATGTATAAATGAGTGAATGAATGAATGATTATTATGTGTTAGGTGGTTTCAAACAAATTTGATTAGTATCCTAGGCTTTAAACCTGATAAAAATTCCCAGAATCATACCTTTTGCAGAATTTAGTATCATTATGGCTCTGGAAACTGCTTCTTACCTATGGAAGAGCAACCCAATAATCACCTACTCTACTTTCCTGTTATATTTCATCCTTTTCCCCTAAATTAGTGAATTGAATGAATGTAATTCTAGGTAACTGACTGACCTCTTGATGTTGGACATGACCTAGAGATTCACACATCCAGATGTCTGATAAAAGCAATATTCAGCACTTAGGAACATTGTGTCCCCAAATTCCAAGAGTTCACAAGGTCACTGAAAAAATTACATGAGGTAATTCATGCTGTTTATTTAGAAAACATTATGGAACATAACACACATTCAACTTCTCATTAAGGAGGAGGAGAAAGGAGATGGTCAGAGACTAAAGAGGAGAGATAAGCACAACATAGCTACTGTGTTCAAGGGCACGGTGAGGAGAAGCAGAATTCAGGGAAAATGGCAAAACTCTAAGCATCAAACGAAAACCAAGTCAAGAATTTGCAAATCAACGGGACGCCTGGGTGGCGCAGTCGGTTAAGCGTCCGACTTCAGCCAGGTCACGATCTCGCGGTCCGTGAGTTCGAGCCCGAGCCCCGCGTCGGGCTCTGGGCTGATGGCTCAGAGCCTGGAGCCTGTTTCCGATTCTGTGTCTCCCTCTCTCTCTGCCCCTCCCCCGTTCATGCTCTGTCTCTCTCTGTCCCAAAAATAAATAAACGTTGAAAAAAAAATTGAAAAAAAAAGAATTTGCAAATCAGGGATTGCAGTAATAAATATTGTGAAAAATATGAGGATTACATAAATACAATATTAACAGATGGAAGCATACAATGGATAAGTATTGCATAAATAAAATCATACAATGTTAAACATTAAGTTACTCTGAGAATGTTTTTATAAAGACATTAACATTAAGCTAAGTATGCTGAAATTATTTATTTATTCTAGGAAATATTAACAGCACCTTATTACTCTGGATAGCTTTAACAGATCCAATTTAGTGACTTAGCTTAAAAAATAAATTCCCTAATCTGTGACTGTTCAGTATCCAATCTGTTTCAAGAAGATGTTAAGTCATGTTAAGGTATTCATGAACAACAACTATGTTTGAGAATCTGAATAATAGACTTGCTATCAATAAAATATTCTACATTTTCAAAGTACTGCATAAAAGAGCTTTAAACTATACCTTTTTGTTATCAAAGAAGAAGTTATAGTTAATGGAAATATCACCAGAATACAAGCAAAAAACTATACTTTGTTTGCTTGCTTGTTTGTTTGTTTGTTTGTTTAAACCCTACTATCCCAATCTCCCCATCCCAGGCCAGTGAAAAAAAAGTGAAGCAGAGAAAGCAGCTCAACCAATTCACTTTGTACTGATTTGAACAGAAAAATTCTACACAGAATAATTTGTCCAAAATCAGTTCTGCTTAGATTTTATAATTCACAATGGTCTTGTTTGTTTGTTTGTTTGTTTGTTTGTTTGTTTTCTTGCTTGCTTTAAATATTTGGGGGGGGAGGGGACATCACACTTCTATTAAATTAAGAGAAACATTTTTACAGTCTTGAGGTCTTTTTTTTTTTTTTAACACATATCATACCATGAATTCATAGGGAATGGTTTCCAATGTTCATCAAAACTTTCCCTACCAACTTTCTCCTTTTTCCACTGGTTGCTTCCTATCTAAATGTACTACAGCAGCATTAGTTCAAGACTGAAATAGAGAATTCATACGTGACCTCACTTTCAACGTTATACCCATAACCCATATCCAATCTATCATCATAGTCTAGTATCACTTTTAAATGCATAGATTTTAAGTATGTGGGTTTGATGAGTTTTATTCCCAGACACATATATTTATATGTACATACATAAATGTATGTACCTTGTAGCCACCACCCCTATCAAGACAAAGAACATTTCTATCACCCTTAGAAACTCCTTCCTGCTCTTTTCCAGTCAATCTAGTCTCCCACTCTCATGCTAGGCTACTACTTTAAAATTTGTTTTCTTTCTATCTATCTATCTAGCTAGCTAGCTATCATCTATATTTGCCTATTCTGGAACTGTATATAAATTGAATCATATACTAGATATTCTTTTGTATCTGAAACCTTTACTCAATATAATGCTTTTGTCATTCATCCATGTTATTGCTTCAGCTGCGTATTACATTGTCTGAATGTAGCAGGTTCTTTATTCATTCTCCTACTGAAGAACATTGGGTTGTTTCCAATTACTATTACAAATAAAGCTGCTATGAATGTTCTTACACAAATTCTATCATGAACATACATTTTCTTTCTCTTTGGTAAATACCAAGAAGGAGAGCAAAATCATAGGGTAAGTGTATAAGTAACTGATAAGTAGTTTCCAATGTGGCTATACCATTTTATACTCTGATCAGCAATGTATCAGAATTCCAGTTCCTCTACCTCTGGCCAACATTTACAATCATCATGTGTGTGTGTATGTGTGTGTGTGTGTGTGTGTGTGTGTGTGTGTGTGTGTGTGTTTTAAACAATTTCATGAGTTGCTCTCCCTTCAAAGGTTAACCTTCAAAAGTTTGACCTCGATCCCCTTCTTTTTCTCAAAAATTGCTGCATGGACATTGTGATTATTTTTTTGACTTTAGAAAGCATTTATAAATAACCACTGACTCCTACACCTATATCTCAGCCTAATCTATTAAATAGTTTAGTGTATAGCTACTCAAATATATGAAATAGTTCAAAATTGTCTTTTTAACATTACCTATTCTAACAAGCATAAAGCAGCATCTCATGGTTTTAATTTGTGTTTGCCTGATGACTAATACAGTTTTTCTATGCTTACTGGACATTTATGTATCTTCATTTCCAAAAACTATAGTCAAATCTTCTGTCATTTATGATTGAATTGTAAGAGTTTTTAATAAATTATGGGTCAAATAAATGTATTTTGAATACTTTTCCCATTGTATATCTTGTTCATTTCTTAATGGAGTTTCTTAAAAATACATTTTTTTTATTTTGATGTAGGTCAATTTGTCATTTTTTGGAAGATTAGTACCTCTTGTGTCCTATTAAAAAACTCTTCACCTACTCCAAAGTAATGAATATATGTTCCTATGTTTTCTTAAAGATTTTTTTTAATGATTTAGCTTTTACATTCTTTAGTTCCATAGCTATTAATTTTTATGTACAGTCTGAAGATAGGGTAAGAAAAATTTTTTTCCACACAGATACCTAGTTTATGTTACACTAGCATCATTTGTTTAAAAGACTATCATTTTCTAATTGAGTTGCCTTGGAATCTTTACTGAAAATCAATTGACTTTATCTGCATCTATCTTTGGATTATAATCTATTCCATTTAAGTGTTTTTCTGCTTTTGCATCAATACCACATGGTCTTGGTTACTATAACTTTATATCTTTTGCATTTCTGTATAAATTTTAGAATCAGTTTGCCAATTTCTACTCTCCTCAAGTTTTAATGGGATGGTACTTAACTTCTAGATCAATTAGTAAAGACTTGATATCTTAACAATATTGAGTGTTTCAATTCATGAACATGATATATATTTACTTAGGTCTTTTTTAGTTTGTATCTTTTTTTAAGTTTATTTATTTATTTTGAGAGAGAGAGTGAGAGAGAACATGAGAGGGGAAGAAAGGGAGGGAGAGAGAAAGAATCCCAAACGGACTCTGCACTGTCAGCACAGAGCCCAATGCAGGGCTTGAACTCATGAACCGTGAGATCATGACCGGAGCAGAAATCAAGAGTCAGATGCTTACCTGACTGAACTACCTAGGACCCCTTTTTAAGTTTATCTCTTAAGTATATTGTGGCTTTCAATATAGAGGTCTTGCAAAATTTGTTAAATTTTTTTCTAAGTATTTTATGTTTTTAAATTTCACTTTCCATTTTTAGTATATAGAAATGCAGTTGATTTTTATACATTGTACTTGTATGATAAGATCTCACTAAATACATTCATTAGTTTCCATAGGTACTTGGGGATTCCATATCATTTCTACCTAAAAAATAATATTTTCTGGAAATAAAAATAATTTCACTTGTTTCTATTCAATTTATATGTTTGTAATTCATTTTCTTACCCTGTTAAACTGACTAGGGTATCCACTGTAATGGTGATTAGAAGGAATAAAAATGGGCATGTTTCCACTGTCCCTTTTTTAGGAAGAAAGCATTTATTATTTCACAACTAAGTATGATGTCATCTGTGCACTTCCCGCAAATTACCTTTATCAGATTGTGAAAATCCCGTTTATTTCTAGATTGGTGAGAATTTTTTTTTTAATGAATCATTAGCTGACTTCTGTCACATGACTTCTCTGTGTTCACTGAAATAATAATATGAATTTTCCCTTTGATTTGGTTATGTAGTGAATTACATTGTTTCATTTTTTAATGTTGAACCAACTTCCAAGCTTAAAAAAATAAATGCCAATTTGTTGTAATGCATTATCTTTTTAAAATATTGCTGATATCAACACAAAATGCATAAACCTTTAGAATCCTAAAGTAAGAGAGCTTTATCTGAGCCTAAGTTAGGACAGCTACCCAGGAAACATGCTGTTCATAGGGAAGAAAGTGCTCAGAGAACTAACAGTTTTTACAGGGCTATATACTTTCTTACATCTTGTAGAAGTTCAAAAGATTATAGATTAACATATAGGTAAGAATAATAAGTATTTAACTTCAAGAAATGCAAGGAGCAGGAACATGGATCAATATCTTAAAGACAAGATGGTTTTCCTTTAGGCTGCTTATTTACGAAACAGGTGTACAATGTATGTTGGTGGGACATAAATCAGGCTTTTGGTTTAAACAAAGTTTATATACAGCCATGCTGCTTTAGAAAGAAATCTAAAATGTTTTCCCTTTTTTCTCAGGCCTTTACGAGGGCTTTTTCCACTCATCACTGGGTTTGATTCATTAATATTATATGAATGATTTTAACATCTGCGTTCATGAATGCTATTAGTCGGCGATTTTCTTCTCTTATAATATCCTTGGCAGTTTTTATATTGGGGTTTTTCTGGTTTTATAACATGAGTTGAGAAATGCTCTGATCTTCCTAAGTCTGTGTGCTACTAATATTATTTCTTCTTTAAATGTTTGATAGCACTCACCAGTAAAGTCACTTGGGCCCAGAGCTTTCTTGGAGGGAATATTTTAATTATACTTTATTAAATATAGGTTGTCTCAATTTTTGTTTCTTCTTACATTGGTTTTAGATGTTATGTCAATGAGTGGGTATAGTTGTGTTCCAATTAAACTTTATTTACAAAAATAAGCATGGTCTACATTTGACTCTCAGGCTAAAATTTGCCAACCTCTAGCTTAGATCACTGATACTACACATTTCTTTTATTCTTATATAAACATTTTATTTTATTTTACTTTAATATGAAATTTATTGTCACATTTGTTTCCATACAACGCCCAGTGCTCATCCCAACAGGTGCCCTCCTCAATACCCATCACCCACCCTCCTCTCCCTCCCACCCCCCATCAACCCTCAGTTTGTTCTCAGTTTTTAAGAGTCTCTTATGCTTTGGCTCTCTCCCTCCCTAACCTCTTTTTTTTTTCTTCCCCTCCCTCATAGACTTCTGTTAAGTTTCTCAGGACCCACATAAGAGTGAAAACATATGGTGTCTGTCTTTCTCTGTATGACTTATTTCACTTAACATAACACTCTCCAGTTCCATCCACATTGCTACAAAGGGCCATATTTCATTCTTTCTCATTGCCACGTAGTATTCCATTGTTTATATAAATATCCATTCATCAGTTGATGGACATTTAGGCTCTTTCCATAATTTGGCTATTGTGGAGAGTGCTGCTACAAACATTGGGGTACAAGTGCCCCTATGTATCAGCACTCTGGTATCCCTTGGGTAAATTCCTAGCAGTGCTATTGCTGGGTCATAGGATAGGTCTATTTTTAATCTTTTGAGGAACCTCCACACTATTCTTATATAAACATTTTAAAGATATAAAATTCTAATCATTGCTTTCTTTTTTAACTCATGCATTATTGAGAAATGAATTGATATATATCGAAATGGTTGAGTATTTCAACATATGTTATTATTATTAACTTTAAATTAAGCACATTGAAATCAGAAAATATATTCTTTTTCATGGATAATATTTTTATTATATTGTCAGCTGATTCAAATCCATTGTTGAAAACAAAAAAGGGAGAAAAAGACAAAACAAAAAAGGAATAATTAGTAAATAGGCATGGGAAAGTATTTCACATCTTATTTGATAATGAATATGATGTGTATTTATAACTCAGTAGGCACAAATGATACATAATTAAAACAGCCAGTGTAGGTAAAAGTGTATTGTAATGAGCATTCCATTTTCTCAAAGCAACAGGGAATTTATAAAATTAAGTTTATATTCCTTGATTCAATTTATTGCACACATGCATATATAAGAAAAATATCCTATCTGTTATACACAGCAATTTACTGAAGCTTTACCAAACTACCAGAAAAAAAACAAAACAACAAAAAAAGAAGTCTTCTCACAAAAGGGAACTACAAAACATTCATTAACAGGGTATTTAGCAGTCATGTATAATGAAGTATGTTCATATAATATTAATTTGAAACTCAACATAAATTAACTGTGAATAAAACTACCCCCAAATCACGCATAATAATGATGGCAAAGTAACACAGACAAAGTGTCAAGGTAAGAACATCAAGGTACTGTGCTTTTACTTTTTCAAAATTTTCTGCAATGTGTTTATCAGGTGAAATTTTTAAGGAAAACTATTTCTCTTAACACATTCCAAATAATTAAGTGACCTCCAAACACCCCATTCTTTATTTCTTTATTCCTGACCATGACTGCATCAGTTCTAACCCAGTTTTTCTCTTGGAGATCAGCTACCTGGATGTCCCAATACTGCTTTAACCATCTCTTAGTGTCTCAGCTAAGAATGCCTGCTCAGTTCTGGCTGGAAACCACCAGAGGTCCTTGCTGCTTCTGAGACTGGGTTGGGTACAGCTGACAGTCTTGGTTGCTCAGTGGGGCTGCCTTAAGTTTGACTTGGACACCCACCTCTGGAAGGTCCTTAGTCATCCTAGGTGTAAGCGGTCCCTGGCCCACTGCTTCTCAGAACAGAACGTCAGACATATCTGACAGCTGTCCCATTCTGCCAGAACATTTTATATCATTTTACTCCTCTGAAATTTATTGTTACTTGTCTGTGCCTCAGACTATAGTCTGTCTTGGTGAATATTTTCTGTGCACTTAAAAATAATGCTTATATTGCAGTTGCTGGGTCCCATCTTCTACAAACATTCATTAGATCAATTTGGTTATTTCATTCAAATTTCCTATATTTTGAATATAGGAAAAGAGTTAAAACAGATGTGAAACTCTTCAAGTGCAAGTGCTGATTTGTTTATTCTTCCCTACTTCTGTCAATTTTTATTTCATATATTTTGAAGCTCTGATTTTAGGGGCATACACATCTGGGACTCATATTTTCTTAAGGAGATATCTTTTAATTATGACATGACCCTAATTATCTCCAATAATACACCATGTTTTGACTCTCACTTTGCCTAATATTAATGAAGACATACAAGCTTATGCTTAGTATTTACATGATATATCTTTTACCATTCCTTTACTTTCAACTTTGTCTTTATATTTAAAGAATGTGTCTTATAAATGTCATACAGTTAGTTGGTTCTTACTTTATTTATCCAGCCTCAAAATTTGTCTTTTAATTGGAATATTTAGTCCATTCAAATTTCGTGTATTTGTTGATATGATTGGGTTTAAGTCTATTCACTTGTTTTCTGTTCTCTCCTGTGTGCTTTGTTTCCCCTCCCTGTTTTGGATTAAACCTGTATTATTATTTTTCCTTTCTATCTCCGTTATTGGCTTTTTAGCTAATAAATTTATATCACTTAGTGTTTTCTCTGAGGATTATTTTACACATCCTTAATTTGTCATGGGCCATGTAGAATTAATATCCTACCTCTTTTCCTGTAACAAAATTATATTACAATTGTATAATACCATATTATATACTATTGTCCTTTGTGCTAATACTTTCACATATTTTACTCGCACATTTGTCTATTAATTCTTTTTTTAATGTTCTTTTAATTTTTTTTGAGAGCGAGAGAGGACGATCAGGGTAAGGGCAGAGAGAGAGAAATGGAAGATCCATAATGGGCTCTGCGCTGAGAGCACAGAGCCCGATGCAGAGCTCGAACTCAAGAACAGTGAGATGATGACCTAAGCCAAAGTCAGATGCTTAACCAACTGAGCCACCCAGGTGCCCCAATATTAATTCTTAAAGGATTTTAAGAAGGAAAAGAAAACACCTATATTTACTTACACAGTTAGCAGTTTCAGTGCTCTTCCTTACTTCTTTCCTATAGGTGTGAATTTTCATCTGGTATAATTTCACTTTAACCTCAAAATTCCTTTATTATGTCTACATTGTTATAGATTATCTTTTCTGGATGTAGAATTCTAAGCTGATATTTTTTCCTTTTCACACTCTAAAGACATTGTTACATTATCTTTTAGTTCCCATTGGTTCAGGTGAAAAATCAGCTATCATTAATGTTGACATTTCCCTATATGCAATGTATCTTTCTTTCCTTAAGCTGCTTAACAGACTCTCTCTGTATCTTTGGTATTAGTGGTTGACTGTAACAGACTTAAATGTAGTTATCTTTGTATTAATCTAACTTGCTGTGCACTGAGTTTCCTAGATTGGTGTGTTGGTTTTTTATCAAATTTGGAAAAATCTTCTCAATATTTCTTTGACCATTTTTCTGTTCCATTTTCTCTCTTCTCTCATTCTAGAACTTCAATAACATACATATTAGGTTGCTTAATACTATTCCCCAGAGCATTGAGCCTTTGCTAATTTTAGTTTTCTCAGTTGTTCAGTTTGGAATATTTCTATTGACTTTCAAATTCATTAGTCCTTTCTTCAATTATAGCCAATCTGCTTCTGCTCTTAATATCATGCAATGAATTTTAATTCAAGTTTTTAAATTTTGAAGTTCTTGGATTACTATTTGATTTTTTAACAATTTTCTTATCTTTCCAAAAATTATCAAACTTTTCAGTCAATATTTTTATCATATTCCTATAAATTCTCTAACATGTTTAATCCTAGTTATTTTTATGCCTAGTGCAGAAACCAGTGCAGGGCCTGAACTCTACCTTAGGATTAAGACCTGAGCTGATATCAAGAGTCAGATGCTCGACTAAGCCACCCAGGTACCCCTAATCCTAGCTATTTTTAAATCCCAATCAGTTTATTTCAATTCCTCGACTGTCTGTAGGTCTGTTTTTATTGATTGATTTTACTTCTGAGTGTGGGTAACATTTTCTCGTAGAGTGGGTAATTTATGTGTCATTTTGACATGCCACAGAGCACTCAAATTAAACATTATTTCTGCATGTGTCTGTGAAGGTGTTTTTGGGTGAGATTAGCATTTAAATTGGTGGACTCAGTGCAGTAGATTGCCTTGCCCAATGTAGGTAGGTGACATCCAAGTCACTAAGGGCCTGAATAAAACAAAAGACAGAAGGAGGAATTTGCCCCTTTTTTCTGACTTATCCCTTGAGCTGGGGCATCTAATTTCATTTTCTCTGATTCTGGAATTGGACTTCTATGATAGATTCTCCTGGTTCCCAGACTTCTGGACTGAAGCTGAGTTACACCACCAGCAATGCTGGGTCTCCAGCTTACAGATGGCAGACTGTGGGACTTCTCAGCCTCCATATCACATGAACCAATACCTCATAATAAACCTCAATAAAGATATACAGACATAGGTATACAGTTGGCCCTTGAACATCATGAGGGTTGGGGTGCCAACCTCCCATATAGTCAGAAACCTATATATAACTTTGGTTTCCCCAAAACTTAACTATTTAGTAGCCCACTGTTGACCAGAAGCTTTACTGATAACATAAGGCATATGTTGTATGTTATATGTATTATAGTTGTATTCTTCCAATAAAGTAAATGATAGAAAAGAAAATGTTATTAAGAATACTGTAAGGAAGAGAAAATACATTTATAGCACTTTACTATAAAAAAAAATCCACATTTAAATGGACCCATGCAGATCAAATCCCTGTTGATTATCAACTGTAGTAACAGAAAATGGATTTTTTTGCATATTTAGTAATTTTTTTTTTGCATGCTGTCTTTGTAAATGATTTATATCATAGGGACTCTGCATTCTGTTACCTTCCTCTGAAGAATGTTGTATTTTGGGCTCAAATAGTTAATATAGTGGAGGATCACACTGGTCTTATGAAGCTTTTTTTTTTTAACTTATTCATATATTCATTTCACTTTTATCCTCAGTGCCAGAGCAAAACTGAGCCCTGTTAACATGGCCAGAAGGGTTCCAGTACCAGAAGGATTCACCTTCTGGTACTTGAATAGAAAATTTATATTTATCAAGCTCCTCAGAGTTGATGGAACTCTAATTCCTAACTCAGTCTCCACAGCAATAGGGAGCTGCTGAAATCTCTACTCGCCTCTTCAACTTTCCAGGTATTGTTTTTCCCTGGGATCCTTGAAATCTTGCTTTGCACAGGCATATTTTAGTGGTTACCCAAGAATTTGGGAACACTTTATACACATATTTTGAGGCTTCCACCTCAGACATTCCCTCCATTATCGGACTTCCCCACTCTGGCATCCCCAAACTCCTTCCTCTGATATCTCAAAGACTGTGATTTCCTTACTGAGGATGCCGCCACCCCCACATCCTGCAGATGAAGAGTGTTTAAAAGGGAAAAATTCTATAAATGCAGATTTAATCTTTCTTGCAAGAGCCTAATTTCCTTAAGTTTCTGCCTGCTTTTGGTCATTCACCAATGCTTTCCAAACATTGTTTTTTATATTATGTCCAGAGTTTATATAATTGTTACTGGCAGGAGGTTTATTTCAATATAAACTTTTCTGTCACTAACAGAAGGTGGAAAGCTATATTCTGAAGATTTTCTCTCATAAATACCTTTGGAATATCTATATCTTTACTGTCTCTACCCTCCTGAAGGCAATACTCATCTCTTATGAGGATTAATATATTACCACCTCCATATTTGTTCCCCCTCAAAGAGAGTGATCATCAAAAATGGAACCTTGATTATGTTACCGCCGTGCTTAAAACCATGCAACACCTTCCCATTGGTCTCTGCTTAAACACCAAATTCTTTTAATTGGCTTCAATGGTTCATATTACTTGGTCCACTAATACATCAGTTATAAACCCCTTGATCATTACATTCCAACCAAAGTAAACTCCTTTTTCATTTCATAAAATATGCCATGAACCCCTGATACCTGAAATTTCACACTGTTCCCTCTGCCTGGAACATTACTCCTTCTCTTCATTTGACTAATATTATATCACTTCTTAGGTCTTTACATTTTCTGGTATATTTTCTCATGGATCCCTTATATTATACTAGGGTGTCTGTTTTGTATTTCTATAGTACCCATAAGTAGTCGTTTCACTTATAAATTCAATTGTTACTTGTATTTTGTCTAACAGGCTGTAAGCTCTAGTAAGGCATGAACAGTGTCTTTGCTACTGAGTACTATAGAGTGACTTCCACAGTACCTGACTTCTAGTTACAGCACAATAAATGATTAATAAACTCATAAATTAATGACTATAACCAAGTTTTAACACAACCTGAATCTCCATTGATAGTTTCATAACTTAAATGGCAAGGGCTAACAGCTGAGCAGCATTGTTTACCAATTATCTCAAATAATAAGACACAAAAATGTCACCAATACACTTTGAATATCAATTTCCATTAACAATTCTGTTTGACATATCTTAAAAACAGCTTTTAATATTTGCCTTCTAAGATGTCCAATTATTATAAAAATATTTTTGTGACTAATCTAAAACTTCCCTTGCCCAAATCAAAAAAAGTATTATCTTTTTGAATATATAGTAACTATTTTAATTTTAAATTATTTTTAATGTTAATATTTAATTTAATATATTAATATATACAAAATTAGAAGACTATCTTTGTTATAGATTGTAGCCTTATGTCCAAAAGGGGTTGCAATGTAACCTCTTCTGATATAAAAAGTTTTTAAAATAACAGATTATACAACTATTTGAAATCTCTATAGCCCCCTTGTAATTCACTATGTGGATTTTTCCCTAATTCTTTTCATGTTACGTGTATTATGGTTAGGAAAAAATCTTGCATTCATTCCAGTTACACAGTTTACTAGATTTGTGATCTCAGGTACCTTTCTTTTTGTTTTCTTTTTCTTTTTCTGAAATCCAAAGCTATCCAAGCTGCATTTTCCTTATCTGTAAAAATAGACATAAATTACATAGCTTATCCCATAGGGCTATTGTGAATATAATATATTTCATGTAAAGCATTCATCAGCTTCTAGCACATAAGCATTTTTTACCTTAAATAATGTAAACTAATAGAACATTTTGTAAGTATACTAGATCCTGTAGGACTTAGTATAACTCTAATCTCTATTAAATACAAAAAGCTTCTTATAATTTAATAATTCAGACATAAAAATCAAGGGGGGAAACTTGAAATTCTAGAGTACTATGGAGATCAGATACATACCTGAAGGAGACTAGCAGTTCAAGTTCAAAATTTGATTTCAGTCCACTGCCATATAGAAAACATCAGCTTTATTTAAGTTGTTAAAGCTAGGAGGCAAACAGGAAAAATGTTATTTTTCCTTTAATGCTGAATAAATGGGTGGTTATAAAAGGCAAAGAGACTTATCCAAGTTGAGTAAGTGGAGAGTCATGACTCAGATCCTGTATTCATGAGACTACAGGCCACTTTCTTAATCTCTGCATGAAGAACATGCATCAGGGGAAAACGTCTATTTAGGAGGAACCATAGGCAGTATCTACAGAGCTCTGTGTAACACACACAGGGTAGCAGCACCATAAGTCATGATCTGTATCAAAATATTTAGGTTCTATTCAAACATTTTAGAAAATATAGTACATAGAAGGAGGTCATTAATCTTTATATTTTGTATTTAACCAATATTAGTTTGATTTTGAGAAAATAAGTTACATATCTTCTAGAAAGAAAGGGAAGTTTCTGGAATGGGCTACAAACACTTTTTGAAATATATATGTATGGTAATTTCCATACTTTGAGCCATGTGCAAAATATCAAACTATCAATAGAATTTGGTATAAAACTCAAAATATTCTGATAAAACCATGCCTTGTGAGTATGGGGACAGTTAATAAATGGAGCTTCTCAGTTATTGGCCTTTTGGTTTTGAGCTATGGTATGACTGATAAAGAACACCAAAAAATATACAAAGCAACTTCTGATGAGCCTAGTTTGTTCACTCAATAACTATTTTTTAAGCACATAATTAGTGCCATGGTAAGCCAAGCCCATTTTAGGGAATAGTATGGTGGTCATGGGGCTGTCTGCCCATGACTCTGGCACTTGCTGGTGCTGACTCCAGGCATGAGAAATCTATGACCACCTAACAAATGGAAGTTAGGTGTGCCAGGGAGATTGTGGAATTGACAACCACTCAGATTCTACAACCTGGACATATAGGATTTGAATTCTTTTGCAGGAATCCACAGTCACTAAGTGTGGGGAATAAATTTAGGAATTCTCTGAGCTTGCACCAATGGGTAAACAAGGCATAAAGAATTAGAAAGCCATAGGATTAACACACCCAAGTTTGGGTACACAAGATTAGGTAAATAAGATTAGGTAAACAGGGCAAAAGCATCCAGTATAAGACAAAGGTATAGGAATAGGATACCTCAGGATGAAAAACATCCAAGATTAGGTAAACAAGATTAGGTATTCAGGGCGGAAGCCCCCTCCAATTTAATACAATAGCATAAAGCTGCTTTCACTGGAAGGAAGGACAAAAACAGGTAAACCGGGCCAAGTTGCCCAAGCGGGTCTATTTAGCAAAAGAAAGGTGCCTTGTTGACCCTGAGGTACATGCTCTGTCTTTCTTGTTCCCTAGGCCAGCTCAGGTAAACAGAGGTGGAGCCTCATGTCTGCTGTAAACAACCTTCTACCCAGCACCAGAATTTTGTTTGGTATTGACCCAAACCCCTAACACCACATATCTTCAAAACCCCTTTTCCCCCATGCCCAGGAGTTAATGTTCATGGTTTCATTGTCTCTTTGTGCACTCTCATCATGTTGTAAGCCTTCTGATCCTAATAAAAACAGAGCAAGGACCCTTACTCGGGGTTCTTGTCTCCTCCTAGACATTAGCCTCTGTCACACTTCAATCCAGCATCCGCTCTCTTGCTGGGCAGGAGAGAACTCCAGACCCAGAGTCTACAACAACTAAGGTCACTTCTAGTTTAATGTATAACATTTACAGGGGCTTTGAAGATAATTCAGAGATTTATCTTTATCCATTCTCTCAAAGAGAAGAGGTCACAACTTTTTTAAATAAAAAAATTCCTCCTGAGTACTGAACAGGTTAGATCATTTCTCATCATTTTCAATGACCAAAATAGTAAAAATGCCTAAGGAATGTGTATGTATTGAATTTCTACAAACTTTGCCAGCCACAAGATGTGGAACAAGGTATTTCTGCTGTTTTATTGAGTTAATCCACTGAAAAACCTTCCCAGAGTATGGCTTAAAATGTGCATATCCCTACCACTAATTCTAATCCTTTAATGAAAATAAACCTTTGGGCTTTTTTTTTATTGCATTAACTGCTAAAACTGTTCCTTTAGGTACTCATCCCCATTTACCATCCAGTCTGAGAATATTATAATTGAAAAGGCGTAGAGAGGTCATTGAACCATTCCAAAATCCCCTTCTACTACACCACAGCTTATAGTCACTCAACATCTCCTGGAATACATGCAGAGATAGGTCTTTAACTTTTAAAAAAGTTTTTCTTTTTTAAAGATTATTTTTAATATCTTTTTTGAAGTATAATTGACATAGTAGTTTCAGGTGTAAATCCAATGATTCAGTATTTGTATACACTGTAAAATAATTACAATAAGTCTACTAATCACCATATTAAGTTATGAAATATACCATACAGTATTAGTGATTATAGTGTTGTATATTACATTTCCATTTCTTATTTATTTTATGACTAGAAGTGTGTACCTCTTGATCCCCTTCTCCCATTTCGCCCACCCTCCAATCCTCCTTCTCTCTGGCAACCACCAATCTGTTCTCTGTTTCTGTGAGTTTGGCTTTCTTTTGTTTTGTTTGTTCGCTTGATTTGCTTTTTAGATTCCACATATACGTGAAATCACATGGTGTTTGTCTTTCTCTGCCTGACTTGTGTTAGCATAACGCCGTCAAGTTCATCCATGCTGTTGTAAATGGCAAGATTTTATGCAAGGTTTCTTTTTTTTTGTAGCCAAGTAGAATTTCATTGTGTGAGTTTTTGCGCGTGTATCTCACATCTTAATCTATTCATCCATCAATGGACATTTTGGATGTTTTCATATTAATATCTTATATATTAATTTTCTTCTTCCATCTGAGTACCCAAAAAATAAACTTATGCTCTCTTTCCTATGATAGCCTGTCCAGCTTCTGAAGGTCACTCACAACCTCTTCCTGGGCAGAACCTCCTGGTTGCACTTGCTCTTTGAAGTGCTGAAGACTTTGCAGACATGCTGAAGACTTTGCAGAGTGGATTTATATATATATATATATATATATATATATATATATATATATATTATAAAATATGTATATATTTTATAATATATAATATATAAACTTTTTATATAAAATATATAAAATAAAATTTATATATATTATATAAATATATAATTTTTGTTCTTTTAGGCAAAGGTGTTTTCTGTTTATTATATTCTAATCATTTGAATTAAGATTTAACACATGAAAGTAATAGAGGCCAGAATTACAGCTTGTTAGAGCTTGCTGGGTTGGTGTGGAGGATGAAGTTAGATCACCAACCAGAAAGAGTAATTATTCCCTCCTGATAATACTTGGTTTCAAAATTCCACTACTTATATTCAGATTTAACTAACATATTAAGCCCCTATCTGGTTCCAATTACTATATAATATGTTTTCCTATATCTTTAGATTAGCTGGAGAACATAATTACTTAAGGATCCCTGAGGATATGTAGCAGGAAGAGGCCTGACTTACTCAACGCTTCAGCTCCGATGCTCATGAAACCATCGTTATGAAGTCAGTGCTTTTCTACATTTCATTTCACTTATTTGCCAGTTCCAGGATAATTATTTTTATATTCACACTAAAGATAAAAAAATTCAGACTCAAAAGTGTGGCTTTCCCATCCACAGCTAATAAGGAATAAGATCTAAAAATCTAAACACATACCTGTCAAATCTAGAGCTTTCACTACCTTATTTAGTGTGGGAGTTTCCATGGCTGACATCTTCCTTATCCCTGCTGCCTCCTGATAGCTAGAATTTCAATAACAGGACATCCACAACCTTATACAGCTGGCTAGTAATCAGGACTACCTGTTGGCCAACACAAATAAAAACCAAAGATTGAGTAAGCAAAACCACTCATAAGAAAAGTGCTCATCAGCAAGACAAATACTTCATGATCTTGCTTATATGTAAAGAAACCAAATTCCCAGAAACATAGAGTATATTGGTGGTTGCCAGGGGCTGGGGAGTGGTGGGTTTATAAGATGAGTAACTTCCAGGGACCTAATATACAGCACTGTGACTATAGTTACTAATACTGTATTAGTATGGTATACTTGAAATTTGCTAAGAGTAGATCTTCAATGTTCTCACTACACACACATATACATACACATGTTCCCAAAGGTAACTATGTAAGGTAATGGATGTGTTAACTAACCTTATCATAGTAATCATTTCTCAATATATACATATATCAAATCATCATATTGTATACCTTAAGCTTACTCAATGTTATAGGTCAAATATATTTCAACAAAGATGGAAAAAGTATTGTGCATTTTAAAAAGCTTAATAAGTAAAGCTACTATTTTTTAATCTTGTTTCAATTCTGTGTGTGTGTGTGTCTACGTACTAAGTTATGGCATATAATACATTCTTTTAACCATGGGTGAATTTAAAAACATTTGAGGGGCGCCTGGGTGGCGCAGTCGGTTAAGCGTCCGACTTCAGCCAGGTCACGATCTTGCGGTCCGTGAGTTCGAGCCCCGCGTCGGGCTCTGGGCTGATGGCTCAGAGCCTGGAGCCTGTTTCCGATTCTGTGTCTCCCTCTCTCTCTGCCCCTCCCCCATTCATGCTCTGTCTCTCTCTGTCCCAAAAATAAATAAACGTTGAAAAAAAAAATTTAAAAACATTTGAAAGCCAACTTAGTAGAATCACTATAGCATTACTGAGGAAGGTGGATTAGAGACAGAGTATTAGAGTAGAGAATCTGATTAAGAGGCTATTATAATAGTCCAGAAGAGAATGAGAAACTAAACTAAGGAAATGGCAATGAGAATGCAAGAAAATGATTACCCGAGTGTATAAAGGAAAATTTAATTACCAGGATGAAGGGACAAGGAAAGTACAGGTGAGTTTCAGATTTCTGGCTTGGAAGAATGAGTGATGTATGACCATTAGCTGAGGGATTAAATAAAAGTGAGAAGCAGATTTTCAAGGAAAAAATAGTAAGTTTAGTTTTGAATCATATCCATCATATATCTAAATGAAATATGCAGTTAGATATTCCATTCTACAGGACAAGACTCTGGACTAAAGGTATAGGTTAAGGACTCAGAAGTCGATTATATAATTCATAACAAGAGTGGACTAAGATAAGAGGTCGACTACAATAAGTTGAGGGAAAAGAATCAGTGAATAAGACTTAAGGTTACTGTTAGAAAAGTTGAAAAAGAACAGAAGAGAGTGGCTTTAAGAAGCTAAAGGAGAGAAAAAAAGGGTTTCCAGATGGAATAGTCACCACAATTTAAATGCCAAACGATATAATATAACATGAGAACAAAAAAACATCTATGGTTTTCACAATAAGTGGTAACTGGCAGGGCACCTGGGTGGCTCAATCAGTTAAGCCTCTGACTTCGGCTCAGGTCATGATCTTGCGGTTCCTGAGTGCAAGCCCCACATCCAGCTCCGTGCTGACAGCTCAGAGCCTGGAGGCTGCTTCAGATTCTGTGTGTGTGTCTCTCACTGCCCCTCCCCTGCTTGCACTCTGTCTCTCTCTCTCTTTCTCTCAAAAGTAAATAAACATTAATTAATTAATTAATTTAAAAAGTGGTAACTGGAAACTTTTGTTAGAACAATTTCATGTAAGAAACTGAAACACAGATCGTAAGACAAGGAAATGAACGGTATGTTATACACACATGTACAAACACACACACATACATATGCACACACATATACATACAGATACACCCGTTAGTCCTTGGGTAATCTACTCTGACCTCAGATTGGCCCAAATTAAATTGATGTACAGCAACATGCTAGGTTTAATAAATTAGATTTCTGATTGAGGCAGTTTGCTTTAAATAAGTGAGATAAGCTAGAACGTTCAGTTATAAGAAAGTTTAATGTTTCTCTGGGTTTTCAGTGATTTTTCTGTACTTCTGCCACATGACAGTATAAAGCATTAGTTAAGAGGGTGGGCTTGGACCCAAATTACTGATGTTCAGTATCATCTCTGCCACAGTATAATATATAGTAATTAGCATTCTCTACTTCTCTTTCTCTGTAATGGGGATCATGTGAACAATAATGCTAGGCTCTGAAGGTTGGTTGTTTTGAGGATTACGTGACAATACATATAAAGCAGTTAGGTTTGCACTTGAGCACTTAAATGTTGCTTTTTTTCTGAGTTATCCTGAGAACTAATTCACATAAAGGATAAAAGAGAAAGGACAGATTTTGATGCATTACTAAAATTTGGATCATATAAACTCTGCTGACATAGAAATTGAACTGAAAGGATGCAATATTCTTGAGGACTCTCAAATAAATGGTAAAAAAGCCCAAGTTTTATAACTCTTGACTATAGACATGCAATATGCATACATATTTAAGGTAATTCTTGAAGTTTTTGAGGGCTCTAGTGTTCAGTCCCACATTTGACTGTTATATCCTTTCTATTGTGTTAAGTGCACCTTTAATTGAAAAAGAGAATATAGTATTTCATAAGGTAACCATGATGCTTTGATCCTCCCAGATATGGTCCATTGATATGTGAAGCTCTAACTCTGATCACTAAAATCAGAGCTGAAAGAATCATGCAAAAGGTTTTAATCTCTTTAACATTTTTAATAGTCTTTATTTTCTTAAATTACAACACTACCAAACATGCTTTCCAGTAGATTATAATCAATACTGATAAGATGTTTAGAAAATATTTTTAATTATGGAAATTAAGTTTTAAAAAAATAAGAGCATGGGACAACCTTATATGATATTATAAGCTTTATATATACAAGACAGAAAATTTGATCACAAATAGATGTATTTGGTAGTCACTCAGTTTCAATGAAACCACAAACATTGGCTATTCCCCAATTTCAACACGTTGTGATAGTTGATGATTCAACTCAGTAATAACTGATCCCAGGAAGAGGCTTTCAAGCCACAAACTTTTCCATATCATTCACTTCTGAGTCTATAAAATAGCTGTAATAATCCAGGGCCAGTCACTTCTAATTGCTTACAACAGCATCCACGAGAAGGAACTGGCTGAGAAGTCTGAGGTAAGAGAGGTCTTAAATATGATAAACTAAGGTAGATAGATGATAGATAGATAGATAGATGATAGATAGATAGATAGATAGATAGATAGATAGATAGATAGATAGATAATGATAGATAGGTAGATAGATGATAGATGGTAGATAGATAGATAGATAGATAGATAGATAGATAGATAGATGATAGATAGATAGATACAAATAGATGATAGATAAACAGTAGACAGATAGACATATCCTGTAAAATGCCAAAATTAAAATTATTGAGACTGTCATACAATGGTTGCTTGAATTTGTAAACTTAGTAATTAGTGATTTTGGGTATCGTGCTTTATCATTATACCCAACAGCACCCGGTACAATGCTTTGCAGCTTAGAAGTTATGCTCTGTGTGTGTTTATTTATGTCTGTGAGAAGTGTGTGTGTGTGTGTGTGTGTGTGTGTGTGTGTAAAATTGCCTATTCTGCAAGTCCTCCCATAGAATTCTAAACTTCACTGCAATATTAAATGCCTGTCTTATTACAACAACATCATCTGGTATTTTTCCAAATCCCAATTTGAATTTTGAACAATATGATCAAAAATAAAGACAGAGTTCAAAATGTGAGTACATTTTTTCTTTTACATTTTATTTTTCCATCTCATAGAAATTTAGGAAGCATCAAGAGGTGATAAAATACCCCTAGAACCCAAAGCCATCCCCAAATAATAATAATGATATGGACAATTGACATTTTCCTGAATGTAAAACTTCAAAAAATCTTCAGAAACTTTGTAATGTGTTGGCCTATAATTGCATAAATAAATTAAATACTTAATTTAGCTCAGTTTTATACAAATTATTAGCAATTATAACTAATACATTATAACAACATATATGATAATATAGAGTCTACAATTGAAATTAAAATATAAAATGAAATGCTTTGGAAATGTCCTTTCCCATATGTCAAAAATATGTCCTTCTAAATAGTGTGGAATTTTCGGGGTTTCCTGAGAACCAATTCGAATCATTCTTTCACTGAAACTATAGACATTATTACCATGTTTTGAACATCCTGAGATCAGTAAATAACTGCTTACTCCCACACTACCATTCTCTCTATATAAACTAAGGCTGTATTTTATTCCAGAAACTACCTTTATTACCATATATGGAGAGGTGTTTTTCTGAAATGATATGTGAAACTTGATTTGTAAAAGAATTGAGGTAACATAGTTGTAAAGTTGCAAAGTACCTTTGATTTTACCTAAAAAAAACAATGTGCTCCATTAACAAATAGATTGATGCCCTAAGATTAAGTGACTTGCCTAAAGTCAGAGTTGTTAGTAACATAATCTGTACTACAACTGGATTTTCTAAATTTATGCTAACATTTTATCTTTCTCCTGATTTCTAGGGTATTTCTGAATAAGATGAAAGTTCTCCTTCTGATCACAGCCATTTTGGCAGTAACTTCTGGTTTCCCGGTAAGTATCCGTTTCTATATTCCAGAGTATTTATGGTCAATATTTCAGAGTATTTATGAATTTGATTTTTTTTGTTCTAATTCGAGAATCCTGGGAATTTTCCCCACACACACTGTATTCCTACTTTATAAACATGCCTGATATCTGCCCCTTTAACATGATGTAAATCATATATTGTTCAGTGCTTAGTTCGTTCAATCCACATAGCATTGATACAGTGGTGAATTTTAATCGTTTAGAAGACATATTAACACTTTCCAGGAAAAGGGTTACTATAATGTTTTCTCGCTGCTCAAATCCTAGATTTTTAAAAACTGGATAGTATAAAATAATATTAAGTAGTAGAGAAATTATTTCCTTCACACATATGTATATATTTCTCAGTTTGTGTGTTTCATGAACATGAGTTGAACTAATTTCACTATTTGAGTTTTAGGTCACTCAAGACCCGGAAAGAGAAAAACCAAGTGTAAGTTACATATCCTCTTTTTAACATGTAAAATGTCCATGCAATATATCCATAACTGTGGTTAAAGTTCCTTTATCTAACCTTCTCAAACTCTAGATAAAACCTTAAAGAGTTTATATAAAGCAGTCAGCAGAACAGACTTCCAAAATTTGATCTTGCTTGTATGAAGGGAATTATATCAGCATCTCATGTAACAGTGGGAAACAAAATGAAACTTGAATCACTCTGAGATATACTCGGTTATGACATTTTTGTTAGAATTATCTAGACTAATAGAGGCTGTTAATTATTCATGTCTCCACTCTGCTTAACTCTACAAAGTTCATTCCACAAAAGGTAAAATAATAATAATAATAACAATTAAAACTTGAGAATTAGGAGATGTGGACCAGTTTGATGATCTTGCCAGTGACAAATTCACTGAAGGATTATTTTGTCTAAATAGTTAATCAAATTTTTTTAAGAAAAGAAAAATAAAAGTTGAAGAGGAAGGTTCTTATTTAAGGATCTGCTTATACTCATAAAAATCTTATTATCTGAAAGGAAGTTTGGTTTTGAGGCCAAAGATACAAACAGTGTTAAAGATATAGAAATTGATAGGGATATAAATAGAAGATAAGAGACAGAAAAAAGAAAAATAAAGAAAGATAAAGAGGATACAGGGCCGGGGCGCCTGGGTGGCGCAGTCGGTTAAGCGTCCGACTTCAGGCAGGTCACGATCTCGCGGTCCGTGAGTTCGAGCCCCGCGTCGGGCTCTGGGCTGATGGCTCAGAGCCTGGAGCCTGTTTCCGATTCTGTGTCTCCCTCTCTCTCTGCCCCTCCCCCGTTCATGCTCTGTCTCTCTCTGTCCCAAAAAATAAATAAACGTTGAAAAAAAAAAAAGAGGATACAGGGCCTACACAAAGTTTGGGTAAGGATCTAGTATAAAGACAAAGGGAGAAATCTGATGTTCCCTCATTAATCCCCCTCCCTCTTGGCCTTCTAGTTAAAAGTGATTAACAGAAAAATTTGGCCATGAGCAGAAAGGTATGAAGATATAGTTATCTTTAAGTAATTTCCTTAAGTTTTCTAAAATAATGTAAATTAATTAAATCCCTGTTCCTAGTACACAGAGAAAAGGTAAATGATCCTAGAACTTCTAAACTCCCTACTTAAAAATGAAGGCCCACATGTTAAAAGGCTATTTTATCTCTCTCCAGCATGAAAAGTAAAACAAGTCTTTTTAATTTCTTTCTTTCAACAGGTCACTCAGAGCAATGAATCACCTTCACAGTTTTATGGACCCCCTTTCCCATATCCATTGGGCCCATATTATGTACCATTCCTGTATCGAGGATATCCATGGTATCCATATAATTTTCCTATTCCAATACCTCTGTCTGGCCCTACAACTACACCTTCTAGTGGCCAGTAAATAAGAAAAAAAAGTCCCACTGCAATTTAAAATGAAATAGGTGGTAAGTACACATAATACAAAGCATTTGCTTTTTAAGTTATTTGTGAATTATAATGTACCATTCCATGAAAAATATATTGCAATGTTCCCACTTATCCCCATTAAGTTACAATTTGTTTCCATCTTTTTCTCTGGTAGACATCGTTAGTCTCCACTCAGCAGTAAGTTCCTGTGTCTTTCCATGATCACAGTAGCACAGCAGTTTAAATACCTCCTTTGCTATGATATAATAGAAACAAACCCTTTCCTTTCTTACTAACATATTTCTAACTTTTTAAATATTTTCTACTATCAACATTTGTGCATATTTGGACTAAATCAGGGGTCTAAAGGAGGCAAAACTTCAACTAAAGTGCATATCACAACAGATGAACTTGTGGATGTAGGGTCTAAGGCAGACTTCAGACTATTCCTTAGAAAATCATGTATTTTTCTAATTAATATTAAAACTTCAAACTAGCTTCTGATGGTCATATCATAATAAAATCCTTAAGGCTGAATATCCCATGTACAAAAGGGGCCCCTATCATCTCATCATATCAAAACCAAAGTTACTGGCTTCACTGAAGGAATGCAGACTAAAGATTACACTAGGACCAAGAGGACTGTTTTAGGAAACAAAAACTTTCAGCTATTACCTACCATTAAAGGCCTCTGCCTTCTTTCCTGCATCTACTCAAGCCTTCTTGAGCATAAAGTTTCTCAGTCGTTGGACTAGATTTACTTTTAAAACAATCTTTGTGGGGCGCCTGGGTGGCTCAGTCGGTTAAGTGTCTGACTTCAGCTCAGGTCAGGATCTCGAGGTCCGTTGGTTCAAGCCCCGCGTCGGGCTCTGGGCTAATGGCTCAGAACCTGGAGCCTGTTTCGATTCTGTGTCTCCCTTTCTCTCTGCCCCTCCCCCATTCATGCTCTGTCTCTCTCTGTCTCAAAAATAAATAAACATTAAAAAAAATTAAAAAATAAAAATAAAGCAATCTTTGTAGTTAAAAAGTAAAAAATTTATAACTCCACAAGCAAATTACCCATCTGGATTAATAACTGAGCACTTATCATTTATTTCAGGTCTCTACAAAGTTGAATGTGAGCCACTTTCCTGAAGAGTCAATATTCCTGCTAATAAAATAAAAACAAATATAACTGAAGTAGCATCAGTATTCTCTCACAGATATCTTTTGTGTCCCTCTTTAGTAAATAGAAGATCTTGGTTTCCTATTTTCTAAATGTGCTTTGCTGGTAGGAATGCAAAAAAATTTTTAACAGATTTTAATATACATTTCTTGATGACTAACCATTCTATAAAAAGTATGGGGAGTGAGGTGACCAACATCAACCAGTCCTGGAAGTACCTTGAGTAAAAGTCTATCCACCATCTTCTGCTGTATAGTTGCACCAATTCTATGAACAAGAGCCAGAAGTTGATTTAATTTAATTCAAAATATATTTGAGTAATTGTGCCTCAATTTCTCAACTGAGTCTGTAATTTATATACTGTAGGATATAAACTTGATATGTTGGTAAGGGATATCAAAAAACTCAGGTACTTTATCTAACTTCAAAAAACTGATGAGTAAGATCCTAAAGCTAGATTGATACCATGCTTGCAGGTTACAAAGTGTTTTTCTGAATCATTAGATCAGCAAATTATCACCTAATCTCTGTTCAGTAATCACAATTAATATGTGGGGAAACTAAAGACCATGAAAGTCCTATGGAACTACACATAGACCTAGCCCATGGCAGAAAAGAAATACAAACCAAGCCTATTCAACTCCTATGTTTTTGCCAGCAGCATATATACTAAAATAAATCCTGAGTCTAGGACTCTACAATGGCAGTACCAAAGTCTGTCTGTTTTCAGTTTATTTCAGGAGGAAAAATCAAACCCCTGCTGATAAATGCAACTACCACCCATTTCCTTCTCTGCTAATCTAGATGTCACACTGCCACCAGAGTTATCTTTCAAAACATACACTGACTTATATCTCCGACCTCTAAAATGCATTGGAAGGCTTCATAGTAGCTGCAGTAGAAATCCATTTCCCCCTACATGGCATTCAAGGCTTTCTACAAAGTAACCTTGAGCTTCCTTTTTTTTTTTTTTTTTTGAGCTTCCTTTTGAATTACCGTGCCATGGGCCCATCTCTCTCCCAGCCCCAGGTGTTATGCCACACTATTGCCATTACCCACAACTGGCTTTCACTCTCACACCCTGTGCCTCTGCTTAGGTGCTCTAGCTTCATGCAACGTCCATTCCTCGGGTTCACACTTTATCTCTCAAGATCCAAATCCAGTATCATGACCTTCATGAAAAGCTTTCTCCTATCTCTCCAAATAGAATAACTCACCACTCTGACCTTTCTTCACTACATTTTACTTCCACTTTTTAAAAAAACATCTTATTATACTTTTATTTCTAAAAAATCATTCATTTACATTTCTGTATCTTTCTTGAGAAGACTGTAAGTTCCTGCAGTAACACAATAATATAAGTATTCCCCAGCACTTAGCAGAGTACTCAGTGAATATTTGAGAAATAAAAAGTATTAAGAAAACTTCCAAATTCTTAATGTTAAACAAAACAGCTTTTTCATATCTCTGACCTATATCAATACATAAATTAGCAGAGTATTCCTATTTTTGAAAAAAAAACTTCTTAAAATCAATATATCAATGGTAACAGTTTTCTCTTAATCAACTATAGCATTAGCCCAAAAAAATGGGTAAATTTGTGTCTATCCATACTTTGCCATAGAAGCTGCCATAAAATGTGAAGTCATAAATAAAATTTTTTGTCACAAGACAATATAAGTTGGATACAATAGAATAGATAGAAAGATAGATAGATAGATAGATAGATAGATAGATAGATGATACATCTCAAAGGATTTAACATTTGTGTCAGTTATGGAAAAACCAAGTTCAGAGGCTTTTAGTTAACCAAGTATATATTCCCCTTCATAGAAATGAAATGCACATAGCAAAGAGTTTGCAAACTTTATTATAGAACAACATGTCCTGATCATCAGCTTCCATAAATCTCATAATGAGCATTCTAGAAACAAATCCCTGAAAGAGGAAAAGGTAGCAGGTGGTGATGAAAATAAACTCTCCTGCAGTAAATGACAAAACAACATCCAACAAGATTCTACTTGCACAATGAGCCTTTCATTGTGTCACAATGGCAACCTTTGTCCCCATAGGTCAATTATCAGGAAATAAGAAAAATTCTCTTTGGACAAAGATTACATTTCTCCACTCCAAGTTAAAAGTGTTCATGGCTAACCCCTGAACATCAATGAGGGAAATTCTGCCATGACCCACTAGCTGGCTACAAATCAAGGTCAGCCTAATGAGCCTCTCAGCATGACTTGAACAGGGAAACTGCTGTCTGCCTTGGTCATTTTCAAGGATCAGAGCTTCCTCAAACATTAAATATTCATCCTTTGGTATTAAAGTCAGTGATCATTCTTTGGTATTAAAGTCAGTGATCCCATTTAAAACTATGCGAGGGAGAGCAAGAAGACTAGACTGTCCTCAATATAACTTGGTAAATTAATTTTATAGCAATTGTTTCACAATCTTACAGCTGACAGATTGGAGGTGATTGCATGACTGAGGAAAGACAGTCAAAGAAAACCAAGATAGAGGAAAATGAAGAAGGTAGGAAATCAAAGCCCTGAAGAGGGGCCAAAGGCAAAGCTTGGCTGCTCTGAAGTTTGGGAAGGCCAACTTTCTGGTTTACTGTCTTTCCTCTGTTTTCTTTGTTTAGGCTCTGGTATATGTCCTTAACTCTCAGATTGGAAGTTTTATTTTATTCACTTCAAATTATATCACTGTAACTCCCTGGAGGGAGAAAAACGAAGAAACTATCATTTACTTTTAACTACTGTATTTGTGAAGCAAATGTATTCTATTAAAATTAATCAGCTAGTCCCCCAGGGGATTTGGGCAACATCATTCTTGGTCCTGACACTTTTGATTGTGGTGACTAGGGAGATAATTTCTCAAAGAGAGTGTCAATCAAATCTCCATTTTATTTTGTAATCTAATGTTGGTTTATGGGAATAGGATTCACAAGAACATTGTCTCCCAAAGTGTGTATCTTGAAGCATGAATCTTACCAGATGGACTCAAATTAAATATTCACCCTCAAACTCAAAATATCTCTTGAAAATTTATAGCTAACATATATAACATTCTTGAAAATGCCAGTTTAATACATCTTTTGCTTAACTATGCTCCCCAAACTAAGCTGACCTTATTATAGCATGTTTACCATCTCATCTAAAATAGATGATAAAATTAGTGTGCCCCTGAGCACACTATTATTTTAAAATGTAATCAGCTGTAGAGACACTACTTATCACATTCACATGGAGTTTATATACCAACTATTGAAAAAGGCTTTTATGGAAAAGTAAACAAAAAGCTGAGTTTATCTCCATTATTCTCCTTGAGAAGAAGACTCACATTTCCCCATGTAATCTTTCATATTTCATTCATTCACTAAAAACTCAATATTCATTTTGTGTCAAAAATTGTGCTAAATGCTAGAGATTTGGACAAAAGGATTTTTTTTTCTTCTTTAAGTAGCTTATAGTCTAGTGAGAATAGAGTAACATGTATACAATTTCAATAAATGTAATAAGTGTTCCAATAAAGTATTCACAGAGGCTTTTTGGGAGGAGAGGGATTTGTTTGTTTTTAAAGCAGAAGGGTAGGGGTGCCTGGGTGGCTCAGTCGGTTAAGTGTCCAACTCTTGGTTTCAGCTCAGGTCATGATCTCACGGCTCATGTGTTCAAGCCCCACATTGGGCTCTACACTGACAGAACGGAGCCTGCTTGAGAATCTCACTCTCCCTCTCTCTCTGGCCCTTCTCTGCTCATGCACACTCTCTCTATCTCAAACTAAATAAATAAACCTTTAAAGTATAAGGGAAACTAGATTGACTTACACAAATTAGGAAAGGTCCCACAGGTGACTTGGAGCTGAACCTTAATGGATAAAAAACAGTAATTGACAAGTAAGTACAAATTAAATGTTTGAACAGAAGTCTACTGAATGGATAAACTCTGTACCCAAATGAGTATTTTTAATGACATTTAGCTTCATTGGGCAAAGTAAAAAAGAACAAAAGATGGGACTAAAATAATTTATAACCTGTTTCTAATGGATAAAAAGTGAATATATAAAGTTCTCTTAACCTTAGGGATAACCTCTGATCTGAGAAACAAAAGAGAAGGTGGTAAATATCTTACTATGTTCTTGTTCAGTACATAACATTTCTGTTAATTTTTCATATAGATATAGAGAACAAATATCACCTGATGAGTCATCTCCTTATGTAAATGACTAAGACATCCAGGAGGCAGTATTTCTCCAGAATTCTATGTGAATTCAATAATACCTTGCAGAGTTATTCCTGTGGATAAACTTATGGCTGAAGTTTGGTCAAACCAAGGCAGATGAAAGAAATTAGCTGCAATAAAATAAGGTGAAAGTAAGGCACCATCAGCTGAAGGACTCCTCCCTCCAACAGCTTAAGATGCATATTACTTCTCTCATCTATCCAAGACTTCAGTAGGGGAAGGAAATACAACCAGGATATCTAGCAGCAATCACTCCAAGTGAGAGCCCAGTGAGAGCCCAGCTCCACCGAAAATCAAAGGGAAGTCGGTTTTAATGCTTTTACGGGAAAATCCCAGAAAACCTATTTCTTATCCACTAGCTCTTCAGTGAAGGAAATCCGAATCCCAGGGATCACAGAGAATATGCCTGTCCACTTCTGGAGTTCTTCATGAACAGATTCTGATTTCATCCAGAAGAAAGTAGTGAATCCCAAACTTTCAAGTGTATAAAAAACTATTTAAGTGCTTATTTCTTTTTTTTTTTTAACTTTCTAAGTTTACTTTTATTTATTTTTTGAGAGAGAAAGAGCAAGCGGGGGAGGGGCAGAGAGAGAGGGAGACAGAATCCCAAGTACAGACAGAGCCTGATGGAGGGCTCAAACTCATGAACATGAGATTTTGACCCAAGCGGAAGTCAAGAGTTGGATGCTTAACCAACCAAGCCACCCAGCCACCCCTAGGTGCATATTTCTTGTGCAGATCTCCAGGGACACTACTCCCCTGAAACTTATGGCTCAGAAGTGTGCAGTGACATAATAATTTGCAACTTAAACAAGTATCCAGATAATTTGTGCAACAAACATTTGAATGTCTAAAATTCGTTTGACATAATTCTATGCAGTGGGGAACTTAGATTCTAGTGAAAGAAGACAGAGAATAGTAAATGGACATATATAAATTTTGAAAATCATTTCATAGTGTAATATGTTATGGAAAAAATAAGATAAAATAATAGAATAATGATGGAAAGAAAGGGCTATTTAGAAAATGTGGCAAGAAACATCTCTGATATAAAGAAGACACTATTTAAGGAGAATTGGGGTAAGAATATTTCAGAGACTATGAACACAAGTAAAAAGTGATTTGGGAAAGAGTATGGCACCTTCTAGAAACAGAAAGTTTATTGAGGCTGGCACAGAGTGAGAGAAAAAGTGGTGGAATATAAGATATGAGGGATAGAGAGATAATAAATTATAGAAATTAATAGGCTCTGAGACAATGCTTGGAATTTATTTTAAGTGCTAGAGGAGGTCATTGCAAGATTTTAAGCAGGAGAATAATCATATCAGGTATATGTTCAAAAAATAACATTTTTATAACTGTGTGAGGAATGTTTACAAGGTGACAAGAGTAAAAGTAGGGAGACCAGAAAGTACTGAGATGGTCAAGTGTGTGATGTCAGTAGCTGGGATTGACTGGAGCAATAAATGTTAAGACTAGAAAGTGCTGGCAGATTCCGGGTATATCGTCAAAGATAGGGCTTATAATTCTAATGGACTGTCGAGGATGGGGAAAAAAATGACTCACAGATTTTTGTCTGTATCTACAGAGAGCATCATAGTTTCATTTATTAAAGAGAGGAAACACTAGGAGAGTTGAGAAAAGAGATGTGTCTAAAAATCAAATATTCTGCTTTATTCATAAATGTGGGTTGTCCCCTTCACATACAAATGGGAATACTAACACAACTGCTAGATACATGAATATGTAGTTCAATGAAGTTAAGAGTATGTGTATCATATTTAAAGCTATAGGAATGGAGTAGGTCAACTATAATGATACAAAAGATAGAGAGGGGAAAAAAGGTAAAAGGGTGGTAAACCCAGGAAGAATCCATGAACGTTTTCCCAAATTGAGAGTTTGAGAAAAATAAGAGGAACCAAAAGAGAAATGAAGAGCAGCCAATGGTTTGAGAGGAAAAACCAAAAGAATAAATCATTACAAGTCAGAAAGACGAATCAGCATGCCAAAGGCTGCTGAGATTGATGAAGAGAAGGATCTAAACAGTAGCACTGGATTTGACCACATGGATGTCATAGTTGACCTGGATATTTTGAATGGTATGAGAGGAATAAAAGATCTATTGGAGTAAATAAAGAACAGAGTTACAGAAAGTGCTAGGATCATATTGGATCCTTTACAAAATTGATACATATTGGATCCTTTACAAAAATTGAAAGCTTTCTTGATTACTCCTTGTATTTCTTAATGTGTTATTATAGTGGATCCAGAAACTTTGGGATTCTAAAAGTTGCTAGAGCATAAATTTATATGTGCACTAATACTAAAGTCATAACAACTAGATGGGCTCTAGATGACATCAAATGTATTCTCAGGCCTCAAAGAGTCTCCTTATCTACATCCAACAGAAAGCGTTATCTCTTCATATGTTCTCTGCAAGCAGAGACCGTGACTGCCTACTATACTCTCCAAACATAGTGCCTTGGTTTTTTGGGGTTTTTAATTTTATAATTTTATTTATTTATTTTGAGAGAATGCAAGTGGCAGAGGGGCAGAGAGAGTAGGGGGGGAGAGAGACAGAGAGAGAGAATCCCAAGCAGGCTCCACATGGTCAGTGCAGAGCCTGACATGGGGTTTGAACCCACGAACCATGAGCTCATGACCTGAGCCGAAGTCAGATGCTCAACTGACTGAGCCACCCAGGTGCCCTATAGTGCCTTGTTTTGAATAAGAACTATATATTGTGCACAGTTTATTTAAATAAATTTTCTACAGGAGAGAAAAATCATGATATTCTGTTTTGTTAATGTTTAAAAAATTTAGGAGCATTTAATGCTACTTTCCCAGAATTTTCATGCATTGCAAAGGTTTCCAAAACATACAAGCTTCTGCATTAAAATGTTAATTTTATGATATCTTAAGAATTAATCGTGTAGAAAATTATGTTAGTTACTTACATTGCCACTACTGTCACAAACGTTGTACTTGAAGCACATGATACAGTATTGAGATCAGCCTGGTAATAATGAAGTAGCTGAGAAATAAAATGAGACAGAAAAAAAAAAACCCACATGCATGTGAGTACCACCAAAAGAAAAGAAAATAGAGATAAAGTACATATCAGATGTGAGAAATGCTAACAGAATAAGAAGTTGTTATGGATAAAAGCCTGCATTTGCGTCAATAATCATATCACTGATCACAAAATGATTATTTCATAGTGCTTGAAACCTGAACTTATGAACCCACAATAGCCTCTTACTCAGCTTCCCTGTGTTAATGGTTATACAGACACTGATTATCAGGACCTAAACAGAAAGAAGCTGTAGCTTGACTAAGAAGCCCTGTTGGTCTTCCTCCCATACTCTGGGGATGTTTCAGGAGTAGACTATGACCCCTAAAATGAATTTATGACTAGATTGAGGCTAGGGAACCAATTCCAGATAGCAAAATCTCTATGTTTTAAGATCTTGTTCATCACTATCCCAATTTCCTGAGAGATTTCATATCATGGGAGTTCTGATTTCCTTTTTATTTCTCTTTGAAAAACATCAAGGTATCTGAATAGCTCCAATGTAGAGTTCACCTAGTTCATCTATACCAGTCATTCAAAACTCTAGTTCTCTTAGATTCCTTAGGTCAATATATATATGGAGAATGTTGAGTGTCACTAGTATTCAAGTAAATGTTAGACTATGAGCTCCACAAGGGCAAGGATATTTGCCTGCTTTGGTTACTAATTTATCCCTAAGGCCTGGAACAGTACCTGGGCTAATTTAAGTACTCAACAAATAATATCCAGTTTTTCAAAAAAGTCAGATTAGTGTTTGAGGTGGATGGGTGACCCCACTGTAAAATGGTTTTCTCTTGGTATGGATAAAGATTCCTAGCATTCTCAGGGGAAATGTAATTACTGAAATATATTTTCCCACTAAAACAATGTTATTAAAAGTGTTCTGAGCCTTTGGTGAATAATAATAATAGTAATAATAAATAAATAAATAAATAAATAAATAAATAAATAAAGTTCTTGTAATTGTGAATTAAGTAAATAAAGGCTCAACTGAAAATAAATATCATTTTATGGCTCTAAACCAAGGACTGAGAAATTGCCATGTAGAAAGGAATACCTTCATAATTGGTCAATCCCCATTGACCAGTCCATAATCTTCCAACTATCACTTGACCCTCACAACCAAAGAAAAAAGGTGCGACTAAACAGACCATATAGAATGATTGGTCTTATTATTCTAGCAGCTTGTTTTAGCAGTTTTGAATCTCTGCCATTTTTCTTCAAACAGCAAAAGCCAACTATTCTGAGAAATGGAAAATCTCAATTCACTCTGTTCAAACTCAATAAGCATTCATTCTATGATTCAGAACATTGTTCCTAATTTTCTAAGGCATGAAATAGTTCTAAGAAAAAGACACGAATATAGGAATACTACAATGCTCACATTATTTCTCATATTCTGGCAGTCTTACACTGATTCCTGTAAATACTTCAGTCTTGCCAGGACCTCACAGCTAAAGTGAAGTCACAATTAACATTTTTCCCCAGAGAAGCATAAACAAAATAAAATATCCTTTTCTGAATTGGCTAGGCAAATTGTTTGGTTAGCTGTATTTTACCAAAATGGCCCCCATATTGGTGATTTTTTAAAACTTACTTTTATGTCAGAATGAGCTATCTCTGAGACAGAACAATTATCCTCAATTCAATAATTTAATTTTGTTTATACAGAGTCACCTATATTCCTGAAAACTAAAAATCTAAACTAAAATTTCATTCATAAGAGCTTAATCAATGAACAAATGTGTATTGAATGTACATGAGCTTAGTGAAAACTCTATTTTGTAGCTCAAATGCAAATGACTATTTTATATTGATTAAAATATTTCATATTTAGATTTAACTTTTAAAAATTTGCTCTTGGGTGTGCAATAAATGATCATCTTTCTAATTTTTAAAAATCAATAGTTTTGAAGAAGACCAAGTAGACTTAATAATATATGTAGTATCACTTGATATCCAGGTTCTTAAATTTAAAATCTTTAAAATACGACAGTGTTATGGGTAGCTATTTTTCATTTTTACAACAGCTTTAAATTCAAAGAGGTAGGATTAGTTAATTAAGAATGCAATTAATGTTTTTTAGAACTCTTCTGTTTACAAAACATACAAATTCATTCTTTAAAAAGTGTGAATAGTCTTTTTTCAAGCTTTATGAATGACACCTCTATTTCCCCTTCTGCATTTCACAAAGATTGACCCAAAGATGACCTGGCTGTCATCAAATCTTTCCTTTTTGTCATCTTCCTATTCGGCGAAATGTAGGGGGAAAATAAATCACATGTCACAAGCGACTAATACCCTTTAATAAGTCTTCAGTTATTTACCTTGGGTCTTCTCTACAGTTGAAAGGCCACCTCAACCTACTGCCAAGCAAGACCTGACAGACACAAGGAAAGGTAATCATACTGAAATATCCAGAGAGGCCGACTTCTTTTTACAATAGAAATAATACCACCAAAGTTATTTTAGAAGCACATATTCTTCCTTTTAGCTTTTATTGTTAAGTTTGAATATGTCTTGGCTTCATTTTGATATTAGTTTCTAACCTAAACCGTAGATTCTGAATGGTGTTATGATCCAATTTTCTTTTAACTTCACTTTGGGTTAAAGGCCAAGGTTTGATATGATAAACTACTAAAGACAATGTAAATTCTAAAGAAGATAGAGAGGTAAACCAAGAAACAGACTCTTAACTATAGAGAACAAATTTATGATTACAAGAGAGAAGGTGGGCAGGCAGGGAGATGGGTGAAATAGGTAATGGGGATTAAGGAGTGCACTTGTGATGAGCACTGGATGTTATATGTAAATGTTGAGTCACTATATTGTACACCTGAAACTAATATTACACTGTATGTTAACTAACTGGAATTTAAATAAAAACTTTTTAAAAAATCATTGAAACTTAGAAAAATAATAACCAAAATAAAAAAGAAAGTATTCAAGACAAAGAACCTACAGACAAATGTGAAGGAATAACTTCTCAGCAAGATGGACATGTAATAATAATCCCGATTGATCCCTTAATTAATTTCAAATATATTTATATCTAAAGGTCTTAATTTTATTTGTTATAGTATAACTATTGTTTTAAAACATGCCTTTTGTATTCCCATGAAAGCTAAATAATTCTGTCACAAATTATTTCTGTCTTACAAAGTGATGAAGGCAATTTAAAGTACTCATTGGTTTAAGTAGCTGATAAGGAAAAGTATGGGCTTATCTCTCTGATATCTATTTATGCTAAAAATGGAAGAATTACTATCACTTTACAGAATTTTTGTGTGCATGTGTGCATGTGTGTGTTATAATTTTTTGAGAACTTAACTGGAGTCTTATTCATCATAAAAATTTACTGTTCAGTCTATAATTTTAAGTTACCTGGTGATTACAATACAATATTGTTGTCTATATTCATGATACTTGTCAAGACTGGATCTTGATTATTCCAACCAAAACAAAAAAATAGTAATTATGTGATGTGATAGAAGTGTTAATTATCACTTCAATGGCAACCATATTACAATATGGTAAATTTATACAGTGTTGTATGCCAAATATATTTTAATAAAAAAATTAATTGGCATGTAAATAATTAATAAGGAACTCCACCTCTCTCAATGAAATCTGAGTTTGCTGCAGGTTGTTCAGATTTGATTCCATAGGAGTTCTTTTCTATCCACTGATATCCTATCAGCAGTTTTGAAGTCAATTTAGTAGACAGTCCAAATCATTATTACCTGGGAATGGAAGCAAATAGAGTCTGATGTGATTCCCCTTCCCAACCCTGGGCTTTAACTCTGTGAACCTCTTTTGTACAACTGTTGGTAGGACTCAATTTTATTACACATATGGCAAAAACAATAGCTACAACAGGATGTAGTTAGTATTTACTTCACAAACATGATACGCACTTAAACATTAAAAGTCTGAAGTGTTATATGTATCTTTCTAAAAAGACAATTTATTAAAAAAGAGTCAAATAGGGGGCCTGGGTGGCTCAGTTGGTTAGACGTCTGACTCTTGATTTTGGCTCAGGTTATGATATCACAGTTCATGGGATCAAGCCCCGTGTCAGGCTCTACACTAATAGCACGGGGCCTGCTTGAGGTCCTCTCTCCCCCTCTCTCTGCCTCTCCCCTGCTCATTCTCTGTCTCTCTCTCTCTCAAAATAAATAAATAAACTTTTAAAAAAAGGGTCAAATAAGTAGGTGTGACAACCCTATATTCCATTAGAAGGATAAAACTAATTTACTTTTTTAAATATTCAAAACCACTGTAATTATGATATTTATATTTCTTATTAAAACAATCAAGTTAATAATATCATTTATGATTACTACCAAAATATATTATAAAGAATGCAGTCTCAGGCCCCACTCCTTCCCTCCATCTTACCTATTTCCATTAGATCAATCATGGAATTAATAGAATTTTAGAAATCACTTAGTTCAAACCTTCAGTTTATAGATTAGAAAGATAAGGTCTAGGCAAGAGAAATTACTTGGCTAAAGTTACTCAAGTAGATAGGGACTGGACTTGAACTCAGTCTTCCAAAGGAATGTATAGTCTCAACATCTCCAGTCTAAAACCTCTCAACTAGTTTCTGTTGTTTACAAAGCTATGCCTAACTCTTTCACCTGGCATTCAAGACCTCTCCTTTGCTTCCCTAAACTTTCTTTTCAACTTTATCTTTCCCTTCTTATAAAATACCACTCCCTTCAAAGTGTCCATGGATGTTCCCAAGGCTTTCTCCTCTACTTGAAAAGTTTTTGTCCCTATCCTTCTCCATGGACAAGTCCTACGTATATGCCATCTTCTACACAAAGAATTTGATGATTCTCTTAACCAAAACCCTCTATCTGTAGAGAAACACTTGTGGAATTTTCCACTTTCTTTCTTTCCTCTTACACTGATTTGTGTATGTTGTAACTCTCTTCCTAAAACTGATGCTAGTTGTTGGCAAAGCCTGTATCAGATTCACCCTGTTAATTTCAAGTTTGTTTTTTCTTTAAATGTACAATAAAATATTTTCTACCTTGGCTAAATCTAACCATAAATCTGGTTTTTCCCTTAAACCAAAAAGAAAACAAAACAAGCAAATATTGTCCCAAATCAGTCCTAAATTATAACAGATCCTCTTAATTTAATTTTTTTTAATTTACTTTCAGGTGCAATGATGAAGACTTTTTTCCTAGTTGTGAATATCCTTGCATTAACCTTGCCATTTTTGGTGAGTTGATTTCATCTAATCAATTTGTATTAAGATTTTAAGAAAATTTTATTTAAAAGTTCTATTGTGGAAAGTGAAGTTATATTTCATATAACAAAGTAACTGCATACTTGCTATATTTTCTTAAAGTTTTATTGATTTTATATTATAAAATTATAGTCACGTTCTTCTGGATATGATTTTAGCTCCCAGGAATTAAGAAATCACACTTTAACATGTATGAAAAACCCTTAAAATTCTCATACTATACAGAAAATACATTGGGGAGGTAAAGAGAGAACAATTCTGGAAATATTTTTAAGTTATAAAATGTTCTAAAAATAATTCTTAAAGAATAAATATATAAGTCATAACCCAGGATCATAAATTCCTTTTATTTAACTTTTTAAAAAATTTTTAATGTGTTGTTTTTTTTGAGAGAGAGAGAGATCCAAGAAAGAGAGATTATTCAGGGATCCCAGGCACTTATTTGCCCATAGCAAGAACAAGAAAACAAACATAAGATGATGTTAGATGACCATCTCTTAGATTATAAATTTTGGAAGGTACTAGTCTTTGTTTCATAATTCATGTATTATTCAATTTAGACTTCCTTTTAAGCTAATATTTATTAAATAATTCTATTAGGTAAATTCTTAGAGTCAAACTCCTTAAAATTTTGAATTATTATGACTTTTACATTTATTTTACTTCATTTATTCCTTGAAATTCCATTTTACTTTGCCCACCAGCACATTTTGAACTTAGGTTTTCTCTCTGAATAATCAGGATTAAAACTGAAATAAGAAAATTATTATTTTAGGTTCCTGGACACATTGCCAACATGTGTTTGGGAGTGGGAGTTCTCACACAACACCAAGCAATTATTGGACACCAGCAGTGTGTCAGAGATTCCAGCTCCATTCTGAAACCATCTACCCAGAGACAGTGTCAAATTCCACAGGTTGAGGGTTCAGACTGTCTCGCTGCTCTCACTTCAGACACTAGTCACAAGCCCAGGCTGTTGCTTGTAGTTCTGAAGACTGGCTATCAATGGGAGTTTCCCACATTCCCCTCCTTGGATTTGGTTAATTAGCTAGAGCAGCTCACAGAATTCAGGAAATGTTTTACTTACTAGATTACTGGTTTATCATAAAAGGATGTACTCAGAAACAGTCAGATGAAGAGATACATAGGGTAAGGTATGTAAGAAGGGGTACAGAGGTCTTATGCCCTCTCCAAGAAAGTCACTTTCCCTGAATTTCCATGTGCTTACCAACCCAGAAGCTGTCTGAACCCATCCTTTTGGGGTTTGATGGAGGCTTCCTTACATAGGGATGACTGCCTAAATTATTGGCTGTTGTCTGCTGACTCAACCTCCAATCCCTTTCCCCTCCCTAAAGGATTACAGAGTGGGATTGAAAGCCCCAACCTTCAAACCAAAAAGTTAGTTTCTCATGAGGCACCTGGATAGCTCACTGAGTTAAGCGTCCCACTCTTGGTTTCAGCTCAGGTCTGATCTCCTGTTTCCTAGGTTTAAGCCCCCTGTCAGATTCCACGCTCCCAGAGCGGAGCCTAGTTAGGATTTTCTGTTCCCCTCTCTCCCTGCCCCTCCCCTGCTGGAGCTCTCTCTCTCTCTCTCAAATAAATAAATAAACATTGAAAAAAGAAAAAAGGTTGGTTTCTCTGGCAACCAGTCTCCATCCTTAGGTGGGGTCCAAATTCACTTCATTAACATAATGAAAGACACCTTCTTCCCAACCCCATGCCCATCACTTAGGAAATCACAAGGGTTTTAGGAGCAGCACTGTGCCAGAACCTGGAATGAAGACCAAATATATATTTTTTATTATAAATCGCAGTATCACATGATCCACAACTGCCTGGTCTATAGCAACCTCTTCCTGAGCTACTTGAGCTTACTGTAGCTCCCAAACACTTCTTCCCATTTTCACAAAGGCTTCAAGCCCCAGAGACATGAACAAATAATTCAAAAAGAATGAAAGTTTATAAATTTTACCATTCAATCTTGTGAACAATCAAAACTATACATATTTTGTGATAGTATCTTATACATGTTAATTTGTCCCTTCTCTCCAAATATAGTTAGGATAATGTTTATTAGTAACATTATGTGATGAATTGCACAATCTTATAGCCTACTGGTGGCATTATAAGTTGGCACAGTTTTTCTGTACAGCAATCCGATAATTCCCATTAAAGGATTTTTGTCACCCCCAAAAGTTATATTTTTTAAAACTATTTTAAGGCATCTATGAAAACTATTAAAAAGGACAGTGATATACAGATGTTACTCATCTATCTATTAATAAAACATTTTTTGAAAGAAGCCTTAACGGTTAACACTAAAGAATAAACATTTCATGACAGGATCATTTATCATTTATTTTTCGACTATAGATATTTGAGTATAAAAACTATATGATAAATGGGAAAAAAGATGAGATATTGCTTCTTGAAAAAAAAAGCAAGATACAATATGTGTACTAACAGGAACATATACTAGGAACATATGTACAGATTGATATAATATGAAGATGTCTAGATTATCTCAATTTTGGGGTATACGCAAACTTTCTACAATGTTCATATTACCTTTTAAGTTTTAATTTAGTAATTTAGTAAGTTTAGTAATTTAATGCATTTAGAGCAAAGAAATCTCTATCTCAACATATGTGAGTTTTATTATTTTATCAAATTTCTAATTTTCTGTACCAACATCATCCAAAAGAGTCTTTTTATATCCAAAGGATATGTGTGAACTGTCCTAAACTAGATCTATCATTTTTTAAAATGTTTAATCTTATAACCTCATCTCAAAAGTTTATATAAACTTTGTGAGTTTTTAAAGCTCTCTATATATGCCTATGGAAATTGTTTTTTCACTCCTGATTCCCTATGCATGTTGCAACCCAGAATTAAGAAAAGTATTATAAAAACAAATGAAAGTTGATTAAAAAAACACTATTTTTTATATAACATTATATATTAATGTTATACAAGAGGCCGTTCTTTAATCAAAATAAACCTCATAAATTATCTTAGCAGGAGAGCAGAAAAAACTATGCTCAATGCCCCTCTTATTTATAATAATGTACACTCAAAAATCAAACAAAAAAAGAAACCAAAAACACAATGTAAATTCAATACAAATTGAATATAGGTTATTCATATTTTCCATTTAAACAAATATGTATATTTGTTGGCATAGGAGTCAGATGATCATACTATTTGCAACCTTAAAATTTTCTCCCAGGTGGTGATTTTTAAAGATTTTAATTAGCTTATTGCTATCACTTCTTGAGTGGCTCACAGACCTTACAGATTAAACAACCATGGAGAATGCATTACAATATTTTACAATATTAAAGCAAAAACAGAGAAACAATATTTTGTCTTTAGTACAAAAGATTTTTAAACCACAAAAAATCTGGACTTTGTCTTGCTTTTTTTAACTTATTTCTCATTTTTGTGAACTGCAGCAGGGTGCACAGGTGCAAAACCAAGAACAACCAACTGTAAGTTTCTTTTCATTATTTCTTGTAGAGACATGAACTCTAAAGTATAATATTATGCACAGTTCAATGGTACTTAAATGTCTTCTGTCTAAAAATTAATAAATAAACCCCATAAAATGATAATCTTTACCAAAAAAATCACTTCAGCAAACAATCGTATGAATCGACCTCAATATTCACCTGAAAATCTTGGATTTTTTTTATGACCCAAGTCACGTATTTTTGGTTTTCATGTATATTTTGCAGCATAAGAAAATTAGCTCAGAATTTAATATTGGGGAGAAAAGGAAAACAAATGTAAAGTTTAATATCTCTCCTGACTAAAGACTGGGGGAAGGATCTTCTCTGACCCATCTTTGAATACCTCTCATACACTTGCATTTACTTCCTCTTTTTGTTTTCCAAATATGTTTGAATGAACACATTTAGATATGTCTCCTTTCATGAGAAATAGTTGCTTTGGAGTGTAATTTGTTGATTTGTTTTTACTCACATGGGAAGATTTAATGACGTATTTTTATAAATTCACATAACCAATAGAAGAGAGGCAAATAAAAACAGAAAATTCCCTAAGTGATCTTTAGTGAATAAAATGAAGCTGAAAAGAATCCAAAGTATAAATCCAGGAATCCTCCCACATCACATTGTTTTACTATTCTGCTATAATTAGTTTAGAAAAAAAAATGTGCCCTCAACCTAATCTCTAGATAAATAAAATTTGTAAACAATTACAAATATGTGGTAAGAACACAGATATACACATATTTTAAAAGCTATATATGCACATATATTTTTTTGCATGTGCTATGTTTGTGCATAATATGTCATAGCTCTCTATGAGACTTTTCTAGATATTGTACTTATTATAATGCCCAACATTTATTGAGCACTATTCATATATGCCAAGACCTGGCAATGTGGTTTACATTATGGATTACCTCATCTAATCTGTTTGAAACTAATATTATTTTTAATATTTGTTGAAAATCAAGAAATGGAAGAGAAGTGTACAAATCTGTATCTTGTAAAATAATATGGTTGTTGAGTTCACTGCTTCCAATATTGTATTTCTTCAATGTCAAATACTAAAATATATTACTTCAAAAAGTTCTGATTTAAGATTCTAGCCTACAATTATACCATCTGCACAATGTATTCTTTTTGCAGTGCCGTGAAAATGATGAAAGATTGCTTAATCAGAAAACTGCCAAGTATATCCCAGTTCATTATGTACTGAGTAACTATCCTCACTATGAGCCCAGTTACTACCCACATAAACCAGCTGTACCAGTTAATAATCAATATATGCCCTATCCATATTATGCAAAACCAGTTGCAGTTAGGCCACATGTCCAAATTCCTCAGTGGCAAGTCCTGCCAAATACCTACACACCCACTGTAGTACGTCACCCACACCTACCTGCGTCATTTATTGCCATTCCCCCAAAGAAAATTCAGGATAAGACAGGCAACCCTACCATCAATACCATTGCTACTGCTGAGCCTACACTTACTCCTACCACTGAACCAATAGTGAACACTGTAGTCACTACAGAAGCATCCTCAGAATTCACCATCACAAGCACACCTGAGACTACCACAGTTCCAGTGGCTTCAACCATGGTCTAAAAACTCTAAGGAAACGTCAAAGAAGATGACATCACAGGTAAATGAGCAAAAGACAAAAATAAATAATACAGACAAGATTAAATTTCTGACTCTTGATTTCGGCTCAAGTCATGAACTCACGGGTTCAGGGGTTTGAGCCTCTGCATTGGGCTCTGCTCTGTCTGTGCAGACCCTGCTTGGGATTCTCTCTCTCCCTGTCTGTCCCTCCCCCACTTGCTCACTCACCCTCTCTCTCTCAAAATAAATAAATAAACTTTAAAAAAATATTTAATAAAATTTTTTTAAAAATAATACAGACAAGATCCATGGATTCATCAGTACAATCATAACATCTAAAATAGTACAATAGACAAATTAAGTCTGTTACAGGAGCAGTCAAAATGGGTTCATTATCATTTTACTTTGGTGGTGCCATACCATCGATATAGTAGATTCTGTTTCAGTAAGAAATGAAATATCTTATTTTACAAAGTGAAGAAAAATTTGAGCTTTTATTATCAAACTTAATTTCAACAATTGGAACACTACTAGAATCGATTAGTTTTACTTTATTTCTGTTCACACATGAAGTAAAAACTTGTGATTTTCTTACCTCAAACATAAATTTTCTTAGAACATTTATACAGAATATGAGTTTAAATATATTTTAAACATGTGATCATGTTCTTCCACTCTAATTTTGCCCTAAATTGAATAAAAGGAAATACATTTCCCATACATTCCTTTATTTCAGACATCATTTCAGAAAGGACCCATGAAGTTAGGCACCCGAAATTTCTCATATTGTAAGATAAACCCATGAAAGAATTGTAATTCTTAATTTAAAAAGCACATACGTACTAAAAGAATATTTTCAGAATCTTAAATGTGATGCCAATATTCCCATTTATTATTTGGATCCAATAATAAGGGTGAGTCTAAAATAACTTGCAACTTATGGGAAGAAGTTAAAGGGAAAGATCAATAAAATAGAAAATAACCAAAGAGTTTAAATAATTTGGGGAGAAAATTGTGAAATTTGGCGTTTCTTTGCAATAAATATTTTCAGTACATCACAATGCCTATATGTTATGTAATCTAAAATACAACACAGTAATCTGTGTTACAACTGGAATAGCATTAGACCACAGAGGGCTGTTTCTTCCATCTGTGTGAATTTGGGCAAGTCACTACTCTCTCTGAACTTTCACTTTCTCTTAATTGTGGTTTCTATAAGACTCAAGTGGCAATGCATATTGTGAAAAGATTGTAAAAACTGGTCAGTCTACAAAACATAATGCATTAGAAAAAATAAAAATAATAAATAATAAAATTTATTTTTAACCAACATCTTGTCCTTACTAAATGGTAATTACTTTATATAATTACCTCTGATTATTCCTATAGCAACCATATGGGACAGATTATATTACTATGTTGAATTCACACACACAAAAATAAATACAAACAGGCCTATGGATCTTAACTAAATTACCATAGCTCAAAAGTTCAAAACTGGAAACCAAACCAAAACTGTCTGATTTCAGATGATAAAGCTTAATTACTATGCCATCTATTTCCATACAGGCTGTCTAATGTGCAGAAAAACAGAAAATACATTATGGTTTCCTTAGATCAGTGTATGTGTAAATTTTATTATTTGGTTGCTATTTAATAGGACATATGGTAGGAAAAAGAAGATAAGATGCTGGATAAATTTTTGACTTATTAAAATTTAGAAAACACAATGAGAAAATTAATGGAGACAACATGAAAGCAAGTAGTACACAGTTACATATTTTATTGATTCAAAAGATGTTACATGATTATATTTTTAATGGAATAATCATTATTTCAATAGTTACATTTGTTCAAAACTCATGAACCTAGATTTCTAAGCTACAACCAGTGTATAATATCACTTGTAAAGAAGCATGTAAAGAACATTGTCTTGGTGTAAATATTCAGTGAAGTCAATTATTCTCAGTTACTATAAGCCAATTTTAAATATTTATATTTAAATATTTATATTTAAATTTTTAGTTTGATAAAATCCTTGGATACAGACATAAGAGATAAATCATTTAAGTTAAATAATAGTGTACATGAAAACTGTTAACACATTATAAATTAAATTCTTAAACTGTCATCATTTTTTATAGGTCTTGCTGAAACCAAATGACTACTCCAAACTCTTCTTTGGTCACCCATCCACCTTCATTCAAGAAAGAGAAAGTGATTTCAATGGATTTGGCTCCTTTCTCTTCTCCCCTTACATTTTACATCCATGTCTCATTTAATTTTTTGTTTCTTGCACAATAAAGCCATTTGAATGCAAGCGGATCTCTTAATTGAGGAGTCTGTGGATATACCTCAGGGATCTTTGAAACCTTGAAAGTCCAAGGCAAATTTAGTGTGAGTTTGAGTAAACAAGTTTATCTGGGGCAAAGTTCAAAATAGCATCTAATTCTCAAAGTGGTACATGGTCTAACACTGGTTAAGAACATCTTCTCCAGGATGAGACTGGAACATCTAAACTTACAACTAAGTCATTGGGACCAGGAAAAAGCTAAGCCATGGTAATCCAGTCCCAGGGACCACAAAAGTGACTCTTGAGAGCCCTAGAAACTCTAGAGTTAACATTAAATTTAAGTGTTCCAATGTATCGCTAATGATAAGATCATTCCCAGGAGCAATTTCTGGGCACAGGCAGACTATAGATGACAACTACTTCTAACACAGATACATAGGAAAATTATGAAGTTGATGGAAACTAGACTAGATTCCTCCAGACTAGAAGCTACAGCATCACATCTGTCCAAATATAAACATGCACATGTGTGTGCACACGTGCACACATACACACACACAGGAAGCTTCTAGAGTTGACGTCTTCCAGTATACAAACATCGGTGAATATTCAAAGTCCAAAAATAAGGGTTTTTTTTTTCTTAAACAAATATTGCAAAAATAACTGGATTGCTTATTTGCTTGCTCCATATTTAACACATCCTGCCAGAAAAAATACAAATCACTCAACCCTTACAAAGTGCTTACTGGTCACCCATCTAATCTTTTGCCGAAACCCTCAACAGATGTGCTATTATTAGGAATGATTTTTAGCCTTTTACCTGCTCTCTCGCTCAAATTCTAGAGTCTGGAAGAGAGGGATGGTCAGGAGCATGGCATAGCTGGGCCTCATTTGCTATGACCATTAATAACATTATTAATTTCTTGAAAAACAAAGTGCAAATGTGGAAGAGGCAGAATTTATTTTATTAATTAAAAAAATTTATCACCTACTAGGTACAAGGTAGTATAAGAGTTATTGTGGAGCATATAACAATAATGATATTTAATAATAATAAGCAATCAACAAGTTATATAATATATACTATAGGTCAATATTCTATTTGTTTACACGTATGTAGTCATTTAATATGTACCCATGGACTAAATGTTGTTTTTGCTGTTAGGAAAAATAAATTAAGTAATTTTCCCCAAGTGGGGCTGGGATTTGAGCCCAGATAATTTTGCCTTAAAGCCCATGCTCTTAATCATGTGAACACTACTATAAAAGCATTTCCAGTCTGGCAGGTAAAATAAAATATGAAACAAACTACTTTGAAATAACAAAAACAACAAATTCTTACATATAACGCACTTTCACATATATTAATCTCTTAATCTTCACCAGTAACCTCTTGAAATAATTTGTTACTGATCCTCATTTTCTATGTGTGCAAACAACTTCAAAATAGTTAAACATAAGACAGTAAAAATGTATGGGCTTCACTAAGTGGTAAAATTTAGCTTTGAATGCTAGTAATTCAACCCACCGGCCTTCATTCTCTTACTAGTAGGACATACAACCTTTAATCTGAGATATTCATTAATGTACCCTATATTAAATGGGCATTCAGTCAATGTTCATTCTTTTATCCCTACTCTCCCTAAGTAACACTTGCAAGCACATCCACTGCCCACAGGATAAAGACAACTTTCATGAGTTTGCTATTACCTTCCCACATCACCTCTCTCCCTTAACATCCTCATACCATACATTCAAAAACTCCTGTGGCTGCTTTAGCTGCACCTGCACTTTTCTGAAGCCACTGAAATCCTTTTGATAATTCATACCACATAATCAAAAGTTGACTCCTTGGCTAAAATATCACATTCTTAAGAAAACCTTTCCTGAACTTCCAAGATTAAATGATCCACTAATGTGCTGCCATAGCATCCTGCCTCTGCCAGTTCTTTCTCCTTTAGTACTCCTCAAACTCTGTTACACCTGCCTGTCTATCTTTCCTGCTGGCCTACAAGCCCTATAAACATAGGAACTATAGTCTTATATCCTGCTCACTATTGTCTGTCCAAGGCTAGGCCTGATACAGTGTAGGAACCAAATAAATATTTGTTAAACAAATGAGTAAATAGAAGAATAGTGGATTAATGACTGAAGTTGAAATACCCATTTAATAAGATTAAATAACTTAGACTTCTCTTACCAAAATCTAGGAAAAAAATAAATGCTGACCTTAGCAGTTAGTGATCAAACTACCAAACTACCAAAATCAGTGATATACTGTTAAACCAATTTTAAATCAAAAGAAAATTACTACAAATAATTGTCAGCAATCACAGCAATATAAAAGTATAAAGAGAGGATGTTTTTATAACTTACTCTCAATTTTCAAGGAAAGAAAGCTGAATGTCAACAGAATGATAACTAAACTGTGATATCAATATTATGCATTATCTTAATTTTAGCATGTTATTTAAAAGAAGGAGATTATGGCATATTCTCTTCCTAATCTTCCTAACATGATATACTTTAGTTGTGGCCAAATGCCCATATTATTGAAATCATGGCTATAAAGCTAATAGTCAGGCTGATGAACAAAAGCAGACTTAAAAGATCAACTGTATACTTTTTATATACATATTTTATTGGAATATACTGAAAAATCCCTGAAACTCTTGAAGGCAAGATTAAACTCTGATACATTCCTATAAAATTAATATTTGGCATTAACATAGTTTTTTCCACATCTAAAAATCATTCTTTAAAATAATTCATAACAGGGGCGCCTGGGTGGCGCAGTCGGTTAAGCGTCCGACTTCAGCCAGGTCACGATCTCGCGGTCCGTGAGTTCGAGCCCCGCGTCAGGTTCTGGGCTGATGGCTCAGAGCCTGGAGCCTGTTTCCGATTCTGTGTCTGCCTCTCTCTCTGCCCCTCCCCCGTTCATGCTCTGACTCTCTCTGTCCCAAAAATAAATAAACGTTGAAAAAAAATTTTTTTTAAATAATTCATAACAAAATATCTACAGTCATTTTTGGGAGGCTAAAATAGGACCTTAATGAATAAAACCTTGAAATATCTCATGCCATTAGACAATAAATTTTAAACTAATGATTTCAAGTAATAGTACAAATAATAAAACTCTATAATAAAATTTTTTTCCAAAATTTATCAGTGAAACATATTTCCACAAAAAGAATCCATGCAAGCAGCTGATTTTGCCAGCAGATTTGACTTTCTTTTACTCAGTATTAACCCTTGCCAACAATATTCATATTCAAGTTATTTCAGTCTCTCCACAGTAGGAAATAAGTAGGAGGGACATCCAGGGATGAAAGGTTTATTTATTCAGAGGGTGCTTACTAGTTTTCATTTGGAGACAGAGTCTATTTACTGGAAAAGAGTCAGGTTGGTTAAAAGAAGTTAAAAAATCTGACCAGAACAAGGAGGAGAAACCTTCTTCTAAGGTATCTACACAGGTAAGAGTTTGGGATGTAGATTCTTTATTAGGCTCTGTGCTTTCCACAGTTTGGACATAAGTGTAACAGTTAAATTAATCACTGGAATGATCTGTTGACTTAGACAAACTGAATTTGTTTCTAGCATTATTACACTAATTACTATGGCAACTCATCATATATCCTCAAAGAACAGAGTTTCACTTTCTCTGCAGTTTAATCAAACCTTATTCCTATGAATCATGCAAGTTCTATGGCCAAATAGCAATCTTTGATAAAACAAGCACAATTTAAGTAAAAATCATAAAACAAGCTTGTCTTTGTTAAGTAAAAATTGCTATAATAGGAATGCTTCATTCTGCCTAAGATACTCCCTGGTGACAGAGTGGGTGCAAACTTCAATATTTGCTTCAACCCTTCAAGACTCTATGAAAGCATAAATAATTTAATAATTTAAAAATAATTTTTACTTAAATAATGGACTTTTTCTTATATTTAAAGAAGAATTACACTGTTAACTCCAATTACTCTAATTATGCTTACGTAATTAGAAATTATAAAGGGTGCAGAAAGTCTGTGGGTAACCAGCAAATTATTTAGTGAAAGTATTGGTCATTGAGAAGTCTTAATATCATGACTTACTAAAATAATTTACACTATATGCACTATTAATATGGATTCTTTTCTTTTTTCTTTTCTTTTCTCTTTCTTTTTTCTGAAGTCCATGAAGAAAAGTTGAAGATCTTCCTCTTATCTATGATCACCTTGAACCTTGCTACATTCTTATTGGTAAGTTTTCAATGCTCTTCAACAAGTAATTTTTTTTTCATTTAAAAAAAGATAAAGAGGTTCATATCAATCATATGCAAAAAAAAAAAAAAAAAAAACTTAGTAAAATATCACTGTGCTTATAACCAGGATAAGGAAAGCTTTGTTGCTTTAAAAAAAATTTACCATGAACTTTGATTATTATATCCCTTTCTATATAGTCACATAGAGGATTATAAATTAAAAAAAAATCAGAAACGTCCACACAAAAACGTGCACATGGGTGTTTATAGCAGTTCTATTCATAACTGCCAAAACTTGGAAACAACCAAGATGTCCTTCAGTGGTGAGTGAATAAACTGTGGTATACTCAAATAATGAAATATTATTTGGTACTAAAGAAAAATGAACTATCAAACCATGAAAATTATGGAGAAAACTTAAATGCATAGTTCCAACTATATCACATTCTGGAAAAAGCAAAACTATGAAAATACTAAAAAAAAAAAAATCAGTGGTCACTAGGAGTTAGGAAGAATGAATAGGTAAAGTACAAAGAATTTTTAGGGTAGTGAACCATTCTATAAGATACTATACTGGTGAATACATGCCATTATACATTTATCAAAACCCACAGAATGTACAACATTAAGACTGAGACCTAATGTAACCTATGGACTTTTAATAATGATATGTATATGTTAAGTTCACTGATTATTATAGGTACTACTCTGGTGTGGATACTATAAGTGGAAGAAACTGCATATGTAGAAGCAGGGAGTATATAGAAAATCTTGGTGCCATCTACTCAACTTTGCTATAAACCTAAAACTGCTCCAAAAAGTAGACTTAAAAAAATAAAATATGAAAAAAGTTAAAAATGGTTACTTTTTTGTTTTTACTAGTGAATATTTTTAAATATGACCCATGTGACTTGATGCCACACATATATTTTTATTTGTATCCTTTTGTATTTGCAGACAACTGAATGTCTTAAAACTCATGACCAGTCAAGACAAAAGCTATTGAGGCTGAGTTTACCTACCAAAACCAGAAAAACCAAGTCCTCGCGTGCCCCCCTTGCACTAAGACAAGCCCAAGCCCAGACATCAACACAGTCTTTGAGCCAGGCTTCACTTATTGAGACTCAACCAAAATCATCTTTATCAGTTTTACCAAACTGTGGGGAATAAGTTTAGGAGTTCCTTGGACTCGCACCAATGGGTTAACAAGGCTTACGACAAAAGTGTCTGACAATAAGTAAACAGGGTGAAAGCACCCCGGCAAAGAACAAAAGCAAAAAGCTGCTTCCACAGGATGAAAGCGTCCAAGAACAGAAAAACAGGGCAACAGACCACAGCAGCAAGGTGAAATTGCCCAGAGATAATTTGCAAAAGAAAAGTGCCTTGTTGACCCCAAGGTAGCATGCTTATCTGTTTTATCCCCTAGGCAAGTTAAGATAAACAGACACAGAACCTGGTGCCTGCTGTTAACAGCAATCTGCTTAGTGCCAGGATTTTGTTTTGCATTGACCCAAACCCCTAACACAGCATATCTTTGAAACCCCCTTCTTCTCACACACTTGAGTTAATGATCATTGTTTCATTATCTCTTTCTGCATGCCCATTATGTTTGTAAGCCTTCTGATCCTAATAAATGTGGAGCAACGAGCCTTACTCAGGGCTCTTTTCTCCTCTCAGACATTAGCCTCTCTCATATTTAATTCTTTGTCCACTCTCTTGCTGGACAAGAGAGAACTCCAGATTCAAAAGTCTGCAACACCAAACCAATCCCTAGCATCTAAATTTGAAAAATCTTCAACTTCTAAGTTAACATCCAAGCACTCATTATCTTCCCAAGATGCAACAAAAAGGCCTACCTCTACCAAAAAGTGATTTCTACCTAGGAATATTGTATAAAAATAGCCATAATTAAAACCAACTTCAAAAAGGAGAACTTAATCCACAAGTCTGCACACAAATTGATTTCAGCTGACAAGACTGAGTTCAAACAGTCATCATCCTCCAAAACTGCTATAAAAAGGATGAAAACTACTAATCCGAAACAGAAATGGTCAAAAATTTCCAAGGCTATACCCAAGCAGACATTATCTTCCCACAATACAGGAAAAGGGTCTTCAGTTGCCAATACTACACAAAAATCACCTGTAAAGACAGGAAAACAGAAGGCTCCAGCTGCAATACTTGCACTTAAACAGGTGTCATCTTCCCAAGGTGCAGTAAGGAGCCATCTGGTTCCTAAGTCTAAATGGCTGAAGTCTAAAGTTTCCAATAGTTAAATAAAGAGAGTTTCTTACAAGAGGTCTCCACCAACCAATTTATCAGTCTCCAGATCTGCTTCAAGAGGAATTGCTAAGTCCACAGACAACTCCTAAGGATGTAATTCTTCCAGAAACCACCATCTAGCTTCCAAAAACAAACAAAAGAAGATGAGACCCTTGCATCCTATTAACCAATCTCCATCTGATCCAGCATGACTACATGCTCCCAAGTGCCATGTATGCAAACCTCATTCATCACTACCTTGTCTAATAAAATGCCCTCCATCTTAACTTGAAATTCATACATCTGAACCTCATAAACCTTGTCAAGTCAACCAAAAAAGCAGCCCTCTGATAATTCTGTAGAAGCAGCTCCTGCATCACAAGCAGCATCAACTACTGTCTTTGCAGATATCACCACAATAGCCAATGGAGGTAGTCGTGACATTACTGCTAGCAAAGCTCAAATTACACCTAATGAAAAAGCCCTTACTACTCCCTTCTCATCTGCTGCTACTACTATCTCTGCATCTAAAATCATCACTTAGTTTGCTGGTACCGCCACCACCACCAGACAAGAGACACTATCCTTGAAGATGACACAGCTACTACCATCACTAACGCTACTGCTATGGCAACCACTTCTGCAGTTGACACCACCTCTACTAACAGTGGTACTGCTGTGACTGTTCCCATGACTAGTCCCACAGCCACTGTGGTGAGCACCAACAGGGCAAGTGGTACCGTAACTGACCCTGCAGCCACTGCAGAGGCTCTTAAAACCATCGCAGCTGCTCCAGGGGTGAACACGTCCACCCTCAGCACTACTCTTCTTGTGACTGTTAGCACTTCTGCTCCCCCTGATGCCACCACTGCTACCAAAACAACTGCTGACACTTTGCCCAAAGATGGCACCAACCCTGAAGGGATTCCTACGGCACTGAAGAATATGGTTCAGCCCTTGAATATATATCCCAGAGCTTGCAGAAGATTCCACAGCAATTCCAGAATCTAATGCCACATGCCCTGTTACTCATTTCAACTCCAGCGGCCACTTCTCCTAAATAAAATACCTCAGAACCTACAACTGACAACACTCCGTAGAACCTACAAGGGATAGCTACTACACATGCCCCCTGAATACTGACTTAATACCCCAACGAATAATCAAAGGTATGAAATACTGAAGATTTGAACAGTGAAAATACAATTCTTTAAGCATACTATCCTGTAGATTTTAACCTTTCTTCATCTATCACCAACAAATCATTTCACATATTTAAAATACCATAAGAATTGTCATTGCGTTTTTTAAAGCTTTATTCAAAGTAATCTCTACACCCAATGTGAGGCTTGAACTCACAATCCCGAAATAAAGAGTCACATGCTCTACTGACTGAGTCAGCCAGGTGCCCCAATAACTGTCATTGTATTTTACCATGATGACTGAATTCATTTCACAGCCCTCAATACTTGACATAAAAGAAGAAATTTGTCTTTTATTGTCCTTGATGCCTTAAAAGCAAGAATCCCTAGCTCCTCTTAATTTCCCTCTTAAGCAACGAAATCTCTCATTCACTGACTTTGACTATATTATCCCCCAAATTTGTCACTTATAGCTTAAAATAATAATTTATTAACTTTTTTGAAAGGAAATGAACACTTACAGGTGTTACCTATAGAATAATACAAATCCCTTATAGGGGATATGAGATTTCTAGGATACTGTAAAACTGGAGGCAGAGATATTATTCAGAGAACCCAGAAAACCAACAAGCTTTCATTCCCCGAATGAAAAGTTGACCCTGGTGCATACCAAAAGGGTTTCAGAGGTCTGTAGATACCTCCTTATATAGAAAAGACTAAATTATTCCTGAGCTATAAAGCACTGGAAGGCAAAAAGAGTTTTTTAAATCCAACAAGAAGCTGTCTTGCATGGAAAATGTCACTGGCATCACTGTAACCACACACTCATAGACTGGGATCCAAGGAGAACTGAACTGAGAAATTCTGCCCCTGTCCCTTCTCTCTATGACCACTACATTAAAGCCTCTATATCCTCTGAGAAATAAGTAGGGGATTGATCTACTTTTATTGGGTCTATATGTGTCTGTGTGCAAGAGAGAGAAAGAGAGGAGATGAGGGGTTAGGAGAATTTGCCTGTCAAACTATAGCTCATGAGAAAGGCTGCCTCGTATTTATTCTTTCCATTTCCCACCACAAGTGCTTTCTTCCTTTATACAATGTGGAATCAATAGCATATATGCGACAGGAATTTAGAACTGAAAGAAAAAATAAACGAAGACTACTTTTCTCCTCAGGCCAAGTATATTTTAAGTTTATCAATTTTTATCTTAAAATATTCTTCCTCACGACTATCCCACAGAAAATTTTTAAATCAGTGTACTCATGATGTTGGATGGGAACACCTTCATAATCTGGATTGGTTTATAAAAGCAAACCAAATTAGTAGATAAGATGTCCCTTCTTTTTACAGCCTTTGAATATAGTTTACATGTACATGAGAAATATCATAAGGATCTGCTAAGCACAGGCTTAAATTTGGATCTGCTCACTAGCTCCATAAATGCATACGTCTAAAAGATTTCTGCTAACTGATCTTCTCATTCCTAGACATTTATGAATTTTTATACACCTAAAATTTTGTCCAAGACTCTTTACTATGTAAAGAGTTTTTATGATAATTAAATATATTAAATTAACACAGTCAACCTCGTAGTTTGAGCATCTACAAATAGCAAAGCAAATCTCTGTGCTAAGTGCTTTGAGACAATAAAAAAAGCCCCAAATATGACAATGGTCTAAGGGAGCTAAGACAAAAGGTGGGCACATAGCATATGTATAACTAATGATGGCACAATCCAAAATAGTAGAGATTTCTTACAGACCAAGGCAGTAATAGAGGAAAAACAGAAAAGTGTAGGAAAAAGGTGGTATCTGAGTTGGATGTTAAAGAATGGGTTGAATTTTTTACTCTCTCATTTTTTTCTGATTTAAAGAGTACTTTTAACAACTGAATGTTGCCAATAAGCAAAACATTAAAAAAATATATAACTCATATGAAAGTCCAAATTTTCCTCCAAAACATGAATGATCTGGTATTGTGGACAGGCACTCTCGTGTGACAACTGTCAACCACAGCAGTGCTACTCAAAGTGTGGTCTGCAAACTGGCTGCTTTCCACAAACTGTTACAGATCAGTTAAGAGTGAAGGACTTAAATCAATGTTGTCAATGCACACATTTTCCAGCTTCCTTTATATTAATTGATTGATTCATGTTTTCATTCATTCATTTAGCAGCAAGACTTTCTTGCTGACAAACGCAATATGTTGTGGTGCAAGTTCTTCTTCTAAGCCCTGACCCGTCCTTTGAGTATCAATGGAACTAAGAAGTGGCTACTCCTCATTCTCATAAATGAGATACACTCTTCTCCAGTCTCAACTAGGCCTACTTCACACTCACTGTTAACTAGAACAGATAGCCAAGTTGGTCCGAAACTCCCTTCTGTAAGAATTGCATATGAACCACACGTCAGCGATTATTCTCCTCCTTTTTTCAAAACAACCTGATAGAAAAATGTCTAAGGTCATGCTAATACCAATGATTTTGATAAGAATATATCCAGATATTTTATATTTACTTAATCATGATTGGTGTTAATAAATAAATGATTAATAAATAAATGATTAATAATCTCTTCCATATCAATAATATGTTAATAACTGTGCATTGTATTCATGATTACAAGAAGGTTGGCCTACTTTTCTAAAATATCTTTCAGTTCACACTGAAGAAAGCATGAATAATTTTTATATAACATAGAGTTTATAATGTTACATGATGCAATTTCCGTATGTGAACTGTCCTTACAAAATTAAGTATAAACTCAAATTTAGGGAATATGTAGACCAAAGTTCTTACCTTCCAAAGTCCTTTCTACCATATTCCAATATTCAGTTAAAATAAAAACCATAAATTGGAACTCCTAAAATAGTACTGACTTCCTAAAGGAGAGTGTTATGATTAATGCTCCAAAGTAATGACAAACTTAAAAGAGAAAGGAGGTCAACCTTATTCTGAGTCAAATTAGTGTGTCAGTATTAAGTATACATAATATTATTAACTTTAAAGTGATTACCTCAATTCTCAGAAAAGACAATATTGTATATTGTTATTGCACAGCTCTTATTATGATACTGATTATCACGCAGGCACCCAGTCATTCAAGTGCAGCCAAACCCTGACTTCTGGCCTACACAAGGTTCTTAGAAGAAAAGATGAATGAAGAAAGTTTGTCCAAAAGAAATGGCTAAGTGGAAGTGTACTTTCTCTGTTAACCAGATATCAATAGATCAAAGTCACTCTTTTCTGTTTGTATAATATTTCTTTCCAATAAATCCCTAGACCCTCAAGGCAAGAACCAGGTCTCTCTTGTTCCTATTGAGTCCACAATGCTTTCTATGGAGTGGATGTCCAATAAATATCTGTTGAATGAATAAATAAATCAAAGTTGTCATTTCAAATCTAGTAATGCTGAGATTAAAAGTTATGTTAGATACATCTGTAAATAATACATTAAAATTTAATACATAAATAAATTATATTACAAACAATTCTCACATAGTGCTAAAGAGTTTACAAGGTAAATAAATATTCTAATTTAATTCTAATAACAACACACTCAGGTAAATAGAACAGGATTCCCATTTTATAGATAGGAAAATGGCATTTGCAAATAAGTTTACCAAGGTCACACAGAAATAAAATGACTGAGCTAGGAGTTAAATCTAAACCTCTTGATTTCAAGTTTAGTGCTCCTTGTACCATTCTAGAATTGCCTTTAGAAACTTTTTTCCATTTTTTTCTTAAATACACTAGTGATTTTCACAGCTACATTTCTTCAGAATTAATGTATTTGCCATTTGTTCTGGTATGTGGCTTAATACAGATGAATATGTAAACATGGTAAATAAATCAGTATAAAATTAACAAAAGTATGCTTAAGGAAAATTATGTATATTTCTTCCATTGCATGGTCACGACAATTAAAAAAGTATTTACAAAGTAGATTATTAGATAACTGAACATGTGATTTTCAAAATCTGGGAGAGTCTAAGTTAAAAGGATCATGAGGGAGTACAACGGGAGTGCAGCAAGGTAGACATATTTCATAAATTTTCCTTAATGCAGGCACTTTAAGTGTTAAATAACTGTGTTTTAATTCAATGGAGGAAAGATTATTTATAACCTCTTATTACATTCTCTCAGACATTCATGTCTTTGAGTCTATTAAACTTTGGAATATGGAAACAAACTGCAAAAATAAAGTTGTTCAAATTCCAAAAATTGGGAAACATCAGACAATATACAAATTATTCTATAGCTGCAAATAAGAAACCAAACCATGGTTTTCTTAAAATAAGTGATATACATATAAGCTGTAGTGTTGATTTACAAATTTTGTTACCTATCAGATTTTATCATTACCTTTTCCAAGTAAAAGATAAGATAGAGTTTTCAACGTGCCTGAGTCAGAAAATCCAAAGGGAAAATGTTTCAAGATTAAATTGAAATAATCGCATATACACATTTTTTTTCCTAGCCCCCACTCTCTACTACAACCAATAGGCAAAAAGTAGGAGGTACAAAGGGAAGGCATGGGTGCCTTATTAGGTGGAAGAATCATTCAATAACTTCTCTTGACATCTGCAGGTATCAAGTCTTAGAGGCACTGCTGAGTTAAGAAGAAGCAAGTCCTGACCAAGATCCAAAGGAGACACCCCTCTCAAGGTAATTGTGTGGATAAATGACAATGCTGCTAGGGCACTCTTACTCTAGAATCTACTTTTTCTATTAACATGTGGTTTCTTTTCTCTTTTTTTTTTAAGGCTTCATTTTTTTTTTTTTTAATTTACATCCAAATTAGTTAGCATATAGTGCAACAGTGATTTCAGGAGTAGATTCCTTAGTGCCCCTTACCCATTTAGCCCATCCCCCCTCCCACAACCCCTCCCGTAACCCTCAGTTTGTTCTCCATATTTATGAGTCTCTTCTGTTTTGTCCCCCTCCCTGTTTTTATATTATTTTTGTTTCCCTTCCCTTACGTTCATCTGTTTTGTCTCTTAAAGTCCTCATGTGAGTGAAGTCATATGATTTTTGTCTTTCTCTGACTGACTAATTTTACTTAGCATAATACCCTCCAGTTCCATCCACGTAGTTGCAAATGACAAGAGAAGAGGCTGGGGGAACTAATAAATCCAATTTTGGACAGGCTGGGCTAAAGGTGCAATGGTACAACCAAATGGAGATGTCCATGAAAGAGTTGGATATATGAATCTTGATCAATAAACTTAGAAGCCAGCATAGAGATGGATACTGTTTCCAAGGAAAGGCAGAGATGTTGCTATAGAATGAGAGAAAAATAGGGTGAATGCCAGAACCATAATTGGGTAAGTAGAGAAGAAAGAAAATCCATGAATGAACCTAAAAAACAAACAAACAAAAAACCCTTCAGAGACACAGGAAGGATAAGTTGTTTCCACAGAAACCCAGAGAAGAGGGAAAGACTTGTCAAACACTGAGAAGAATTCCATCCTGTAAGACAAGAATTAGATTAGCAATAAACACATCATTAGCTAACTTGACTGAAGTTGTTCCAGTAGGCAGTTGGGAATAAAAAGCCTTTTGCATTGAATTGTGTAACAGAATATGTAAGGACCTTCGAGGAAGAAAACAGTCTCTCTCTCTCTCTCTCTCTCTCTCTCTCTCTCACACACACACACACACACACACATACAATGTGAGTGACACTAAAAGAGATGAGACTGAAGATCAAGAAGTGGGGCTGCCATGGGCCTTGTGAGCCACTTGAAGAATTTGGGGGGAGGGCTTTAAGATAAAGATCAGCGGAAAACCAGTGAAAGGTTTTAATGAGGAAACTAGAATAATCAGATTTGTATTTTATAAAAATCAGAGTGACTTTAGTCAATTAAAAGCAAGGCTGTGGGTCAGTTAAGGGACTATTTTGATAATCATGAAAATGAAACCTCTAACAAGTCAAAGATATTGAACCCATCTCCCCTATCTCTGCATATCCTAGAACAGTGCCAGCTACTTAATAGGTAATATTTGCTAAGGAGAGGCTCAAGTGAGATATGATGCTAACTTGGCTAGGATGCTGTTGGTGAAGATGAAGAGAAGCAAATTGATTCAAAACTGTCCAGAAAGTAAAACATAGAGAGGATTTAGTGATGGATGGACACCAGAGAATGAGAGGTAGAGTCAAGCCTGACTCAGGATTCTGGCTTACACAACTACTGGGTGAATACTGTGTTATTCACTGAAATGGGGACACATGGAAGAGACTGTTTTATGGGGGAAAATGTTGATGGAGACTGATTCAGTTCAGACTCAGACTAAAACACCAAGTAGTTTCAGAGTTTTCTGATGATGATTCTAAAAGGTGACCAGTTGGCACTGACAGCCACTAAAGCTGAGGGTGCCCCCATCACATTATCATAAGCCATATGCTACCAGAGACCAGTTCATTTATACTGAGCTTCCCTAAGTTACATACAGGCTGCCTTTATTTTCCATTTTCCTTTCACAACATTCTGGAATTACAAGTCTTTTTGCCTATATACTGGCATCATGGAAACATCATACACTTTCCACCCATAAAACCATCTTATATTAGGAAAAACAACATGAGGTTCTTAAAAATTAGATTAATGCAGGTCAGAAATAGATTTGATATATTCAATAACTTTAACTGTGATGAGGTACCCCTCATCTAAAAATGAATTATCGAGCGGCACCTGGGTGGCTCAGTCGGTTAAGCGGCCGACTTCAGCTCAGGTCATGATCTCGCGGTCCATGAGTTCAAGTCCCGCGTCGGGCTCTGTGCTGACAGCTCAGAGCCTGGAGCCTGTTTCAGATTCTGTGTCTCCCTCTCTCTGACCCTCCCCCATTCATGCTCTGTCTCTGTCTCAAAAATGAATAAACGTAAAAAAAATTTTTTCAATAAAAATGAATTATCGATAGGCAAAGTGCATAAAAAAATTTATAAAACATTTTCAGGTAAAGGATCCTGTAGACTACAAAATAAAAATTGGAGGAGGAAAGCAAAAGTCAAATAGCATCAGAGAGTCTCAGGATTTTGTGGAAACTGTCCTTGCAATATATTACATAGTGCACCGTGTTATCCATCATACATATAGGATCTGAGTTCAATAAAGTTGGCCACTCAACTTAAGAGCATACCATGTATCTTCCTGGAACTCTCTTTATGTCACAACTGCTATGATTTTCCTAAATGACGGTGATGGGAGTTGGGAGAGGAGAGAAAGTAGTGTGTGTGTGGAGTGGGGGGGAGATGGGGGGAGAGTAAATACACATGCAGTAAGTGGATAATGCATAGGTGAGGGATTACTTAATATAATTTCTGATAGAAGATGAAGGTCTCCTTTTAGATGAGAATTTAAAGGAAAATAATAATCCTATTGGCAAACCAAATGGAGAAACCTGATTTTTAGTGGTTTCAAATAATGATAGTGTTTTCAAAAAATATATAGGTATCTTTTCACTTAACATCCACATTTGAAGTTTAATTTTAGGAAAAAAAATTCCTTAGCTCTTAAACTTGCTACTAAAATTTTAATTTTATATCACTGGGCAGTTTGGTAAAACCTATTCTTTCATTGTCAAGCACATCGCAAATCTTTTCTCTTGTTTCTTCACTTATAGGGGTTAAAAGGACAAGATGAAGGGTTTAATCCTGACGGGGTTCATCCTGGTCTTTGCCATTTGTTTCCCGGTAAGATTCTATACACTTGAAATAAGAACTACCTAAAATTGAAAGCTACATTAACACTGAGATAGGGATCAGAGTGAGATTATGGGATTGTATTTCTAAAATCAAGATACAGTCACATGAGATGGAAAGAAACAGAAACAATAACCTTCTACTTCTAACATTCATAAAAATATGTTTATTCAAAATCACCTGGAACTTGAGAAGAAACAAAGCAAAGGGAGATGTGGAAGGGAAAAAAGAGAAAAAGAGGGAGAGAAGCAGAAGAGAATGACTGTTAGTTGAGGAGGATAAATATGAGAAAATCCCCAAATAAATTTGGAGCACTACAACTAACCTTGCAATGAAATTACCAAGACTCCCACTTCTCCTTCCCGTGCATGTTCACCCACTACTTTCATTACAAGGAGATAACCCTGTGAAGACGAAACATGAGGGCAAGCTTATCTCTAGCTTGTTTGTCACTCAGCCTCTGGATCTATTATTATATTCTCACAATCAAACACTGCAGTATGTTCTTCCACATAAGGCATAAACACGGTGAAAAAGAAGATAGTCTCTTCTATTGGTATCTAAAATAAAAAATTGTCATACATATTTGACTCATCTGAAACATGACTTGTGCACATGGTTTTTATGTACTTTTCTGAGTGAGCCTTGGTCTTTTGAACTTTGTGGGCTTTTGCTTTTCCCTTTTATAGCTCTGGCAGAGTTTTTTTGTTTTGTTTTGTTTTGTTTTTAATACCTTCTTCTGCTCTTCTGATTTAATCATATACTATTTACTAGTTCCTTATCTCTCTCTGCTCAGAGCACAATATCCACTATTTTTAGAACTACAGGAGGTCTTCAAGTGTCTGTTTCATGCTATTTAACCAGCAATGCTTCATTCAAGGATCCTTTCCTTTTTTGTCATTATTATTTCCTTGTCCTATTCTTCCCAGAACATTTAATGCCTCAGACAAAGCTTTTACAAGCAAGAGAAACTCATGGTGGGGGGTGGGGGTGGGGGTTGTTGTTGTTGTTGCAGTTTTTCAATATCCAACTTTCTGAATTCAACATCAAATACTTCTCTTTTATATAATTTCTAAACTAAGGCTTAGATGTAACACTTTCATTGAGATTCATGTAACATGTTTACATGGTAACTATGTGATTTTTTTGTTAATTCCTAAAGGAGATGACAATGATTTCATCCTGCAGTTTTTAAGTGAAAAACAAGTTTTCATAGATTTAATGGGGTATTTTATAAAACCAATGAACTGGATTTCCCCAAATTAGATTTCTGTATTTTGTTGGATTTTCTTAGAAAATACTCTAAGCATTGAAAGTAACACCCAGTACTTTCTCTAATCATCCACATATTGTGTCTTGTTCTTTTAAATTATAGTGCAGTTAATTCTAAATTTATATTACACTTGAAACCAAAGGACTTTCCAAACTAAAGAGCAGAAACAGTTTCCATAACTGAAGTGAAAATACAAAACAATAATTGACTGAATGCTTCACTTGGTAATATCTCCTATTCTCTCCTGCTGCAGTTCAGTGAGAGTCAGCAATCACAGCGCCAGGCAACAAGGAAAACAATTAACCGTCAGCCAGTGCAAAGCTCCCCTGCCAGGACATCACAAAACAGACCTCCATCCACCCAAGTCATTAGGAAACCTCAAACCCGTTCTCATGCCTCTGGTTCACCTGCACTGCCTAACAAAGCAGCCAGCCAATTATCTTTAAATTCTAGGACATCAAGTAAAAAGAAAAAACCTACCCTGCCATCAGAAAGGCAAAGTCTACAAGTCAGGTCTAAGAAAAATATGTTAGCCTCTGCCAAGAAAGGGCCCCCCCTTTCATCTGGTTTAACAGGACGAAATGCGCCACGCAGGACAAGTAAAACGCTAAAACAGCCTAAAAAAAGTCAAAAGACAACTGCCAAGAAACAGTCAAAACGGACTCCAGCAGTACCAAAACCATCTTTAGCTGTTAAGAAAAGTCAAAATGCACCTAAAAAACCTCTGCCCACGTCAGCCAAGAAGCAGTTGAATTTGCCAAAAGTAGCTCAGGCAGCATCAAAAAGAAGTTCAGCTTCGAAGAAAAGTCCACAAAAATCCAAGAGAATCCAGTCTATGCCTACTAAGAAACAGTTAAAACGGCGCACAACCAAATCAGCTGCAAAAATGTATCTAACTGAGAAGAAATCTCAAAATATTTATAAACCAAACTTGTCTGTATCCAAAACACAATCTAGGTCCACAGCAATAAGAGGATCCCCCCAAACTTCTTCAGCTCCGAAGAAAAGACCAAGTACATCTCACAAGACTCTGTCATCGCCTGTCAAGAAAAAACAGAATCGGGCGAAAGTAGTTAAAGCAGCCCCCCAAAAAAGTTTAGCCAAAAAGAAAACTCTAAAGAATCAAAAAACCAAACTGTTAACTCCAGTCAAAAAAGGGCCAGCTAAGGCAACAGCAACAAGAGCAGTTTTAAAAGTCAAAAAGAAAAATCCAACTACATCTAAAAAGACAGCACCTGCCAAGGAAAAGCTCAATCAGCCAAGAAAAGTTGCAACAAAAAAGAAAATATCTATAGCCAAAAATAAAGTGTCAAAGAAATCCAAAAACTTTACCACACCTGCCAAGAAACAAGTGAATCAGCCTAAAGCACTTAAATCAGTACTAAAAACACAACCAGCCTCAAAGAAAAGATCAAAGATATTGAAAAGCTCCTTGTCTAAAACTGCCAGGAAGCAGTCAAATCAAACAAAGGAAGGCAAATCTCCAGCCCTCAAAACAACTCTGGCCAAAAAGAGAAACCTAAAAAAATCTAAACTAGCTGCCAGAAATCTCAATGGGTCTAAATCTGCTCGAGCAGGACCAAAAAGATCTCTAGCCAAGAAGAAAATTCAAAAGAAGTCTACACAGAAACAGCCCACAGCAGGTAAAAAGACTGCAAAAACAGTTCCTGCAAAGAATAAATCTATAAAACCATCTAAAAAAAGGCAGCCCACATCTCTAGCAGCACAGAAAAGGCTAAGTAAATCCAAAAAGAGACCCTTTAAGCCCTGTAAGAAAGGTGTAAATCAACTTAAATCCCTTCAAGGAAAAAAAAGACCGCCTTCCTCAGCAGACAAAACTGTAAAACGACCAAAGAAAGGGAAATCTATACTTGCCAAAAAAAGGTTGAAATCATCTAAACCTAAAGGATCTAAAACTGTTCAGACTCCACAGAAAAAGCGCCCACATAACAAAGTCACAAAACCATTCCCGATACATGCTCCATCTAAACTTCATCAATATAAACTTCCCTGTCTACAACCAAATCGACCACGCAAGTGTCCACTGAAGGTTCATCAATTCTGTCCACTGCCACCAAGACCATGGCCAAGTGGACAATATCCTCATACACACCACCAACAGCATCACCACCCTCATTTGCCTCATAAGCCACCCGGTAAACCACGGCCTCCAACAAGGCCAACAGGAACAGAAGACATCACAACTGATGGCCCGACCAATGCAATCACTGCAGCAGCTGGAACTATTAGTAATTTAGCCACCATTGCTAGTACCATGTCCGATAGCACAACATCTATATCAGTTGCCCCAACGAGTCCATCTGCCACTGCAACTAAGGCATCAAATGCAACCACCAGAGCACCTGAAACTCTACCCCCCACAGTCCAAGTGACACCAACCATGAACTCAGCAACTGGTGCTGCCTCCACTACAACTGCCCCAGCATCTGTGGTCACCTCCAAGACACCTTCAGGGGAATCCACGTCCCAAGAGTCTGCTGCTTCCAGTGCTGCCACCTCCATAAACCCAGGGGCAGACTCCACAGCCCTCTTAACCTCTGCTTCCACCACTGCACCTGATTTCACCACAAACAGCTCAGAAGCTGAAGCAACCACAACAGATGACACCACTCTCCCAATGATTTATGATTCCACCACTCCAGCTGCCTCTACGACTTCAGCAAACACAGTCCTTGCTACTACTGTTGTCACCACTGCTGCGGCCTCAACTCCCACATATGTTGGAGCCACAGGTGCAACAGCCCTCACAACCCCGGAGACTGGGGCCACTAGCCCTGGTGCTACTTCATTATCAGCCAGTGCTACCACAACTCTTGTTTCTGCTACCATGGAAATATCCAGAACTTCAACCACTGCTTCTAGTTCTGTCACAACCCCAGCTACACGTGGTGCCACAACCACAGGTGCACCAAGTTCTGCAACCACCAGTGCACCTGGTACTGCCAACACAGCTGCATCGAGTTCTGCCATCACACCAATGGATGAGACTACCACTGAAACAGCCAGTGACACAACCACTGAAGCTACTTCCCCAGCGAATGAGGACACCACTGAAACAGCTGATGACACAACCACTGAAGCTACTTCCCCAGCGAATGAGGACACCACTGAAACAGCCGATGATACAACCACCGTAGCTGCCACCACAACTTCACTCAATGGGGTAACAACTGGTGCAACAGACTCCTCCACAATCTCAGAAACAGACTCGTCAATCCCTGCTACTACAACCGCAGGATCCTCAAACCCAAAATCTGTGGGGACAATGACCACCACCACAGCAGCGGCCTCTTCAACCCCATCACTGGATACGACCACCCGTGGTGCAGTCACAACTTCAGCCACTAATGATACAGCTGCAGCTGCTGGCACAACGGTAGCAGGTGTTGCCACTTCAACCCCTGTGACTTCAGCCTCCACTGTTGAACCAGTTGTGCTGACCAGTCTGGGTCAAACTACCACCCAGGCTTCTAGAACTACAACTCTAGGGGAAGAGGCTACCACTGAACCGACCGATGACACAACCACTGAAGCTGCCACAACTGCACCTGCTGATGCCACGACCTCCACAACTAACCCTCCAACCTCAGCAGTAGATTCCACACCTCCAGCCGTGAGTACAACTGACTCGGCTACAACCATAATATCTGGAGTAGTTACCAGCACAGCCACAGTAGTCTCCATAACTCCAGGGGCTGATGCCACCACGAGTGTCACTACCTCACCTTCCATTGATGGTACCACATCTCCTTCTGGTGCCACCACAGCTGTCCCAAGTGCTGCTTCTACTACTGAATCTGGTGCACTGGCCAACAGTGAAACCACCATCCGGACCTCCGATGCTACAACCCCAGGGGATGAGACCACCCCTGAGTCGGCAAATAATACAACCACGGAAGCTGCTACCACTTCAACTGAAGGTGCCACAACCCGTTCTGCTGACTCCACAACCTTAGAAACAGGCACTACATCTGTTGCTACTACTGCAATGGCTACATCATCTGCAACCACAATTCCTATGACAGCTACCACTGCAACAGCTGCAAGCTCCACCAGGGCTGCAACTACACCGTCAGCCTCAGAGGCTACCACTACTGCCAGTACAAGCATACCAGCCACCACCCTCCCTGCAGACCCTGGTTCTTCAGCCAGTGAGGCTACAACTCCAGTAGATGAGGACACTACAGAAACTTTAGGTATCACTGCCACTACAACTCCGTCAGGTGTCACCTCCACCACTGTACCTGAAGACTTAACCACCGAATTGGACTCTGCCACCACAGAACCCGAAACAGCTGTCTCCACTGATGAGGTCACTGCTGCCACAACAAGTACCGATGCTGCCGCGACTCCTTCTGCAGAATCCACAGACCCTCCTGAGGTTTCCACACTTGCAGCAGATGCTACCACCCCACCTCCAGAAGGGATTTCCACAGCTCCAGCTATCACAACAGTAGTAGCAACTACCACACCTGCCATTAGTACTGCCCCAGTGACAACCACCAGTCTCGCAACTACAGTCCCCACAAATACAGGCTCAGCTGGAACCACCTCTGTTGTTGACAGCAGCACACAATCATCACCTGCTACTGTGACCACAACCAGTATACCTACAACTGGCCTTGACACTACTTCCCCATAGTAAGAGCAATGCAGTGGTGCATCTCGAGCATCTTGAAAACAGGTAAATAATGCATGCAAAGAATTAGATGAAGAAATTCAATAGTGCTCTATATTTCTCTAAACACCTTACTTTAATAACTAGTTACTCTTGATATGCATACATTTTTATTCTTTGCAATTCTATGAGGGAAAGCAGTCTCTTATTTTGTATATAGGATATAGAGATATGGAATTTGCTCAAATTCAGAATACATGGTGGCAAAACCAGGACTAAAATCCAAGTATCTTCATACTTAAGCCAACAGTCAGAAAGCTTTCAATTCTAGAACAGTAAGCCCAGAAGACAGTTTAGTAGATAGTTGAATCGCAGTCACTTGGTTTCTTTTCCAAAATGAAGATTACTGAGTTCCAACCTAGAAACTATACATTTTTTAAAGAAAATTCTTGGGAGGTGAGGAGTCTGATGAGGTTACGAATGTAAAAACACACAGACAGTATTTCATAAAGGGAAACTGGGAAGTATACAAGCTCACACACAAGAATGAGTATCACAATCAATTTACTGTAAATAGTTGAACTTGACTATAGCAAAATTGCCACCTCAGTTAAGCTTAGATGGAAATGGGGGAATACTACTACTACTATTAATAAGAAAAATCCATGGAGAACAAAACAAAATTAGAAAAATGTATAAAGTAAACTTTTATCAAAATACAACACAATAAGAACACCTAAGTGGCTCAGTCAGTTAAGTGTCTGACTCTTGATTCCACTGAGGTCATAATGTCCAGTTGTGAGATCAAGCCCTCCCTCCATGGAACCTACTTGGGATTCTCTCTCTCCCTCTGTCTCTGCCCCTCCCCCACCCTCTCTCCCTCTCAAAATAAATAAACATTAAAAACAATACAACAAGGGGCGCCTGGGTGGCTCAGTCGGTTGAGCGGCCGACTTCAGCTCAGGTCATGATCTCATGGTGCGTGAGTTCAAGCTCCACATCGGGCTGTGTGCTGACAGCTCAGAGCCTAGAGCCTGTTTCAGATTCTGTGTCTCCCTCTCTCTGACCCTCCTCTCTTCATGCTCTGTCTCTCGCTGTCTCAAAAATAAATAAATGTTAAAAAATTTTTTAAATAAAAAAAAAACAATACAACACAATGAACCATGTGATTAGAACCATGATCTAAAACTCTAAAATACAAGGAGCAGGTCTAAGATGATTTCAGAGAAAGGATTGCTAGAACACATAATATCAAAATTTTTTACAAGGATTTTTGATTTTTTATTTTGTTTTGTTTTTTGGGGTTTTTTTAAGTTTTTTTTAAGTTGGATAAAACCATTCTAGGTTGTAATAATGATGAACTAGGGCTTGAGTACAGCAGGTAGCTATGCTTTAAACACAGGACATGTAACTAGATATGTTTTACTTTATAATAGAATCATGAACTATCATAAAAATAAGAGAGCGGTGCTGGGGCAAGGGAGGGTATATAGACTGGAATTTATTTCAAATAATTAATGGAAAATAGTAATTTTAAACTGACTAGGTGATATTTATAGGACTGTAGAAATTAATTTTATATTTCTCAACATTTTTCCTAGGTCATAACTTTCCTAAATATTAAACTTCTCACCTTAACCTCTGTCAATATTGCCTCAAGAAATGACTGCCATCTCACTTCAGAAATAAGACAACTCTAGAAATTCTACTTTCGTTCTCTCACTTCTTATGTATGTTCAGTTTTAATTTTTCAGCTTTTGTTCAATAAATCATTTTGAAAATCATTTGTTCCCTGTGCGTATTTGTTTCACTCTCATCTGTTTGGAAATGAATGAAAAGATTAATATGCCTGTCCCCCTAAAAGGGATTCCAATTATGAGCAATACTTAAATATAAGGTTGACCTGGGCACCTGAGTGGTTCAGTCTGTTAAGCAGCTGACTTCAGCTCAGGTTATGATCTCGCAGTTCAAGAGTTCGAGCTCCGCATCAATCTCTGTGTTGAGAGCTCAGAGCCTGGAGCCTGCTTCAGATTCTGTCTTCCTCCCTCTCTGCCCCTCCCCTGCTCATGCTCTATCTTGCTCTCTCAAGAAAAAAAGAAGAAAGAAAGAAAGAAAGAAAGAAAGAAAGAAAGAAAGAAAGAAAGAAAGAAAGAAGAAAAGAAAAATAAATATAAGGTTGACCAAGACCTTAAAATTCTCCTCAGTGTGACTAAATTTTAGACAGGTTTCTTCCTGACTCTAGGTCCCTGGAGGTTTAGAAAACTTATTTAGAACACTTGCAATTGTAAATTCTTTCTCTAGTTTTTTGAGATGTAAATATTTTTAAAAGCCTCTTTTCTAATTTTACAACCTAGAAATATCTTTCCTAAGGACCTGGGAGCCAAGGAAGATAGTGTCCCCTTTCCCAGTCTCTGCAGGAGGGTAGGAGCTTATTTAGATAAGCACCAATTAGCAAGCACATACTGTCTAAATCACAGTAAAACATTTGCAGGCTCCAGAATTACATAATTTACTCTACACCTTCCATCAATCCACATCCCCATAACATCCTCCAGGTACTTTTCCACTAGCTCACCCTAGCTCTAAAATACCTCTCACCTTTGTTTCTGCAGAGTTGGCTACTGAAATAGTCTTGAATGAAGTCTTCCTTGCCTGTTTAACTTTATCCTGCAATTTTTGCTTTGATAAGGTAAACATGTGGAATGCAGAAACTATAAACAAAGTTTCGGTGAAAACTTCCATCGGTCAAGCTCCACAAAAACATAAAAGAAATGAAAAACAGGGTCAGGCTCACTAACATAATCTGAAATGACTTTCATATTATGTCTACTTTTAACACCATGAAAAATATATATTAAATTTTTGAGGCTGAGAAATTCTGAATTAAGTATAATAAATATAATTTTGAATGTATAGCTGACTTTGAAAGAAAGTAACAGCAAGGAAAACTCCTATAATGCAAAAACAAAATGAAAATATAATCCAGGGAGGAGCTGTACATGGACTCTAAGGTCACCCTCAAGGATGCGGCTGGTCTTGGTAATTCAAGGGCTTCAATTTTAAAACTTAGATGAAGACAAAAGAATGGGCATTGAGCCCACTCCAAACAGTTGGAACTGAGTCTCTCTACATAAACCTGGGACTCTCAGAAAGCCACATCCTTTAAATGGATTCAAAACATTTTGAACACTGGTAGAGGCAATTGAGAAACAATGTGCTATACTCACTTGAGTCTAAAAGATTAAAGAGACTTTAAGAGATAATGGATGTAGATTGAGATTGCCTATTTTCCTTCCAATAACATAACAAAGACATAGGAACAGAGGCAATAATCAAAGGTATAAGGACTGAGAACCAGTCATTTCATTCACCTTTTTCTTAAAATAACAAACATGTTGACATTTTTATCACACAAAGAATATGCATAAATCTTCAGCTAATCTTCCCCTTGAGCAGCATCTTATTACAGATCTTCCTCAACTTATGATAGAGTTATGTCCTGATAAAAACCATCATAAATTTAAAATATCATAAGTTGAAAATTCATTTAATACACTGACCCCACCAAACATCAGAGCTTAGCCTAAATGACCTTAAACATGCTCAGAACACTTACATTAGCCTACAGGTGAGCCAAAGCATCTAAACGAAGCCTATCTAATACAAAAATGTTGAAAAGATCCTGTAATTTATTGAATACAAAAGTGAAAAACAGAATGGTTGTATGTGTATACAATGGTTGTGTGTTGGTTGTTTACCCTTGTGACTGCATGGCTGACTCAGAGCTGCAGCCCCTGCCACTGCCCAGCATCAAGGGAGAGCATCTCTAGCCCAGGAAAAGATCAAAATTCGAAATTCAAGTACAGTTTCTACTGAATGTGTATCACTTTTGCGCTATCATGATCGAGCCATCATAAATTGAGGACCATCTACATTAATCGCTCTAGTGAATCCATTAGACCAGGCCTGACCCAGAGACACCCTCTTCACAAATAAATCAACATCACAGGAATAATGGCTATCCTGGAAGTTTTAATATTGCCTAGCTTGTCTGTGTATCTAAATACTCTCCAGGTTAATATTTACTTTCCAAAACAATAACAATAATAGTTGACAATCACTGAGCACTAATATGTGCAAAGCATCTTACATATTCATCAAATTTCAATAGATCTTAATCACAACACTATGAAGTTGGTTCTACTGTTAGGCCCTTTTTATATATGAGGAAATTGAGGCTTGGAGAGTTTAAGTGTTTTGTTCAAGGTCAAAGAACTAGAAAGAAGTGGATCTAGCATTTATAAAACACTTCGACATTTAATATAAAATAAATGAAGATTAACACACAAGTAATTTAATTGCAGATAACATCTTTGGCATAGAAAAGCTGACTCAATGCATGTGAAGAAGTTGGATCCTCCCTGAAAGAAATAAGTGTATAAATTAAGGTATTTTTAATACATGGTCCATGGCAAGATGGCTCAGATGATTACACTGGATACTCAAATATTTTCATCCCACTAAAGGACTAAAAAAAAGACAGCTGAATACAAAAGAAAGTACCTCAAAAAATGGCATTAAGAAAATATTACTTAGAATTTCTATTTCCTGAAAATCTGACAAACTTAGATAATAATCTTTGAGAGTATAAACATTAATACCCAGGGCACTGAAAGGACCAAATCTGATCCCGGAATTTATTCAGTATAAGAGAAGAATTGTTTGTGTTAAATTTCCATTTGAAACACACATGAAAAGAAGTGTCTTGTAACATCCATTTCGAAATTACAGAAATTCACATCTAGCCCTTGTTGACACGGATATTTAAGAAGGAGGGAAGTACAATCAAAGTGCCCAATCCAATTAATATTTCCAAGGGAGCATACCATGTAACAAGCTACCACCCACATGAAGAAATAGAACCTGACAAGCACACCAGAAGACTGCATGTGCCTCCTTCCAGTCACTGCCCTTGACAAAAAGCAACCGTCATTCTGATATACATCTTTTCATTCTTTTTTTTTTAATTTCAAGTATAATTAACATAGCGTTACATTAGTTTCAAGTGTGCAATATAATGATTCAACAGTTCTATACATTTCTCAGTACTCAAGATAAGTGTATTCTTAATCTCCTTTATCAATTCATTCTTTTTTTAAAAACATGTTTATTTATTTTTGAGAAAGGGAGAGTGTGAGAGTGCATGAGCAGGGGAGGGGCACAGAGAGAGGGGGACAGAGGATCTGAAGTGGGCTCTATGCTGACAGAAACCCACAAACAGTGAGATCATGACCTTAACTGAAGTCTGACAAACAACTGAGCCACCCAGGTGCCCCATCAATTCATTCTTTAGTTCTAAATCCCCACTTCCAATTGCTTTATGAACTGAAAGTATCTATCCAGATCTATCTCAAATACTACACATTGGAAAGGAACATGTTATCTTTGCCTCTCACACCTTTCTGTCCTATGGTCCATCTCTACCATGATCTGTTATGCATCTAGTTACCCAAGCTACAAATCTCAATATTATCCTCAACTCCTCTTAATCCCCACTGTATTCTGTTGATTCTCTCCCAATTATTTTGTTATTTTTTTTAAATAAGTGATATTTTCTTTTCTTGCCCTTTACAGAGACTCATGACCTCTGTCATGATTAATGATCTGAAAATTAGTCTTCCTGTTTCTAATTATTCTCATTCCTCCTTCTCATCATTAAGGCCAATAATGACTGAAATATTCTAGGTACCACAACAAGGTAACACGGCTGGACAGAGTGAGAAATAGGGAAAACAGAAAATGAGTTCTGAGTGGTAATGGGGCATAATATTCTCTAGGGCCTTTAAGAGTTTAGATTTATTTGTAGTAAGATGAAAAATGACTGGAGGCTTTGAACAGAAGAGTAGCATAATCTGACTAATATTTAAAAGAAACACTATAGAAGAGAAAGTGGAAGCAGAAAACTAGTTCAAAAAGCAGCAAAGTGAGAACTGATTGAAATTTGGACCAAGATGGTAGTGGTGTTGCTGGAGAAAAGTCACCAGATTCCAGGTATATTTTGGAGACAGAGCCACCCATATTTTCCTAAGAATTGGATTTGGGGTATAAAATAGAATGAATAGTCAAGGAAGACTCCAAAATTTCTGAACAACTGGAATTATTGACTTGCTATATTAGTTTGTTCAGGCTACTATAACAAAATACTATAGAGTGGGTAGCTTAAACAATAGAAATTTGTGTTCTCACTGTTCTGGAGTCTAGAAATCTAAGATCAAGTTGCCAGCCAATTCAATTTCTGGTGAGAACTCTATCTTGTAGATGGCCACCTTCTCATTATGTCTTTACATGGCCTCACCTCTGACCATGCACATGGAAGAAAAAAAAATTTTTTTTCCTTCTTATAAGGTCACCAGACCGAGATTAGGGTTTCACCCTTATGTCTCCAATTAACTTTAATTATCTCTTAAAGACACTATCTGCAAACATAGTCACATTAGGAATTAGGGCTTCACATATAAATTTTAGAGATGCTCAACTCAGTCTCTTAACAGTTGTCAACAAACAAGATGGAGAAACTATAGGACCTTTTTTATTGGGTGGTATTTTGAGTATATTAGAAGTTTTCTTTGGACACGGCATCTAATTGGCTCTGTCATATAAGAAGCAGGATATAATAGTCTAGAATTTAGGTTAGATGTTTGACCTGGAGATATTAATTTGAGGGGTGCCTGCGTGGCTCAGTCAGTTAAGTGTCCAACTCTTGATTTCAGCTCAGGTCATGATCCCACAGTTCATGAGTTCAAGCCCCAGGTCAGGCTCTGCACTGACAGCACGGAGTCTAGTTGGGATTCACTGTCTCTCTGTATCTCTCTCTTTCATTCAAAAAATAAATAAACATTAAAAAAATAAAATAAAAAGAAATCAAGGAATCGATCCCATTTGCAATTGCACCAAAAACAATTAGATACCTAGGAATAAGCCTAACCAAAGAGGTAAAAGATCTGTACTCTGTAAACTATAAAACATATGTGAAAGAAATTGAAGAAGATACAAAGAAATGGAAAAGTTCATGGATTGGAAGAACAAACATTATTAAAGTGTCTATATTACCCATAGCTATCTACACATTTAATGCAATCCCCATCAAAATACCACCATCATGTTTCACAGAGCTAGAACAAACAATCCTAAAATTTTTATGGAACCAGAAAAGACCCCAAGTAGCCAAAGCAACCCTGAAAAGGAAAAACAAAACTGGAAGCATCTTGATTCCAGATTTCAAACTATATTACAAAGCTATAGTCATCAAGACAGTACGGTACTGAGACAAAAACAGACACAAAGGTCAGTGGAACAGAATAGAAAACCCAGTAATAGACCCAAACTATACGGTCAACTAATCTTTGACAAAGCAGGGAAGAATATCCAATGGAAAAAAGACAGTCTTTTCAACAAACAGTGTTGGGAAAACCAGACAGCAAGATGCAGAAGAATGAAACTGGACCACTATCTTACACAATATATAAAAATAAATTCAAAATGGATGAAAGGCCTAAGATGAGACAGGAAACCATTAAAATTCTAGAGTATAACACAGGCAGCAACCACTTTGACCTTGGCGATAGCAAGTTCATACTAGACACATCTCAAGAGCCAAGGGAAATAAAAGCAAAAATGAACTATTGGGACTTCATCAAAATAAAGGCTTCTGCACAGCAAAGGAAACAATTAATAAAACTAAAAAGCAGCTTACACAATGGGAGAAGATATTTGCAAATGACATATCTGATAAAAGGTTAGGATCCAAAATCTATAAATAACTTACAAATCTCAGCATCCAAAAAAACAAATAATCCAATGAAGAAATGGGTAGAGGACATGAATAGACACTTTTCCAAAGAAGACATCTAGATGGCTGCCAGTCACGTGAATAAAGTCTCAGCATCACTCATCTTCAGGGAAATATGAATCAATGCCACCATGAGATACCAGCTCATACCTGTCAGCATGGCTAAAATTAACATCTCAGGAAACAAGTGTTGGTGAGGATGCAGAGAAAGGGAAACCCTCTTGCACCATTGGTGGGAATGCAAACTGGTGCAGCCACTCTGGAGAACTGTATGGAGGTTCCTCAAAAGGTTAAAAATAGAACCAACCTATGATCCAGCAATTGCACTATTAGATATTTACACAAAGGATACAAAAATACAGATTTGGAGGGGTATGTGCACCCTGATATTTATAGCAGCAGCATCAACAATAATCAAACTATGGAAAGAACCCAAATGTCCATCTACTAATGAATGGATAAAGAAGAGGTGGGATATATATATATATATAATGGAATATTACTCAGTGGCCAGAAAGAATGAAATCTTGCCATTTTCAATGACATGGATGGAGCTAGAGTGTATTAGGCTAACTGAAATAAGTCAGTCAGAGAAAGACAAATACCATATGATTTTACTCACATGTGGAATCGAAGAAACAAAACAGATGAACATATGGGAGGGGGGAAATGAGAGGGAAACAAACCATGAGAGAATCTTAAACATAAAGAACAAACTTAGGGTTGATAGAGGAAGGTGGGTGGAGGATGCACTAGATGGGTGATGAGTATTAAGGAGGGCACTTTTATGATGAACACTGAATGCTGTAAGTGATGAATCACTGAATTCCACACCTGAAAACAACATTGCATTCATTGTATGCCAACTAACTAGAATTTAACTATTTGAAAAGTAAAAAAAAAAGAAGATTGAGAAGGTGAATGAATTCAAACTGACCATTCTGATTACCAGTTAGCATTAACAAGCACTTAGAAGTCATAATCAAGTATTGTTTTCTCTGGGCACAGGAACAAAGTGGATGGAGAGTTATGTTTACTCTGAATTGATGCTTTCCAAGCAAGTACAATAAAGCAAGAAAAAGACAAATGATTTGATTTATGCAGAAGGGAGAGATTATAGTAATTGTTTATAAAATGTGAACTGGATAAGGAGAACAGTGAGAACTCGGGGAATAACAAAGTGTTAAAAGCTGGTAGGATTCACAGACTGTAGGAATCCATGAGGTTACAGAAATGTTAGAATCAGGGCACCAGAAAGAGGTTAGAAAGTGAGCTGTTTGTCACAGGAATTATTAGTAATGGTATGTTTTAGTTATGGCCATGAGAATGAATAGTTTAAAAAAAAAAGTAAGCAGTAAGCATATAGGAAAAAAGGAGTCAAGGAACTGAGAGAACAAAGTATTGAAAGGACCTTTTATGTCATTGAAATCACCATGAATTGACAAAGCAGTGGTATGAAAAAAAGTTACAGCATAAAAAAAAGTTACAGTAAGCCAAGAGATGAAATCTGTGATAGTTAATTTTTTGTGTCAGCTTGATTGGGATAAGGGGTGCCCAAATTAAATATTATTTTTGGTTTTGTCTGTGAGGTTGTGTCTGAATGAGAGTAGCATTTGAATCAATGAACTCAGTAAGGTTCATCCAATCCAAAGGATGGGTTCATCCAATCCTTTGAAGGCTTGAATAGAAGAAAAAAGGTTAAGGAAGAAGGAATTTGCTCCCTTTTGCTTCCTACGACTGGATAGAGTTGGGACATTTTCTTCTGCCCTTGAACCAGGATATATACTATTAACTGGACTGGAATTACACCACTGGCTTTCATGAATCACCAGCTTGCAAATAGCAAATCATGAGACTTTTCAGCATCCATAATCATTTGAACCAATTCCTCATAATAAATATCTCCATATATTTATGTGGGTGTATGTGTGTGTGTGTGTGTGTATGTATACATATATATATACATACACACACACATATACACATATATATGTATAGATAAATGTACATATACATATACATACATATGTATATATGTGTGTACATATGTATACATATATACATATATGTATATATACATATGTATGTATATGTACATTTATCTATACATATGTGTGTGTGTGTGTGTGTGTATACACACATACATATATCCATCGGTTCTCTTTCTCTGGAGAACCATAATGAATACAAAGTCTTTACATGAAGAGGGAGAGTGATTTGAGCATCCCTAGATGACTAACTGGATATGTAGTGGAAGATATATAATGATGCAAGAGTCTAAGCTGGTAAAAGTTTGAAAAGAGATGCAAATGGTCTGAAGCATCAATAAGGAACAAGGAAGATTCTTAATTCACCTCCAGGTTCAAAGGTACTGGGATATGGAAAAGCAAAGAGGCAAGACTTAAAATAGTGACAGGTAAAATTGTGTCTTCAGGGGCGCCTGGGTGGCGCAGTCGGTTAAGCGTCCGACTTCAGCCAGGTCACGATCTCGCGGTCCGTGGGTTCGAGCCCCGCGTCGGGCTCTGGGCTGATGGCTCAGAGCCTGGAGCCTGTTTCCGATTCTGTGTCTCCCTCTCTCTCTGCCCCTCCCCCGTTCATGCTCTGTCTCTCTCTGTCCCAAAAATAAATAAACATTGAAAAAAAAAATTGTGTCTTCAGATTGGGGAAGCTAGGTTTGGGATATCATAAGGGATAAAGGACAAAATAAGATTAGTTTCATGATCAGTGTTGAGTTTGGGACTAGGAAGGGGTTGAAGTCCCTTGAATTCACTCCTATATATTGAGATTTGAAGGCCTGTATTATTGCCCTTGAGCACCATGAGTGTAGTGACACAGGGAAGGGAAGACTTACTCACTACAGAGTTCCCAGGACTGCCTGTAGGTCTCTGCTGATCTGACTCTTGTCCCAGTCCATGGATGCTAGGAAGAAGTATGGGAGATCAGACATTCTCTCCTTTTAACCCCAGTTGTGTGTGAGCATTCTCATTTCTGTGCCATTTTTCATACTTTTTCCTACACATAATAAGTCCCCCTGACCCCAACTCCAGTCTCAAACACCCAAACTTCAAAGCCAAGAGCCTTTCAAACAATCACTTCTTCTCTGGTAAAACCCCAAAATTATAGTCCTTTGATTATGTGACTCATAGACCAGATTTTGCTTATCTTATTCTTCATCCTGTCACTCAGAGCCTCGAGCTGAACCTTAAATAAGCAAGCATTCAATTAATGTTTCAATAAATAAATAAATAAATGGCAAGAAACATGGTTATCTGTATATTCCTTTCCTCCTAGAATATATTATAAATTCTTTGAGAATCAGTGTTATATCTTCTACTTCTGTTTTTCCACCAGTGCCTTTCAGACACTAAATAATACTTGTTGAATTGATATGTATCCTCATCCATTAAATATATGGTACCAATAAGATTGATGATTCAATAAAATAAAACAAGCATTTTATGAAAATTAATTAGAGCCATGCCTGTAGGTTTCACTTTTGCCATGTAAGAATGATAACTGCATGTGGATGTCAATAACCTGTTTTCTAATCTGTGGTTCCTCCTTCAATATAACTATTGTAGTGTATGGAAAAACACTGGTGTTAGCCTACTTATGCATTATAGATGACAACTTCCAGAAATAGTGAATAGATCATAAACTAGAAAGTATGTGGAAAAATAAATGAACTATTCACCTCAATGAAGGGTAGCAATGGATTAGAACTTCTTGGACAGAGAAGAAGAAGGAGAAGGAGAAAGAGAAGAAAGAGGAGGAGGAGGAGGAGAGGGAGAAGGAGAAGGAGACGGAGGAGGAGGAGGAGAAGAAGAAAGAAGAAGGAGGAGGTGGAGGAGGAGAAGAGGAGGAGAAGAGGAGGAGAAGGAGGAGAAGAGGAGGAGGAAGAGGAAGAAGAAGAAAGAAGAAGAAGAAGAAGAAGAAGAAGAAGAAGAAGAAGAAGAAGAAGAAGAAGAAGGAGGAGGAGGAGGATGGGGAGGAGGAGGAGGAGGAGGAGGGAGGAGAAGAAGAAGGAGGAAGAGGGGGAGGAGGAAAGAAGAATTTTAAGGATGAAGTTTCTTAACAAAGCCTTGATTTTATCGTCCCAGGTTCAACTTTGAAAACCATGATGCAGAAATCTTTGCTACCTTAGCTTTTATAAAGATGAATTAGTGCCAGCCAGAGATTCTGAATCTGAGTCTGGCACCTACTTGAAATAAAAAGACCTGCAAATATTATCTCTAATTGAATAAACATTCCATCTTTAAGTACATATTACTGCACTAGCTTTCCAACAATTACTTCAAGTGCCATAAAGAGCAATATTTAATGTCATGGGAATGGTATTTCCAAGCTACTAAAGTGATAACATTATAATTGTTCAACTCATGACACATTGCTTTTGATCTGAAGGTAATTATGGTGTACATAGAAGCTTTGTACATCAATACTCTGCCTGATTAAAAGAACAATCCAGTGACAATCTGGGATATAACTTGGGGATTCAGTATTTGTTCCAATGCATAATAAAAGAATGTCAGCTACAGAAAAGTATTAAGATGAGCCAGAGAATAGGGACAATAGAGGAAGCCTAAAGGAAAAACAAAAGTACAAAAAGCTCAACTTTGTCTTTCTACTTAATAACATCCATACATCACAACCATTACAGAATTTTAGGGTTACGTGATATGAAAGAAGAATGTAGGTTTAAAAAAATGAAAAATGTAATTGCCGGTAAGTAAATTTTTGAGATGTCTTCAAATGAGAAGAAATAGCAAGCCAATTAAGTTCAGACTGAGTCTCTGTGCCTCATAGAAGTTCTATGTATGCCTTGCATAGCATAAACTGAAAGTCAGTAACAACTTAAGTTCAGATTTTTATGGAGGTTTTAGAATATATACCAATGAATCACCTCGGCTAGTGACACAGCAGGGATGATGGATTTTGGTGGATTCCATGTAAATGGACAATTAGCTTCAGAAACTGGAGTTAACAGCTATATCAGCCAGGAATTTGATGACTGAGGGATCAGCACTGTATCTATATAAATCATGTAGAAAAGAAAAAACAAGATTATACTGGGCATGTTTTTTTTTTTTAATTTCTTCTTCTCCTATAAACATATTTTTCAAACACTCAACCAAACACAATTCTGTCCTTACAAAAACCACAGCCTCATGGGGTTTTTGTCACTAATGTAAACTAACTAGTGACAATACATGTTAAATGAGATTATAGTGAAGCAAAATTTTGCTGTGGAAGCAGAAGGAGCAATGTTTAAAAAAAAAACAGGAAAAAGGAGGAAATGGTATTAGATGCTAGTGCCGTTTTTTTTACTATTTTTTTATTCTATAATTTCTTTTTTTATTTAAATTTTAGTTAACATACAGTGAAATATTGGTTTCAGGAGTAGAATTCAGTGATTCATCACTTACATACAACACCCAGTGCTCATCATAAGTGCCCTCGTTGTGCCCATCGCCCATCTAGCCCATGTCCCACCCACCTCCCTCCATCAACCCACAGTTTGTTCTCTATCATTAAGAGCTTCTTGTGGTTTGTTTCCCTAGAGAGTTAATTTTTAAAAGACTTCATAATATTTAAAATATGAGCCTTGGCCCTTTCAATTTGTAGATAAGCTAATAGGTTCACTTTGTGCCTGAGAGATACATGCACAAAAGCCAACAGACACCTCCTCTCTTTTCTTTTGTTCTGGGATTAGCTCAGAAGAAATCCCTTATATAAAAAGCTTTTACTCTTCCTCATTGAAATAAAGAAGGAGGAAGAAAGAGGAGCTTGTGTTTCTGTCTGAGATTTAGACGTTTTCATCATGGAGTTGATCTTCGTGCACTGCTGAGCCAGGCTGATTTGATCAAGAGTCAAAGCTAGAAGGCGGCTGACAGGAAAAACTCCTTTGCAAGGTAATACTTGAATAAATCAGAAGGTTTGGAGCCATTCTTTCCTCAAATACCTACACTTTCTTTAAACTCTTATGTAAAGGGATCTACTTAGATAAATTTTAAACTCTGGCTGAAGAAAGATTCAATAAATTAACTTTTGTCTAAATAGTCCTGAAAAAATGCAACAAATAGATATTATCATGAGAATAAGGATGAATTTGTATGATGAAGTCCCCACTGAATAACTAACTCTGTCCAAAATGTACTTGCTATTTAAATATTTACTCCTTGATTCTCTGTAAGTTATAAAAAAAATAGCCAAAATTCTTCCTATTCTCACTGATTGGTTAAAATTGACCTTAGCAAACAGTATTCTATCCCACATATTGTCATTTCTGATAACGCACTAGAATTAGCTGGGCATTGTCTATCTTATTAGCAAGGCATCATTTAGTTAATGTTTATTTAATTAACTAATAATATTAGAATATAACAGAGATTATTTTTGATGTTTTTTAAATTGTCATTCAAGTTGTCAATGAGCTAATGTAACATAGGACAATCTTGCACTTAGTTGCAGGGAATAGCAGGACAAGATGAAGATTCTAGTCTTAATTGTGACCATCTTGAATTCTGTGGCTTGTTTCACGGTAAGTTTCAGTATTTTAAATAACAGTATCCTTATGAAACTAAAAATTAGATGGAAGGAAAACATGGATTGATATCATTAGCTTATGTTTAATGCAAGAAAGAATATTTTGCTAAACAAAACATCATTGTATTTTTAATGTTCTATTTTCTATTTATAAACTTCCTTCCCTTAAAATAAATAACATACATAATGAAGTAAAGATAACAGAAACTATAATGCATGATAGTATATAATTTAAAGGACTTCTCTATACTTTTCATACTTTAAGAGATTCTACACTGAAAGTTTGCTATTGGACACCTGGATTTATATTTGTTATATTTGCAGAGGCTACTTAACCCTAATATGCTAGCTGTTCCTTTTTACATTGATATTGTATATTTCTGATTTGATTAAACTAACAACTAAGGGATAAAAAAGAAAGCAGAGACCTTCATAATGTTGCCTTATTTGATCAATTTAGCACTGTGACTACTGACTTCAGGTTTTTAGTAAAATATAATCAGCAAGAGGAACCTCACCAAAATGTTATACTTCTTTCCCTTTAGTATTATGGGAATGAGGAAACATACAATCACACAAATCATTTGTCTGCCAATCCACCTTTGTCTGCATCAGAGAGCCACAGAGCAAGTCAACTCTCATCCATCCTCAGAACAAAAAATAATTCTGCACCTACAGATGATCCAAATAGCTACTCTGAGTCTACTGACACAGTAACAAGGCACTCTGGATCTCTTTCAAAGAGAAACTACTCAGAGACTCTTCAAGCTAGGATATATAACTTTCCCCCATTTGGGGACGATATACCAAGTAACCCTTCAACTAACCAGACTTCAGCTAACTTTGTTAATGTTGAGGGTATAGGAGGCAACTCTACTCAGGCAGAGGCTCCAGGGAGCAATGCTTCACCTTCATCTGCTGCTGTGCAGGATACTTCTGCTGTCAGCATCACAAATTCCAGATTTGCCCCCAACTCCACAATAACACAGAGCAGGATGGCTGTTTCTGGGGAAAATAACATCTCGGCCCCTGTGTCCATAACCACCCACCAGTATAAGTCTGATTCCATTGCTATTCCCCACTTTCAGACAGACTCCAAAACAACTCGGAGTCTTGAACGCTTCTTCCCACCCACTGGAAGATCTAAACCATTCTTTGTCCCTAATCCTGCTGCACATATACAAAATGCTAAGAATGAGTTCAGTGCCTCTGCAGGTGAGAGCACCACTGTCCCAGCAGATGCAAACAACCTCCTTGGAACTTATACCACTTCTCATGAGGAAGAAGCATGGCCACAGAGTGTATCCTTTACTGGTGCTACCGCTCTTATGAAAGAAAGTGATACAGCCACCATTGCTGCCATAGACATTCTAGAAGATTACACAACTCTGTTTGATGTTCCTGACATGGAGGATGAAAACATAATTATAATTGACACTACTTATCTGGAAAAATATGGCAAAACTATGAGCAGTACTCCAGATGTTACACAGAAAGACCATTCTATTGTACTTGATGCCAGAGACAAGAAGAATCATCATAGAACTACAGCTAATGCTCAAACACCTAGCATTTCTCTTGCAAAAAATGGCAATGATTTTGAATCTTTTCCTGTTCTGATTACTTACAACAAGGCTGATACCAAACCTAGCATGACTGCCACTGACACTGATGAAGCGACTTCCAATATCAATCCCATTAATACTATAAATTCTCTTCTTAATTATAGAACGTATAAGGAAAGCAATAATGCTATCAGTAATTTCTATGATACCAAGACAATGTTGGAGGTAGCTAAAAATACTATGCAACCAGTGGATTCAATTATTTCCAAAACAAATGGCATCACTTCAATAAAGCATTACACTAATCCTAACTCCATGGAGCCAACAACGAACACCAACATTAACTTTAAAATAACCTGGCCTTTGAAGAAAGACACAATAATAAGAGGCAGACACACTGTACAGGTGGAAAACATCACATCACCTAACAATAACAATATTGCTGGAGCAACTGGATCTAAAGTCACTGATTCAGTAATTAAGCTCCATTCTAATATTCCTGCCAGTGTACATTTTAAAACTAATAGGAATAATTTTAAGGCTGTGAGCAGTGATGAAATTGAGGAAGTCATTCCTATGGTCCAAGAAATTGTAAATATGGATCAAGATGATGTAGTTATAGAGGAAGTAATCTTTATTCATCCAGACTCTTCCACAACAGAAATTAGAAGAAAAGTTTACTCTCATAACCCTGATGCAGATTATGCCCAAACATCAAGAAATAAAATCATCTTCCTTTCTGACATCCCTGAAATGTTAAATCCCCTTTCCAAAAATAAAATAAAGCCCTTTACAATAGATAGCACAAACCTCATCACCAAGACAGGTAACCATAGAACCACCACCTCAATTACTGCAAATGATGCCAAAGTCAAAATGGATATTGAAAGAACTAGTGTGTTTAAAAGAGCCAATTTTCAGAGCAATATCACTCCTATCATCCCTCACCCTGGAACTACCCGACCTGTCTATTTTAGTGAAGACAGTGTAGCTGAAAGGACCTCACCTTCAAAGCTCAGTATCACTTCTTCCGATAAATCTACTGACTCTGTGGATGAAACCATTAGTTTCTCAACTAATAATAATCATGCCAGTGGTGGTACAGGTCCCAACCCTGAAACAAACTTTCCTATGAACAAAGGATACATTCTTCCATCAATAGCTGAATCACCTACCCTAATGCCCAAAGCCCAAAATAATCAAGCTCAAAACTCCCTGCTCATTAAAGATGATTCCTTGGCTGGTGCTTGGATATCAGATCCTGTGGCTAAAAGTCCTCATCTCATTAATGATGCCATTATACAAAAGTGGAAAACTGATAAAGTACCAGTAAATCCTTTGAACTTTCCATTGGAGTCTACTTTCCTTACAGCTAGTTCCACCTCTCCCACCGATGAAAACAGTACCACTGCCAGTGCAGGTAAGAGGACCACAAATATGACTGACAGCTCTGAACTGATGATTAAGAAGGCCAGCATACCAGAAGGAAGGTCCACCATAGCCATTAACTCCTTGCATACAAAAATAGCTGGTTTTCTTATACCGAAACAAAGATTTAGACATTTGCTAGACAAAGAAAGGGATAATGAAGAGGAATCAATTCCCTATGTGGAAGTAAAATCTTCAATGGAAGAAGATGGCATTTTTCAGATAAAAGAAGACCTTCCACCTTCAAATAATTTCAAGTACCCTGAATCAGAAAACAGTGGCTTTGAAAGGAATGGATTTGTGGCTATGGAGAGCACAAAGTCCCTTTCCACATTAAGTAGTGGTATACCTACTGCTGAGGTAACAATAAGTGACAGAGACCTTACCACTCCTGGGGAAGAAAATGTTGATGTTCTATATGAGGTAACTAAACCTGGAAATGGCAAAATACATTTTAATACTATAGCCACCAAAACAATAACTAATTCTGTGGGGGAAAGTGCAGCTATGAAACAGAATGTGGAAGCAGCAGATGGCACTGAATTCCTTCCATCTAGCAATTCTATCCCTCAAAGTAGAAGAGATCACCCTACCTTCTCTAACTTATACTACAATATAATCACTGATAATCCTCTCCATATCACCAAAGAGAACCCAAATGTTTCTCAGAACATTAAGAAACATAAACTGTCAGTCTTCACAATGCACAATGCAGACCTTAGTGGTTATAGAGATGGCTATCAAACCCTTGCTGCCATAACGTCAAGCAATGCTAAGAAACTGCTCAATAAAGGCAAAACGTCTGGGACTGAAATAACAAATATCTCTCTTGGCAGTCCTACTATAGTTGATGATATTTCCAAAGAGGATAAAAGTACTGAAGCTGTGACAGACTTGGCTTCAATAGCTGCCACCTCGCCAATAAGGAAAGGCATTCTGACCATGAACGAAGTTAATACTCTTAACAATGAACCTAATAAACCAGGAGATGACTTTACCACGTCCAGAAGAGGTCCCAGTGTGTACAGAGATGATGGCACTTTATTAGTAGCTAGTTCCTCTGCTTCTATGCAGTCTGTTGCCCCTTTCAATCATCCTCAAGCAACAAACCCTATAAAAAAGATCTCCTCAGCAGATACTATAGTACCAAAGACTTTTCATAATAAGTCCACCCCTGCAGCTTTGACAATAGCTCTCACTGACTCTTCTCAAGATGTTGACACCATGCTTTACAGTGAACAGTATGAATCTAAGGACACTTTTAAGGAAGATACAATAGTGAACTATGAAGCATACCCCCAAAAAGACATAGGTATTATGGCAAAGGAAGAAGATATACTTAAAGAAGAAAATGTGAGGGATAATAATTATGTTACACCTATTGCAGGTGATAATGTTCCTAAAGGCAACAACTTGACATCTAAACACTATTCTCTTAACTCTGATGTATATAATTCCACCAGATTCAAAGGAACAACCAAAACCACAGCCGACCAACTTGAATTTGAGAATCCTGCATCAACCTATGTGACTAAAGTCTCAAATACTCTACTTAGAAAATTTACTCCTCAGTCTCAAGGAAAAGCAATTACAAGAAACACTAACAGTAGTGCTGAACATGGCACATTCTTTAGTGGTGATATTCTTTATCCAATGATGAAAGAAAACGTCCCCAAAGGCTTATTTTCCCCTGAAAGAAGATCGACCTTTACAACACCAGAGTTTAGGCCTCCAATGAAAGATAATCTAAACCCTGCTCTGGAAGACACTGTGTTATTAGGTAAAGAAACCTCCAACAAAAATTATGCATCCTATACTGATGAGCAAACTGATCCAGGAACAGAAAAAGACCAAACTGCCACAGGTAGCACAACAAATTCTCACACAAGCATTATACCTGTGACCCTCTTCATTCCTATCTCCTCTGAAGACTCAAACGTGAAAAATTATTACCATATATCTGGAACAGGTACTCCTCTATCACTGGGATATGCAAATACATTAAGAGATGATTCCTTTATTCTTAGGCCTGAGACTACTCTGGCAAAGGAAAATAATCTAGATGCTATGGACTTGATCATCATTGAACCTGATAAAAGTGATTATGAATATATTTCAAATGAGCATCCCTTTAAACTACGGAAGGAAGAGAATAGTTCTATTAAAAAACCTATTCCATTTATACACAGACCAAATGGATTTGTATCTCATACAACCTCCCCGGAAGGTGGGGCCTCAAAGAGTCTTCTGTATAGAATAACTCACCCTGAGTTTGAAACTGAAGAAAAATATCAAACTATTATTCTCAAAGAAGAAAATTCTGACTCTGGTATTGTTGCCACTTCTTTCAAAAACTTCAACACTCAACATCTGAAAACCATGGCACCCTCCCTAATTGATGCTACTTTTCCCTCTGAGTTTCAAGAAAGATCATCTGCAGAAAAAACTCTAAGTGAAGATGATACCATCATCATTCTCCCTGAAGTTTCTGACTTAGAAAATAAAAAAAATGAGTATTTCTTTGTACCATACACAGAAACAATTGTTACTATGAGAGAGAGAACTGCATTTGGCACTGTGCCCACAGATCATGCTTTGATCACTTACCCCATAAAAAGTCAAGGTCATTCCTACAGCAATGGCATTTCATCCAAAGTTGGTAACACAGCTGCCCCAGAGTTGGCAGACACCATCATATCAGAAAATTCAAATGTCAATGAAAACAAATTGGACTTAGCTGAAGTGATGCCTTCACAGTATCACATTTACCCCTTGGCTCAGGATATTGCCTCCCAAGCAAAGAATATCTCCTATGTTGGTGAAGTTACTAAGGGTATAATCAAAAAAGCCTCAATAGTTTCTCCTAATCCTGTTAGGGACACCGAAATGTCAATAAACGTTACCACAATTTTACCTAATGCTCCTGCCTTTGACTCTAAAGAGAGCAATGAAAATAGTGACTCTACCATACCTGAGATAGATGATGTTGTGTCCATAAAATTAAAATCTCTATTAATTCCTAATCAGAAAAGACCTAGAATTGCGGATGCTCTTAGTCAAAATGATGACTCTTTACCTAATAAATCAGTGTCCTTAAAGCCATTGGGTGAACACTTTATTATCACTGACCAAAACTGGGAAATCACCAACATGCAAAGTAACCCTCAGCCCTTCTCCATGGTCTCCTCTGTTCTTCTGGAAGATCCTACTACTTTTTCAGATAACTCTATAAATGTAGCCATGGGCATACCCATCACTGAAAATGAGAGCATTTATGATAAAACTGGCGTCATAGCCTCTGTGCCTAATACAGTTCTTCAACCTGTAATCCACAAAAAAGAGCAGATAAATGAAAGTCCTGACTATGCTATAAATCACCATATAAATAAAGCAGTTATCAATCCGTTTGCAAAAGAAATCACTACCTCAGGAACTGGGGCTAATACATTCCTCAGGAAAGATAAGGCTATTGTAGGAGATGGATCCTATATTTCTGAAGCCAAAATTCCAATAATCTTAAAACATGTAAATTCAGTGAACACTAATCCTTTCATTCTTAAGCCTCTTGTCGCTTCTGCTGAACAGAAAGCACCTGGAACTTTAAAAGAAATGTTTTACCCTGCTTCCACAATGAGCACAACAAAGCAGACAAAGCCCAGGGCTAGGGGTTCATTTTCTCTTGGTAATGATAACTTAAAGAGGTCTATCACAAACTCTCATAATAAATCACATCTATCCGTGAAACCAACTCTTCCTCCTACTGATTTTATTGCTGATTTTATTAAAATCAATAATTCTGCATCTAATCCAGTGCTTGTTAAAGGAGAGAGAAACATAAAAGTGACTGATGAGTCTATTATAGCTAGAGATATCATTGTTCTACCTGACAAAGAAATCATTTTGTCTCACAATATTATCTCTACTGATGATATAAGAAACATTATAAATGAAAAAAGGCACATAGATTCTACAGAAAATGATAATGTAACTCAATATGAAGTCATTCCTTTTACAAAGGACTTTTCAGCAGAGTCAGATGTGGTTTTTCTGGCAGAGGAAAAGAATGTAAATAATAGGAATCTAAAGACCACTAGGCTTGATGACAATACCTTTAAATACATATTGGAGAAAAATACCTTTTATGTTGGAGAAAAAGGAGAGAGCTCCACAACAAAGACACCTACCTCTGTTCAAGGGTTCCATAGATATGGATCTCATGCTCTCTTCCCCACTGCACATGTCACTGAGAGTCTCCTGAATGAAAATCCTGTAGAACCCAAAACTAAACAAAAATACCAAATATTGATCTCCAGAAAAGGAAACACTGACTCTGACAAAGATGACACCTTTCTCAAAGATTATTCTGCCAAATTCAAAAGCAAGTCACCTAGAACCATGACTCCTTTACCCACAGATGGAAATAGAAAATTTTCCCTCAAGCTTCCACCAGATGACTTATCTCTGGAAAAGGACACCCTAAGTGGAAATGACATCATCATCACTCTTCCAGAAGGCAAATGGATTCAGCATATCAGTGCTCCAGATCCAGAATCAATGGAAACTATAGGACAAAGCAGGATGTTCACAGATGAAATGACTGATCTCACCATTAGCAAAATACCGGTAATAAACAAAGACCAACTCTATAGGAGATATGTCACATTCAGTGCTCTTTATTACCAAAGGGAACCTGCAATGTCACCCAAATCAGAATATAATCAAGATAAAAATTTCAAGGCAGAGAGCTATCATTCACAGAATGCCACTGCTCCTTCAATTACATTCAATGTCAACCTTGATAACAATGAACTTCCCTTTGTTGATGAAAATTCTGGGAATAAAATAAACGGGGCTTCAATTTCTTCTTCACCTGTGAGGACAACTCACACTGTTGCTGATACCACTTATCTTTCCTTTAAGGACAGTTATGAAGGGGGTGATTCTATGCAACCTAATGAAAATAATGTTAGGTCTAGAGAATTTCCATTTCTACTAACAACTGAAAGTATCATTCTTATGCCTAAAGTTTTAACCAACAATTTTGTGCTAATGAGTGATAACTTATTGCCTGAACCCTCACAGTCAGTATCAGTAGACTCAGAGACAGGGACTGAATACCTTGACTTCATTCATGGAACTGATATTTCAAAAAATCAGGACATTAAAATCCAAACGGAACTTCAGTCCCACTCATTGGACACAAATATTCCTTCTATTGATTCAGTAACTTTTACCAGGAATTCCACAGATGATGAGGCTGATTCAGCATCCACTATGGAGAGAGAAACTGCCAACATTTCCAAAATTAACACAGATGCTCAACCACTGGGTACAATGATGCAAGTTCCTTTGCCTACGGAAATAAGCTCCTTCCCTTCTGAAATCAAAAAAATGCCTAAACTCTCTGCTAAGGAAGACACAGGTGCTAAATTGGATTTAAATCACATTATAAACGCAACAGTTCTCATTCCAACTTTGGAAACAACACTTCCCCCAACCCTTGAGCCCAACACTCTCTCCAAGACTAATAACAAGGAGGAGAAACTCAATAGTTATGAAGCAGGCAATTTTGTTTTAGGAGATTCAAGGATATTGAAAGATAATCCTTTCTTTGGTAAATTTAATATTCCTGCTAGACCTCAAGCTCCACCCAATTTAAAAAGAATCCTTTCAGCTGATTCCACCATGTTTCTGGAAAAGACTTTAAAGCCTAAGTATAAAAACTCCAATCCTCCTGATGAAGATGCAGGCACAGCAGGTTTGCTTCATAATGCTCCCACTGGATCCTATGTGCCACTACGGAAATCAATCCTTTCTCCTGATTTCATAATGTCTGTGAGTTCTGAACTTGACCCAGTTGTCAAAATGAAAAGTGATACTACAACCAACATGTATAATAATATTCCATTTGAGGAAAGAAATACTCCATCTCACAAAGCCATCATTTCACCTAATATTAATACTTCAACAAAAGACATGTTGAATACTGTTTTTCATAAAAGATTTGTGCATAGAAATTCCCCACGGAAAGATATAATCACTGAATATGAAATAGTTCCTATTACAGAAAATATTTCTGACATTACTTCAGATGGTGAAAATATTCCAAATATTGAGGATGTGATAAACACTGTGCCTGACAACAGAGCTCTTAAGTATGTCACAAATGAATATATCCTAGAACCACAGGAAGAAAAATACAATCCTATTATGAAAAAAACTACTTTCACTTATGACCCCAAAATAGTTGGGCTTCATCAGCTCTACTCCAGTGCTGATGTCTCTAAACATTTATTTCAAGTAGGCCCAAATGAGATTAAAACTAAAGAAATGTTACAAAATTTGGTATCTAGAGAAAAATATACCAGTTCTGACATTGATGCTGTTTTTCTAAAAAGTTCCACTGACAACTCAAATTCTCAGGCTCCCAAATCTGTGACTCACCCCCTAACTCACACAAGTGAAAGTACTCACAAATTTCTAGGTAAAACAACTCTTAAAAGGGACACTTTAAGAGGAGATGACACCATCACTGTTTTCTCTGAAGACAAAATGATGGAATACACCCTTATTCTAGACCCAGAAAAAACAGTAATCATGGTAGAGGGAAGGATGTTCCCAGATGAACCTACAGATCCCATTGTTATCACCTCTCCATTAAAAAATAAGAATCAGTTCTTCAGGAAAGTCGTTTCATCTGCTATGTATAACACTGATGCCCAAGGTAAAGCAGGAAACATCTTATCATCTCAAGCAGACAATGTTAAAGGTAAAACTAATATGGCAGAGATGCAATACTCATGGGATAACATTATTCCTTTGACTGAGTTTAATGTCATCCCTAAGGGCAAACTTTCTTTCATCAATGAAGATACTAAAACTTTAAACAAAAAGGCTTCAATCTCTTCTTTATCTAGGAATACAGTAAACATTGTGGATGACACCACGACTCCCTCCACTGAGAGTAGTTATGAAAGAGGTAACTCTATGCCGCCAGAAGACAATATTGGGTCCAGGGGATTCCTAGCTCTACAAATCCAAGAAAAGTCCATGTTCAATCCTAATGTCTCAACTGAAAATCTTGAAATCTCTGACCCAGTGACAAATAACTCCTTGGTTAATTCTTCAATTGCATTGTCAAACATGTTTAAGACAATGATTGAATACCTTAATTCTGTTAATGATGGTGATAGTTCCACTAAAAATAAAACTGATCCCAAGCCCAACTTCTTAACCTCAACAAAACTTCCCATTAGTTCTACTACTTTTTCAGACAATCCCACAAACAATGAGTTTGATTCACTGCCCTCAGTAAATACAGAAACTACTGATGTCTCTAAAACTGAGACAGATAAAATATATTCTGAGCCTCAGAGAACAATCATGAATGTCTTTTCTCCTACAAAAGTCTCTCAACATATAGTCTCTCAAAGAAGAAAAATAGATATTTTTTCTGATCAAGAAGATCCAGCCACTAAATTTGATTTAAGTCACATTGCAAATGCAACCATTCTCAATTCAGCTATGAGGAAAATCCTTCCCTCAGTAACTGGGTTTAATACTCTGTCAATGAGTAACAACAATGTGGAAGAGGAAGTACATATTTCTAAAGCAGACAATTTTTTTCCAAAAGATGCAAGTACATTGAAAGATAATTCTTTCACTGTTAAATATGATGCTACTTCTACTAAACCTCAAGCACACCACAATTTAAAAGGAATCATTACAGTTGGTTCTGTATTAACCCTTCCAGAAGTATCTAGGTCTAATGATAAAAGCTCTTCACTTGAAGTTGCTACTGGAGAAAGGATCATCACAAACACTCCCATTGGGACATATGACCTACCACCATGGAAGTCAATTATTCCTTCTGATTTCACAACATTCATGAGTTCATCTAAGTATTCTGAACTTGATCCAGTTATCAAGAGGAAAAAAGATACCACAACAAAGACTAATAATAGTATTCCACCTGGAGAAAGAAATACTCCATCTGACAAAATCATTATCTCACCTACTACCATTCTTTCAAAAAAAGACATGAAAAACACTATTAATACTACTACTACTAATAATAATAAATTTGGAGATGAGACTTCAATAGGGAAAGATATATCCACTGAAGTAGTTCTTATTACAGAAGACATTTCAGAAAAATTACATGACACCTTTTTGGCAAGGGAAAATATTCCAAGTGATGAGGACATAGTTACTATTATACCCGTTGACAATGCCCTTGAGTATGTTGCAGATAACTATGCCTTTGAACTAGTGAGGGATGGAAATGGTCCCCTTACAAGAAAGACCACACTTAGGAAAGACTCCAAAGTATTTGACTTTCATTCACCCCATGCCAGTGCTGCAGCCTCTGAACATGCATCCCAAGGATCTCTAACTGTTATCAAAACTACCAAAAAATACCAAGGCTTCATTCCCAAAGATAAAAACCTTAATTTTGACAATGATGCTACTGTTCTCAAAAGGTCTTCTGTCAATTTTAATACTAAGGTTCCCAGATCCATGATTCATTCTCTTACTGATTCAAGTTGGATTTTTTTACCTGAGTTTCTAGGTGAAACAATTGTGGAAAATACTTCTCCAATTGGTGATAACACCATCAACATTATCCCTGAAGGCAAAAGAATGGAGTACCTGTTTGATTCAGACCCAGAACTAATGATAAGAATGGGAGGGAGCAAGATATTCACTGATTCCACTGATCCTGCTGTGATCACCTATCCTATAGATTATAAAAACCAATTCAACAGGAAAGGTGTATCGTTTGCTTATTATAATAATGATGTACCCGAAGAAGCAAAAGCCACTATATCAGCCAAATTGGATGCAAATAAACGTAAAACAAACTTGGCAGATATACTTCATTTGCAGAACAACATTATTCCTTTGGCTGAGTTCAATGTCATTCCTGATGATGATCTTCCCTTCATTGGTAAAAATACTGAGAAAGCAACCAACAGAGCTTCAATCTTTTCCTCATCTGTGAATAAGGCAGCCAGGACTATGGCTGATTCCATTGTTCTTCCCACTGAACGTAGTTATGGAGGAGGTGATTCAATGTTACCTGGAAAAGATGTTAAATCTAGAGGATTCCCATCTCTGTTAACACCTGCCATACTTATCCCGAATTCCTCACCTGAAAATCCTGAAACTTCTGGCTTAATGACAGATAAATCTTCATCTGAATCTTTACTAAATAGGTCAGAAATGTTAGAAAGAGCAAATGAATATGCCGATGCCATTAATGGAGATGATGTTTCAGGGAGACAGGTCATAATAACTCAAGCTGACATTCATTCCTACCCATTGGCTTGGAATGTTTCTCCAATTGGATCAACTACTTTCTCAGATAGTACCACAGATGATGAGGCTGACTCATTTTTCTCTCTGAATACAGATACTCCTGAGAATTATATACCTAAGACTGACAAAATATATTTCAAATCTCAAAGAGCAATGATGAAAGCCTTTTCCCTTACAGAAGACTCTCAAGATAGTGTGTATGAAAAAAAGAAAATAGCTAATCTTTTCGATCAAGAAGATCCAGCTTCTAAATTGGAATTACATAATTTTACAAATACAACAGTTTTCATCCCAGCTATGAGGAAAATCCTTCCATCAGGAACTGAGCCCAACCCTCTCTACAAGGGTAACAGCAATATGGAAGATTCTTTTACTGTTAAATTTGATGCTACTTCCTTCAAACTTCAAACACCTCCCAATTTAAAAGGAATCTTTTTAGCCAATCCCACATTAACTCTTCCAGAAGAACCTAGGCCTACCTCTCATGATAAAGTTACTAACACAGGAGGGTCCATCACAAACACTCCAACTGGACTACATAGGCTTCTACGGAGGTCAAATTTTCCTCCTTCTTATTTTACGACATCCATGAGGACTTCCAAATATTCTGAACTTGTTCCTGTTACTAGTATGGGAAAAGACAGGACCAAAAAGATTGATCATAACATTCCACATGAGAAAATAATTATTCCATATGATAAAGGTATCATTTCACCTATTATCATTACCTCTGAAAAAGACATGGCGAACACTTTACAAGGGAATATATCTGAGCATAAAGACCTTCTAAAGAGAGAGATGGCAGCTGAATATGAAATCATTTATTTTACAGAAGACATTTCAGAAAGAGTGGATAACATTTCTCCTACATATAAAATCACTCCAGCATATTTGGACCATACAGCTATTATGTCTGATGACAGTGGATCTGAATATGTCTCAGATATGCATACTGCAGAATTAGAAGATAGAGCAGATAATTCCCTGATAAAAATGAGCACACTCATATATGCCCCCAAGACACATGTGTCTCATGCACCACATACCACAGTTACTCCTCCAGACAGTCTATCTAAAATAATATTACCAGTGTTCAAAGCCAGAGAAAACTACCAAGCTATGATTCTGAGACAGGAAAACAGCACTGACACTGATGTCATTGCTCTCAAGGATTCTAATGACAATGTCAATACCAAAGCTCACAGACCCACAACTCACTTCCTAATTGATGCAAGTATAAATTTTCCTTCTAGTTTTTCTGACAAAACACCTGTGGGAAAAGGTACCATAAATGATGATGATGGCACCATAATTCCCTCTGAAGGCTTTGATTTAGAACATAAAATAATTGAGCATTCCCTTTCTCCAGACATAAAACTCGTAGCTGATAGCAAGACATTCACAATGGATACTACTAATCATGCTTTTAAAAACAGTGCTAATTTTCTCAGGAGAAACATAGCACCTATCATTTATAAGACATTTACACCCCAGAGAGGAGACACTACCACATCCAGTATATCTGACTTTACTGAAGATCAAACAGGTATAGCTACAGTATATGATTCAAGGTTTAGTAATTTTCCTTCAGCTCAGCCTTCCAGTGATGTCATCTCCAACGTGAAAGAAAACAAAGAAGATGCAATCAAGACGGCTCTTACTTTCTTTTATCCTTTGAAAAAGATGTCTGCCAACATGCAAAATGCTCCTGCTACTTCTACTAAGAACAAAAATAACATTGACCATTATAGCCTTCCATCATCGGGGAGTGTCAGGTCTCTAAAACTTGCATATATGGGACTACCTGAAATTCTCATCCTAACTTCTAAAGTCCCTACTAAAGAAACCGCATCTCCCAAACTTATAAAAGGCACAAACCTCTACTACCCAACAGTGTTAATATCAGAGCGTGTGTCTATAGACTCACCTTACTTCAATAAAGGCATTGTCTCAAAAGGAAAAAATACTAAAAGTCAAATAGTCCCCTTTGTCTATACTGTCCTCCAAGCTGATTCTACAGGTTCTTCAGACAACACGGCTAATGTCAAACCTAGCACATCTGCTACTGTTGTCACCAAAAGCAAAATTTTTGGTACTGATGAATTTCGTGATCAAAATGCAGAACCCAAGAAAACAACCACCAAGTTTTCTTCTCTTTTTCCTAATGAATATAGTAAACCAAATTTCTATTACACAAGGAAAATAACTAAAGCTTCTGCAGTGAAAGACACAGCTGAACTGAATCACCTTACAGATGTAAATAGAATAGGAAATGATCCAGTTATTCAGGTGGAAACAAACTCTCTAAAAGATGCTGACCTAAAGCCTTATCTTGTGAATAAAAATGTCATTGCTGATAATAAATCAGTGAACGAGGATTCTGACCATGTCCCTGTAGCAGCTTACTCAAGCTATCACATGCCAAAGGATTCCCTCCCAGATGGATCTGGTCCTCAGGATCAGGTCCTTGAGTTCATTACTGGGAACTCAAACTTGCTAACAGAAGTAATTACCACTATTCCTACTGATGAAAAATCTTTATCTTACACAGAGATCATTTCCATGGTAGAAGGAAATTCTCAGTTGGAATTAAATTAGCCAATTTCAGAGCAACACATACTGAACTTCAAACTTCAGAAAGCACAAATGATACACATTAATCCATTGTCAAGATAAAAAATATATATTATTTAGGTTTCAATTTCTATTGTACCATAAGCTAACAAAGAAATTGAAGGAAACACTTTCTTTAGTGCTGATATTCTTCAGTCACAGGAACAATTACTCCAAAGGGTATCCCTGAGAAGCCTACAAACAACAAAGCAGAAACAAGGGTCATATCTAACCCTGCTATCTACACCATCTTCCTTGGAAACAACAACAACAACAACAACAACAACAAAAATAGTGACACCACAGGCCAACACATCCTTCAATTACAATTTCTTTACTCATGCACCCAGCATTCCAATCACTGGAGGGGAAGAGGCCAAAAATGTGGATGTTGCTATAACCAAATCTCAAGATATAACTGTTCCTCTAACCTCCCTGTTTCTGAAGCTGAGAATTCTCTCATGAATGAAGATATTGAACCTGAAACTTCCTCAGCAGCTACATTCCAACAATGATGATAATCACCTCAACTAAGATCAATAACTCTATTTTCTCCAATAATTTACAAAATCTGAAGATACACAGACTCTTTTTAAAGTAGGAATTCTAATGTACACATTCAATGTGATCCCAATCAAAATTGCACCAGCATTCTTCTTGAAGCTAGAACAAGCAATCCTAAAATTTGTATGGAACCACAAAAGACCCCTAATAGCCAAAGTAATTTTGAAGAATAAGACCAAAGTGGGAGGCATCACAATCCCAGACTTTAACCTCTACTACAGAGGTGTAATCATCAAGACAGTATGGTATTGGCACAAAAACAGACACATAGACCAATGGAATAGAATAGAGGACCCAGAATTGGACCCACAAATGTATGGCCAACTAATCTTTGGCAAAGAAGGAAAGAGTATCCAATGGAAAAAAGACGGACTCTTTAGCAAATGGTGCTGGGAGAACTGGACAGCAACATGCAGAAGAATGAAACTAGACCACTTTCTTATACCATACACAAAAATAAATTCAAAATGGATGAAAGACCTAAATGTGAGACAGGAAACCATCAAAACCCTAGAGGAGCAAGCAAGCAACAACCTCTTTGATCTTGGCCGCAGCAACTTCTTAATCAACACGTCTCTGGAGGCAAGGGAAACAAAAGCAAAAATGAACTATTGGGACCTCATCAAGATAAAAAGCATCTGCACTGCAAAAGAAACAACCAACAAAACTAAAAGGCAACCAACAGAATGAGAAGATATTTGCAAATGACATATCGGATAAAAGGTTAGTACCTAAAATCTATAAAGAACTTAACCAAACTCCACACCCAAAAAACAAATAACCCAGTGAAGAAATGGGCAGAAGACATGAATAGACACTTCTCTAAAGAAGACATCAAGATGGCCAACAGACACATGAAAAGATGCTCAACATCACTCATCATCAGGAAAATACAAATCAAAACCACAATGAGATACCACCTCACACCAGTCAGAGTAGCTAAAATGAACAAACCAGAAAACAACAGATGCTGGCGAGGATGTGGAGAAACGGGAACCTTCTTGCACTCTTGGTAGGAATGCAAACTGGTGCAGCCGCTCTGGGAAACAGTGTGGAGGTTCCTCAAAAAATTAAAAATAGAATTACCCTACAACCCAGCAATAGCACTATCAGGAATTTATCCAAAGGATACGGGAGTGCTGATGCATAGGGGCTCATGTACCCCAATGTTTATAGCAGCACTTTCAACAATAGCCAAATTATGGAAAGAGACTAAATATCCATCAACTGATGAATGGATAAAGAAGATGTGGTTTATATATACAATGGAATATTACTTGGCAATGAGAAAGAATGAAATCTGGCCATTTGTAGCAACATGGATGGAACTGGAGAGTATTATGCTGAGTGAAATAAGTCAGGCAGAGAAAGACAGATTTCATATGTTTTCACTCATATGTGGATCTTGAGAAACTTAACAGAAGACTATGAGTAAAGGAAAGGGGAAAAAATAGTTACAAACAGAGAGGGTGGGAGGCAAACCATAAGAGACTCTTAAATACAGAGAACAAACTGACAGTGGATGGGGGCATGGGAGAGAGGGAAAGTGGGTGATGGGCATTGAGGAGGGCACTTGTTGGGATGAGCACTGGGTGTTTTATGTAAGTGATAAACCATGGGAATCTATCCCGAAAACCAAGAGCACAGTTTACACACTATATGTTAGCCAACTTGACAATAAATTATATTAAAATTAATAAATTAATTAAAATTAAAATAATAATAATTAATAATAATAATAATAATAATAATAATAAAGTAGGAATTCTAATGTCCATAGGAGACACCACTTGTCTCAGTTAATTCTTTCAAAATTGCACATTACATTTCATCTGATATATCTGAAGATATTCTCCATACAAAGACAGTCTTAATGGTGGGCATCAGTATGACATCAGCATTTTCAAAGTCTATATCTGAGGACTCTTTCTAGTCAAGTATCGCTGAAAATCCTAAACTGTCAGATAACATTCCTGAGGCCTTATTGCAAACTCACCCTCTTTTGCTAACAACTTCCTTTTTTTTTTTTTTTTTTTCACTTAACAAAAGGGTTTTTTTTCATCCTGGACCTGAAGAAATTGCTACTTAAATATAAACTTGATGCTCTTCTGAGAAAAGACAAACTGTTTCCATTAGTGTAATAGACACTACAACAATAGAGGAAAGTATTATTCAGATAAAGTGAACCTCACCTATAGAATCTGATCCTCTATCCTTAAGTCAGCTAGTATCTTTGGTGGTAATGACCTGTTGGTCCAATAAGAGTGTCCTATGTTCCCCAGAGCAGATGATTCCAGTTTCACCCTCAAAATTGCTAAAATTCCAGCAGTCCCACCAGGATTTTCACCATATGCTTCTTTCTCTTTGATAGATGACACACACTTTCCATGTAAAGTGTCCATGTAAAGAAGTCAATGGTTAAAAAAAAAAACAAGATAATGGTAATAATATTCTCTATAGCCAAGAAAAGTCTTTGTATGCTATAATCAATGTGATCCCACCTCACAGTTATATTAGTAGAAGCAGAGTTGATGTGAGCACAATAGTAATCCCTGAAATTAAAGACTATTTGACAAATTAGTGTCTAAAAAGATGGTATCATTTCACCTGACATTTCTAACCAGGAACTAAATGCCTATAAAAATGAATATTTTGCTCCTTATTCTAACTCTATTCAATATAAGAAATAGCAAGTACTCCAACCTGACTTCTAGCAATTATACAGTTAACACATCCTTTTTCCCACTTTTTGTACACAGAATAAAAGAATTCCTGCCACAAAGACACCAATCTTCTGTTTATACCATGCTTATTCTGAATTAAACCTCATAAACACTAGATAAGGGGGAGGGGATGGAGTAGAGGTTAAATCAACCCAGTTAATCAACCCAGAGAATAGGTTTACCTTCTCATTTCCTTTCCTGCCACTGCAAATGACTTAGAACTAAAGAGCCATGCCTGTCATTAACTTAAAAGACTTTCCTCCTTGTCCCTGATGCTGACAGCATTTCTTATGTCAATAGAGACACTGAGACCCTTCATAGTGACATCTCCTTGAAGCGAAAACATAGCTGGAGAATCTACCTGTGTCTTTAAAATGAAAAATTCCCATCTTAAAACCTATCATAGTTCTACAGAGAGTGGTCATGTGTATGTCTATACCAGGCCAATCAACTAAGAAAAGACACTGTAAACTTGGAGGTTGAGTCCAAATCTAATGAAGAGAAAGCATTTGCTCTTGAGATGGAAACCACTGCTCTGACTGATACTGCTGCCCTTTTTCATATTTAGTTGTATCTGAGTCTGAAAATTCTCTTTCTTCTAATAACACTGGGAAAATATTAACACCAGACTATAATCTCCTTTCATCTAAATAGCTAAATATTAAGAATGATAACAAAATGACGATGGTTGAATTAACTAACATCATTATAGGAAACACTCCCTCTGAAATTTGAGGATAAAATTCTTAAGGCTAATACAGTTATTCCACATTTTGATTTTGTTTCTGGGTGAATTCTGACATATAATGCCAACTCCCTGGCATTAGGTTGAAGTAACACACTCTACAGAAAAATATTCCTGAAGAAATTAAATCTACAAGACCTGATATCGTCCTTGTTAAGCATGTTAATTCACAAAAAAAGTAAGAATTGTAATGAAGAAGAAAATTACAAGAACCCTAAATATTACTTACTTATTATCTTTACTGAAAAAGTGAGAATTCACTCTCTGAAGAGGAAAACTAATTGAAATCCTTGCTACCTAATTACCTTCTGCATGCTACATTCATTGCCAAAACTGCCATCAATGTTTTTAGACATTTAAATAACCATAAATCTCAAGGGAAGACACTTCACCTCAAAAACATACTGTTAACTTACTTGAAAGGCAGGCCACTTGAAACTAATGCTGATAATCTCATGGCTTCCAGAGTTCTCCCCACTGACCCTCAACCCACAAAGTACCTGGCAGACTCTGCTATGTCTGTTTCAAGTGACACTAGCTCCATATTGGAAGGCACATCCCTTATAAACAAAAAGAAGACAAATCCAGCTGTGAATGTTGATTTCACAATCAGAGAGGATTCTACTGCCTTTTAATCTAATATCCATACTCTTGAAACTAGTTGCCCAATCAGAGCACAGAAACAATCTCCAAGGAGAGCCAGTGCCATTGGCTCTATGGTTGATGCAACAATCACCATGATGACCAATGCTTCAATCACTATCATGAACATCACTCTCCTGCCTAGGGAAACCACTGGGCCCAGAGAAAGACCTGTGAGTGTGCATGGTGCCATTTTGTCCCATGGCTGAAGATGGTTTGCCAAAAATTTGCTCTCATCCTCCAACAGAAAGCAGCAAAACAACAACTGAAGCAACCATTTTATTTGGGGATGACAACACTATTCCTAAATCAGAAACAACTATGACCTCAGAAGGAGACCACATTACTTCATTAAATGACAATACACTAGAAAGTGATTTTTCAACAACAGGCAACAAGTTTACATCTCTGAAGGAAAAACTAAAATTAGAAGATGATGCTGAGTCTCATCTTATTAGGTCATCAACCCATCTGGAGAAAGAAATTACTAGTCTGATAGGCACAACAAACTCCATGGCTAATGACTCTATTACTGAAAACTGCATTCCAGTGAAAATTGGTAATATCTCATCACCAAGTGCTACTGTTTCTTTAATAGATTTTTCCACTAACATAGCAAAAGAAGATATTCTCTTGGATACCACTGGCCCAGGGAATGAATATGTCTCTATAACTTCTGAAGTCTCTCGCACACTGAAGGATGGCACCGCTAGCATTGTGGACACCCCTGCCCTTCCAGCTAAGAAGGATGAACCCGATGTTAACAATTACAGTTCCTCAGTTAAATCCAATGTCACTGCTGATGAGGCTGTCCAGATCACCACCTCGTCTATTCCTGAGGCTGAAATCTCTTCTGCTACTGAAAAAGACTTCACCACTATTCCAGATATAGCTGCCCTTACAGAAGAGAAAATGACTGAAATTGACCTCAACATTCCAGAGGATGACCCCAATGCTGTGCCTAAACTAACAGATTCTGATGAGGAAAAGTTCATCACTGTGGTTGAGCTCACTACCACTGTTGAAAGGCGCGAAGATAACACAGAAGATGTTCTGATAACTGATGAAGAGTCTATGGATGAAGTCAATGTTTGGATGGAGAAAGATATTACAAATGAAGCAGAGAACCATCCCATTTTGCTTACTGCTGTTGAATCTAGATATGACTTTGTAGTCCCTATATCAGTAGATGTGAACCTCATGGAAGATTCATCTATTACGACAAAAGATCTGTCTGAAAATAATACAATGGAATATGTAACTAAGGACAGTGAGCCACTTTCAAGAACTACCTCTGATCTAGATACCCTAAGCCACGAGGACGATGCTTTTACTACTGAAATGGGTGTCTTTAAGCTACTGAAGGAAGAACCAGATGAGTTCCTGATTTGAAAGCAACAAAACATATGCCACATAGACTTGAGTAATAGCCTGGAAAGCTAGTTTTAACATCTAAGAAGTGTGTTCAGCAAAAATCTTATTAAGTTAAAGAATGTGAGAATTTAAGGCAAGTATTAGACTCAGAAAAATGCAGACGTTTAGCAATAGAGGTCATGCAGTAGAATATATTTATGGAAACTTAAAAACTCAAATACAAGAGTTCCCCTTGTATGAAAAGGTTTAATTTAATTATCTATTTACCTTAATATAAAAGTCTTTAATCTCAGCCTTCAGGGATATGAAGAGAGAGCAATAAAGAAAGCTCACTTCCTACTACATTTAATGATGTATGTCACTTTAGTTAACCCTGAATAGCACATTTTAGTGTGAGTTGAAGAGAACTGAATTAACATCTAAAAAAAATTGTTGTAGTATTAAAAGTTTTGAAATGCTAATTCTAAACGGGTTTTTTTCATGCAACCAATGATTCTCTTCTATTAAAAAATATATTTGCAATAATTAAGACTATTCAGTAATTGTTTAGCACCTACCTGTAAGAAATGTAAGAAATCTTACAGGGTTCCTGGCTTGTGTTGGACGCAAACTAAGAAAAAATGATTATTTCATAAACATGTAAATTTGTCAGAAACAATATTTGTATAAATGTATGAATCAATTTAATTTTCTTTTTGTAAAATTTCTTTCCTGAATTTTTGTCAATTTTTTTCAGGTCTTAATCATTGATATCATACTCTTCTTGTGCTTTTGGTTAGCAGTTCAAGGACATGTATCTTCATTTTTTTTCTGTCACAGACTTTTAAAATGGGTCTGTTTTCATCTTGCTGATTTTCCTTCAATAAATCTTTTGACAGCAACTGATTTACTGTGTGTAGATGTGTTTAATATTCCAGTACAGAATTCTGAAATTACGAGAAACATATAAGCACAGTTGACCTTTGAACGACACGGGGATAAGAGAGGTAAATTCCTCTGCCAGTCAGAAATCCACCTGTAACTTTCGAGTCCCCCGGAGCTAAGCTACTAATAGTCTACTGTTGACTGGAATCCTTATCAATAATATAAATAATCAATTAGTGCATAATTTGTGTATCTGTTATATGCTGCATTCATACAATAAAGTATGGCAAGAGAAAAGAAAATGTTATTTAAAAAAAAACACATGAAAGAGAAAATACACTTACAATACTATACCATAAAAAATCCGTAGATAAGTGGTCCTGCACAGTTCAAACACGTGCTATTCAAGGGTCAGCTGTAAACTTAAAGTCCATTGTTTGTTTAAAGAACAACTTAGGGGTATCTCAGTGATTCAGTCAGTTAAGTGTCCAACTTTGGCTCAGGTCATAATCATGCAGTTTGTGAGTCTGAGCCCTTCGTGGGGCTCTATGCTGACAGCTCAGAGCCTAGAGCCTGCTTCGGATTCTGTGTGTCCCTCTCTTTCTCTCTGCCCCTCCCCGCTCGCACTCTGTCTCTCTCTCTCTCACTCTCTCTCTCAAAAATAAACATCTTTTTAAAAATTAAAAAAAAAAAAAAAAAAGAAAGAACAGCTTAGCTCCGGACACCAAGGACAGAATTATTATACAGAGGCTCATAATTTTATTATATTTTTAAAAAAGAAAAAGTCAAAACAGTAGGTAAATAGTAAGTGGTACACTCGGGGTGGGGGAAAAGGAGGGATTTACACCATTAGATAGAATATAGACTAGCATAATTACAGTAGCATGTTAAAACTCAGAAACACATTTTAACTAAAAAATTTATTACATGGTAAAGTGAACTTCAAAACCATGAAATATGATAAGTAATTAAGCCTTCCTTGACAGTTGACTATTTGAGAAAAATTAAGCGACAGTGTTAAGACCACAATCTAAAATAAATTCTACATGGAAAAGAAGCTTAAATATAAAACCATAAAAAAGTGTAGAAGGAAACATGTATATTTATTCAAATGGAGTCAAAAAATTTAAGCATATAAGAAATGGAAAAAAGAAGATTCATAGATTTGATACCATAAATAGCTAAAATTCTGTACAAAAGAAAATCAACATAAAATCAAAAAGCAAATGGTAACTGTGGAAAAATAATTGCATTATACATGGCAGTGAAAAGATTACTATCCTTATTCTATGAAGAACTCCTAAAAAGAAAGCATTTTAAATGAGCAGTAGAGATAAATAATTCATGAAATACAAATTGCCAGTAAACATAAGAAAAAGTCAATGATTATAGTATTTAAAGAAAGTGAAACTATTACATATATTTTGTAATATATATATATATATATATATATATATATATATCCATTTGACAATTGACAATGATAATTTTAAATATTCATTGTTGGCTAGTGCAAATTTCTCCACCCTTTCTGGGAGGCAGTTTAAAAGTACACGCAACATGTATTAAAAATATTTAAACTTTTTGGCCTATTTTGCAACTAAGAACTTTCTTAAAATTTTCTTTAAAATAGCTGACAGTTATTACAGGTTTTGTTGGGTTCACATTTAGAATAACACTGGCTTTTCATGACAATCCTATAAGAAAGAACAATATTATACCCATTTTACCGATAAAGAAACTGAGTCAGCAAATCTATGTAACATGCCCAAGCCTCATAGTTACTATGTAGTAAAGGCTTCAAACCAGGCAGTCCTTCATAGCTCATGCTCTCTTAATCACTATGCTCTCCTGGCTCTCACAGTTTTACAAAAAAAGGATGTTGGCAATGGCATTCATTTAATTCTATATGTTTATAAAAGAAAACACTAAAAGTAATAATCTAAAATTCCGGTGACATGGAACTGGTTACATTTCTGTATACCCATATAAAGCAACAGTATGCATTTTTTAAATAGTCTGTAAAAGATTTAATCACATAGGGGAAAAGGGAAATTTCACACTAAACTTCTAAATGAAGTTTAAATGCATTATTTCATTCTCTGCTTTTGTGCATTTACAAATGCATGAAATCCAGAATATAAAGCGTACACCAGGGGGATGAATGATTGTCAACATCATTTTTCATTTATAAAATATTTTTTCTGTACCTGCTATGGTCCAAATACCTCAAAAGCCTCTTGTGGATGCTATACTGAACCAAATGACAAAGCCTCCCCCATCATGGAAATTAATCCACTGGAAAAGAGAAATATTAAACAAATAGTCTCAATCACATATGAAGCAATGCCAACTACAGACTGTGTTGGGTATTACAAACAAAAATAATAAGAGATTATAGCTGCAGACTTCACATAAGTTTAGATCCAGGGAAGTTGTCTCTGAGAAAGTGAGATTTAAACAAAGACTGACAAATATGAAGAGTTGAGGACACAACACACCCGAAGCCTTGAGGCTAGAAATGGCCCAAGTTTCTCAAGGAAATGAACAGATCACGTGATTGGAACACGTGTCAGTTGAGAAAGACTTCAAGTTGAAACTGAGAAAGTAGGCAAGAACCAAATTATATGGTGCTTGTTGAAAGCTATTTAAGGTTTTAATCATTTTTTTCCTCAAATCAACCTTAGAATTGAGATAGGCAGCAAGCTGAAAGCATCATTATTTTATAAACTGCAACCATAGTTTCTTTCAGGGGCTTTGTTTAAAAAATAGGGTGTACCGGGATGGCTCAATCAGTTGAGTGTCTGACTCTGGATTCCAGCTCAGGTTGTGGACCCAGGGTCATGACTCCCTTCTTTAAGCCTGCCTTCAATCCCGTAACTGGCAATCCACCTCTTGTCTTCTTTCCCACCAATTAATTATGCCCTGAAGTCCTCATCTTTCTTCTAAAGCCCTTTACTTGCTACCTTTACTTACTGTCTTTATGATAAAGTCCAAACTCTTCAGCAAGGCACACAAGCCTCTCTACATGATTTCCCTCCACCCACCTTTTTCCTCATCGCACCTTTACTTCTCCTGCCCTCCTTTCACACACTACACTCTTATCTATACAAAATACTAAATGTATACTCCCTGACAGCTGGGATCCATGACTACTGAGCTGAAGAGTACCTAGTACATACTCAATAAATGTCTATAAATGAAGAAATGTGAGGAATTAAAGTTTCCTTGATGTGAGTGACAATTACTGTTTTTGACCTAGCTTCTAACCCCTGCCTGCTATAAAATTTTATTTGTAATACAACTCTTTTACTTCCACACGTTTCAGTGAGATAGACCCCCCCCCCCAATTCCATCAAAGACCTAATTGCTCAGTGTCCCATACACCTTACCATGGTCACTCAAGAATAAGCACGTAAATCAATCAGAGCAAAGAGAACACATTTGTGTAAAATAAACTTCTGAAAGAAATGTCAGTCTGGAAACATGTAGTGCAAGGAGCTTCTGGAGCCATCTAGGGATCACAAGGAGGCATGCTGCTGAATATAAAGCCAAAGCTGAAGAAATAAGAGGCAAAAAATATAAAGAACTGAGTTGTAGTCACATCATATGTCAAACCCTCATATAATAAGCCTGGTCTGCTTATCTATCTGAGACAATACATTTTACATTCTAGTTAAATGAGTTTGGGTTGAAGTTTTCTGTTGGTTAAAACTGAAGTATCGTACTAAGAATACAAACAGTTTCAAGTTCCTGTGTCTTTATTCTTCATACTCTCTGTCCCCAGAATTCTCTGCAGTTTCACATGGTAAATATTTAATCATCTTTCATGACTCACCTCAAGTACTAGCTTCTCTAACCACCTCTAGATGTAATAACCTGTGTATCCCATTCACCATATATATTCTTCAATAATATCACTTATACTTTATTGTATTTGATAAAAAGATTCTCCTAAGTCACAAGATATCCTATTTATAGTTTGCTTTGACACAAGATACCTCTGTCCAAAGTTCCTCTCTGTCCTAACGTAACCCCTGTTCAAACCCTCATATATTCACAAGCCTCACTGTAACCCTTACCCACAGCTCCTCCTACCCTGTGCCATAAACCTATTTTTCATGTCTTAAGGAATTCCTGATCCAATATGAGAGACAAACAGGGAGAGAGAAAGGGAATGAGAGAGAGGGAGAGAGAGAGAGAGAGAGAGAGAGAGAGAGAGAGAACCAGTTTCAAAATGAAATGACCCTGACCATAAAGAAAGTTCTCCTAAAGAGATGTTCTACATAAGGATACATTAAAGAACATTTGTAACTTTGAGGTACCAAGAAGACTGGGGAACTGGGCCAGTATGTGTTTAATATATGTGCATTACCCAATTCTTCCACCTGTTGCAGATTAGAAGCAAATAAATGATACATGAACTAAACTTTGAGTCTGCAGTCTATTTCCACAATACCACTGGTATGTTCTTTTGCATTTTTCACATACACTTCAAAGATAACAGAAGTCTAAATTGAAACTGGCATTCCCCTTCCTTCATTTTTCTCTTCTAATATTTTCTGTCTCAAACAAAAGATACCATCTGCACAGTTGTCCAAGCTGGAAACTGGCACTCCTCCTTCACACCCCTCTCCCTTTTCCCATGTGCAACAACAAAAACAAAGTTTTCACCTCTGGGGTCTTCAGGAATCCACTTGCCTCCATTCCCATTGCCTCTTCTTTATTCCAAGTTTTATCAAGCAAGAATATCATTTTATATCACAAATGTATCATGCCACTTCCAGCTTCATACTCAAAATGCTCTAGTGACTTTCCACCAACTTCAGAATAAAGTCCAAAATCATTTTATTTGTCAGATTCTCCACAATCAGGACATTGCTAATCTATGCGGCCTCACGACATCCTACTGTCAACTTATACTCTTAAATCTTACCTATATAGATCTGTTGGTTTCTTTAGAGCATCAAGCTACGTTTTGTGTCGGTATCACTAAACATGCTATACTCTTCCTGACACTTGTTAAAATTCCCAAAATATCATTTCCTCCAACCAGATAGGCCTCTGTATTTTCCCATCATATTGTCTCATAGCACAAAATATCTTGCTTTATGTAACACACATAATTTTTCAAGTTACCTGTTGTATTGATTTGCTAGGAAAGCTGTCAATAAATTACCACAAACTAGATGACTTAGAACAATAGAAATGTATTCTCTTCACGGTTCTGAAGATTAGAAGTCTGAAGTCAAGGTGTCAGCAGGGCTTCTGCTCTCTGAAAGTTCAAGGGGAAGATCTTTTCTTGCTTCTTCTAGCTTCTGGTGGTTGCTAGCTGTCCTTGACATTCTGGCTTATGAACACATCATTACAATCTCTGCCTCCCTCATCACATGATATTCCCTTGTGTGTCTCCATGTTCAAATTTCTCTCCACTTATAAAGATACCAGTCATCGGATTAAGACCCTTAATCCAACATGACCTCCTCTTAACTTTGTTACATCTTCAAAGACCCCAAATTTAATAAGGTCATGTTATCAGGTTCTGGGAGTTAGGACTCCAACATATTTGGAGGTAAGGGAAAGACATAATTCAACTCACAACACCTGCTTAAAGTTTGTCTCCCTTACTAAACTGTATGTTTGATAATGAAGAAGACCACATAATTTATCATCAAAACCAAACTACTTGTGAGACTGAAAGAAGACAGTATTAATAATGGCTCCACAACAACAGTCATAGAGTGTCCTGAATAAACAGCGCTGATCACCCCATTCTAAGAAAAGAGATCATACCCCTCTTGTCCACTGCTCACTTCTGACAGCTTTGAACACAGTAGATGCTCAATAAACATCTACTAAATGAATGAATTAAATGAAAGAGTGAATAGTGATTTCATTTATGAGGCTATGAATGCTCTTGCAGGAAAGATGGCATAAGCTGGATACTCAGAAATAAATAATGAGTTTACCAGGACAAGAAGGGGATTACTGGGTTCAAGCTGAGGGGAGGAAAGGCAAGGGCAAAAATCCAGAAGCATAAAAGTAGAGTTGACCCTTGAATAACACAGGTTTGAGTTCCACAGGTCAATTTACATGGGGTTTTTTTTGTTGTTAGTGGTTTGTTTATTTTTGTTTTTGTTTTTGTTTTTTGTTTTTTTTTTTGGTAAATACAGTACAGTACTATAAATGTATTTTTCTTCCTTATGATTTCCTTAATAACATTTTATTTGGTCTAGCTTACTTTATTGTAAGAATACAGTATATCATACATATAACATACAAAATATGTGTCAATAGACTGATTATATTATCAGTAAGACTTCACCAGTAGGTTATTAGCAGTTAAGTTTGGGGGGAGTCAAAAGTTATACATGGATTTTCGACTATGTAGGATGCTGGGACCCCTAACCCGCACATTGTTCAAGGTCCAACTGTACTTGGTGGGCTCAATAATACTCAAGTAAGTTTAGAGCACAGAGAATCTGGGAGAGAATGGTAACAGATATACCAAGTTGTACCTGATATTATAGCGTCACAAAAGCAAAAATAATCAAACTGTGTCAGACTATGTGTATTGGTCAGGTTCTCCAGAGAAACAGAACCAATGATTGATGGATAGTTGGATGGATAGATGTATGGATGGATGTAGAAAATTTTTAAAAATTGGCTCATGTAATTGTGGAGACTGTGGAGTTTGAAACCCACAACACTAGCTGGCAGGCTAGAAATTCAGGTTGAGTTGATGTTACAATCTTGGGTCCAAAATCCACAGAGCAATACTGCAGGCTGGAACCTCTGATACAGATTCTCTGTTTCAGTCTCTAGGCAGAATTCCTTCTTTTTTAGGAAACTTCAGTCTTTGCTCTTAATGCCTTTGACTGATAAAATGAGGCTCATTCATGTTAGGGACAGTAATCAGCTTTAGTTAAAGTCAATGGATCACAAACGTTAGTCACATCAATAAGATACCTTCACAGAAACATCTAGACTAGTATTCGACAAACAGTCACCATAACCTAGGCAAATTAACATAAAATTAGCCATCACACCATGTGTTAGCAACTTAGACTTAAAATTTCACATAACAACTCATTCCTGAGCTAGTTTCACAGGAATTAATGGCTTTTTTTTTTTTTTTTTTTTTTTTTTTTTTTTTGCAGGAGCTAAAAAGACTTCCAAGGTAAAATGCATTGCTAAAATGTTGGGGTGAATATCCTGGAGTCTTTAAATGAGAATATGTATATGAAGTGGTCATTGAGCTGTATTTTCAAGGAGCTCCAGTAAATATCCCTAGGAACTGGGGCGCCTGGGTGGCTCAGCCGGTTAAGCATCTGACTCTTGATTTCGGCTCAGGTCATGATCTCATGGTTCAGTTCATGAGTTCAAGCCCCGCATCAAGCTCCCCACAGACAGTATGAAGCCTTCTGGGGATTCTCTCTCTCTCCTTCTCTCTGCCCCTCCCCTGCTCACACTCTCTGTCTCTCTCAAAATAAAAAAAATTAAAAACTTTAAATAGACTTAGGAGATAATGCTCTATATAACATGGGTTGAGAGATGCTATTGTATAAAATGGAAAACATCAAAAGTTTTAAGGGGCTAATATGTTAATTGTGTTTTAGAAAGATTATTTTAGTGGAAATGTAAAAGTTGGATTGGGTATTTAGAGGAAGCAAGAAGTAGAGAGAGAAGAAACTAGAGTAGGAATCAGTAAGAATAGTTATCAGTATCAATTATCAGTATGATTATCAGTATCAATTATCAATATGAGTGTATTCCATTTGTACCATCAACCAGAATGGTAATAAAATGAGCACAGCCTTAACTACATAGACATTTCAACATGAAAATTTTAGGTAGAAAGATGAAAGCTCGAGTATGAAGTTGTTCTTAACCAAGTTGGCTGCCTCTCTTTAATGAGAACAAGCATCCTATAAGTTGAAATCCTCACATTTTCTCTCACTCTACAGAATTGTTTTTATTTTCATTTTTTGTTTGTCATATTCATTTGAGAGAGACAGAGACAGAGACAGAGAGACAGCAGGGGAGGGGGAGAGGAAGAGGAACAGAGAGAGGGAGAGAGAATCCTAAGCAGGCTTTGCACTGTCTGCATAGAATCCAACATGGGACTTGAACTCACAAACCATGAGATCACGACCTGAGCAGAAACCAAGAGTCTGACGCTTAATGACTGAGCCACCCAGGTGCCCCTCTCATTCTACAGAATTTTGGATTAGATATAATTTACAACAAAATCAGAAAAGGATAGGAAGTTCATGATATCTATTAACTTGGTCAAAAACACTATTTATCACCTAAATTTTTGCCAGAAAATCTATCAGTTGATAAAGACACAAAAATGCCTAAGATAATTCTCTGTCCATAGCTTATTCAGTATCATAATTAATCAAAAATTTTCCTAACAGAAGTCAAACATACTTAAAAATATCTTGCTGCAGGGAAAAGTAAAAGCTGTAAAGATCAACACATTTGGGTTAAAATATTGGCTGTTAAAACTATGACCTAGCTATTTTCTCAAGTCACAGTTTCTTCATATGCAAAAGTATATTCTATGTAAAAGCACACAGATCTAGGTCTGCATCTTGATTTGGATTTTAGGTTGCCTTCATTGTAATAAGCTATCCTTAAAATATATCTATATCTGTGTGTGTGTGTGTGTGTGTGTGTATATATATATATATATATATATATGTCATGTAAACAAACTGAAAAACCAATAACCAAGGAGACAGTGTGTCCAGTGCCCTCAAATTCACTGTTAGGAGAAAAAGTCTGGAGGTTCTCACTTGACCTTCAATTCATCACTGGGTAAATTAATGCCCAGAAGACATATAATTGTTAACTTCTAACTTGAAAGAAAACTATTACAAATCCCATTACCCACCAGTAGACCATTCAGGTGTAAGTACATGATGTTTACCTATCTTTGTCATGATGTATGACATTTTCAAGTAAGTAAAACTTACATGAAAGCAAATGTCAACTTACTATAATGCTCACATTTTGTATTATTTACTAACTGGTACATTTCTTCTGAGCAAGATAAGTACTGTGGCACACAACATATCTTACTTGACAATTTAATTAAGGAATTATTAATCTTAATGTCAGCATGTTAAGTGGTGTCAAAATGGTTCACTAACTATCTTTTTCTCATTTTTATGTCCAGAAAAGGCAAGAAAAGAATGCCGTGTTTGCAGCTACCCTATAGTTACTAATGTTTAAAGTTGAGCTCATGTTAGAATCTCTAAAAATTAACTTTCAGGACTGAAGTACTTTATCCTACAAAGCTAAAGATGAACACAAAAGAAGCGACCATCTTCAAATACTTTCTGCCAGATCAGAGTCCACAACATTATCACACAATAGTAAGGCAAATATAAACAGCAGTCTTAATTATGAAAGTGTTCACAGACCTAGGGTTTATATTCAAGTTTCAATAATTACTGCTTTGTTACTAAAATGTCAAGTTATTTGAGAAAACACTATCTGAAATAAAGGAAAGAAATTGCCTCAGAGCATTATATTTAAATTATGAAGAATAAGCCTTCAATTTTTCTGATGCACAGTTAATCAGCCGTGATGTTTCAAAAAAAAAAAAGGAAAAGGAGAAATGTCAGCTTTTGAAGATTATAACACTCCATTTTTTGCTTCAGGAAAAAATTTGGATTAGCCCCAGAGCAAATGCTAAAATAATAATAAGAAGAATAATAAGTTTGATAGGAACAAAATAGAAAGGATAATAGGGGGAAAAATCCTTTATAAGGCATGAATTACTTGTACTCTTTCTCCAAGCTTCCAGACTTCAAAACCTGAGGTAAGGCTGACATTGCTGGACAGGCAGAAAGAGGATCCCTTGTTATGGTATCATTTTTAAAATTTCGAAGACTTAAATCAGTTTTCCTTAGATTTTGATTATATCTTGTTTCTAATTATTATAATCATCATTTTCCATATCTCAAACTGTTTTCCATATAATTCTAATAGACAATGCATTTGAAAGAAAATATGATAGGGGAGCCTGGGTAGCTCAATCAGCTGAGTGTCTGACTTCGGTTCAGGTCACGATCTCACGGCTTGTGGGTTCCAACCCCGTGTAAGGCTCTACACTGACGCTCAGAGCTTGGAGCCTTCTTTGGATTCTGTGTCTCCTCTCTCTCTGCCCCCACCCCCTTTCGCACTCTGTCTCTCTCTCTCTCTCTCAAAATAATGAACATGATAAAAAAAATTTTTTTAAATGAAAGAAAATGTGATAAATAGAAAATAAATTGAGTTGCTTTAATAAATCATCAATCTATAGGTTCTAGTCACTTATACATTAATAAAATGTTAACAAATTTCAGTAAAAAATAATAATAAAAATAGCTTGTCCTCTGGAATCCCAGTTTTAAAATGATTCCTTTTTTAGAAATGAATCCATATTATAATTTTGTACCTACAATAACAAAACTGTTTTCAGTGGCATGAACATATACACACACACACACACACACACATTATATATGTATGTACATGTATATGTATATATATTATATTTTACTAATTTTGGAAGAAATCAATGGGCCTGCCTTTTTTAATTTTTATCAATTGAATGTTTCCATTCTATTTATCTCTTATTACAAAGGGAAAGGCAGGTAAATATCTAAATGTTCCTTATATTTTACTTCAGATTGTGACTGTTTCACATATGGAGATACACTAACTAATTTGGTTTTCAATTCTTATTCTTGGGTTTATTGAGTTGTGACAATTTCATCATAAATTAATGACTCCATTTTAAAAGCAGAAAGTGGGCCTCAGATAGGTTAAACAATGTGACCAGGGTTTGACAACTGAAGCTCAATTCCAATGACTATTGATCCAGTGATCTTTCTTAATCAAAAGGAGATGTCCTACTTAATAAAATCATTGCTAAAGATAGTAGTAATTCTCCATCAATTGGGTTGTGGCTATCATGGTTTCTTTTTTTTTTTTTTTAATGTTTATTTATTTTTGAGAGAGACAGAAAGATAGAAAGCAAGTGGGGGAGGGGCAGGGAGAGAGGGAGACACAGAATCTGAAATAGTCTCCAGGCTCTGAGCTCTCAGCACAGAGTCCCAGCTGGTGTTCAGACTCAGGAACCATGAGATCATGACCTGAGTCGCAGTCGGACGTTTAACCAACTGAGTCACCCAGGCACTCCAATGGCTATCTTGTCTTTAAAGCAGTAACTTAAAGATTAGAAAAGTGGTCACATTTGAACATGAGATTTTGTAAGCATAAACACTTAGTCACTGATTCCTCTACATAGCTACTTTTCTTCTTTGGGAGAAGAATTAGTTAAATGGATAGTGACAAAAAATATATATATGATTCATTACTGAAGTATGATATATAAATGTAAAGTTATGAAGAAAACATAACTTTTTTAAGTTTATTTATTTATCTAGAGAGAGAGAGAGAGAGCAGGAGAGAGGCAGACAGAGAAGAAGAGACAGAATTTCAAGCAGGCTCTGTACTGTCAGCCCAGAGCCCAAGGAGGGGCTGGAACAAACAAACCTTGAGATCATGACCTGAGCTGAGATCAAGAGTCAGACACCCAACCAACTGAGCTACCCAGGTTCCCCAAGAAAAGATAACTTTATAATAGACCTCAAAGAACTTCAATTGGAGAGGTTTGGATTTGGTGGATTTGGTTTTTTTGCATTTACTATCAATAGGAGAATCTAGAAATAATGATCATATCAAAGGAAAATAAAAGATTTAGCAGAAATGTCAAATTTCTAAAAGTTACTCATGAATAATAAAAATAATACTAATGGCAATATTAATATGAATATCTCCTATTTCTGCTTGTCATATTTTTAAGCTATAAATTAATGTTAAAAATTTTTTGTCTAAAGTCTATGCAAGTATGTAAAGTCTATGTAAGTCTATGTAAGTAGGTAAGGTCAAAATCAGAGCCAGAAGATTATTTTAATGGCAATTTCTTGATTTCTTTTATGTGTTTAAATTATAAAACCAACAAAACACTGTAAAATTTTAATAACAAAATACACATACATATTAAACCATCATATCACACTTATTTTATCCTTCATTTACATTTCCTTTCTTGTCCATTTGAATAATTTATACAGTGTGCTACTTAAACTTTTCACTTGTGTTATTTGAATAATTTACATACAGTATGGTAGTTAAACTTTTCACTTATTATAACAAGCATTTTTTAAATTTCTACAAAGTCTTCATGATTATCAGTATCCAAATTTTCTTACCTATAAGTAACATTAAAATGATTAAAATTTTTTCCTATTGGTTAATTTACTGAAGATCATTCTGAAGACAGATTATTTAGGTTAAAGATACATTTTCATCTTTTGCATATTTCCATACTGTTTTTCAAAAAAATTATCTCAGTTAATAGAACAAATGGCTGTGTGCAAAGATATCAGCTTCACCGTCTTGATCATAATTTGGTTTTAGGTTCTCAAATAACTCTTCAGTAATTATAAAATAGTAGCTCAAAAAATAAGTTCTCTATGTTTTCTTGACAATAAGACAAGGGTTAACTTCTGTCTACATTTTTATCTATATTGGTATTGCCATGGTAATTCCTTATTCATAAACTTTGCACATATTTGTTGGACTATTCTTCTTATAAATTTGATAATTTTTTATTATACCATATATATAACATATGCCATAGACATGCTTTAACATGTATAAATGTTTTTCCTTTGGTTAAAATTTAGCAAAAACAAAATGATATTTTTTTATTCTTCTACCGATAAAGTATCACCTTTTGCTGCCTACTTCTAGAAGACCCTAAGACAAAATGAAGGCTCTCATTTTGATCGGTGCCATCTTGATTGTCACTGCTTGCTTCTCGGTAAATATCAAATATCTTCACCTATGTTAATTTCCTTATTTAGTTCTTAATCATAAGGTGTACATTCAGTTCATTGTTTTATGTTAACCTAACTTTAATTCACACAAACCTTGTTTTATTTTTGCCTAAAATCTTAATTTAACTTTCTTTGTAACCTTTTTGTTGACCTTCAGATTCAATCAACATTTTTATTTTTTTCCACACATTGTTAGTCTTTAGAATTGCCAACATGTGTAAGTAGGATATTGTAGTGTTATGATTTTAAATTATGTATTCTGATTCCACTTCTGCAATAGCATTCCTGAATAACATTTAGTCTTTGGTAAGCGCCTCAAAAAGAAGGATGTCTGAAGAAGAAAAATGATTATAGGGAACACTATAAAATACATTTCTAACCATATAAGGGATTTCACATGGATAAAAAAAATTAAGAAATTCTAGACATGATATATAACTTTCCAATCAAAAGCATGTGCTTGCTATCCCCTTAACATTTTTAGATTTGTTTACCTTAAGCTTGCACCTACATTACATTATCTAAAGGGTAGGTTACACTGTCTAAGGCTTATTGCTGCAAACCTAATCCAGTATCATTTCATGAACAACCAATGTCTTACGGGCACTGCTAACACAGTGCCTCTTCCCTGTTGTTCCATGCTAAAATGTAACAGCGAGGAATTTCCATCCAGTGAAAAACCTTGTTCCAGAGCTCTTTGGATCACCCACTTTCTCTCCCAAAAAGACAGGCTGATTTTTCCTTATGTCAAGTTTATAAAGATACTGTAGTGGTCCCCAGGCTTGGCACCTGAATAAATGGTAGCTATTATGATGAAAGGAGCCAAATCTTGCACTACCTGTAAACTACAGACTGGTTGGCAACAATCCATGAGAATGTAGAGGGAGAGGAACACTTCTGCCTAAAGACCTCCAGAAAAACTGATTGTCCTTATCCTATGAACTGTGTGCTCTAAACTATTACAAGGTCACTCACATTTAACAATGACACTCAAAATTCTAAAACTATACTCCATTCTATTCACCTAACCCAACCACATATTACCCTCAAACAACTTACAATCAGTATTCTTGAAATACCATATATGCTCTGGGTCTAATTTTTTTTATATACATTTGTATTCTCTATTTCCATTTTAGCCAGCTGGTGCACATAAGCGGAAAAGCTTCAGGGTAAGTTTTGTTTATATTTCTAGTTATCTTTTTATATTTTCATTCATAATCAAAAGTCAGTTATGTCTGAAGAGTTGATAAGGTGCAAATATTTTCTTTTATTCCCAACTTAAGAGAGTCCTTCAGCAGAAATAGTTCTGTGAACACCGAAACCTTGCCTCCAGTTGCCTGCCTCTTTGATACATATAAATCTGCAGTGGGAGCAGAGCAACTTAGCACATAAAAAGCAAAGTTCACCTAGACTTCAGTACCAAAACCTATCTACATTTGTTTGTTCAATGTAAATGTCTTTCTCTTTATAAATATTAATTTTTTTTTTAGTAGGGAACATTTCCTATGATCCTAAAAATGCAAAAACCTAGGTTTTTTTTCCTCAAAAACAATGGTTTTTCATGGAGAAAAAAAATTCAGAATCATCTGGAAAGACTTTTCCAAATCACAAATCCCTGTTTCCACTCTCTGCCATTTTTTTTAAATTCTCATAATCCCCATTTTGTGTCCCAGTGGAAGTGGGCTGCATGGCAGGGTGTGTTACCTGAAAATACTGTCACATCATCCTGTTACATCCCCTGCTCTCCCTTTTGCCCCTTCTAAGACAAGTACCCTAAATGAATCCTTAAAATCCAAAACATTCTCCTGCTTCTAATGCAGGACAAACAGTGGAATAAACAATGTCTAGGTTTAGTGACACAAATTGTGCTGATATTTAGAAAAAAATTCTAGACCTACCTTGAAAGTTTATGATAATTTTAGCAACTTATTTCTCCTTCATCATAAAGTCAAGTGTCCAACTATTTCTTAGAATTCATTCACTTTGGTAACTAATGTTTCATGAAGAGGCATGAGGAGTGTCATATTTAGAATCCCAAGAATCAACTTCTGCCTGTGAAGACAAAATGAGAAGGGTTTAAATGGAAGTCTGAAGGGAATATCAGGTTAAAAGCCCATGTAACTAAGACAATTAAAATTGTCCCTGGCCTTGCTATAATGAGGTTTTCACTGGGTAGGTATGCACTGCCTGATCTAAGGTACTTCCAGCTCTTAATGTCTGCAGTTCCGTGCAAGTGAGTGAACAATGTGGATTCATGGAATGCTCTATCAATCTCACATTTGGGGTCTATGAACACAGAGCAATGCAAAGCTTCCATAGTTTCCTTTTATTCTCTATTCAGAGCAATAAAGTGCATTATGTTTTTTTCTAGGATAAAAATCAGAACAGCATGTCCCAAAAGGGTCTCCATGAAACACCAAAACACTAGTATGAGTAAATGATACACACACACACACATACACACACTTCCATGATAAAGTAAGTTTGGGAAATATTACATATCCCTTGGATATGCTAAATATTCATAGAATATTATATTAATAACTCTAATAAATCCTATAGTAAAGAAATGTGTTTACCCAAATCTTTTCCACAGTCATTTGACCACCAAAATTTTTTCAACATTTTGGCTATAATGGATCACATGTTGGGAAAATCTATAATAAAACTACCAGGCTTTAAGAATAGCAGAGATACAGTTTACTTTATATTTCACAAAACGTCATAACTCAAAACCCTCTACTTGGTAGGAACACCAATCAAATTACTTACGGAATGAAGTTAGAATATTTACCCAAATTTCAGTGATAATATAGACATATTTTTAAAGCCTGAGTTCAGGTTTATGCATCTCACCTGTATAAAACAATTGTGTTTCATATTCTCTCTTAAGTTTAGTGAAAGTTCCGAAGAGCATTTAAAACTACTTAAACAATTAAGTTCTAAGCTGTCAAGAGGATATTTTGCAAAATCTGAAACGGCTCCTGGAAGTCCATATGGTCACCACGGTCGTCATGAACCCCACAGAGGTTGCCATTCCCCTCACTCCCCCCACCATCACCAAAGCCCACCTGGTCCACCACCCAGACCTATATCACCACCTGAGAACACTGTAAATCCTCAAGCACTATCAGCCGCTTCTAGTGCTGCCCCAATCCTAATTTATACCACCGCCACTGCTGCTGCCAACACCACCACTGCCACTGTTTCTGCGGGAAAAACTGCAGGCGTGACATCCACCACCATGGCTCCCAACAACCCCCAACCTGAAGACATCACCAGTGCCCCTGTGGCTGGCACTACCACTGCCCCAGCAGCTAACCCTACTACTGTCAACCAGCAACAAGTAATTCAGTAAATTCCACAACAGTCCAAGATTACAAACCTACCAAACCACAAGGAGACCAAGGCAAATCAAGGTAAATGATACTTTCCAAAATGTTTTCTAACTAAATGAGTAACTTTACAATGTGTCTAAATAAGGGCAGGTGGGTTTTTCCCACATCAAAAGAAATAAAAAGAAAACGACATGGCAATGAGAAAGAATGAAATATGGCCTTTTGTGGCAACGTGGATGGAACTGGAAACTGTTATGCGAAGTGAAATGAGTCATACAGAGAAGGACAGATTCCATATGTTTTCACTCCTACGTGGATCCTGAGAAACTTAACAGAAGACCATGGGGGAGGGGAAGGAAAAAAAATGGTTAGAGAGGGAGCCAAAACATAAGAGACTCCTAAAAACTAAGAACAAACTGAGGGTTTATGGAGGGTGGGAGGGAGGGGTGGGTGGGTGATGGGTATTGAGGAGGGCACCTGTTGGGATGAGCACTGGGTGTTGTATGGAAACCAATTTGACAATGAATTTCATATTTAAAAACAAAAGAAAACTAGTTTTTAACTCTGCCATATGGATTAAAAACTCTTAATACTTTTTTTATTTCAAAAACTAAATTTGGTTTCCTTGAGTTGATAGGTTATATCTGTAAACGCAAGGCTAGCGGATTCCTACAAAAGAAAGAAAGATTTTGAAAGATCACTAATATGTATTTTGACCTTCTGTTTCCAGTGCTATAATGTGTTTTATTTCCCTGAAATAATCACTTATAATTAGGGCCTTTGTAAATAAAAGTTAGTGTATACTTCAAAGTTTATTAAATCTGGGGTGCCTGGGTGGTTCAATCGGTTAAGCGTCCGACTTCAGCTCAGGTCATGATCTCATAGTCCATGAGTTCGAGCCTTGCGTCAGTCTCTGTGCTGACAGCTCAGAGCCTAGAGCCTCCTTCAGATTCTGTGTCTCCCTCTCTCTCTGCCCCTCCCCTGCTCATGCTCTGTCTCTCTCTGTCTCAAAAAAAAAAAAAAGTTTATTAAACCCCACAAAGTATGTACTTGACATAAAGGAATGCTCCCTCCTTCTTTCAGGACCTACCAACTCTAATAAGGCACACAAAATATATATATATGAAATATTTTAGCAAATACTACAATTAGCCTTGAGAACAGAAATATAAACTAAATCACAACCCATAGAAAAGCATTCTTGCTATATTGACCGAAACATACACATCATGATATAACATGATCCTTAACAAATATTGAAGATATTGGAGAATATCACATATTGTTCCTATTTCTGAATATAGGTGCTCCTAATTACAAATAGAAATGAGAATTATCCCTATTATGTGACAAAAATAATAATCATGGATACCAACTGTAGAACACTTAGAATAGTTCCAGGGCTGTTACTGCACTAAAAAGTCTTTGTATTGATTCCCATTTAATACTCATAGCAACCCTGTAAAGCTAATATCATTGTCTGCTTTTTAGAGATGAGGAAACTGAAGCTATGAGAATTTATGAGACTTTCCAAAGACCGCAAGGTATAAATGGCAGATTAGTCTTCAAACTCATATCCATTTAACTCTGAAGTTCCAGCTTCTAACATTCTTCCCAGCATTCAGTTATTTTAAAACAACTGGATGGAGCTAGACAGTATTACACTAAGTGAAATAAGTCAGTCAAAGAAAGTCAAATGCCACATGATTTCATTCATACGTGGACAAAAGACAAAGACAGGGGAGAGACAGAGAGGCAAACAAGAAATAGCCATAACTATAGAGATCAAACTGATGGCTACCAGAGGAAAGGTGATAGGTGAAATAGGTGATGAGGATTAAGGAGTGCACTTGTGATGAGCCTGGACGTTGTATGGAATTGTTGAGTCACTATATCGTACACCTGAAGCTAATACTATACTATATGTTAAATAACTGGAATTTAAATAAAAACTTTAAAAAATTGGAGAAGAAAGAGCTTATGTACTTTTAATTAATGGCTCATGGTATTTTGTTTTGTTTTTACAGATCCTGAAAAACTGAATATTGATATATTGTGATCACCCTCTCTCACCGTTTCAATTTTAACAAAAATGCAAGAAAAGAAACAAAAACAAATGGATGTGGGTTCTTACTACTTCTTCTTTAGTCTTGCTATACTGTACGCATTTCCAAAGATAATTATATGTATGCATTTGACCACATGTGTCTTGGTCTCCTCTTTATTTCTCAGTTGAGTGACAAAAGTATTACTGGCACTTCCACTCTTTCAGATGGATCCATAACACACAAAGCATGTGTCTAGAAAAAAATGTAAATATTTCATAGGCAAAAAAGATTCAAAAAGCATAGAAAGAATAAGTTAATTTTCTACAGATCTACAGATATTCTTTTTCTAAATATCTGAAACACTATCCCTTCATCTAAAGAGGAATTTTCTCCAGAGATTGTTCGACTAACACTTTGTACCATTCCATGAATCTTTTCTTTTCTTTTCTTTTCTTTTCTTTTCTTTTCTTTTCTCTTCTTTTCTTATTTTTTTTTAGAGAGAAAGAGAGAGAGAGAGCATGAGCAGGGGAGGGACAGAGAGACAGAGGGAAAGAGAGACTCCCAAGCAGGCTCCACGCTGTCAGCTCAGAGCCCGACATGGGGCTCAAACTATAAACTGTGAGATGATGAACTGAACTGAAACCAAGAGTTGGACGCTGAACCCACTGAGCCACCCAGGAACTCCTCCATGAATCATTTCACCCAAAAATATATTAGATCAATTTCTAGTTGGCAAATTATTTCATTCAAGTGATTTAGTAAAATTTACCTATATTTAGGTCAGGGAACAAAAGAACACAAATATACGTAACTCAATCACTTACTCCTCAAAGGTTCAAGTGGCAAAGATAGAAATAAGGCAATTAACTCTAAACTGTATACGGAATCAGTAGTAAACATTATACGCAAAAGTACAAACAGTAATGAGCAAACAGGGGAGGAGATATTTATTCCCCTTCAGGAAGAGCAAATACTTACAGAAAACCTACAATACATAAGCTATTATAAGAGACACAAAAAATCTCAAAATCTTGGTATTGAAAGGTTGAAAGTGACTCACTAGCTAAGGAGATGCAATTCAGTCCTGAAGGAGTAGAAAGTAAAGGCCAAGACTGTACATAACGATGATGAGGGCCATAAAGAAATGATCCCCAAAATGTTTTACAGAATTTCACTGAGGAGATTTCTTTTTAAGTTTCATGAAGAAATGAAAAGCAAAGGAATGATTTCAAGTGGCAGAAAAAAATGTAGTAGCTTCACCACTGATAAAAACACAGCAAATGCATGGAGGTAAGAGAGAAAATAGCATTCATATCCATGCCCTCCAAATATTTACTAAGTGAACAGAATATGCCAGGCCTGTCATTCTAGGAATACAAAAATGGGTAAGATACATACCACACTGTCAGGTTGCTCCTAATCCCACCAAACAGAAATTGGCCATGAATATAGGACATACTAGAAAAATAGATATTATAATGGAAAGTGATCATCATATTATCGGATTAGGAGTTCAGATTAATTCTAAAGAAGAGAGAATCAGTAAAGATTTTACCACAGAAGATTGCTATAAAAAATATATCTATAGAAAATGTAGCTTATAAAAAATAATAACACTTGATTTCTTACATGTGCCAAACCCTAAGAGCTTGATGTACAAAAACCATAACCCTATATGAAAATAATATTGACACTCTAGGGATAGGGAAACTGAGGGACATAGAGGTTAATCAAATACCCAAGGGCACAGAGTAGCTAAATGAAGAGCAGGCATTCAAACCTAAGTAGTCTAGCCCATGCTCTTCACTTCTGCCAAAAATGTCTAGGAACTATGGAATGAAGAAATAAGGAATCTATAGCGATGGGCCAGTCAGTTTTGTGTTCTGCGTATCCTACAGTCTTATAAGGAAAAGTTTCATTCAACTAGGACTGTGCAAACTCCACATTAATGTAATTCAGAGTGTCTTTATTATCAGCAACAGTTTAGAGCACACATCTTTTTAATCACAAGTTTTTCTATATATTTATTATACAACGAAAGCAACAGGAGATAAAGGAGGAAGAGGAGGAGGAGACTTGAGGGGTGCAGAACTAGAAAGAGAGAAGAAAAAAGGAGGAGGAGGAGCCATAAAGGCATAATCATAAGAGAAACCCATATTTAGACCAGAAGAAAGAAAAGCAAGGACAGTTGACAGAAAAGGAGAAATCAGAGGTGAGAGAACTAAAAAAATTTCTCATAAAATCCAAGAGTAGAAAAATATTTAAACACTTTTTTTATTATTATTTTAGAGAGTGAGAGAGCACATGCACACGCTCATGACAGAGAGAGAGAGGTGGGAGAGGGCCAGAAGAGAGAATTCTAAGCAGGCTCGATGCCCAGTAGAGTCCAATGCAGGGCTTGATCCCATGACCCTGGGGTCATGACCCAAGCCAAAATCAAGAGTCCAATGCTCAACCAAATGAGCCACTCAGGAACCCCTAAATACTTCTTGAAAGTCAGGGAAGGAGAAAAAAAAGAGAAGTATAGGGAGTACATGAACAACAAATTGTTTAGAAATGAGTCTCAATGTTGTCCAAATTATAAAAAGAGGTAAAAACTGAGTAAGCAATAAAAGAGGCTTTGCATTAAAAAGACCAAAAGAGGAATGCCTGGTTGGTTCAGTCGGTTAAGTGTCCAACTTTGACTCAGGTCATGACCTCATGGTTCATGGTTCCAGCCCCATATTGGGCTCTCTGCTGTCAGTGCAGAGCCCACTTTGATCTCCTGTCCACCTCTCTCTCTACCCCTTCCCCACTGGTTCTCTCTCTCTCAAATTAAATCAATAATTAAAAAAAAAAGATGACCATAAGCTTTCTATAGTTTTCAGCACACAGATCGTTTACATCTTTGGTTAGGTTTATTCCTAGGTATTTTATGCTTCTTGGTGCAGTTGTGAATGGGATCAGTTTCTTTGTCTTTTAGTTACTTCATTATTAGTGCATAAGAATGCAGCTGATTTCTGTATATTAATTTTGTATCCTGCGACCTTGCTGAATTCATGTATCAATTCTAGCAGACTTTTGGTGGAGTCTATCAGGTTTTCCATGTAGAGTATCATGTCATCTGCAAAAAGTGAAAGCTTGACTTCATCTTTGCCAATTTCGATGCCTTTGATTTCCTTTTGTTGTCTGATTGCTGGTGCTAGAACTTCCAACACTATGTTAAACAACAGTAGTGAGAGTAGACACACCTGTCGTGTTCTTGATCTCATGGAGAAAGCTCTCAGTTTTTCCCCATTGAGGATGATATTAGCTATGGGCTTTTCATAAATGGCTTTTAGATGTTTAAGTATGTTCCTTCTATCCCGACTTTCTCAAGGGTTTTCATTAAGAAAGATGCTGAATTTTGTCAAATGCTTTTTCTGCATTGATTGACAGGATCATATGGTTCTTATCGTTTCTTTTATTAATGTGATTATCACAATGATTGATTTGCGAATATTGAGCCAGCCCTGCAGCCCAGGAATGAATCCCACTTGATCATGGTGAATAATTCTTTTTATATGCTGTTGAATTCAATTTGCTGGTATCTTGTTGAGAATTTATGCATCCATATTCATCAGGGATATTGGTCTGTACTTCTCTTTTTTTGCTGTGTCTCTGTCTGGTTTGGGAATCGAAGTAATGCTGGCTTCATAGAATGAGTCTAGAAGATGTAAAAGATCTGTATGCTGAAAACTATAGAAAGCTAATGGAGGAAATTGAACAAGATACAAAGAAATGGAAAAACATTCCATGTTCATGAATTGGAAGAATAAATATTGTTAAAATGTCAATACTACCCAAAGCAATCTACACATTCAATGCAATCCCAATCAAAAGTGCACCAGCATTCCTCTCGAAGCAAGAACAAGCAATCCTAAAATTTGTATGGAATCACAAAAGACCCCAAATAGCCAAAGTAATATTGAAGAAGACTAAAGCGGGAGGCATCACAATCCCAGACTTGAGTTTCTACTACAAAGCTGTCATCATCAAGACAGCATGGTATTGGCACAAAAACAGACACATAGACCAATGGAATAGAATACAGACTCCAGAACTGGACCCACAAATGTATGGATAACTAATCTTTGACAAAGCAGGAAAGAATATCCAATGGAAAAAAGACAGTCTCTTTAACAAATGGTGCTGGGAGAACTAGACAGCAACATGCAGAAGAATCAAACTAGACCACCTTCTTACACCATTCACAAAAATAAACTCAAAATGGATGAAGGACCTGAATGTGAGACAGGAAACCATCAAAACCCTAGAGGAGAAAGCAGGAAAAAAACCTCTCTGACCGCAGCCGCAGCAATTTCTTATTCAACACATCTCCAAAGGCAAGGGAATTAAAAGCAAAAATGAACTATCTGGACCTCATGAAGATAAAAAGCTTCTGCACTGCAAAGGAAACAATCAACAAAACTAAAAGGCAACCGACGGAATGGGAAAAGATATTTGCAAATGACCTATCAGATAAAGGGCTAGTATCCAAAATCTATAAAGAACTCACCAAACTCCACACCCGAAAAACAAATAATCCAGTGAAAAAATGGGCAGAAGACGTGAATAGACACTTTTCTAAAGAAGACATCCAGATGGCCAACAGGCACATGAAAAGATGCTCAAGGTCACTCCTCATCAAGGAAACACAAATCAAAACCACACTGAGATACGACCTCACACCAGTCAGAGTAGCTAAAATGAACAAATCAGGAGACTGTAGATGCTGGAGAGGATGTGGAGAAATGGGAATCCTCTTGCACTCTTGGTGGGAATGCAAACTGGTGCAGCCGCTCTGGAAAACAGTGTGGAGGTTCCTCAAAAAATTAAAAATATAGGGGCGCCTGGGTGGCGCAGTCGGTTAAGCATCCGACTTCAGCCAGGTCACGATCTCGCGGTCCGTGAGTTCGAGCCCCACCCCCGCATCAGGCTCTGGGCTGATGGCTCAGAGTCTGGAGCCTGTTTCTGATTCTGTGTCTCCTTCTCTCTCTGCCCCTCCCCCGTTCATGCTCTGTCTCTCTCTGTCCCAAAAAAATAAACGTTGAAAAAAAAATTAAAAAAAAAAAATTAAAAATATATCTACCCTGTGACCCAGGAATAACACTGCTAGGAATTTGCCCAAGGCATACAGGAGTGCTGATGCATAGGAGCACTTGTACCCCCAATGTTTATAACGCGCTTTCAACAATAGCCAAATTATGGAAAGAGACTAAATGTCCATCAACTGATGAATGGATAAAGAAGTTTTGGTTTATATATACAATGGAACACTACTTGGCAATGAGAAAGAATGAAATATGGCCTTTTGTAGCAATGTGGATGGAATTGGAGAGTGTTATGCTAAGTGAAATAAGTCATATGGAGAAGGACAGATACCATATGTTTTCACTCTTATGTGGATCCTGAGAAACTTAACAGAAGACAATGGGGGAGGGGAAGGGGAAAAAAAAAGTTACAGAGATGGAAGGAGGCAAACCATGAGAGACTCTTAAAAACTGAGAATAAACTTAGGGTTGATGGGGGGGGGGAGGGAGGGGAAAGTGGGTGATGGGCATTGAGGAGGGCACCTGTTGGGATGAGCACTGGGTGTTGAATGGAAACCAATTTGACAATAAATTTCATATTAAAAAAAAAAAAAAAAAAGACGACCAAAAGAGATAAGCTGATGGCTTGAAAAAGTAATCCAGTCAAGAGCATAATTTTGTATTAGGAAAGATGAATTAGGAATTATGTCCAGTTGAAAATGAGAAATTTAATGTTTAATTTTAAAAGGTGATAATCAATAAAATTGCATCTCAGAGAAAGCAGAAGGAATTAGGTTTTCTAGGAAGAAACATGATTTTTTTTAAGTTTGTATTTAAATTCTAGTTAGTTAACATACAGTATAAATTGATTTCAGGAGTAGAATTTAGTGATTCATAACTTGTATATAACACCTAGTGCTCATCACATTTAGCCATCCCCCACCACCTCCCCTACAGCAGCCCTGTTTGTTCTCTACAGTTAAGAGGCTCTTATGGTTTGTTTCCCCCTATTTTTTTTTCCTCCCTTCCCTTATGTTCATCTGTTTGGTTCTTAAATTCCACATATGAGTAAAAGTATATGGTAGATGTCTTTCTCTGACTGGCTTATTTTGCTTAGCATAATACACTCTAGTTCCATCAACATCATTGTAAATGGCAAGGTTTCATTCTTTTTGATGGCTGAGTAATATTCCATTTGATATATTTATGTATATAAGTTTTCCATTTTATATATACACACACATACCACATCTTCTGTATCCATTCATTAATTAATGGATAACAGGAAATCAAATTCAACAGTACATTAAAAGAATTATTCACCACGATCAAGTGGGATTTATTCCTGGGCTGCAAGGGTGGTTCAATATTCACAAATCAAACAGTGTAATACATTATATTGATAAAAGGAAGGTTAAGAACCATATGATCCTCTCAATAGATGCAGAAAAAGCATTTGACAGAATACAGTATCCTTACTTGATAAAAACCCTCAACAAAGTAGGGATAGAAGGAACATACCTCAACATCATAAAGGCCATCCACAAAAGAACCACAATTAATATCATCCTCAATGGGTAAACTGCTTCTTTACAAGAGATAAATGGACTCTCTCGAGTGGAAGCTAGTGATTTTTCCTCAACTTTCAACCACATGGAAATGAGGCAGATATATCATTCTCTTAGCTGCAACCTCCCTACTGTGGTAGATGGTTCTAGTAGTGTTCCTAATCATTTACTTCCACCCCTTATAAAAACAGGGTTTCACATTTTCACTCATTGCCATGAGGCTTGCAGGGCATCTCTCCTTCTCTGCATAATATACCTCCCTATCTCATTGTCAGGCTTGGCCCTATGACCTGCTTTGGCTGCTGAAATGCAAACTCAAGTCACAGTAGGCAAATTAACAACAGGAATCCCATCACATCTGCTCTTTTTCTGTTTTCCTTTATACTCAAGAACTGCATGTCCTAAATAGAAACTTTCTTTAACCTGGTCCTGGAATGGGAAGATACGGACAGTGGAGTTGCAGAAGCATTCTGCCAACAGTTGCCAACACTTGACATGAAAGAAATATTTATTTTTGTTAGACATTAGGATTTTGGTGGTGGTGGCTGTTGCTTCAATAAATACGCCAACTAGCACAGAGACCATTACTCTTCATTCTTCTAAAAAATTGTTCCCAATTAAATGAAACCTGTGCCATTTAGCCACTCCTCCTTCTTCACTTCTTTATTACTGCTATCAATTAAGCTCTTAGCCACCGCTCTCACTCTCTGAAGAAATTTGGACCAACCCCATTGCCACTACAGTTCTGGGAAATGTCACAGTTCACACTGACCATCCATTAAAATCCAGATTGCTCCATTCTTTGATCACTTCTTTTTTTTTAATCTCCTTATCTTGAATGATCCTCACTTCCCTTCAGTTGTGCAAGTAACCTGGACCTTCCTATCATCACATTGATACATCACTTATAAAGTCATATATCAAGACATACCTGATCAAAATATCTTTGATCAAAACTTCCCATCTCCCAGATATTGTACTCAATTATTCTCACTATATCAACTCTTTAAACTTTTTTTTTTTATTTTTTTTTTTCAACGTTTATTTATTTTTGGGACAGAGAGACAGAGCATGAACGGGGGAGGGGCAGAGAGAGAGGGAGACACAGAATCGGAAACAGGCTCCAGGCTCTGAGCCATCAGCCCAGAGCCCGACGCGGGGCTCAAACTCACGGACCGCGAGATCGTGACCTGGCTGAAGTCGGATGCTTAACCGACTGCGCCACCCAGGCACCCCTCTTTAAACTTTTTAAACTCTCCAGTTCCTGGACATTTGCCATCTTCTCAGAATCCCCTCTTCAACTTTCTTTCATATCCAGCTTAGATTTTTATAGTCCATCAATCTAAACACTAGCTTGCAAATATCTTCCACTTTATTTTTATTTTTTTCTAATTGCTCACAAATCGGATATAATCCCAGTATTTGATTAATAGAAATAATTACTTCCTCTGCATGGACACAAAATCTACCCAGTGCTGCTCTGGAAAAATGCAAAACTTTAGACAGAAAGAACACTAAAATTTGAGGCCTCCAAACTCAAAGGGGCCCTCAAGTCTGCCTTGAAATCCTACAGTTTCCCCAGTTTTCCTCTCTAGTTCTCCATTTGGTCTACTGGAAATATCCTCCATGTAACAGATCTATAAACTCAAACCCATCTCACTTGCAGTTGAAATATTCCTGACAATACCTACTCATTTTTTTCGTGGTGGAAGCTCCATTTGTTGTTACCTTTTCAGGGTTCCCTACAAGCCCTGTTTTTGTTATTTACCCATACCACTATTAAATCCTCCAGCCTGGGTTCAGTGTTAACTACATAAATCCCATCCTCCTTTTCGTTGACTTGGCTCACATGCCTCTACTGTCCTGAAATAGCCTTCCAGGTATCTGCATATGTCTTAGTCAAGTTTAACCCTCTTGTCTGAATTACCAATTTCCTTCTATAATTTTATCTAATTCATAGGCATTAGCCTTGACACTGTTCTCTACTTCACCTCTCGATACCCATATTCCATAAAAAAGACCTGTTGAATACACCCCTTCAAAATCTCTTGACTCTGTCCATTTCTCTGTAGTCCTATTGCCACATCCCTAGGCCATCTGGATAACTGTAACAGCTTCCACCAGTTTCACATCTCACTATCCACTCTCAATATAGCTCTAATACTTAGCATAAGCAAAATCAAAAATACCTGTTAAAGAACTAAACCTGAATATGTCAATTAAGTGGTGAAATCAGGAGTTATTCTTCATCTAGAATAGTGGTTGTCTATTGGGAGTGATTTTGTCCCTGAGAGGACACTTGGCAATGTCTAGAACATTTTTAGCCATTATAACTGGGAGAATACTACTGGCATCTACTGGGTAGAATCCAGGGATGCACAAGACAGTCCTCCAGAACAAAGAATTACCTGGCCCAAAATATCAAGTGTCTAGATTGAGAAACCCTATTGTGGACTAACCCCAATTTTAGATTCTTTAAAATTAAAAACTGAGGCAGAAAGTTGGGGACATAAGTATGTTTCTTGAATTAACAGCCCCAATTTTTCACAACTCCCTTTATAGAAGCCCAACAGTTGTATGCTCTTGCACTGTCTTCAGTCTTCACCATTAGCATATTTTGGACATTGGAACAACATTGTTATCACCCAAACTTGAGAAAGGCAAAGATCTGAAAAACAACATTTACACATTTCTGTTTTTCTTCTGAATTTCTCACTTCACTATGAGAACATGCCCAGACCACTAGAGGGATAGGAGAGACATGTGGAAAACAGCTGAGCTGTGCTAGCCAGAGCCATCCTAGACCCAACAGCCCCCTACCAAACTCACCAGCTGAACAGAGACACATAAGCAAGCCCAGACAAGATCAATAACGCCTAGCCAGACCAAGAAAACTACTAAATAAACATGTAGACTTTTAAGAAATACTAAACAGTTGCTGTGCTAAGCGTTCAAGTTTCTGCAGCGGTTTGTTACACAGAAAAAGTTAACTGATACACCAAAAGACCTAAAAGTCAATCTATATCTCAGAGTCCCATTTTCCCCTAATCAGGGCCCTGAGCTGTATATTACAGATCTGTCTCGGTTGAGAGTTCAACCTTCTCTGGACCTCTGCTGTTCTAATAATTGAGTCTTGAGTGTGCCCCTCAAATTTTTTCTGCCTTTTTAACTGCAGGAGATTGGAGTTTCTTCATTTTTTTGAGAGAGAGGGTGAGAGCCTGCAAGTGCACATGCTAGTGAGCGGGGGAGGGGCAAATAGAGCCGGAGAATCCCCTTGTCAGCACAGAGCCCACAGCCTGATGCAGGGCTCAACAAGACACCACTTTCCCCCAAAATATGAAATTGTTATGTAAGGCATTTGCACTAGCTTTTAGGCTATGACATATATAACTTTCATCATGTTTTAATATATTTTATTTTTAGAGTCCTTAATTATTTTGTAAGCAACAAATTCTTACAAGTAGACTATAAATAATCTTTTTAGGAATAAATTTTATGAAAACAAAACAAACAAAAAAGAAATAAATCTTATTAAATAAGCCTGATATGGCCTTAGTAATAACTCTGCCCCTCTGCGAGGCTTTTTCTGTATTCAAAAACCAGGATGTTAATTTTTTCTTGACTAGGTCTTAAACTTATTTGGCATATTAAATGAGAAAGTAAATAGAACATAATCTATTAACTAAGAAATGTATTACAGGTTAAATTTTTTTAAGTATTGGAGCTAGTTTACAGAGAAAACTTGTATGCAACCATATTTTTAAAAAGTAAAATATGAAAAAGGAAATATATTTTGAAAATTAAGGTGAAGCCAGGAATATTCCCCAAGAGAGATCTTGTAAGGGGAACTAAATTCATCTGGTTACATGATTGGAGTTATCAATCCAGCAAAATTCAAATTAAACAGCAATTGTATACTTATTTACATTCAATGCTGGAGATATTCTGGTTAAACTGTAAAGATCACTTTCACATTTACTATAGAATAATATGCTTCCTGCTTGAAAATAAATGAGAAATTTTCTCAAGGCACTGAGTAGGAAGGAAAAGTACTTCTCAAGCAATTACTGTGTTTTCTTTTAGGGACATTGTGAATTTTTTAGCTGATTGAATTTTTCTTTGAACTTTGGCTAATGAAAGCTCAGGGAAAAGTCTGTAATAAACTTCCAGAACTTTCTGGTCTGGGTCTGATGCAGTATCTATGCTGTACAATTCAGTTACAGCTTTTCTTCAATCTTCAAAGTCTGTTATTAATTCCACACAACAAATTCTAACCAATCCTACACAACAAATACTTCCACAAAAAAAAATTTTAAGCAATCTGTAATTTCAAAAGCATGATACATATTTAAAGTGTTATTAATCCAGAAGCCAAATCATCTACTTCTAAATAATCTTTAAAAAACATGTTCATATGCTTTCCAAGGCGTTCAAAGAAAGAGTTATTACTAGAGCTGCAAAACAGGACGGTGGACTTAAATATATTGCTGTATGACAGTTTAATTCTGCTAAATCTAATTATATCAGGAAAATATTTTCTGCCTGTCACATAAGGCTCTGCATTAACAATAGTGTGACTCCACTGTCACCTTGAACTTCCTATGGCCAGAAACTTTAGCTTTTTTTGGTACTATTCTAGAAAGTTTTCATTCCGAATATTTTAAAGCCATGAATTAATTGAAGATTAACTGGAGTGACCATTTCTATTTCTTAACAGACGTGTGCTTCTGTTGGCTTGTGTTGCTCTAATTTTTTGCTGATGACAACCCACTGGGAAATTGTTTTTCAGTTTTGCCAATGTTCATACTATGTCCTCCAGAGCCAATGATCCATTACAGTGGAGTTCACACCTGGAGTCAAAATATTTGGCTAATAAATATGTTGGCATCAAAACAAGAAAGAAGAGATACTCATCTTTTGACAAACTGAATCATTCTCAGACAAGAAAGTGGTTTATTGAACTTTCCATGTTAATTTAGAGATAGAATCATCTTCACTATTTGTGCATATAATTGTTCAGTAACTAATCGGGGCCTAAGATTAGCAAACCAGTAATACACTTTATTGCACATAATTATGTCACTAAAATTTTTAAGACAGTGAATTGCAACAAAGCAAATGAAATTAAGTACAGTAATTTAAAACTAAGATCAGCTCTCAAAGTAGGCCTTCTTTGTTTCTATACCACCTATGACTCCCAAAAGATTTTTTTTTAATTTTTTTAACGTTTATTTATTATTGAGAAACAGAGAGACACAGAGCATGAGCAGGGGCGGGATAGAGAGAGGAGACACAGAATCCAAAGCAGGCTCCAGGCTCTGAGCTGTCAACACAGAGCCCAAAGGGGGCTCAAACTCCCAAACTGCAAGATCATGACCTGAGCCAAAGTCGGTCACCTAACTAACTGAGCCACCCAGGCTCAGTGTGTTTAAAGACTTTTAAAACTCTAAACCTTTAAATATCTTGTGACTTTAACAACTAGCATTATGTCTGACACCCAGTGGGTATTCAATAAGTGTTGAATAAGTAGGTGAACAAAGGTGAATAACTAAATTCCATGACACAAAAATTAGAAATATTCACATTTTACAAATAAAGGAATTGAGGCACAATGAGGTAAAATAACTAGTCCAATATTATCCAGCAAATAAATGTTGGTAGTATGCTTTGAAGTAAAATAACCTGACTATAAATGCACTTGATTAATCTCTGCAGCATACTATAACATATGATGTTGGTTAAGTTTACGAGGGTTATTGAGATTTGGGAGGCAATGTGGAATATTGGTTAACCCATTATTTAGGCTTTGAAGTGAGCAGACATAGGTTCATTATTATCCATTGTAAAACAAAGATGATAATAGTACTCAGTTATCCTGCCACATCCTATACGGTAAAGGCTTAATAAATAATAGCTATTACTTTATTATACAACAATCTGTAGGAACCAAAGATTACATTATTATTTCTCAAAGCCTGGGTATATTAAAAATATAAAGCTGTGGCTTTCCCACAGATATCCATCCCAAAGTAAAACTCTCTCTGTATAATTTTCCACATAATCAAAAACTTCATGGCATCATATTTTTGTTTAATTTCTCAAGTTAGTAATAGCAAGTACCAATGTGACTTTTTTAAAGACAATCTCAGACTACTGTTTTAGTTCTTCATTAGAAAAAGGAAATGCTGGGGCGCCTGGGTGGCGCAGTCGGTTAAGTGTCCGACTTCAGCCAGGTCACGATCTCGCTGTCCGTGAGTTCGAGCCCCGCGACTGGCTCTGGGCTGATGGCTCAGAGCCTGGAGCCTGTTTCCGATTCTGTGTCTCCCTCTGTCTCTCTCCCTCCCCCATTCATGCTCTGTCTCTCTCTGTCCCAAAAATAAAATAAACGTTGAAAAAAAAAATTTAAGAAAAAGAAAATGCCCTAAAAAATTTCCACCTAAGGATCTTTTATATAAATATATTGACATAATTACAGACACAGAAAATTAAAATAAAGTTAAGATTGAAAAACTGCATGAATCTTGACTATTTTCCTTCCACCACTAGATTTTTTTTCTTGCTATTTTCCAATCTCAGATCAAATCTTAATCCAAGAATTCATTTTTCTCATCTTTAAAAAACATTTACTAAATTAAGCCAATGTTGTATAAATTGGAAAAAGAATATATAGGACCAGATACGTACAAATGTCCAAGTATAAAACAGTAATACAATTTCATTATTTCAACTGAAAGAAGAATAGAAATGTGAAACCAACAAGATATAGCACAGTGGTCAAAACAGTCAAGCAATATATTTGATATACCCTGTCCATAACTGGCCAGAGTATTTGTATGTGATATTTGGTAACATCTATTTAATAATGACTTATAATTCTAATTCTGTTTTTTTTTCCTCCAAAATGTGTCTAGACTGTGTTAGAGTTCAATTTTAAAATTATGATTTTTTTTATTTCTCACATAATGTAGTTAGCTCTTAGATAAAATAGGAAATATGGCGATAGTAATATGTAACAAAAGATGACCCATTAAAATTATTTGAAATAGAACAGCTACACTTGTTCTTTAAAATAAAGAGACAATAGGTAATAGTGCACCACAAACCCCAAGTTATTTTATTAGACAAAAAGACATTGTGACTCATTGTATGACATGTTTCCTCAGGAAACACCAATTATTGAATGGGTCAAAGCACCTCAGAAATGAAAAAAAAACATGCAGAAAAAGATTGCAAAATTGTCAACAACGACTTTCCTATCTTCTGTTTAAAGAACATCAACCCACAAGTTATTTTATCTTCTAACTAGCCTTTCCTTTATCATCACTAGAAATCTACTGCAATATATATAAGAGCTGAGATTTCTTGTTCTTTCTCACCTTCATTTGGTCACCTAATTGGCAGGAATAATTTTGACCAGCAGATTAATCAGCCCTACTAAGAAGGATCCTCATACAACGGTAGGTACATGGAAATATGAATTGAAGAACTCTTTGAATACCAAATTTTTCTCAGACTTTCAAAGGTATCATTTTGATGGGATTCTTATAGAACATTGATTTTCACCAAAGGAATAATATATACTTACATGAAATCTGATAAGCCATAAAATGCATTGAATTTTGAGAAATTCTGTATGTCACAATAAAGCATTCATGCTAGGCACGTGGGACAAGTCCATCCATTTACACAATCAATCAACTTTTTCCCATAATGTACCTTAACACTTTTGTGCTTCATAATGACCAGAATAGTATCAGATATAACTCTGGGAGAACTGTTCTACAGTATATTTTTATTATTGGTTTTGCCTTTGCTTTTTTTAAACTTTTTATTAAAATGTGTCATAGAAAAAAGGATGCTTAAAGAAATAACCATATGTACCTGTAATTAAATATTCAGTGAAATTTTGAACATAGGATTCTTTTAAGGCTAAGACTGTTCAGCTAACACATTTAATTGATGGTCAGAATTGACTGTCAGAAAAACCAGTCTGCACAAAGGTGCATAAAGTTACTTTCCCAGAACTCAGGCTATCATGTCCTTGCAATATATTCTAAATTTAGAACCTATATATACCTGGACACCTCTCTTTTTTCTACCCTGGTCTTTGTATATGAATTTTTGGAATTAGTTAGAGATTGCTCATGATAGGGCAAAATAACTTAGTAGAATATTGTTAAAAATATTATGTGACAATTTTTCTTTAAACTATGTCTACCAGGGTGATTCTTTTCCTTTCCTTTTTCTAGGTGTTCCAAGAAATTTAATTTAAAACATGTGATCTAGAGAAAACATCAATAGCTCAAATACAAGTCTGCAGAAATCTATAAAGTAATGTAACCATTATTTAATAATACCAAGAGTTCAAATCCAAATAAGTACCATTTCAAAGTAGCTATTTCTGAAAGCAAAAACCTTATGTCATAAAGGCTTCCAATAAGTAAAACATTTTTAAGAATAACTCTTTGCCATTACCTCCAGTGTCCATTTACAAGTCAAAAGCAAAAACTAATTCCACCGTTTTATAGTTCAATGTTATAAAACCTACCAATATTGCTCCAAAATAACATGTAGGCAAATTTCTTAAAATACTACCATACTATCCTGTACTACATCATAAACAAAGAGTTGGAATACATTCCAAAGAGTACTTTTTTACAGCAATGCTGATCAGCCATTCATTGTGCTTACTTTCAGAGGTAATCATAAAGATGAAACTACTGTGCCTGATCACAGGCCTTCTGGCCCTTGCAGCATGTTTCTTGGTAAGTCTCCTTAATCACATCTTCATATTTCTCTCACAATTATCACTTCGGATTTCTTTTCACATTAATAATGTTACCCTTCCTTACATGTTAGTAGCTATCAATGATTGATGAAACACTATTTTAAGGCTTTAATTTAAATTTAAATTTAAAATCTAATTTAGGGAATCTGGGTGGTTCAGTCAATTAAGTGACCAACTCTTGATTTCAGCTTAGGTCATGATCTTGTGGTTTGTTAGGTTGATCCCCTCGTCAGGCTCTGCTCTGACAGTGTAAAATCTGCTTGGGATTCTTTCTCTCCTTCTCTCTCTGCTCCTGCCCTGTTCAGGCTCTTTCTCTTCTCTCTCAATTTCTCTCTCTCTCTCTCTCTCTCTTTCAAAATAAGTAAGTAAACATTTTTTAAAAACAATAAAATCTAATCTAATTTAAATAGCCACACATGGCTCAGGGCTACCATGTTGGATAATTTAGATCCATAATATCAGACTGCATTATACAGACATGTATAAATATGGGTTCCTGCATATATAAGCAATTTCACAAGTAGGTAAAGCAAATTTATTGCAGATTTTTGATCCTATATACTTAAAGACATTATTTGAATATCTTTGAACATGTTAGTGGAACTATTTCTTTATCTATAAAATGAGATACTTAGAACAGTTTTTCTCAACGTGGGGTTCATGTGTCATCTAAATCAAAGTTATTTGACTCATTTATTAAAAACAGAGTATTCCAGGCCTTACCCCAAAGAATAAGAGTGTCTGAGAGTAGGACCTGGGAATATGCATTTTGCCATAGACTCAGGGGCTACAGACGTTTATATTAACACCTACCATGTATAAAGGACTGGGTTAAGCACCACAGAAGTTACTAAACATTCAAAGTTGCAAGAGATTTTTTTAAAAAGACACAGGTTTTTGTTTTTTTAAATATTAAAATGATAACTTCAAAACAGCGATAGATTAACTCCAGTTTGGGAAGAGATTAATTCCATAGTAATTTCTACCAAAGAACTGTAAAATCTAACATCAAATGGAAAAAAAAGAGTTTTGGTGTTTTTTTTTTTCAGAAAACTAGGACTTCTACAAAGCAGACAACATAAACTTATTCTGAAACATGAAACAATGCTTCTTCCATCTACTCTCAGAAACTTGAACAAAAGGAGGCAATTAAATAGGTCATTCAGGTAGTCTGACCTTGACCATGTAAGTGCACTATAAATGTGACATGATTTTTGATAAACCAATAAAACATACTGACATATTTAAAAGTTATATTATGCCTTATTGACCCCATCCTAAAGCTGACTTTCAATATTTTCATGTCCTCAGAATATAAGAGAAACACACATTATTTTAAAGGTTTAGGCTTTAATTATGTAACAATGATTTTTTTTTTTTTTTTTTGCAAAATAAACTTGAGAGTTCCAATAATACAAGCAGTTTAGCATAAGTAGTTTGTTTTTATTGTATAAAAATTCTTTAGTAAAATTTAACATTCATTCACTATTTTAAAAACTCTCTTAGCAACCAGGATTGAAGGAAACTTCCTTAATCAGATAGAGGTCTTCTACAAAAGGAAGGAGCCGTCTTCGGCACTCAGCACCGGTCTCAGTCTGTTCTTTACTAATCTAACAGACCTGCTGAACCTTCTCCTTTCCCACTTCTACAAGGGGGAAGAAAGAAAGCCACACAGGTCATCAAGATGTCTCTCTCCTCACTCCCATAGCATAAGCAGTATAAATAGAAATAGGCCTTTCACCAACTTAATTGCATGAGATTCATCATGGTTAATAATTACCGAAATACAGAAACGCAGAGTAGAATATCCTTTTCATATAGCAGGGTGAGTAGTAATATTGGGTCTTCATTCTGTTATAGGTGATTTTCCCAATGCTTTACAGACATTATCCCACTTAATCCTCAAAGCAAATCTGACAAAGGGACTACTCTTAATCCCATTAAAATATAGATAAATTTAGATTCAAAGTATCCATGTCTTAGCTGGATTGTTCTTAAACTAATACAAGAAATTAACTCCAAATACATAGCTTTGTTGTAAAGGAAAGAGGTGAAAAGACAGTGATAGCAATAAGGGAATTCATGGTTGAAAGTAGACTCTTTAAAAAGGTAAATTGAATATAAATGATAGTTGTTTCCTAAGGAAAAGAAGTCAGTTAAAAGACACATATTAAAGTGCAGGGGGAAGAAAGGGAAAAATTGACAGAGCTCTGAGAAAATACTTGTAAAGGAAAAGGAAATATGTAGATTTTAATAACTTTGTGGTTGTGTGGCCAGTATATTGGTGAAGTTCATTTCTAATTGCTTGCATTATTTTGGAGTAGAAGGAAAATCATCCTGGTGGGGTGACTGAGGGTCAAGAAGAGGTAGAGAACTTCAATAAAATTGGCATAAACTTAGAAAATTATATGCCTCTGGGGAATAAGGTTCAGTTAACCTGAGATGCTTGAAAAGATCACAGGGCAGTGCTAAGGCACTATAAATGGGTGATGGCTCAGTACCTCTGACATCTGCTGCCACTGCTCAAAAACCTGTAATTGGGAATCAGGGAGACAGATGATTCAGAAGACAAAATAATCATAAAGTTTAGAATTTGCAAGAGCAAAATGCCACATGAACAAATACATGGAGGACCTAAAAACAGAACGAGGGAAATGCAGACACCTGTGTCTGACATAAGTCCTCAGCAGAACAGGACTTGTGCATTCTTACACTAGAGAACAGGCATATTTGCACTCCATTCGGCATGCTCTCTCCCCATTTTTTGTTATTTTGACTTCCTTTCAAAGTCTGCCTTCTCGGTTAAATGATCCTTAATCTTTCCTAAACCAATCGCTCTAAATCTCTAATGTATTTGTTTCCCACACTATTTTTCAACTACTTTTACTTCCAAAAACTGCAACCACTGTACTAGTGTTAGCATAACAAATAGTAGTATGTAACATTTATTGAGCACAGTATCTGGACCAGCCTTCACCCGAAGCACTTTACAGGTAATATTTCACAACAAATCTGACTCAAATCTGAGACATCTCACCCACTTCAAATCTCAGACAACCTCAAAGTTGTCTCAAACTTGAATTTGGCATGGGAGGGGGTTTCTGAAACATCCCACATTAAAAAAGGGAAAAATTCTGATCATAAATTGTAAGTGTTTCTAAACTTTACAAAGCTACAAAAATGAATTTAAAACTACCCATAATCTCAATACTCAGAAATAAACATGACTACCATTAAAAAAAAAAAAAAGGTAGGTGTTGGGTACTACTATGAACATCATTTTTCAGATAAGGAAAGAGAGTCTCAAAAAGGATTCCAACATTCACACAATCTCTAAGTAGCAGGGGCAGAATTCAAACCCTGGCATTACACTCGACGGACTATCATTCTGCTTCCATTTGGGCCATTTTGTACTGTCTTGTACTGTAACCACTTGGTCTGTAGACTTACAAAAGGCATGTCTGGGGCGCCTGGGTGGCGCAGTCGGTTAAGCGTCCGACTTCAGCCAGGTCACGATCTCGCGGTCCGTGAGTTCGAGCCCCGCGTCAGGCTATGGGCTGATGGCTCGGAGCCTGGAGCCTGTTTCCGATTCTGTGTCTCCCTCTCTCTCTGCCCCTCCCCCGTTCATGCTCTGTCTCTCTCTGTCCCCCAAAAAATAAATAAACGTTGAAAAAAAAAAATTTTTTTCAAAAGGCATGTCTGCATGCCCACAGCTCCTACTTTAGTGTACCGCACAAAATAAGTGCTCAATAATGTGTTTCACCGTTTATTAGTGTTCAAAGCCTGAAATAATCCCAAACGCTTGAATGAGATATAAAGAGACATTTTCCTCATTTGGAATTGATTCCAATCACAGGCTCTACCAAAAACATAGGATATGATTTTACTCACGATCTTTTTCCCCATCAAAACTACCTCAGCTTTCATTTAAGAGCCTAGGCATTCGGAGGGTGAAAGAGAACTCTTCCCTTTCTCTGAGACAAACTTTCAGACTGTGTAAGTTAGATGTGTATGTAACTTTTCTATTGCTAAATAACAAATTACCACAAACTAGTAGCTTTGGAAAAAAATGCATTTATTATCCCACAGTTCCTTTGGTCAGACTCTGGCCTTGGCTTGGTTGAATTTTCTGCTCAGGGTCTCCCAAGACTGAAAAGATATTGTCAGGACTGTATTCTTTCCTGGAGCTCAGGGACCTCTTTTCCAATTTGGGTGGCTGTGGGCAGAATTCAGTCCCTTGTTTATAGGACTGAGGTCCTTACTTTTTTGCAGGCTATGAGCCACAGGGCCCGCTACTACCATCTACTTCCATGTGGTCCTCTGCACAACACATTTTTTTTTGGCTTCAAAGCCAATAGGAGAGCACCACAGTTTCAAATATCTGAATTTGTCTGACCTGCAGAACCCATTTTAAAAGGACTCACCCGATAAGGTTATGCCAGTATATGCCAGCAGGGGGCAGGAATCTTGGAAGTCATCTTAGAATTCTGCCTGCCACAGAGAGTATACATTCTTATGCTTAACCTAGAAATACCTAATTAAAAATTGTTCACTTCTGTTTTCCCACAGCCTGGTGAGAGTCACAGAGGTCCCAGGAGACGATATCCACCTAGGCCACTGCTTCCTCCTCCTCTACGGTTTCCTTTTGGTCCAGGATTTGCTCCACGCCTTCCTCCACCTTATGGCCCAGGGAGAATTCCACCACCCCCTCCTCAGTTTTTTGGCCCCGGGAGAATTCCACAACCCCCTCCTCAGTTTTTTGGCCCCGGGAGAATTCCACCACTTCCTCCTTTATTCCCCAATGGCCCAGGTTATCCATATCCAGCTTTCCAACAAAGACGTTATCTAATTCGATTTCCATTCATCCCTAGATTCCCTCTGATGTATCCTTTTGTCCTCACACCCCAAATACAAACTACTACAACAACAGGTTCCGCTACAACCACAACTGACCCCACTACCACCCAAACGGACTCTGCCACTCCCATGACAGCTTCTCCTCCCCAAGAGACAAAGACCACTTCTACTCCCCAAAAGACTACTATCGCTTCTACTCCCCAAGAGACAATGACAGCTTCTCCTCCCCAAGAGACAAAGACCACTTCTCCTCCCCAAGAGACAACTGCTTCTACTCCCCAAGACACTACTATTGCTTCTACTCCCGAAGAGACAACAACTGCTTCTACTCCCCAAGAAACAACTACCACTTCTCCTCCCCAAGAGACAACGACTGCTTCTACTCCCCAAGAGACTACTATAGCTTCTACCCCCCAAGAGACAACGACAGCTTCTCCTCCCCAAGAGACAACGACTGCTTCTACTCCCCAAGAGACAACAACAGTTTCTCCTCCCCAGGAGACAACAACCACATCTACTCCCCAAGAGACAATGACAGCTCCTCTTCCCCAAGAGACAACTACCACTTCTACTTCCCAAAAGACAAGTCTCAAGACCTTTTTAGATAGACTCATTTCAATTTTTGGATGAGAATGAGATATTCCATAAGCTCTAACCTTTGGGAGGAATAATCTTAGAAAGAAACTATAAAACAACCCACATAAACATTATGACAACAAAGTGAAAATAAAGAGTTGAGCAACAATATGAAACCTCCAGTGTGGTCATGTGCACCCTGGGTCTGTCCCCCCTTTTCTGCCCAATGAAGATTAGTACTGCCAGAAGCCTGGCCTTGTAACATGAAGTTAAAGAGGTAATTAGGGGAAAATACAGTGAGATATCTGGACTTGTACTTAGAGTGACGGAGCTGTAAGATTAGGCAACAAGATGCTCTCTTGAGTACCACGACCCATCATACAACTACAAAACACAAAATAACATATTAGTAGATATTCAAATAACCTTAGCTCTCCCCACAGCATTCTCCCTGAAATATTCCTGAGTACCACAAGATCATTAATTATAAATAAGCTTTCATATTATCTGCTCAATTCCAGAGTAAAAATGCCTTTCTAGCAAACCAAAATACCTAAGTGAACTATGGGGCACAAGTCTTGGAATCTGATATGAAAAATCATTTTCCAAGTTAAGGAACAGATAGATGATGGTTTCAGAAATCAATATTGAAAGGCTGATGGCTGAGACTCCAAAGTTTCCATTGCTTCCAACTATTAGTTAAGGTTTTAATCAAAAGTATTATGACTATTTCAGAAATGGCCTCATTATATCATGAACACTATATCTTTCATACATTTTTGACTTTTAAAGTCATTTTCCTTTCAAAAAACAACTACTTACATTGTCAACAATCACATGAATCAAAATTTCTCAAAGATAGCTATTTTAAGCATTAATTTGTTTATTTGTGCTTAATTTTATCTTTAATCCCACAGTAGTTCTTGAGAATCTACTGTGATACAGAATCTCTTTCAGTGGTTAAGTAATCAGCAATAAGGAAAGCTGTCAAAGTCACTACCTTCCTGGAGCTTCCATTCAAATACGACCAAAAAAAAAAAAAAAAAAAAAAAAAAGTAAATACATGTATATGTAAGAAATGAGAAGTGCTTTGAAAAACAAGAAAGAAAGGTAAAAAGATACAAAGTGGTATTGATAGTTCATTTTATCTGAGATAATCAGAAAGAACCTCTCTGATAAAGTAGTATTTAAGCAAAGACTTCAAGAATGTTAAGTATTCAAAGATCTAAAGAAAGCGTACTGAAGGCAGAAGGGATCCAACCTGTAAAAGTCTGAAGCAACAGTGAATTTTTTGTGCAAGAGGACCAGAAGAATGCTAATGTGGCTCGCACTTAGTGAGAAAGGAAGAGAGTTGAAAGGAAATACTACCAAAAGGGCAGAGATAGACAACATCATAAAGGACCTAGGATCAGAATTTTATCCTAAATGTATGAGAGGTCATTGAAGCTTTACATAAAGGAACAACATATTCCAATAAGCATTTTCAAAACTTTATCTGTCTGCTGAGTACCACACTGTAAGGAGAACAATAGTAGAGGCTATTTCAAGAATCCTGGTGGGAAACATGGTGGCTTAGACTAGGGTGGGATTCAATGAAGAAGGGGAGAAGTGGTCAGACATAGAAACAGCTAAAAATATATATATATATTCAAAAGTATTTTATGAAGTGTTGGACCTGGATTTTACTCTTTTATTTTAAATTTTTTTTTTAATTTACATCCAAGTTAGTTAACATATAGTGCAACAACGATTTCAGGAGTAGATTCCTTAATGCCCCTTACCCATTTAGCCCATCCTCCTTCCCGCAACTCCTCCAGTAACCCTCTGTTTGTTCTCCATATTTAAAAGTCTCTTATGTTTTTGGACCTGGGTTTTAAAGGAAAAGAAATAATCTAGAAATAACTATGATATTTTGGGCCCAAGCAAGCATGTGAATAATGGTGTCATTCAGTGAGAGAGGTAAGATTAGAGAGGAACCATAGTTTAAAGATTTGGAATATCATGGTTCAGCACTGGATATGTTAAGCTTGATATCTCCAACTTCTTTATTATTTTTTATTGCTGCAATAACATTATTATCACAAACAGCATCTCAAAACAATAAAAATGCATAATGCAAATGCAATATCACACTGTTCTACAGACTAGAAGTCTACAAAATAACAAGGCTCAACTAAGTACTCTGCCTGGAGTCTCACAAGGCTGAAGTCAAAGTTACTGGCAAAGCTGCATTCCTTTTGGAGGCTCTAGGGGAGAATGTTTCAAGGTTCATTCATCTCTCCTACATATCTCTTTTGTCTCAACTCCTGCCACATCTCTCTGACTCCTCCCAGACAATTTTTTTCTACTTTCTAAGAGCTCACATGATTATATTCAGCCTACCAAAATGATCCAGGATAACCTCTATGTTTAAAGATATATATTTTAGTAACACCTGAAAAGTCCTTTTGCAGATGTACCTAGATTAGTATTTGGTTAAATAACTAGAGGATGGAAATCTTGAGGAGCACATCCTTTAAAAATCTGCCTACAACTTCCAAGTATAGATACTGAGCAGACAGGTTATATGCAAGGGCAGAATAAATGGGAGGACTGAGTTTAACTAGGATCCCAATTTTGCCAGGGAAGAATGACAGAAAAAAAGATGGGGAAGAGGAACTATTCAAGGAATTAGGTTATATATGAGCTAAGCTATACTGCAAAGGCTGGTGTAAGTTTACAAATTGGGTATAATGACAACTCACACTTGGCTAACTATACTTCCACTTTGTATTATTATCAAATATGTGAACAAGCAAAGAAAACAATAGATAGAGATCAAGAAAATGCGTTAAGTGGCTTCCTGGCACTTACCTTCTTCCTTATATAGGCATACCCAAATTTTGGAAGTTCAACAGCCCATGTAGACTGAAATATCTACCAAATCACAGAACCCATAACTGACTTTAAACTGGTGTGCATGGGGAGAGGTGCATCACCACTGAAATGTCCACTGTAATGCCTTTTAACAAATTACTTGCTGAACGAGTTATTTAATGTATCTTCCATTTTTTATTTCTTAATGTGCCATCAAGTCAAATCAAGGTTTCTGAGCACTGAACATGGACATGGTCTATGACAGCATCAAGAAAAAGATTATAGAAGTGGACTATATAATCTAAGCTAGATAACAACAACAACAAAAAGCCATAAAGACATGAGGAGTGTATTTAATATGTTTTATTGCTGTTTGTCTTCAGTTCCAGTAAATTATATGCAACTTCTTATATGTCAGAAAAGGAAAAATTAAAAATTATATTTCCAAGACACAGCTGGTATTCTGAATGTGATTGGATACAATCCAGTGGGGAAACATTTACATGAGATTTTGAAGGCAGAAGTAGGACAAAAGCCATCTTTTGGCTGCTCGGGCTACTGGCAAACAAGAATGGAGGTATATGAGGTGGCTGACTACTGCTTCATGGGTGTAAGACAGTTCAGTTGCAGAGGAGCAGTTTTGTGCTCTCTGAATCACAACTCTAACCCTATAACCTTAAGGTCAATAGACAGTAGAAGCCCCCTCACTGCTACTCTTTCAATCACTCTTTACAATGCTTTGTAAAATATAGTTATCTGTATGGACTCCCTTTCTATGTGAAAGAAAAATGGCTTATTTGCTTGAAAAGAATGCTCATAAATACAAAAGAAAGATAAGAAACAAGGAATAGGGGAATACAGTCAATAGAGAGCAGACCACTATCTAATATTGTATTGGTAAAAGAGGAGGAATTGTTTAAAAACTTGCTAACTAAGGGCAGTAGTGAAAGGATCTGGATGTGGCTGAGGACAGCAAGCAAAATTGTCTGGAGACATGTAACTTATAGTGAGTGGGATGAAGAACATTTTTTATAGCAAATGTTGTGTGTGCTATTGTGAGGAAGGAGCCAGGTTTAGTTAGTTTATGATTCAAGGGAAAACCCCAAGACAGAAAGGCACTTGCTCATTATGGAAACTCTATTGACATAATGGAATGTGCTGATACAAGTTCTTTAGCCAATCACCAGAAAACCATCCCTTCAGATACAGACATCCCATAAAATTCCTTCATTTCAAATCTGGGACTCTAGAACCTCTTCTCTGGTCCATTTTTCTTTCTTTCTAAATTTTCCTTCCTCTCCCTCTATTAAATATCCTTTTCAGTATCGCTAGGCTCTTTAAGTCCTCCTGATTCTTCAGTATATGATTACCATTTGTAACTTACTCATTTCCATTCTCTTCCTGGATCCTAATGGTGAAAAAATTATGCTGTTATCAGTGAATATTTCTGAGTTATTACTAAATTGACTACAACATTTAACACCAACTACCAAGTATTATAAATCCATTATATGTTTGAAACTGACTGCAAAATATAGATACAAAAAGATGGATAAAAACATATTTGATATATATACAGTTGACCCAGAAACAACATGGTGGTTTGGACATCAATCCCCACTCAGTCTAAAATCCACATATAACTTTTGACTTCCCCCAAAATTAACTACTAATAGTCTACTGTTGACTAGAAGCCTTACTGACAACATAATTAAAACATATTTTGTATATGTATTATACACTGTATTATTACAATAAAGTAAGCTAGGGAAAAGAAAATATTCTTAAGAAAATCATAAAGAAAATACGTTTACAATACTGTACTACAAATAATCCATGTAAAAGAGGATCTTAGTTCAAACCCATGTTGTTTAAGGATCAGCTCTGTGTGTGTGTGTGTGTGTGTGTGTGTGTGTGTGTGTGTGTACTGCTCTACAATACATGCATTAGGGCTTTCCTTCTTGAAATGAGGCTCAGAGAGTTACAATAATTTAGCTAAGAACAAGCAGCTCATTAGTGGCAGAGTCACAATTCCATCTCAGGTAGATCCATATTCTTTACACAATGCTTACAATTTCTAACATTCCATTTTTATTTAGTTTTCACTAACTCTCACTGTCTACCTTCTCTGCTTCCATTCTTAGATTAATGAACATTGCTAAGGGAGATCATAAATCTATGTTGTCAGGACAAGCTACATATTCCTGCCATTTACTACAAGTCAATTTTATATACTCTTTCTCCTCTATGTTACAAGCAGCCCAAGAGAAAAAGTGTAAATCACTCATCTTTACAGACATGCAAATTAAAATCTCGACAATTGTTTAAATGAAAATAAAATTAAACCTTGAGCCAAGATGAAACATTAATATAAAAAGAACACCACGTATATAACCATTCCTCTTATCTTGGGTACACAGGAGCTTGCTAAGTCTACTCACAAGGATGAAAAATAACCTTTTTGGTTTCTGTTAAGTACTCTTTATTTAATTTTCTGACAGTAATGCTGGGTAATGTTTACTTCATAATGGCAGCCTTCTGAAGGTGCCTCTCCACATGGGTTAGGTTCTACTGTGATGTCATTCAGCAATGCCAATTACAAACAATATGGATGTAGCAACACCAAGATGGTCGGGTCTCCAGAATATCTCCCATGTTCCTAACTATATCATTAAATAATGGGTTTAAGAAATTCACAGATATCCAGGAAAATCCTGCACGAATATAGGTCAAAGGGACTTTTATGGAAATATTTATTCAAGAGTCATTTTAAAAGAGTGTCAAATCTCTTAGAGAACTCTTAAAGTGAGCAGAGAGTTTAAATGTCAAGGAAATTCAGATTATAGCAGAAACTCTAGGGTGTCATAGAGAATCCATTTCCCTTTTCTTTCTGGACATACAGATGGGCTATATTTCCAACCTACCTTGCAGCGAGGTGTGGCCATGTGCCTTAACTTAAGGCAATGGAATGAGAGCAAAAAGTGGTGTGTCACTTCTAAACGCAGCCATAAATCTTCCCTGTGTGTTCCTTCATGATCTTTGTTATTTGCACTTGTGATTCATACCCTGAAGCCCCTCCTGTAAGCATGTAAGTTTTTATAGTTCCAAACATTACCTTTCTTCCTTTAGCCTTAGCAGTGCTAGCTTCTTCCTATCTCCATGATACTTTAGTGTTCTCACTTTACCTTTTCAATTACCCAGTTAACAATTCATAATGCCTAGTTAATGATACTTGATATTAAATTCTCTCAATTAAAAATAACTGGTGCTATTTGTGTCTCCTGATGGACCATGACTGATATAGTAACTAAGGGGATGCAACACCCACTGGGCTCTACTAGCAGCAATGGTCTTGCGTTCAGGCCATGATGTTCAAACTCACACAACAAAATATTCCTCACCAAGTACAACTGTACTTAGCATTCACTTAGAAAGTATACAAAACATGTAACATCACAGAATATATCATCCTCAATGGGGACAAATTGAGAGCTTTCCCCCTGGGATCAGGAACACGACAGGGATGTCCACTTTCACCCCTGCTGTGTAACATAGTGTTGGAAGTTCTAGCATCAGCAATCAGACAACAAAAGGAAATCAAAGGTATCAAAATTGGCAAAGATGAAGTCAAGCTTTCACTTTTTGCAGATGACATGATACTTTACATGGAAAATCCGATAGACTCCACCAAAAGCCTGCTAGAACTAATACATGAATTCAGCAAAGTCACAGGATACAAAATTAATGTACAGAAGTCAGTTGCATTTTTATACACTAATAAGGAAGCAACAGAAAGAGAAATAAAGAAACTGATCCCATCCACAATTGCACCAAGAAGCATAAAATACCTAGGAATAAACCTAACCAAAGATGTAAAAGATCTGTATGCTGAAAACTATAGAAAGTTTATGAAGGAAATTGAAGAAGATACAAAGAAATGGAAAACCATTCCATGCTCATGGATGTTATAAAGCTTATAAATAGGATGTATAGAAAGCTTATAAATATTGTTAAAATGTCAGTACTACCCAAAGCAATATACACATTCAATTCAATCCCAACCAAAAGTGCACCAGCATTCTTCTCAAAGCTAGAACAAGCAATCCTAAAATTTGTATGGAACCACAAAAGACCCCAAATAGCCAAAGTAATGTTGAAGAAGAAGACAAAAGCAGGAGGCATCACAATCCCAGGCTTGAGCCTCTACTACAAAGCTGTCATCATCAAGACAGCATGGTATTGGCACAAAAACAGACACATAGACCAATGGAATAGAATACAGACTCCAGAATTGGACCCACAAATGTATGGCCAACTAATCTTCGACAAAGAAGGAAAGAATATCCAATGGAAAAAAGACAGTCTCTTTAATAAATGGTGCTGGGAGAACTGGACAGCAACATGCAGAAGAATCAAACTAGAACACTTTCTCACACCATTCACAAAAATAAACTCAAAATGGATGAAGGACCTGAATGTGAGACAGGAAACCATCAAAACCCTAGAGGAGAAAGCAGGAAAAAAACCTCTCTGACCGCAGCCGCAGCAATTTCTTACTTGACACATCTCCAAAAGCAAGGGAATTAAAAGCAAAAATGAACTATCTGGACCTCATGAAGATAAAAAGCTTCTGCACAGCAAAGGAAATAATCAACAAAACTAAAAGGCAACTGATGGAATGGGAAAAGGTATTTGCAATGACATATCAGACTAAGGGCTCGTATCTAAAATCTATAAAGAACTCACCAAACTCCACACCCAAAAAACAAATAACCCAGTGAAGAAATGGGCAGAAGTCATGAATAGACACTTTTCTAAAGAAGACATCCGGATGGCCAACAGGCACATGAAAAGATGTTCAAGGTCACTCCTCATCAGGGAAATACAAATCAAAACCACAATGAATTACCACCTCATGTCAGTCAGAGTGGCCAAAATGAACAAATCAGGAGACTAGCGATGCTGGAGAGGATGTGGAGAAACGGGAACCCTCTTTCACTCTTGGTGAGAATGCAAACTGGAGCAGCCGCTCTGAAAAACAGTGTGGAGGTTCCTCAAAAAATTAAAAATAGATCTACCCTATGACCCAGAAATAGCACTGCTAGAAATTTGCCCAAGACATACAGGAGTGCTGATGCATTGGAGCACTTGTACCCCCAATGTTTATAACGCACTTTCAACAATAGCCAAATTATGGAAAGAGCCTAAATGTCCATCAACTGATGAATGGATAAAGAAGTTGTGCCTTATACATACAATGGAATACTACTTGGCATTGAGAAAGAATGAAATATGGCCATTTGTAGCAACGTGGATGGAACCAGAGAGTGTTATGCTAAGTGAAATAAGTCATACAGAGAAAGACAGATACCATATGTTTTCACTTTTATGTGGATCCTGAGAAACTTAACAGAAGACCATGGGGGGAGGGGAAGGGGAAAAAAAAAAGTTTGAGAGGGAGGGAGCCACACCATAAGAGGCTCTTAAAAACTCAGAAATTTGGGGTGCCGGGGTGGCTCAGTCAGTTGGGCGACCGACTTCAGCTCAGGTCATGATCTCAGAACTCTTGAGTTCCAGCCCCGCATCAAGCTCTGAGCTGTCAGCGCAGAGCCTGGACCCTGCTTTGAATTCTGCATCTCCCTCTCTCTCTCCCCTCCCCCACTTACACTCTGCCTTTCTCTATCAAAAATAAATAAACATTAAAAAATTTTTTTTAAAAACTGAGAATAAACTGAGGGTTGATGGGGGGTAGGAGAGAGGGGAAAGTGAGTGATGGGCATTGAGGAGGGCACCTATTGGGATGAGCACTGGATGTTGTATGGAAACCAATTTGACAATAATTTCATATTTAAAAAAGAGGTGTGGTATATTTATATTTATATTGACATTTATATTTATAATGGAATATCATTCAGCTATAAAAAGGAATGAAAACTTGCCATTTGCAACAACATGGATGGAGCTAGAGAGCATTATGCTAAGAAAAATAAGTAACTCAGAGAAAGACAAATACCATATTATTTCACTCCTATGTGGAATTTAGAAACAAACAAGTAAAGGGAAAAAGAGAAGCAAAGCAAGAAACAGACTCGTAACTATAAAAAAACAAATTGATGGTTACTAGAATGGATGTGGGGGGATGGGTTAAATAGGTGACGGGGATTAAGAAGGGCACTTGTGATGAGCACTGAGTGCTGTACAGAAGTATTGAAGCACTCTATTGTACGCCTGAAACTAATAATATACTGTACGTTAATTAACTGGAATTTAAATTAAAACTTAATAAATAAAATCTAAAAATACTATTTTCAACAGCATCCAAAATACTAAACGCTTAGGAATAAATTAAATAATAATTTGCAAGAGCTATATATAGCAAACTATAGAAAATGCTACGAGTAATTAAATAAGATCCAAATAAGTGGACATGCATACTACACTTGGGAATTTTAAGATTCATTTTAAGATTTAATTCTTTCCAGGGATGCCTGGGTGGCTCAGTTGGTTGAGCGTCCGACTTCAGCTCAGGTCATGATCTCACAGTTTGTAGATTTGAGCCCCGTGTCAGGCTCTGTGCCAACAGCTAAGAGCCTGAAGCCTGCTTCAGACTCTGTGTCTCCCTCTGTCTCTGCCCCTCCCTAGCTCATACTCACTCTCTCTGTGTCAAAAATAAATAAACTTAAAAAAAAAAAAAAAAAAGATTTAATTCTTTCCAAACTGGTCTACAGCCCAAATGCAATCTCAAGCAAAGTCTCATTTTGTTTTTTTTTAAGAAACTGGCAAGCTGATTCTAAAATGTATATGGTGGGGCACCTGGGTGGCTCAGTCAGTTAAGCGTCCAACTTCAGCTCAGGTCATGATCTCACAGTTCGTGGGTTCAAGCCCCGTGTCAGGCTCTGTGCCTACAGCTTGGAGCCTGGAGCCTGCTTCAGATTCTTTTCTCCCTCTCTCTCTGCCCCGCCCATGCTCATGATCTCTCTCTCCCTCTCTCTCTCTCTCTCTCTCTCGCTCTAATAAACATTAAAAAAATTTTTTTAATAAAATGTATATGGAAAGTCAAGGAATCAGAATAGTCAAAATAATTTCATAAAGGTAGAAAAAGCTGGAATACTATACTCCCAATGTAAGACAATATAAAGCTAAAGTAATCAACCTGATGTGGTACTGCTGTAAAGACAGACATAAAGCTCAATGGAATAGAAGAGGCAATCCAGCAAGAACCCATGCATACACAGTCAATTCATCTTTTGTGAATGTACTTGCCTGGAAACTCCTGACTTCTAAATCTAGCAGAGTAGGCTGGATACCAGTTAAGACCTAGTGTTCTGCTGCTGCCTTCCAGTGGGCCTCCATTTCCAAATGCTACCTATTCCCTTCTAGATTTTGTATCGCTGTCTGTCAACCGTCAGGAGACTCCCCACTGGACTGTAACCCTTAGTATCTGTTTTACATTTATTGTCTGTTAACTTAAAATGCCATTTTCCACCCGCTATACTGAGCTACTTCCAAGAAACTGCAGCTGGCTCTATCCCCAAGAAGCTCAACTCCGTGAATGTATCAGATCCAAATTCCTGCTCCTCATGACCACTGCATCAAGCCATCTAAGTGAACCATGGCTAGACATGCCCAAAGATACACTGGGACATATGTAATCTCCCAATCATGTTCTCTGAAATCAGATACACTACACTGGTAAAGTCCGTGAAACACATTTAAGTTGCTATCACTTAGAAAGTTCCGCCTTTAAAACAATTGGGCTAGTTATATTCTCCAAAGACACAAGCCCTTTTGCATAATTCTCTTATATTAACACCTCTGACACCATTTAACCTGTCATATTTTGCATCAAACAAGAATAAAGAGGAGTTTCTCTTTGTAACCTCCTTGTTCTTGTACCAAGACAATCTAGGATGAGATAGAGGCAGCTTGTTTTCAATTTCTACTTCTACAGTGGTTCAAAATTCACTTTATCAGGTATCAATGAAAAGGGTTAGTTTCTTTGTCAAGCTCTATAAAATATTTGTAATTCTGCTTTATTAACCTGGAAACAGCTTTTGTTTGTTTTGTGGTTTTTTGGTGCTGTGGTTCTCCATATCTATCTCTACTCTGGGCTTTGTGCCACAGTCTCTAGTCAGCTGTAAGTATTTTCTTGACACCTGTGACAATGTTGGGAGTTAATTTCACAACTTAGGTGGCAAGAAAAAGTCTTAAATAGGTTCCAAATTGAATATAATTACCCCATTTGGCAGAAACAAGCATGTCACGAAAACCTCTACTTACATAACACTGTAAATCTGTTTCCTTATTGCTTTAATTCTGGAATGCTGGCATCCAACAGTTTCACAGTTAATAATAGCTAACATGTATTGGTCATTTCTTTTGAGCCAAATACTGCTAAGCATGTAACACGCATTAATGCATTTGATATTCACAAAACCCCATGAGATAAATCTCATAATCACATTACTAACAAAGAAACTAAATCTCAGAAGAGTTGAACAATTTACATAAAATCATACAACCAGTAAGTCAGATGGCAGACCAGACAATTGAATACATAGGATAATATTGCATCACTCTCTGCAGAAATACACCAACTTTTGATGGAAAATATTCCTGTTTTGTTTTTTTTTTTTTTGATGTAAAATAGTCCCAAACATTACATGGTGAAATAAATTTTCTTTTAAAAGTTCCTCTAGTTAAAACAGAGATGAGAAATTGTTTTCTTTAAGAGACAAGATAGTAAATATTTCAGGTTTTGTAGGTATTTTCTGCTGTTTGTTTTTACAATCTTTCAAAAATGTAAAAACAGTCTTCATTTGCTGGTATAAAACCAGGCCACAGGCCAAATAAGGCTTCCATTGTATGGTTTACTAAACCCTACTCTAGTAGTAACCTGGTTACCATTTTCACTAAACCTAAATTATAATACACATTTCATTCTATAATTTTTATAGGCTCAATTAGACCTTTCCTTATTATTCATTGTCTTTATTTAGAGCACAAATTCCTTCCTAGGATATCTTAAGGTCCATATTCTTATGACCACAGGAAAACCTTCAAAACCATTGCAAATTTGCCTTTGCTAATATCTTTCTTTTTCTTTTTTGTTTGTGCTCAGCTAACCAGAAAAAACAATTTCAGAGCTCTTCTTTTACTTCCTTTCCTATAGTCAGCAAAAAATAAAAGAAAAATTATGGATTTCCACTATTTCCGTGCAACTTGCCCAGTGGCTATTCTTTAATTAGATGTCTTCATTTTGTTTTGTTTTAATTAGAAAGCAGTTCTGAGTGTCTCTCCTTCATGTTTACCTAATCTGTCTTTTAGAACAGGGAGAATTTAAACACAATCTCTTTCTCAGCAATTGCTTAGATAAAGGATCAAGGTTGTTGTTTTTTTTAATAGTTTATTATATAGAAGTTGAAATTGCAAACAGCTTACTATACTTCATAACATTTCTTTTAATTTTTCTACCCCTTCTTGGAAAAAATAATTGAACTTTAAAAACAAAAATAGTTTTCAATCAAGTTATTTAGAAGACTATACCACACTTTAAAAATCATCTTCATCACAGACATCAGTTGACCTTTCTCTTGTGCTCAGAGATTCTACCCTCTACAAAACTCAACAGTATTCAAAAATATGCCTGACAGGTTATTTCCACCTCAACTACTGTTTTATTTATTACATATTTGCAGTAAAATGATAAGGTAATGGAGCACCTGGGTGGCTCAGTCATTTAAGTATCCAACTTCAGCTCAGGTCATGATCTCGTGGTTTATGAGTTTGAGTCCCATGTCAGGCTCTGTGCTGACAGCTCAGAGCTTAGAGCCACTTTGGATTCCATGTCTCCCTCTATCTCTGCCCCTCCCCTGCTCACACTCTGTCTCTCTCTCTCAAAAATAAACATTAAAAAAATTTTTAATAAAATGATAAGGTATATAAATAAGGTAAATAAAATAAAATGAATACAATTGCTGTTAATCCACTTCACAACTCAACCGGAGAAATTAGCTTATGGGAAGGCCTAATCATGGACAGATGCCAAGAACCACCTTCTCCATTCTTGCTGTAAAATGTCCACCGATCCTGCTCTCCACTACAGAATGATGTGTTTCCTTTCCTTCCCTTTAAGTCCAAGACCTTCTTATCCTGTGTCTCTATCTCCTGTTCCAGTACAAAATGCCATCTTTAAACTAGACATAAAACTTTAGAGGCAGGCATGGCAATCACAAAAATAATTGTAATTTCTCTCAATGAGGAGGAGTCTTACTCAATAGAATGATTTAGTTTAGGTTTTGCTGAACCCAAACAAGAAAGAAATAATGAAAATGAAATCTTGAAATCCAAAAAAAAAAAAAAAGAATAAAAAAACATCTCCAGGGTTAGTTTTAGAAAATTGAATACAGAAGTACGTAGCTGATACATAAAGGATAGCCATGACAAAGAAAGAGTGACGAGCCAACTTAAGTTGGAGAAATGGAAAATACCAAATGAGATATTATACTGGAAAGTACAAACTATTTATCTAACCTTCCCATAATAGACATACTTAGAGAAAGCAATATCAAGAAGATATCAATGTCACAATTATCCATTGTTGGTCCACTGGTTTTGTTATGTTAAGCATAATGAATGCCCGAACAGATTTACAGAATATTATGCTTGCTTCTAAAAATTGTTCTAGAACATTGATAGTTATAAAGTACATGGAATTACTTTGAAAACAAAAAGAAATTAGACACATTTAAGATATTAGGATTCATAATACAGATAAAACATCATACTAGGAAATCAAAAATTAAGCAAGATACAAATGAAGCTTTTTTTCTTCTTGCATATACAGACACAGATTAAATAGTCCTTGCCAAGACTAGACAAAGCTGAGACACTGCTCTCTACCACTTTTCCAGGCCAATCTTCCATTGTGCATTGCCAAATTCATTTGCTTTTAATTTCAATTATTTCTGTAAACCTGGAGGTGGACTCCATAGTCTCTATCATCCTGCAAAGACCTCCTCAAAACTCTAAAAGGAATTCAATTCTCAACTTTAGTAAAAAGAGAAGATACATTTCAAACAATGAATGCAAGCTGATGCAGCCACTCTGGAAAACAGTATGGACGCTCCTCAAAAAACTAAAAATAGAACTACCCTACAACCCAGCACCTGTACTACTAGGCATTTATCCAAGGGATACAGGTGTGCTGTTTTGAAGGGACACATTCACCCCCATGTTTATAGCAGCACTATCAACAATAGCCAAAGTATGGAAAGAGCCCAAATGTCCATCAATGGATGAATGGATAAAGAGGATGTGGTATATATATACAATGGAGTATTATGTGGCAATCAAAAAGAATGAAATCTTGCCATTTGCAACTTCATGGATGGAACTGGAGGATATTATGCTAAGTGAAATTAGTCAGAGAAAGACAAAAATTATATGATTTCACTCACATGAGGACTTTAAGATACAAAGCAGATGAACATAAGGGAAGGGAAACAAAAATAATATAAAAACAGGGAGGGGGACAAAACAGAAGAGACTCATAAATATGGAGAACAAACTGAGGGTTACTGGAGGAGTTGTGGGAGGGGGGATGGGCTAAATGGGTAAGGGGCACTAAGGAATCTATTCCTGAAATCATTGTTGTACTATATGCTAACTAATTTGGATGTAAATTTTAAAAAATAAAACATTAAATTAAAAAAATCAAACAATGAAAACAATTCCCAAAAGAACATTGATATAGAAAAAGCTGTCTTAATCCACTGATTGAAATTATTGATGTTCTCCATATTCTAATTATTTTTACAAAGTATTAGAAAGCATAAAATATCTGAAAATCTATGGGATTGGTATCAGGGTAGAAAAAACATTGGTAAAAGCCTTCTACTATGAGTCATACTTTAATATATTTTTCAACTAACCAACTGTTAGTTGAATCCAATCTGATTGAATTAGGTGAGAATCTTTTTTTTCCAACTATGAACCATTTTGGTATGGAGGTGAAAGTGCAGTGAGGAGAAGAAGATCAGCTACAATTTTGTATTTCATAAGAGCATAATTCAATGGGCAGTATGTTGTGAGATCATCAGTTGTACCCCATGTCACAACACCCAGTGCTAATTTAATATATGGGATAATGCTAATTTATAGTCTAGATATTAATAATTTCCATACATTATTTCCCAAAATTGTATCATTGACATGTATAATTGCTACTGTATGATTATGAGTTCTGAAAATGCCAAGTCGCTCCCACAATGCAAAAACATTAAAAGAACAAATGATAAAAAAAATTAAAAATACCATCATTTCTGAAAGAAAAAAAGAATAAATGATACTATCACTTACTGAAAGACAAAAGGTAAGCAATACTGGCTTCTTATGCTTTTCCAATATTTAAAGAAAACTAAACCTTCAGGTATGAATCAAGACTGGATATAAACATTTCTGGAAATCCTATCAATTTTTCAGATCATTATAAATCGCTAACCGAGTAAGAACTTAAAGTAGTTTGAGAATTGTTTTAATGAAGCCATGGACTCAAAAAAAAAATTATTTCATATCAGTAAAAATTCTATTCCACTGTCAATTTCGACCACAACAAGTATATTGCAAATGCATATGACTGGTTACTAGCAAAAAAGAGGGAAAAAAATTGGTATTATACTCTCTATTCACTAACTCAATGCCACATCAAAAACTACTACTTCCCACTCATAGCAATTCAACAGTTGAAGGTTTACAATTTTAAAGCACCCTGTCACCATTTTCTTAAACCATACACAAAAATAAATTCAAAATAGATGAAAGAGCTAAATGTGAGAGGGAAACCATCAAAACCCTAGAGGAGAAAACAGGCAACAACCTCCTTGACCTGAGCCACAGCAACTTCTTATTCAGCACATCTCCAAAGGCAAGGGAAATAAAAGCAAAAATGAACCATTGGGACCTCATTAAGATAAAAAGCTTCTGCACTGCAAACAATCAACAAAACTAAAAGGCAACTGACGGAATGGGAAAAGATATTTGTAAATGACATATCAGACAAAGGGCTCGTATCCAAAATCTATAAAGAACTTACTAAATTCAACACTCCAAAAACAAATAATCCAGTGAAGAAATGGGCAGAAGACATGAACAGACACTTTTTCAAAGAAGACATCCAGATGGCCAACTGACACATGAAAAGATGCTCAACATCACTCCTCATCAGGGAAATACAAATCAAAACCACAATGAGATATGACCTCACACCAGTCAGAGTAGCTAAAATTAACAACTCAGGAAACAACAGATGTTGGCATTGATGTGAAGGAACAGGAACCGTCTTGTACTGTTGGTGGGAATGCAAACTGGTGCAGCCACTCTGGAAAACAGTGTGGAGGTTCCTCAAAAAATGAAAAATAGAACTACCCTACGACCCAGCAACAGCACTACTAGGAATTTACCCAAAGGATACAAGAGTGCTGATTCATAGGGGCACATGTACCCCAACGTTTATAGCAGTGCTTTCAACAATAGCCAAATTATGGAAAGAGGCCAAATGTCCATCGACTGATGAATGGATAAAGAAGATGTGACTTATATATACAATGGAATACTACTTGGCAATGAGAAAGAATGAAATCTTGCCATTTACACCAATGTGGATGGAACTGGAGGGTATTATGCTAAGTGAAATAAGTCAGTCAGAGAAAGACAGATATCATATGTTTTCACTTATATGTGGTATTTGAGAAACTTAACAGAAGACCATTGGGGAAGGGAAGCGGAAAAACTATTTCAATCAGAGAGGGAGGCAAACCATAAGGGACTCTTAAATACAGAGAACAAACTGAGGGTTGATGTGGTGGCAGAAGAGAGGGGAAAATGGGTGATGGGCATTGAGGAGGGCACTTGTTGGGATGAGCACTGACTGGGTGTTGTATGTAAGCGATGAATCACAGGAATCTACTCCTGAAACCAAGAGCACACTATATACACTGTAAGTTAGCTAACTTGACAATAAATTATATTTTAAATAAATAAATAAATAAATAAATAAATAAATAAATAAATAATAAATAAATAAAATAGAGCACCCTGTCAGACCCTTTAAATTATCTAATGTTATTCTCACAGAAATTTTGTACAATAATTACATCTTACAAATTGAAAATGCCACTCCCCTTTTGTAGATAGGAATATGAGGCTTAGAGAAATTAGATAACTTGCCAAATATTACATTGCTACTAAGTGGAGAAGCAATGAATTAAACCCAAACAATTTTTACTTCTGAACCTGCCCTCATCCGGGATCATATGTGAAAAAGAACAAACTGACTGGGTAGAAGTGCAATCACAGCTTCAAAATTGTATTCCAGTTTGATGATTTTATATAGTCAAAATATCTAATTTTGAAACCTTTATAAAAACAGTTCCTCGGGTCATCAGTTAAGCATCCAACTCTTGATTTCAGCTCGGGTCATGATCTCACAGTTCATGAGATCAAGCCCCTCATTGGGCTCTGTGCTGTCAGCTTGAGATTCTCTCTCTCTCTCTCTCTCTCCCTCTCTCTCTCTCTACCCTTCCCCCATGTTCATGCATGCTCTCATGCACTCTCCCTCTCTCTCTCTCTCAAAATAAATAAATAAACATTTTTAAAAAATGGTTCATAGACATCTTTCTAAAAATAAGTACTTACAAGACAACTGGTCTAGTTATTTAAGAGATCAAATCATGGGAGAAAAGAGAGCAGAGTGTTTTAGAATAAAAAGAACTAGAGACGTAAGAAGTAAATGTAATGCATGGTCCTTATTTGAGTCCTGGTTAGAACCTAAAACTACTTTTGGCAAAATTCAGGAAATTCACATATGGACTGAATTTTAATTAATCATCTGTAGCAAAATGCAAACAACTGAGAAATCTAGGGAATGAGTGTATGGTTGTGCATTATACCACTGTCCTCACTTTTCCTGTGTATTTGAAGTTTTGTCAAAATAAAATCAAAATTTCAAAAACTGCTCACATGAAAGAAGTCAATGTTTATCTTTCAGCTCTGAAACAATTGTTCTTTACCATTATTTAGCATCAGGTTCTTATTTTTAATACTCTGCCCTTAGCTAAATTGTATTTCTTGACAGAGGAAAAATGGGATTGGGATTGATCTATCAGAGGGCAATTGACATCACATTGACCCGTCAGAGGACAATCCCTCTGCATACTTTGAGAAGCCAAGAGGAAAGCGTGGAAGATCTGTTCCTGCTGGGAAGATCTGGGCCATGGTTGTCCAAGTCTTCTTAAGTGTCATCACTCACTATCACACTTCTCATCAATCAAGTAAATTACTCACTGAGAAGCTCTTATTGTTACCATGTTCATCAGGAAGAAAGTCACACACAAAGGACTGCTGTCAACATCGGCAAATTACAACCTTTCTCTGTCTTTGAAATCAGATTTTTTGACAGGAGTGACCTTATCCTACATCCAACAAATTTCCTATTTCAAAAAAAACTGAACTGAAGAGCTATAAAACCTGAAAATTCTCCTGTGCTTTCTCCTCCTTTGCTTCTGGTTACCATCCTAAAAGGATCAGCAGAAGGCCATCAATTGGATCGAACATCCTAAGAAGAAAGAATCATAGCAGGCCAGGTATATGGATATTTTAAATATATTGGGGACTATTATATCTAGTGTAAACTTTAAGCAGCTTTATATACATATATTCAATATACATATATACATATATGTTATATACATATGTTCAGTAATGGCAGTAGTTTTTATAATACAGTTATTCTCCTCTCTTCTTATGAACCACTGAACTACGTGTTAACGAACTCAACTCATATATTATTAGAAGAAAATATAATCAGTGGGGAATATTTTTTTAATGTTTTATTTATTTTTGAGGGAGCACAAGTGGGGGAGGGGCAGGGAGTGGGGACAGAAGATCTGAAACAGATTTTGCACTGACAGGCTGACAACAGAGAGTCAGATCACATGAGATCACGACCTGAGCCGAAGTCAGTTGCTTAACCGACTAAGCCACCCAGGCACGCCAGTGGGGAATATTCTTTAATCTTGAAATTAAAGGGAACAAACTCTGACAAGATATTAGGGATCTGATAATATAGTAATAATTTCTTCTTCAACTGGGCCTGGTGGTTTTCTTCTTGGTATACTAGTACTATAATAATTACCACCATGAACCAGACATAGTGCTCAGTAAAATCTGTAATATATATCATTCCAGTCAATCTTCAGGACAATCTTAGAATTCAGGTTGCAATTCACTTCAAGTCACACAGTAAATGACACAGCTGCAATTTAAAACTAGTATGATTGCCTCTAAAACCAGTGTCATAAACCAGAGGCCTATACTGTGAGATGTATCTGATCTGATAGCACACCAAAATGACATGTGCACATGAATTTACTTGCCCTAACAGTACTCTGTCTACATAACAATTTAACCTTTGTTTTCCAAAATCAAGCTGACATGTACTATGGCATGCATGACCAAAATAAGAAAAATAGAAGGCCATGTCTTTCCTTCTTACAAACTAAAGCCAAAAAGTACAATTACTTTTGGAAGTTTTTTTTTTTTTAATTCAGTAAATCTTCACTCTGTACTGACCACAATCATAAAAAATGATTAAAACATAATTCCATCCTTCAGGGATTTTTTAAAAATCTACAAAATCTACAATAGAATGAAGTTTGGGAGAGTCCATTTGATATGGCACTTGGTCCTAAGTAACAGTCTAAGTAACACAGAGACCAGGAGCACTTTCCTTGCTTAAAAAGAACACCATGGAACATTTACAAATCATGGACATTTACTGCTCAGTAAATACCAGATAATTTTTATGATGGTTCATCAAACAAGGAAATTTGTAGAATTAGAATAGAAATAAGAAGGAAATCATTTTGTTCTTATTGTTAAACTGTCATAGGATTCTGCCCTTCCTAGGCAATCTTTAGTATCCACGGAAAATGCCCACACTACAAACTGCTTATAACAATAGTACTTCTTGACTCTCCTCCAATGCTTTCTCTCTGAAAGAATGTGTTTTAGCTTGAAGTAATTTGGCCTCACCACTATGGAGTGAAAATAGATACATAATTTTCAGAAACCATGGCCATCTTTCTTTTTTTTTTTTTTTACGTTTATTTTATTTTTGAGACAGAGAGAGACAGAGCATGAACAGGGGAGGGGCAGAGAGAGAGGGAGACACAGAATCTGAAACAGGCTCCAGGCTCTGAGCTGTCAGCACAGAGCCCAACGTGGGGCTCGAACTCACGCACTGTGAGATCATGACCTGAGCCAAAGTCGGACGCTTAACCGACCAAGCCACCCAGGCGCCCCATGGCCATCTTTCAAAATTTACTTTTGAAAAAAACTCAGTCATTTATCAAAACACATCTCATCTTTCACAACATCCTAACAATGAGCAACTTTTCTGCTTTTCCCAAGAGCCAACAGAAAACGATGAAAACCCTGACACTGCTGGTGTGTGTCTGTGTACTGAGTGCTTGCTTCTCAGTAAGTATCCACCCAAGTAACTGTTCTTCTATGCCAGGAACATTTAGTGTATATACCCAGTTGAGACTTGGAAATTACAACATGCAATTCCTATTTCCAAAAAGTTTAACATCTTTTGTCTTCTGTGAAACATAAAAAAACAGCTAATTAAAGCACAAGGAAAGGATTCCCTTCACTCATTTTAACTGATGTTTCCATCGCACTAACTTTATCACAGGTGTGATGAGATAAGATGGAGACAGAGAAAAGTCAATCATGTAGGGTCTCACTGCTGTAGAATATGGATTCCATTTTTAGTGTATCAGGAAGCCTTGGGATGCCTAGAGTATCCACAGGGGAAGGACCCAACTCTGGGTCCTGGGGAGAAAACAGATTTCAGGAGACAAAAGCTGAAGTAGAGAAACCCGTCAAGAAGCTATAGCAGTGGTCCTGATAAAAGATGGTGGTATCTTCGTGCTCGCTTTAGCAGAACATATACTAAAATTGGAAAGATGATGGTATCTTGCATGAAATGTCAGCAATTAAAACAAAACACGAAGGTGGATTTAAAATATATTTTGGTGTTTAAGTCCACCATAACTTATGCTGTGTTAGATGTGTAGTGAAAGAAAAAAATGAACATAAGAGTTCTGTTTTAGCCATGTTAAATTTGAAATGGCTATTAGACTTCTCCAAGGAGATGTTAAGAGGCAGTTTGATATACATTGTTTGGAGTTCAAAAAGAAGTTTAGGAATGAAGTTTATATTTATTTTTTATGTATTATTATTTATTTTGAGTGAGACAGAGATAGTGTGAGCAGGGTAAGGGCAGAGAGAGAGGGAAACAGAGAATCCCGAGCAGGCTCCACACTGGCAATGCAGAGACCAACATGGGACTCAAATTCATGAAACTGTGAGAGTGTGACCTGAGCCAAAACAAAGACTCAGATGCTTAACCAACTGAGCTACCCAGGTGCCTCTTGTGAAGTTTATGTTTAACAAGTATTTGAAGTCATGGGACCTTACAAGATCACCTAGAGAAAACATGTGGGAAGTTTGGATATGGATAAGTAAAATGAAGGAAGCACAAAAGAGGAGAGGAAAGTACAGGTTCCAAAACCAAGAGATTACAAAGTGGACCCCACCTTTAAGATATTTAGGGTCTACTGTAAAAGGTAGATTAAAATCAATAGTGATTCAAGGAGTTGCATTATGTATAGCCGTATTTATCTCCAGGGCTATATACCTACATGTATTTGTTCACTTTTATTTTGAGAAATGTGAAGAATCAATAAGTGAAATGTAGATTTACTAAATGAGGCTGAATAGCCTCAGAATACTATAACTATAAAGAGTAAATAGGGCAGAAGAACTGCTAAGGTAGACAGAATTACTCTTGGGTACTCTACTATTCCCCACTTAGCACATAATATCTCCCCCCGCCCCCCACAAAAAAAAATATCTTGGGCTTTTCCCTGGACCCTAGTGCTGATTTCCACGATTACAGCAACAAAATACACTCAAATTTGATTCAGAAGATGTGGGTTTATGCTCATCATCTGAACATCAGATGAATCTTGAGCTATAATATAGGGCCCCAATTTCCCTATGTGGAAATAATAATAACAGAATAATAACAGAAATAATAATAGTAATAATCACAAAGCTGCTGAAGAATAAGTAAGAACCCATGTATTTACAAACTGTAAAGCAGAATATAGGTGTAAAAATTATGACTGTAAGATTGCTATAATCTCTATTTACAAATGTAGACATATTCTCCTAAAATTTACCTAATCTCTTTGGGATTCAGCTTTTTCATCTGTATGATGAGGATAATAATAGTACCTACCTTATGGTATTGCTAAGGAATTAACATTTATATTTGTAAACCATTTAAAATAGGGCCTGACACAAAGTGCACAAATAATATAAGGACTCTTTTACAAAAATAAATGACAGGTGTGAACAGGCAAAATGAGCTTTAAATATTCTTTTCTATTTACTATAAGTACTTCCATGCTTCAATCTAATCTCAAACCCTTAGAGGCATTTTCAAATCCTCCCAACTTCCCTAATCTTAAATCGAATCAAAAAGTTCTGTCAGAGCCATCCATAACTGCCAATCATAATGATAATTAGTATTTATTTTAAGTAAACTAGTCAAATCGGTCACTTGATGCAAGTTCTATGCTAAGCTAACATTAAAATTAATAGGATTTTAATTAGTCTGTCATATCAAAATATCAGATATTATTTTGATCATCTACATCAAAATAGCTGAAACTTTCTCACATTCTAATAAACACTTTTAAATGTTAAGATTTTATTTGATGAGAAAGTTGTTTTTTAATTATCAATTCCATGCATTTGTTCATTCAGTAAATATCTAGTGGGTGCTGGTTACACACCCAGCATAGTTCTAGGTGTTGGGCATACAGAGATTAACAAAACAAACTCCTTGCTCTCATGAAGCTACTCATCTACTTAAGGGAATGAACGGCAAAACTATTTCAAAGCATAAAAGTCATATAATTAGGCTTTGGATCTGTAATTTAATTTTATTTAAATCATTTCATAGATGAGTACACTGATATCCAGTGAAATTAAGTGAGTTGCCCAAAGTCATTCAGTTATTTGATGGCAAATGCAAGGCAGACCCAAACCTCTCCTGATGGTCTGCTGCAGTGTGTTTCAAACACGCTCCTCTAAGATCTCAGAGTTCTTCACAGCATCCTCAGACACCATACAGAAAGGTAGATCCACTGACCTGGTGGAATTCGAGGCCCCCCATCCTTCTTCAATCAAAGCAATTTCTGGATTATCTGGATGACATATTGAATCTTAAGGAAAAACTTGCTTGGACAATGTGACCTGCTTATTTTATATTAGAAAACTCCTGCTCTATAATGGAGAACATCTCCTGAGAGTTTCCATGATCAGAGAAGCGTTCTGGGTTCAGTGTGGCAGATTCTGGAATTCTATGCCTGTTTAAGAGAGATCTATGCAAAATATCAAAGTTATGAGGATCATAAGCCAATATTTTAATTTATGAACATTCTCAGTTAAAACCTTAAGTGTCCTGAGTAATTTAATTTTTTAAACAGTTAATGCTTTTCAGAGTTATTTTTAAGGCTGCAGATGTTAGTATCTTAGCTGAACAACTCTGCTAGTCTCTCAAAAGTTGTCACCTTTGCCCTATGCTAAAGCATCTCTGAAGATACATTTATAATAATGTGGGACTTAAATGATTTATCTATTAGGTGGTCTAAAAAAAAGTTGATGTGGAAATTATCAGGAGGAAAAAAGTAACCTATCTTTGCTTGGAACTTTGGGGTGTAACCCCTTATTCTTATGTTAATATTTCTTTTTTCCAATTTAAATTAATATGGGTGAGAATTTAAATTTTTAGTATGAGATACAATATAGAAATAAAGAATATAGACAAATTACAGTTTGTTTAGGGATAAGAGACTGAAACGGTGATGGTACTCTAACTCAAATAATATGAGCAATGGCTAAAGGAACTATGTAGGACTTACATCTCTGCAGAATGTAAGACTCACTTGGCATGGTAAATATTTTCAAAATCTCTGTTCTGTTAAGAATGAAAATATCCCCACCCCACCCCTAAAAAATATCCATTCAGTATCAAGAACTCTCTACCAGGCAACCTGGTGAGACATGACAGTGAGTTCCCAATCAGAAAAAGTTGCCAAGCATAGGCTGGAAAGCCATTCAGGTGTACTGGAAAAAATTAAGTATTGGGTATGGAGTTGGACTAAATCAGTGTTCTTCTCAGATATGTTCACCCTTGAAAAATGATGAAAGCTGTAGGTCTTCTATTCAGACAAAATGCATCAATATGCTAAATTTTCCTACAATATCATAAGACCCACTGACCTCTGAGTTTCCATAATTATAATTTTTATAATGATAAAATGAAAAGGTAATGGCCAAAGTTCTTTTTCCAATTTAAAGAAGCTAAAAACTAAGCTTCTTTCAACGTAGAGGATATAGAGCTTCTGAAGCAGGATATTTGTTAAGTTGGTTGTATGGGATTTTGTTGTTTTGGTTTTTGATGACAGCAGATATGAAAGGTGTGATTCAGAAAAGATTCCTGGATCTTAACTGAATGTCCTTGACTGAGTTCCATCAACAGAGTGCAGCAAATAGGATACCCTTTTGCTCAGTCTTCAGGCAAACCTGACAATTTTCTACTAGAGGAAGAAGAGAGAAACTATGAGCACAAAGGGAAGATCTAGCTAATCCTTCAGGTGTGAACACACAGGAATAGATCCATTGTAGCTAGCTGGGAAATACATGCTTAACAAAGTGAAACTTTGTAATAACAAGCTGTATTTGAGATTTGGTAAAATTGGAAGAATAATGACTCAACCCCCCACAATCTGGTTTCCATTCTCAAAACTCCATAAATACTGTTCACCAGACATTCAGCAATAATCACCTAGTTGATAAATCAATGGAAGTTTTCAGTTCTTGCATTTTCTTTCTTTCTACAGGTCAGTGAAGGTCAAAAAAAGCCATGGAAAATACAACACAAAAGGAGTAGTGTCCAACGATATACATTACACCACCGATTACCATTTCATCCCAAACGTCAACCTAACCGGATCGCATTAATTCAAAAGCATTTATTATTTGGTCCATACAGATACCAAAAGCCTTCACACCCAATCAGGAGACAGCCAATGCCAAAATATTTCTGGCTGCATAAGTGTCCAGTTACAAGTAGCACCGTGATCAACAGTAAAACCTCAGAGGCTACCACTCAAATCCCATCTTTGAGTCCCACATCTATTTCCAACAAAATTACTGAATCTCCAGGTGTGACTTCTTTTATTCCGAATGCTACCACCGTATCTGAAAACATCAACACAGGCTCTTCTGCAGGTACCACATCACCACAACCTTCCCCAGCTCCACCAGAGACCACAACTGCCCCACCTACATCATCCCAAGGTCTGCCAGAGACCACAGCCACCCCACCTACATCTTCCCCAACTCTGCCAGAGACCACAGCCACCCCACCTACATCTTCCCCAACTCTGCCAGAGACTACAGCCACCCCACCTACATCTTCTCTAACTACACCAGCACCACAACCTTCTTCAACTCCACTGGAGTCCACAGCTCCCCCAAGTACCACACCTAATCCATTCCCAACCACTCTTGCACCTGAAACTTCCAAAACTACAGTTGCACCCACAACCCAAACTACTACTCCAGCCACTGCTCAAACTACTACCGTTGGACAAACAACTTCATCTTTCAGGCCAAGTGCAAATTATCCATTCTTGCAATATATTTATGATATATTGAAGTACATTTTTGGTAATATATCAAAGAAATAGTACATCATACATTATGAAGTATTCTGTCATCAGATATGATTTATGAGTGCAGAACTACCACCTCTACTTTTAACACTAATCTGAAAGTGAAATTAGAATATTCCTCAAATTTAAAGTGCTATCACTAATTTTTCAATCTATTTACCTCACATGATCTATTGACAAGAAAAACCACCTCTATCCCACAAAACAGGTGCATGACCATAATTTAATAACACTTTGTGGAACCTATAGAGATAGCCCACAGAAGGGAGAAAGACATTAGCTAAAGAGAGAAAATTATATGGATCAGCAGCCATTTACTTTTCCCTAAATGCTAGAAACCATAAGGTCACTACTCTGTACCCCGAATCAAGAACCCACCTGAATTATCTAATCCCACAAATATAAAGGGATAAAATTAGGTCTCTTGAAACAAACAAAAACATGTGAATGTAGATAGACCTATCACTGTTTTACTGATTAGGGACAAAAAACTCTTTAAACAATCATCTTAAATCTTGAAGTCAAATTCCATTCCCCAAATTGTGAACCAAGGAAGAGGAGTTTATTTGAAGTGAAGATTTGAAGTCAGTGAACATGAAATCTGGCAGCCAAGTACAAATCATATGTCTGGCACTACATATTTGTTTAGGCTTTATGGTTGATATTTATTGTATTATATCTAAGCTAATTTGTATCCAATGTACTTGATTCTAACCTTTGTGAAGCACAAGAAGACTTTTTTTGTATGTTCACATGGTGGTCATAATATTTTTCTATGAATTCAATTAACTTCATCTTAGTAATTCAATTAATTTACATTAATTCAATGTGAAATGTATTCAGCAGAATATTTTCTAAAACTTTCAGCCATATATTTAAATGTGTTTTAAAGCAAACCATACCAAACTCTCCTGATGTCATGTTTGCAAAATTGTCTCTGAAAATAAACTCTGATTCCATCCAGTAAGAAATATAAACTACCTATCTAGTATGTAGAGATAATGTTAATATGGGATGTGGAGGTATTTTTGTCATAACCACTGAGAACTCTGATGATTTTATTTAGATTTTCTGTCAACTAATAAAAACTTTAGATGGCAATCAATTTTCATTGTGTGTATTTGGAAGCCCCTTATATCTTAGATTGTGAGACAGGTGAAAATGAAGATTTGCCTTCTCGTCAACCCTACCAACAATTAGCCAATGACATGAGTAGGGCACTCAAGATCTCTGATCATGGGGGAGTGGGGTAGGGAGGGGTTAATCCTGTAAACAAAGTGGTTAATTTACTTATATTAACTTAATCTGTACTTAGTCTTACTTATTAATACGTTTCCAACCCAAATTCTGTTTGCCCTATGCTTCCCAGACTGTCAATAAAAGACCCCCATTCCTCTCACTTAATTCTGTTCCAGTATCATCTTAGACTAGCTCAAAAATAACTATCAGAAAGAGAAATTAAGAAAACAATTCAATATTGAAGTACCTAGGAATAAATTTAACAAGGAGATGAAAGAACTGCACGCTGAAAACTGTAAGACATCGATGAAAGAAATTGAAGAAGACACAAATAAATAAGAACATATGCCCTGTTCATGGATTGGGAGAATTAATATTATTAAAATGTCCATCCTACCCTAAGAAATCTGCAGACTCAATGCAATCCCTGTCAAAATTCCAGTAGCATTTTTCATGGAAATAGAAAAAAAATCCTAAAATTTGTATGGAACAAGTAAAGACCCTGAATAGCCCAGATATCTTGGGGGGGGGGGGGTGGTAAGCAAAGCTAGAGGCATCACACTTTCTAATTTCAAACCATATTACAAAGTTGTAGTAATCAACACAGTATAATAATGGCATAAAAGCAGTCACATAGATCAATGGAACAAAATAGAGAAGCCAGAAATAAACATACACATATGTGGTCAATTAACTTAGGACAAAGGAGTCAAGATATAAAATGGGGAAAAGATAGTCCTTTCATCAAATGGTGTTGGAAGAGCTGGACATCCATATGCAAAAGAATGAAACTAGAGCACTTTTTTTTTTAAATTTTTTTTTTTCAACGTTTATTTATTTTTGGGACAGAGAGAGACAGAGCATGAACGGGGGAGGGGCAGAGAGAGAGGGAGACACAGAATCGGAAACAGGCTCCAGGCTCTGAGCCATCAGCCCAGAGCCCGATGCGGGGCTCGAACTCACAGACCGCGAGATCGTGACCTGGCTGAAGTCGGACGCTTAACCGACTGCGCCACCCAGGCACCCCGAAACTAGAGCACTTTTAACACCATTCACAAAAGTCAATTCAAAACTGATTGAAGACTTGAATATAGGACCAGAAACCATAAAACAACTAGAAGAAAATGTAGGATGTAAACTCTTTGACATTGGTCTTGGTGATGATTTTTTGGACTTGACAACAAAAGCAAAAAAAGCAAAAATTAACAATAGGACTAGATCAAACTAAAAACGTTATGCTCAGCAAGGAAACTATAAATGTAAAGAAAAGCAAACCTACAAAATGGACTAAAATATTTGCAAACCACATAGCTGATAAAAGGTTAATATCCAAAATATAGAAGGAATTCATACAACTGAATATATAAAACAATTATTTTCAGGCATAAGAGCTGAATAGACATTTTGCAGAAGATATACGAGTGGCCAACAGGTACATGGAAAGGTGCTCAACATCACTAAGCATCAGGAAAATGCAAATCAAAATCACAATGAGCTATTACTTCACCCTAGTTAGGATGGATGCTATCGAAAACAAAAAGACAAGTGCTGCGGCACCTGGGTGGCTCAGTTGGGTAAGCATCCGACTTTTGATTTTGGCTCAGGTCATGATCTAGTGGTTTGTGGGTTCAAGCCCCACATTGGGCTCTGTGCTGACAGCTTGGAGCCTGCTTGGGATTGTCTCTCCATCTCTCTCTCTCCCTCTCTCTCTCTCTGCCTCTCACTCTCTCAAAATAAATAAATAAACTTAAGAAAAAAGGTCTTTAAAAAGACAAGTGATACCAAATGTTGGTGAGGATGGGATAAAAGAGAACACTGATGATGTAAACATTAATGGGAATGTAACTTGGTGCAGCCACTACAGAAAACAATATGGAAGTTCCTCAAAAAATTAAAAATAGAGCTACCGTATGATCCAGCAATCCTACTTCTGGGTAAATATCCAAAAGACATGAAACCATTATAGTGAGGAGATACCTATATTCCCATGTTTACTGAAGCATTATTCACAACAAACAAGTGTCAGTTCACAACTCTCAGGAGCTCCCCTGGTATAATCTAAAACTGGCCCCCATTAGGGAAGGTGGAGAGAGACCAAAGAAAGAAGCCAATCACTCCAGATCAGTAGACGGCAGTTTTAATAAGCAAATGGAGCTTACATACTAGGCTTGTCTTGGGTGGCAGCAAGACAAATGGATCCCTGCACCCACATGCCAAATATTAAATAAAAAGGACTTAACTGGGTTCAGTCATGTATACCATGCAGGCATTCTCAACATCACATAACTATCTCAAGGCTATGTCCTTGGAGAAGCCTCTGGGAGTGGAAAAGGGAAGGGGAACTCACATTCCAAGAACAGGGGAGGGGGTGAGGAGCCTCCATTTGCCCAGGTCAAGCTCAAGGGTCAATACATAGTCACATCTTTATGATCACATTTCTCAACACCAAGGTATGGATACAACCTGAGTGTCAGTCAGTGCATGAGTAAATCAAGAAAATATAAGATATATAGATATACACATACACACACATATACATACAATATACATTTTATATATATGCAATGAGACATTAGCCTTTAATGAGAAGAAGATCCTGTCATGTAAGAAAACATGGATGACCACTTGAGCAGATAAAAAAAAAAAAAAAAAAAGAAAAGAAAACATGGATGAACCTAGAGGGCATTATGCTAAGTGTAGTAAGTCAGACAGAGAAAAACAACTACTGCATGGTATCACTTACATGTGGAATCTTAACCAAAATAATAGTCAAACTCATAGAAACAGAATATAAAAGTGGTTACCAGTGATGAGGGGGTGGCAGAAAATAGGGATATATTAGTATAAGCGTACAAACTTTCAGTTATAAGAGTAAGTTCTAAAGATCTAATATAACATGGTTACTACAGTTGTGACCCTGGATTATATCACTGAAATCTACTAAGAACTAATGTTCTCACACACAAAAAAGACAAATATATGACATGATGTTTGTGCTAATTAATTTGATGAGGGGAATCCTTTCACAATGTACTTGCATATCAAATCATCAAACTGGATACCTTAAATATCTTACAATTTTATTTGTTAGTTATTTTATTTGTCAAGCTGAAAAAATGAATAAGGAAATCTAAATCTTGTATGTTTGACATGGAGAAATTCAAGACACATGATTAAGTGGAAAAAAAAAACAAGCTGCAGAATAATATATATAGTACAGTATATTTTCTGTAAGAGAGAAGAAAATATATATATATATATGTATATACATACATGCATACATACATGTATTTGCTTATACTTTTCAAAAAACACTACATAAATAAACAAATGTTTAATAAAAATGCTTACCTAAAACAGGGATGGGACCGGTAAGACTAGTAGGAGGGAGTACCATGGAAACTAGACTTCTGGCTTTATACCATTGTGAATAGTATTGTATTTTGAAGTATGAAAATATATTACCTACTAAAAATTAAATTTTAGGGCACCTGGGTGGCTCAGCGGTTAGGCTGACTCTTGATTCCGGCTCATGTTATGATCTCCCCATCATGAGACTGAGCCCCATGTTGGGCTCCACACTGAGCATGGAGCTTACTTGGGATTCTCTCTCCCTCTCTTTCTGTCCCTACCCCACTCATGTGTGTGCATGCTCATGCTCTTTCTCTCTCTCTTGAAATAAAAAAATAAAAACTTTTTCAAAAAAGAGTATTAAAAATCTAATGTTAATTGAAAAGCTGACAATAAACAATAAAATAAACATACAAACTATAAAACAAGTTATATACTATAATAGTTTTCTACTTCTGCTATAGCAAATTACCAGCAACTTAGTGGCTAAAACACCACAAATTTATTCTTTTACAGCTTTATAGGTTAGAATTCAGACACAGAGCTCACTGGGCTAAAAATCAAGGTGTTGGCAGGGCTGAGGTCCTTTCTGGAGGCTCTAAGGAATCTTTTCCTTGCCTTTTCTAACTTCTTAGAGGTCCCTTTCCTCCATATTCAAAGTCAAGTATCTTTTTCTTTAATGTTTATTTATTTTGGGGAGAGATAGAGAGACAGCATGAGCAGGGGAGAGGCAGAAACCAAAGCAGCCTCCAGGCTCTGAGTTGTCAGCACAGAGCTCGACGCAGAGCTCGAACTCACAAACTGAGAGATCATGACCTGACCTGACATCGGACGTTTAACCAACTGAGTCACCCAGGCGTCCCAAAGCCGGTCTTCTTTCTATGCCTTTTTCCACAGTCATATTTCCCTCTGATTCTCTTCTCTCCCTCTTCCACTTTTTTTTTTTTTTTTTACATTTTATTCCAATTTTAGGAGCTTTTGCAATTACATTGGAGATATCCAGGTAATCCAGGATAATATCCCTATTTTAAAGTTGGATAATTAGTAAACTTAACTGCATCTGCAACCTTAATTCCCTTTCTGTCGTGTAATCTAACAGGATTATGGGTTCTAGAGATTAGGATATGGACATCTTTAAAGGCCATTATTCTGCCTTCCATGTATGTCAAAGAGACCAACTATATGCAAAAAAGGACAAGGAGAACAGAGGAAATGCTAAAGAGAACACGTTGTAATTTTAAGTAGAGTGTGAAGATAAGCCTCGCTGAGAAAAATGACATTTGAGTAGATAGGAAGGAAAAATCCACCTCTGCCATACTGATCTCTTTGTTGTTTTTCTAAGCAGGCACTCTCTGACTCAGGGTCTATACACAATTATTCTCTTTGCCTGGAACTCCCTTCACCCAAATATTTGCATAGTTTACCCTTTCCTTTCCCTTATATTTTGTTTAAAGACAGTGAAAGACAAACCAGGATATACTTTAGTGGCCAATCGTAGAAGTGACATACATTTCTTCTATTTGTGTCCCATTGAGCAGAACTACACACAAGGCCCCTAGATACAAGTATGGTAGGAAATTCGGTTGTCTATGTTTCCAATAACTAAAAACGGGTCTTCCATGCCCTTTCTATACAATAGGACAGAACATGGAACTATTCTGTGTGCTTTCTAAAGATTTAATAAATATTTGCCAGAATCCCTGGCTATCTGAAAGGTAAGCTAAATCTTATGGGTACACAGCTACCATCAACAATTAGGCATCTAGTTAGTAATAACAGTGGGAATCCAATGACCCAAAGAATTTACATAGCTTAATCCCAAGACATAAAATTCACTGAAAGACATGACTCAAAGGATCACAGTGTTCTCAGTAATTAATAGATATGAAGAGATCTGCTGCCAAACATCGAAATACCATTTCTCTGTGTGGATAAAGATTATCAATCAAGAAGTGACTTTCCCTTATAATAAAACTCTCTCCTATCTCCTATAAACAGTGGAGGCCATAAAAGGCAGTATGTCCCTTAAAAAGCTCACACATTTAGGGGCGCCTGGGTGGCGCAGTCGGTTAGGCGTCCGACTTCAGCCAGGTCACGATCTCGCGGTCCGTGAGTTCGAGCCCCGCGTCGGGCTCTGGGCTGATGGCTCAGAGCCTGGAGCCTGTTTCGGATTCTGTGTCTCCCTCTCTCTCTGCCCCTCCCCCGTTCATGCTCTTTCTCTCTCTGTCCCAAAAATAAATAAACGTTGAAAAATTTAAAAAAAAAAAAAAAAAAAAAGCTCACACATTTGATTCACCTGCTATCCTGAGACATAAGACAGCAACAGGTCACCATCAAATTTCACTCACATTTTGACCTATCCTTGAAGAGAAGCATCCCTCCCATTAAGGTAGGTACTGAAAACTCTGAATTTGAGTCTTCTGAATTCTACTTTTTACTCAGATCCTTTTGCATACAAACCTTGTAGCATTATATTATTTTTTCACTTTTTTTATTTTGAAATATGGAAGTTTTATTCTGAAGAAAAAGATTTGAAACAGAAACTCAGTTCTCAATTTTTGTAAGAGAAGCTGAGGTAAAATGTGTGTTTTCTTTGTAGGGATATAAAGAATTCCTAGAAGGAGAACTATAAGCTCATCACTTAGCAGGGTTAGATGAAGGGGAAAGCCCCAACAAACAGAACACATCTGGAAAGCCCCAGCAGACAGAAAGCTGCCCTGAATCAAGATAGTGATAAACAAACCTCAGTTAGACCACTATGATAATCTTGTTTCCTTTTAATTTTGTTATAGATAATCTTACGCGTGACTCCTATTTTAGACATTGAGCTTCTTACCACAGGAAACTTGCTTTCAATTATTTCAGTATCCCCTACTGTCCATGTAGAGAGTGGCATAGAAAATTCATGCAACAAATGTCTCTTAAATAATCTAAGAAGCTGGGGATTTGGGAATTGAGGTATCATATAAAGGCTACACACCTGGAAATTGCTCTATACCTTTCAAAGTGCTTTCACATTATTAGGTCATTCTTAATGAGTCTATGAGAAAGACGTCATTTTTGCCTTTACAAATACAGGAAACATTTTTAGTCCTCATCTGGCCTCCACACTGGGAGTGGAGTATGGGATATTTTTTCTAGTGCTGCCATGCAAATCTATGTTCTACCAGCTCGAGTACCACATCTTCCAAGAATGTCCCCTCCAGGTTCAGGACATAACTTCCTGCTCTGCAACTCTACATAGGGAACCAAGGATTATCCATTTCCTGTTACTTTTTTTATGAGGACATACTTTCTCTTGCTCATACTGTATAAACATAGTTATCTGTGGACATACTTTAGACCACATCTGTTGAAAATCACAATTCAAATATTAAGATTAATGAGCTATGTCCTTCTCATCTTCTGTCTTTCCTTACATCAACCTTAAAAGGACATCTATCTATTTAACAGAAAACATCCAGAACCAATGAAAGAAATAGATTGGTGTGTGACTTTAGTCCAATGCACAGACAAGAGACTATCTTGGGTTATTCTTGGTGATGGGAGGTATGGAGAATATGAAAATGCTTTAACACAGATGTGAATTTTTTTAATTCTTAATTAGTAAGACTCTTGTGGAATAAGAAAAGTTTTTTCAAGAAAGACTAAACAATTTTTAGAAAAAGTTCTTACATCCCCTAAAAATAGTGCCATGACTTTCTCTTATTCATGCATAAGTTCCTCAGAAGACCCATGATCTAAGTGCATGATGTAGAAAAATAAAAAATTTCCTAACCATAACCATAACCAAAATCCCTGTCATAATTTTTAAAAGAAGCAATAGCAGTATATATAGAGAGAGATAGTGGCTTTATTCCTTTTTAAAATGGTCCATTTCTTTATGTAAAATTCCTGAACACTTTTTCATCATCATCCAGAAGGCCATGTCTTTGAAGATTATATATAAAAATTAAAAGTGCATTTTTTCAATCAAACAACCTGATACTAACCAGTATATATATCCATGTGTGTGTGTGTGTGTGTGTGTGTGTGTGTGTGTGTATGCACATGTGCATACATGTATATATAGAGAGAGAGAGATGTTGGTACATGGCTATACCATGGTATGTTGGTACAATGTGGCTAAGAAAGATAACCATCTGACCATTTTCAGGGCATAACAGGAAAAGATGAAAACGCTACCCTGATTCTTGGACTTTGGGTTCTGACTGCTGGTTTTTTGGTAAGTCCTATCAATTTCAATCCTTCATCCTCCTTATTTTATTCACACCATCTTTTCAAATCCATAGTGATAATTCTCAGCCTTGTTCATGTCCTCTGAATTTTCCAAATGCTAGAATTTTTGGAAGCAGACTGAAAAAGATTGAATTGTATGCATATATTGAGCTATTAACTTCTTATTCTTCACTCAGTGTTTATGTTTGAGGAAAAGTTTTATACCCTTACCCATGTTCTGTCCTCAAGAATCAAGGGTATTAGTGTTGGGGGCGGGAGGGGGTGGAATTCATCTTCTTTTGGTGCCAACTTGACACCATGCTATGCTCCTTCTCTTACTAAAATCAAATACCACCCAGTTGTACAAAATATTGTATAACAAAAATGTCACAGTGTTCAGAGATGATCAGAGTATCCACAGTACCCACAAGGGTTCAGATTATGTGAACATGCCACCAGTAAGGAACACCTAACCAACAGTGATTCTTCTCTGAAATGAAATAGTTTGGTTACAATTTGCATTTTCACTACCCTTCTTTATGTACATATTTGAGTCTTAATAATCCAGACATAAGCTTTCCCTTTGATTTTCAAGTCGGAATAGACCTTTTCTGTAAAGATTCGTGAATAATTTGTGCTGATTTATACTGAATCAAAAAAAGGTTTCCACAATTTATAATGTTAACTGGGTTAGTAACTTCATGTCATTTGTACTGCAATCTTAACATCTAGTTCTTCTGGAAGTGTGTTCTCACTGTTGACATAAGCTTGTCAAGCTATTTTGCATCATTTAAGCATTTGACTTTGAAAAGTCTTCTTTTTTCACCAACCACATAAGTCATCTTCCCATATCTACAAGAAGCTAATGTTTTTATCAAGCTGTCACTAGTATTAATATACACAAATATACTAATAAATGACATCTAGTTCCATAAAAAATAACATTTAAAAAATAATATTTCTATAATTAAGAGAGGCAACTGAAACAAAATAAGTGACCTCTTCACCCTAACAATACAAAAAGTCCCCCAATTTGCTAATATGGCCAAGGGGATCAGGAAAAAACCTAACTATATGGAATAATTCAGCCTCTATGAATTCTGTAAATTAACTAAAGCTCCCTTTAGGGAAAAAAAAAAAAAGAACCCCTATGCTGAAGAGAAATTGTTAAGAGTAGTGTCTAAATTGAGCAGGAAAGGGACTTGTTGAGACAAAGAAAAGAGAATGTCCTGGTGAAGTGAGGGAAGGGGAACAGAGTAGGTAGAGCTCAAAAATTTTAAGGCCATAATTTGTTAACATTTCATGATACCAACAGAAGAGAAAATCCTAAAGTCAAGAAACGAGGAAATCCATGATGTTTTATATTCTCCTTCATAGGACAAGAGAGTGTATCCCACTTAAAAATTATACCAGATTGTGTATCCCACTCAAAAATTGTAGCCACAAAACATTATACCAGAACCCAATGAAAATTTTTTTAAGAAAAACCAAAGGAGAATGGTCAGAATAATGATCCAACTGGTAATGAAATCATGCCAGAAACACATGCCCTAAAACAAGTGAAAATTTTGGCCCTATATATCAAAACAAGTTAAAAATTTGGAGGAAACAAATAAAAGCTATGAAAAAAAACCTCATAAATAAGAAACAGAAAAAGATGACTGTACAAAATCAAAGTTTGAAAAGAGAGCTTACAGAACTCAGGAAAGAATTCGAAATAAAAGAAAAAGATCAAATATATTCACCACATGAGCAAATAAATACATAAGAGAAATAGAAATGAGCAGGAACAAAATATGTTTAAATAAAAAAAAAAGAAACTTTGAAGGAGATTAAAAGACTTAACAGAAACTAACAGAAACAAAAAAAAAAACAGGAAGTAGGGGAGGAGGAGGGAAGATGGCGGCGTAGGAGGACGCTGGGCTCACCGCGCGTCCTGCTGATCACTTAGATTCCACCTACACCTGCCTAAATAACCCAGAAAACCGCCAGAGGATTAGCAGAACGGAGTCGCCGGAGCCAAGCGCAGACGAGAGGCCCACGGAAGAGGGTAGGAAGGGCGGCGAGGCGGTGCGCGCTCCACGGACTGGCGGGAGGGAGCCGGGGCGGAGGGGCGGCTCGCCGGCCAAGCAGAGCCCCGGAGTCTGGCCTGCAAAAGCGGAGGGGCCTGACGGACTGTGTTCCGACAGCAAGCGCGACTTAGCGTCTGGGAGGTCATAAGTTAACAGTTCTGCTCGGAAAGCGGGAAGGCTGGAGGACAAAGGGAGGGAGAGCTGCTGAGCCCCCGGACGACAGAGCTCATTTTGGTGGGGAACAAAGGCGCTCGCCAGCGCCATCTCCCCCGCCCATCCCCCAGCCAAAATCCCAAAGGGAACCAGTTCCTACCAGGGAACTTCCTCGCTCGCGCCAACACCCAACTCTGTGCTTCTGCGGAGGAGCCAAACCTCCGGCAGCGGATCTGACTCCCACCCGCTGCCACAGGGCCCCTCCTGAAGTGGATCACCTAAGGAGAAGCGAGCTAAGCCTGCCCCTCCTGCCCCTGTGCACCTTGCCTACCCACCCCAGCTAATACGCCAGATCCCCAGCATCACAAGCCTGGCAGTGTGCAAGTAGCCCAGACGGGCCACGCCACCCCACAGTGAATCCCGCCCCTAGGAGAGGGGAAGAGAAGGCACACACCAGTCGGACTGTGGCCCCAGCGGTGGGCCGGGGGCAGACATCAGGTCTGACTGCGACTCCGCCCACCAACTCCAGTTATACACCACAGCACAGGGGAAGTGCCCTGCAGGTCCTCACCATGCCAGGGACTATCCAAAATGACCAAGCGGAAGAATTCCCCTCAGAAGAATCTCCAGGAAATAACAACAGCTAATGAGCTGATCAAAAAGGATTTAAATAATATAACAGAAAGTGAATTTAGAATAATAGTCATAAAATTAATCGCCGGGCTTGAAAACAGTATAGAGGACAGCAGAGAATCTCTTGCTACAGAGATCAAGGGACTAAGGAACAGTCACGAGGAGCTGAAAAACGCTTTAAATGAAATGCAAAACAAAATGGAAACCACCACGGCTCAGATTGAGGAGGCAGAGGAGAGAATAGATGAACTAGAAGATAAAGTTATGGAAAAAGAGGAAGCTGAGAAAGAGATAAAAAAATCCAGGAGTATGAGGGGAAAATTAGAGAACTAAGTGATACACTAAAAAGAAATAATATACGCATAATTGGTATCCCAGAGGAGGAAGAGAGAGGGAAAGGTGCTGAAGGGGTACTTGAAGAAATAATAGCTGAGAACTTCCCTGAACTGGGGAAGGAAAAAGGCATTGAAATCAAAGAGGCACAGAGAACTCCCTTCAGAGGAACTTGAATCGATCTTCTGCATGACATATCATAGTGAAACTGGCAAAATACAAGGATAAAGAGAAAATTCTGAAAGCAGCAAGGGGTAAACGTGCCCTCACATATAAAGGGAGACCTATAAGACTCGTGACTGATCTCTCTTTTGAAACTTGGCAGGCCAGAAAGAATTGGCACGAGATTTTCAGTGTGCTAGACAGAAAAAATATGCAGCCGAGAATCCTTTATCCAGAAAGTCTGTCATTTAGAATAGAAGGAGAGATAAAGGTCTTCCCAAACAAACAAAAACTGAAGGAATTTGTCACCACTAAACCAGCCCTACAAGAAATCCTAAGGGGGACCCTGTGAGACAAAGTACCAGAGACAACACTACAAGCATAAAACATACAGACATCACAATGACTCTAAACCCATATCTTTCTAAAATAACACTGAATGTAAATGGATTAAATGCGCCAACCAAAAGACATAGGGTACCAGAATGGATAAGAAAACAAGACCCATCTATTTGCTGTCTACAAGAGACTCGTTTTAGACCTGAGGACACCTTCAGATTGAGAGTGAGGGGATGGAGAACTATTTATCATGCTACTGGAAGCCAAAAGAAAGCTGGAGTAGCCACACTTATATCAGACAAACTAGACTTTAAATTAAAGTCGGTAACAAGAGATGAAGAAGGACATTATATAATAGTTACAGAGTCTATTCGTCAGGAAGAGCTAACAATTATAAATGTCTATGCGCCGAATACCGGAGCCCCCAAATATATAAAACAACTACTCATAAACATAAGCAACCTTATTGATAAGAATGTGGTAATTGCAGGGGACTTTAACACTCCACTTACAGAAATGGATAGATCATCTAGACACACGGTCAATAAAGAAACAAGGGCCCTGAATGAGACATTGGATCAGATGGACTTGACAGATATATTTAGAACTCTGCATCCCAAAGCAACAGAATATACTTTCTTCTCGAGTGCACATGGAACATTCTCCAAGATAGATCATATACTGGGTCACAAAACAGCCCTTCATAAGTTCACAAGAATTGAAATTATACCATGCATACATTCAGACCACAATGCTATGAAGCTTGAAATCAACCACAGGAAAAAGTCTGGAAAACCTCCAAAAGCATGGAGGTTAAAGAACACCCTACTATCGAATGAGTGGGTCAACCAGGCAATTAGAGAAGAAATTAAAAAATATATGGAAACAAACGAAAATGAAAATACAACAATCCAAACGCTTTGGGACGCAGCGAAGGCAATCCTGAGAGGAAAATACATTGCAATCCAGGCCTATCTCAAGAAACAAGAAAAATCCCAAATACAAAATCTAACAGCACACCTAAAGGAAATAGAAGCAGAACAGCAAAGACACCCCAAACCCAGCAGAAGAAGAGACATAATAGAGATCAGAGCAGAAATAAACAATATAGAGTCTAAAAAAACTGTAGAGCAGATCAACGAAACCAAGAGTTGGTTTTTTGAAAAAATAAACAAAATTGACAAACCTCTAGCCAGGCTTCTCAAAAAGAAAAGGGAGATGACCCAAATAGATAAAATCATGAATGAAAATGGAATTATTACAACCAATCCCTCAGAGATACAAACAATTATCAGGGAATACTATGAAAAATTATATGCCAACAAATTGGACAACCTGGAAGAAATGGACAAATTCCTAAACACCCACACTCTTCCAAAACTCAAACAGGAGGAAATAGAAAGCTTGAACAGACCCATAACCAGCGAAGAAATTGAATCGGTGATCAAAAATCTCCCAACAAATAAGAGTCCAGGACCAGATGGCTTCCCAGGGGAGTTCTACCAGACGTTTAAAGCAGAGATAATACCTATCCTTCTCAAGCTATTCCAAGAAATAGAAAGGGAAGGAAAACTTCCAGACTCTTTCTATGAAGCCAGTATTACTTTGATTCCTAAACCAGACAGAGACCCAGTAAAAAAAGAGAACTACAGGCCAATATCCCTGATGAATACGGATGCAAAAATTCTCAATAAGATACTACCAAATCGAATTCAACGGCATATAAAAAGAATTATTCACCATGATGAAGTGGGATTCATTCCTGGGATGCAGGGCTGGTTCAACATTCGCAAATCAATCAACGTGATACATCACATTAACACAAAAAAAGAGAAGAACCATATGATCCTGTCAATCGATGCAGAAAAGGCCTTTGACAAAATCCAGCACCCTTTCTTAATAAAAACCTTGAGAAAGTCGGGATAGAAGGAACATACTTAAAGATCATAAAAGCCATTTATGAAAAGCCCACAGCTAACATCATCCTCAACAGGGAAAAACTGAGAGCTTTTTCCCTGAGATCAGGAACACGACAGGGATGCCCACTCTCACCGCTGTTGTTTAACATAGTGCTGGAAGTTCTAGCATCAGCAATCAGACAACAAAAGGAAATCAAAGGCATCAAAATTGGCAAAGATGAAGTCAAGCTTTCGCTTTTTGCAGATGACATGATACTTTACATGGAAAACCCGATAGACTCCACCAAAAGTCTGCTAGAATTGATACATGAATTCAGCAAAGTTGCAGGATACAAAATCAATGTACAGAAATCAGTTGCATTCTTATACACTAACAATGAAGCAACAGAAAGACAAATAAAGAGACTGATCCCATTCACAATTGCATCAAGAAGCATAAAATACCTAGGAATAAATCTAACCAAAGATGTAAAGGATCTGTATGCTGAAAACTATAGAAAGCTTATGAAGGAAATTGAAGAAGATTTAAAGAAATGGAAAGACATTCCCTGCTCATGGATTGGAAAAATAAATATTGTCAAAATGTCAATACTACCCAAAGCTATCTACACATTCAATGCAATCCCAATCAAAATTGCACCAGCATTCTTCTCGAAACTAGAACAAGCAATCCTAAAATTCATATGGAACCATAAAAGGCCCCGAATAGCCAAAGGAATTTTGAAGAAGAAGACCAAAGCAGGAGGCATCACAATCCCAGACTTTAGCCTCTACTACAAAGCTGTCATCATCAAGACAGCATGGTATTGGCACAAAAACAGACACATAGACCAATGGAATAGAATAGAAACCCCAGAACTAGACCCACAAACGTATGGCCGACTCATCTTTGACAAAGCAGGAAAGAACATCCAATGGAAAAAAGACAGTCTCTTTAACAAATGGTGCTGGGAGAACTGGACAGCAACATGCAGAAGGTTGAAACTAGACCACTTTCTCACACCATTCACAAAAATAAACTCAAAATGGATAAAGGACCTGAATGTGAGACAGGAAACCATCAAAACCTTAGAGGAGAAAGCAGGAAAAGACCTCTCTGACCTCAGCCGTAGCAATCTCTTCCTCAACACATCCCCAAAGGCAAGGGAATTAAAAGCAAAAGTGAATTACTGGGACCTTATGAAGATAAAAAGCTTCTGCACAACAAAGGAAACAACCAACAAAACTAAAAGGCAACCAACGGAATGGGAAAAGATATTTGCAAATGACATATCGGACAAAGGGCTAGTATCCAAAATCTATAAAGAGCTCACCAAACTCCACACCCGAAAAACAAATAACCCAGTGAAGAAATGGGCAGAAAACATGAATAGACACTTCTCTAAAGAAGACATCCAGATGGCCAACAGGCACATGAAAAGATGTTCAGCGTCGCTCCTTATCAGGGAAATACAAATCAAAACCACACTCAGGTATCACCTCACGCCAGTCAGAGTGGCCAAAATGAACAAATCAGGAGACTATAGATGCTGGAGAGGATGTGGAGAAACAGGAACCCTCTTGCACTGTTGGTGGGAATGCAAATTGGTGCAGCTGCTCTGGAAAGCAGTGTGGAGGTTCCTCAGAAAATTAAAAATAGACCTACCCTATGACCCAGCAATAGCACTGCTAGGAATTTATCCAAGGGATACAAGAGTACTGATGCATAGGGGCACTTGTACCCCAATGTTCATAGCAGCACTCTCAACAATAGCCAAATTATGGAAAGAGCCTAAATGTCCATCAACTGATGAATGGATAAAGAAATTGTGGTTTATATACACAATGGAATACTACGTGGCAATGAGAAAAAATGAAATATGGCCTTTTGTAGCAACGTGGATGGAACTGGAGAGTGTGATGCTAAGTGAAATAAGCCATACAGAGAAAGACAGAAACCATATGGTTTCACTCTTATGTGGATCCTGAGAAACTGAACAGGAACCCATGGGGGAGGGGGAGGAAAAAAGAAAAAAAAAAAAAAAAGAGGTTAGAGTGGGAGAGAGCCAAAGCTTAAGAGACTCTTAAAAACTGAGAACAAACTGAGGGTTGATGGGGGGTGGGAGGGAGGAGAGTGTGGGTGATGGGTATTGAGGAGGGCACCTTTTGGGATGAGCACTGGGTGTTGTATGGAAACCAATTTGACAATAAATTTCATATAATAAAAAAAAAAAGAATAAAAAAGACATGAAAAAAAAACAGGAAGTAGGAGGAAAGATCATATATATATATATATATCTGATATATACACATATATGATCTGTATTTTATGTCTATTACTTTCTGGTGTGTATGTAGATACACGCATACACACACACACACACACATACACACACACACACACACACACACACCTATACATACATATATACTTACCTAGATAGATGATAGATAGATAGGTAGATAGATAGATAGATAGATAGATAGGTAGATAGATAGATAGATAGATTACAGGTGTCTTGAAGAAGAAAATCAATGCAATGGATCAGAACAAATACTTAAAGTTGTATAATTCAGGAGACATTTCCTAAAAACTATTGATGTACCTGGAAAAACCAACCAGAGCAGTCAACTCTAATATATACTCTGGTAAAACTACTGACCTTTAATTTTTAAAAAAAATCCTTTAGGTGTCCAGATAACAGAACAAGTACACTTATAAGAAAATAAAGTGAGATTAATGCCAGTCTTTTCAATGGTTATGCTATATAACAAGACAATGGGATAAAGTATTTAAGATACTCAGGAAATAAAATATAAGCCAAAATATATATTCAGCCAAATTGATCTCCAAATATAAAGACTGAAGTTTTATTATTAGGAAACTGAAGAACCCAAAGTATATTGTTCCCTGAGTTCCTCCTGAAGACTCTGACTAGGAAACAAGCTTGGGAAAAACAAATGTGAAGTTCTGGCTTAAGATGATGACATAGTAGGTTCATAAGCACACCTCCCTCCATGGAAAGCTAAATCTACAGCTACATACAGAACAATTCCCTCTGAAAGAAATCCAGAAACTAGCTAAGTGACTACTATACATTAGGCAAATAAGAAAAAACCCACATGGAAACATGGAGAAGAGGTTGAAACACAATCTCACCATAAACCCACCCCAGCACAGCAACCACAACTGAAAGGGAATTCAAAACTCCCAGCTTCTCTGAGGAATGAAGGGTTTGAACCTTACATCTGCCTCCCCAACTTTTAAGACTTCCACCTAAGAAATGGGTCCCCAAGGCATCTAGCTTTAAAAGCCAATGGGGTTCACATACACAAGACCCACAAGGCTATAGGAAACTAAGACAATTATTTTTTGAGAGAGAAAGAGAACATGTGTGCACATACACACATGAGCAGGGGAGGGTCAGAGAGAGAGGGAAAGAGAATCTTAGGCAGGCTCCACACTCAGGGCAGAGCCTGACACAGGGCTTGATCTCACGACCCTAAGATCATGACCTGAGCCAAAATCAAGTCAGATCCTCAACCAACTGAGCCACCCAGGGGCCCCAAGTTTTTAAAGCACTCTTGCAGACTCACTGTAGCTAACCTCAGGACCAGCACAGAAGCAGTGGACTGAAACATCCAGCCTTTCTATGAAAGGGGTTTGTTTGCTTATCTCAAAGCTTTGGCCTGAGCAGGCTTCTAATTTAAAACACATCAAGGGGCCAACTGCAATACTCTCCAGAGACCACAGAAGCCAGGAGATGCCATCTTTACACTCTCTCACTTTCTCCAGGTCACCAGTATCTCCCAAAAAGGAACTTGTGCACACATCTGACACCCCAGTTTTTGTGGCTGCTACTCAGGGTATGCCCCTTAACTTGGTTCTGCTTGTTCTCGTGACTAGTGAGGATGTGGTCACAAGTTCAATGGGATAGGAGCAAACAAGGAAACAGTTGGCTATGCCTTCAGGGCTCAGGGCCGAGGGATCAGACAGAAATACCCAACTCCCAGCATCCCACTGAAGAGGTATGTTTGCTACTTTATTTTTTTTTAATTTTCTTATGTATTATTTATCTTTGAGAGAGAGAGACAGAGAGAGAGAGAGAAGGGGAGGGACAGAGAGAGAGGGAGACACAGAATCTGAAGACAGGCTCCCAGCTCTGAGCTAGCTGTCAGCACAGAGCCCAATGCGGGGCTCAAACCCACAAACTGTGAGATCATGACCTGAGCTGAAGTCAGACGCTTAACCAACTGAGCCACCCAGGTGCCCCTACATTTGCTGCTTTAAAAGCTGCTGCCTAAGAGTCTGACTTGCAATCAGCCTGCATCTAGATCCTAACTGAGATACTCTCCTTTGGGACACCAACAAGTCTTGACACACATCCAACAACTGAGAGCCACTAAAAGCAAAGAGGATACTTGGATAATCACAACGTTTTGAGAGTCAGCCAAGAGCTACAGCAGGGATGAATAATAAAATTCATCTCCTACACAAAACCATTCCTTCAAGATTGAGAGCATTGGTTGTTTTATCCAATGCATAGAAAATTAGAGAGTCAAGAAAAATGATGAAATAGAGTAACACACTCCAAATGAAAGAACAAGACAAAAACTCAGAAAAAGACCTTAATGAAATGGACATAAGTGATTTACCTAATAAATCATGGTCATAAAGATGTTCACTGAGGTCAGGAGAACAATGCATGAACAAAATGGGAATTTCAACAAACAGAGACGATATAAGAAAATACCAAACAAAAATCAGAGCTGAAGAATACAATAACTGTACTGAAAAAATAAGTAGGGCAATTCAATAGCAGACAGGAAGAGGAAGAAAAGGAAGAAGAAGGAGGAGCAGGAGGAGGAGGAGATGGGGAGGAGGAGGGGAGGAGATCAACAAATTCAAAGACAGGACAATGGTATTCATGCAATTAGAGGACCAAACACAAAAAGGAATGAAAAAGTGTGATGATAATTTATGGAACTTATTGAACAGCATCAACTGACAAAACAACTTGCAAGTGACAGCCAGTGACTTTTTCTCCCAGCCATCCATCCTAGAACAGATAGCCACTAGTGTTCTAGTTATTTTAAAAAAAAAAAACTAAAAGGCCCTGAATTCAAAAATGTGATTTTGGGGCCTTGATTAGTATTTACATTACTTAAAGTGCTTTTATGGAGTGAATGCAAAGTTTAATGATAGAAAACTGTCTTCCCCTATAACTGAAGTTGTAATAAGGAGTAGCTACCTCTAGTGCCTGCCCTCTACCATATTCACAGAGCTTTGTATCTCTTCCTGGAGCTATGGCAGAGGAGGGGGAGAGTGACTCTCTGGTCCAGGGAAATAAGGAAGGCTATTAGGCTTCTGCAGTAAAATATCTCCCTGATGTCTAGCTTTAAACTCCGGACGGAGGCACTAATCACACACACACACACACACACACACACACACACACACACACGGATCCATACATTCATACATACATACTAGAAATTGGCTACATACACATACACCATTAAAGGACCCTGCCCAGCTGAGTGTTTGGGTTGCTCAAAGACACACACAGTGTAACAAAAAGATCACCAGCTTCAAAGCCAGGCCAACTCAAATTTGAATCCCAGCATTAGTCTTTACTCTGCTGTGTGACTTTAGGCAAATTATGTACTCTCTTGGAATTTCAGTTTTCCCATCTGAGTAAGGTGTAAAATACATACGTTGAAGTGTTACTCAAAGATGAAGCAATGAGAAGGCAAAACAGTACATCCATTTCAGGAGACAGTGTGGCAGTTTCTTAAAAAGCTAAACATGGTCAGGCACCTGGGTGGCTCAGTTGGTTAAGCATCTGGCTTCAGCTCAGGTCACGACCTCATGGTTTGTGGTTTGAGACCCTCATAGGGCTCTGTGCCGACAGCTCGGAGACTGGGGCCTGCCTTGAATTCTGTGTCTCCCTCTCTCTCTGCCCCTTCCCTGATTGTGCTCTCTCTCTCTCTCTCTTTCTCTCTCTCTCAAAAATAAATAAACACTAAAAATTTAAACAAAAAAAGCTAAACATAGTCTTACCACCTGATCCAGAAGTCCTGCTCCTAAGTATCTATCCAGAGGACTTGAAAATTTATGTCTACACAAAAACCTGCACATGAATGTTTATAGAAGCTTTATTCCTATTTGCCAAAAATTGGAAGCACCCAAGATATGCTTCAATAATTGAATGAATAAACAAATCATGGTACATCCATATACTGGGTATTAATTCAGTGATAAAAAGAAATGAGCTACCAGTCAGGAAGAGACACAGAAGAATCTTAAATGCATATTGCTAAGTAAAGGAAACCAGTCTGGAAAGGCTACATAGCATATGATTCAATTATGTGACACAATGAAAAATTCAAAACTCCAAAGACAGTAAAAAAGATCAATCATTGTCAGGGGTGGGGAATGGGAGGGTCTGGATGAATAGATGAAGGACAGGGCATTGAAACTACTCTGATTGATACTATAATGTTAGACAAATGGCATTTTTCACTTACCAAAATCCATAGAATGTACAATACAAAGAGTGAGCCCTAATGTTAACAGTGGACTATAACAAACAAATATATAAAATTTTCTAAAAAGATTAGACAAGGTGATGTACATAAACTATACTTAACCTACAATTAGCACATGCTATGTGCAAATAAATGATAGATTCTGTTGTTTTTATCCTTACTCTAAATATCAATATTGTCATTTAGACATAGCTTCTGTTTAGATAGTGATCTTTGAATATAGTTTGTTTGGATACAGTCCTGTTTCTGTTGGATTTGTTATTTAAAAATCTAATTGGTTACCAAAAGAGAATTAGTGATCCTTTATTACTATTAATTGGCTCAAAGAAATGTAGCATTATCTCCTCTATTGCCTATCCTATGCTAAATTACTAGTTTGTTGTCAAAACCAAGGAATGGAAACTCTGGCTCAGGCATCTAATTTCACTGAGTTTTATTTTAGTCCGTGATTTACAATTGGTATAAAATTTCAGTCTGGATTTGGTAAATTATAATGCAGTTGCAACATACCACATTTTGAGTTGACTTTTGCCATATCCTGTATTGTTATGTAAAATGCTAACTTTAATTGAGAATTGCCCCAATACAATATCTTTATTTGTCCTGCATGGATTTTCTCTTCTTTTGTGTAAGTTTTTTGCATGGTTAACATCAGTGTGGAAAGAATAAGCAGGAAATACAAAATTTAAGTGACATGTAAAATCATAAAAGAATTACATCACAAAACATTAAAATGGTGCACAGAAAACTTTGCCAATATCTGATAGAATAGAAAGGACTGCATAATTAAATAAGAACACCTATTCTATAATTGGAATTTGAGTGTCAGAGTCTCTTTCCTTTTTTCACTAGACAGTAAGAATCTAAATGCTACGTTTATTTCCTTATCCTGTACCTTCTTGGTTGGCAGCATTTCTTGGCTTACTTCAGAGACATGGAAATACAAACAATCAGGAGAATCTGGGACAGAAACTTCCTCTTTCTCTTCTTTCCTTTTTCCATTACATATCTGCACCTATACACCTTCTTACACAGAACTCAAAAGTTTAAGAAAAGCCAAGATACTCGAAAGAGAAAGAAAGAAAGAAAGAAAGAAAGAAAGAAAGAAAGAAAGAAAGAAAAAAAGAAAGAAAGAAAGAAAGAAAGAAAGAAAGAAAGAGAAGAAAAGAAAGGAAAAGAAAAGAAAGGAAAAGAAAAAGAAAGAAAGAGAGATGAAGGAAGAAGGTTTCATGTGGTTGCTCTACTGATCACTAAGATAATGTAAAGTAACAGTGATTACAATGTGTGGTTTTGTCAAAAGATAAAGAAACCACTAGAACAGAAAGCCCAGAAACAGAACCATACATAAATGGACAAGTAATTTATAAGAAAGGTGGCATTGTAGATCAATAGAGAAAGGATACTCTTTTCAATAAAAGTACTGACGCCTGGGTGGCTCAGTTGGTTAAGTGACCACCTCTTGATTTCCACTCAGTTCATGATCTTGCTGTCTTAAGATTAAGCCCCATGTTGCACTCAGCACTGGGCATGGAGCCTGCTTAAGATTCTCTCCCTGTCTCTCTTCCTCTGCCCCCTCCCTCACTGGAGCACATGCGTGCCCTCTCTCAAAAATAAATAGAATAAAACAAAATAAGATGAAATAAATAAAATAAAATAAAAATAAAAGTACTAAGTCAATTACAATCCAAACTGAAAAAAAAAAAAGACCTCAAACTTATATTATCCCACCTCTTTCTCTTTCCCAAAAACAACTACTGAGGTACTGAAGGTAACAGAGTATCTTTAAGACTTTGGTTACATTCAAGTAGCACTAAATATATGTAATAAAATTCAACTTCATACATAATGGAAAATATAAACCATAATAAGATAATACTACACACTAATCAGAATGATTAAAATTTTACTTAAAAAATTTTAAACACTGGCAGCAGCAAATGTTGGAATTCTCACACACTACCAGCAGGAACCTGTTAGCAGAATCACTCTGGAAAACTATGGTTTTATATACCAATATTCAAGATCTATATATACCAAGTCATAAAGTAAACAATATTAGTATATTCCCCGAGAAAATGCCTATACATCTATACTAATACACAGATACAAGAAAGTTCAGAGCAATATAATTTCTAATAACCAAACACTGAAAATATTCTAAAGGTTCATAAAGTATAGACCAAATACATTTGTGGTAGATTTATAGAAGAGACTAATTACTCTATGGTGACTTCAAAAAAATTATTACAGGGACTCCTGAGTGGCCCAGTCAGTTAAGCCTCTGCGTCTTGATTTTGGCTCAGGTCATGACCTCATGATTTATTAGTCTGAGCTCTACATTGGGCTATGCACTGAGCACAGAGTCTGCTTGGGATTCTCTCTCTCTTTCTCTCTTTCTCTCTCTCTCTCTGCCCATCCCCTGCTTGCTCCTGAGCTCTCTCTCTCTCTCTCTCTCAAAAATAAATAAAAAAACACTTTTTAAAAATGTATTACAGTTACATGCAATATGAATAATTTCACAAACATAATGCTGAGCAAAAGAAGCCAGACACAAGTCACGATGTATAGTATAATTCCATTTATACAAAATTCAAAAATAGGTCTGCACAAGTGTTAGAAGTAAAGGATGATGGTTAACTTTGAAGAGAAAGGAAGAATAAAAAGTGGGAAGGGCTAAAGGGGTCTTCTGGAATAATGGCAATGTTCTACTTCTTTATCTGTACTACAGTTACACAAGTATCTGCCTTCTTAATTCATTGAATTATATATACATTATGTTTTATGCATGTGTGACATACTTCACCAAAAACTAATAAAAGTATACATACTTCCAAATTTAAATGACGTTTGATTCATCCAAATTTCATTAATATTTTTACTCATGAATAACATTCTCCTTTCTCTTTTTACAGCCTAGTAGTGAAAGTAAGAAAAAAAACAGAGGACTCGTTCAGTGGAAAACAAACACTAATCCTTTATTATTCTCAAAATATGCTTTTATGCATAGAAGTGGAGCTATTCAGTTTCATAGATTCCCACACATACCACACAAATATCACTGGAAAATATTTGCTCCCTTTACAGAAAAAAGTAAACACAAAAAGAAGCACCCACATAAAAAAATCTGTAAGAAGCTATATCGAACACCATTTTTAGGCCGTATAATTTGTCTTGATAACTTTGTCTTTCATAATCAACATAAAATAATAGATCCAAAACTCCCTTCAAAAGCACCCATCACCTCCTTTCTGCCTAGCCAAAATGCTATTAGCATTCTATGTAAATCTACCAGCACTCCAATTATTATTAAACCTACTCTAGAAACTTCTTCAGTCACCTCTGAAAATGAATCCACCCCAGAAAACACTGCTGCTGAACAACAAACCACACAAGAAACTGAAGATAATTACAAAACTACCCAAGAGGGGATTTCTGGACCCAAAACAACCTCAGTGATCACTGAACTCACAACCACCACAAAAACCACTTTTGAACCCAAACCCACTCTTCAAACTGTGGCTAAAGCGGAAACCACCCCAGGTAGCACAATTATTTCTGAAACCATACTGGAAACCACTGCTGAACCCAAAACCAACCCAGAGCCCACTACTGAACACAAAATCACATTAGAGATGACCACCAAACCAAAAACTAACACAAAGACCACTGATGAACCCAAAACATCCTTAGTGATAACCACCAAACTTAAACCCACCCCAGAAAACACCCCTATACTTGAAAGCAGTGAAAGGATCACCACTGAACCCCAAACTACCACACACAAGACCACCTACACAACAAGCACTAAACTTGAAACCCCATCAAAACTCACTGTGGGGCAACAAAACACACGTGAGACCACAACTGAAAACAAAACAATACAAGAAAACACCACTGAATCTGAAAACACCCCAGAGGCCACCTCAGAAATTAAAACCACCACAGAGAGCAAAACCCACTTAGAGACCACTGGTGAACAGGAACTCATGTAAGAGACTGCCACAGAACTGAAATACAAACCAGGGAACACTATAGAACTCAAAGCAAACAGTGACCACCACCAAACTCAAAACTACCCCACAACCCACACCTGAAATCACACCCACTCTAGAGACCACTGCTGAACCTAAAACCACCAAAGAAGACACTATTAGGTCTAAAACTATCCTATTGGATAGGATGATGAACATGAAACCAACAAAGAGATCACCATTGAACCAAAAACCACCACAAATATCTTTGAACCTGAAACCACCCCAACAACTGTCATTAAAGTTGATACCACTCCCAAAAATTACTGTTGAACCCAAAACCACCTCAGAGACCACTGGTGAACATGTGACCACACAAAGCACTGCCACCAAATCAAAGACCAACCCAGAGACCACTGATGAACTCAAAACATCAAACCAACCTCAGTGACCAACACCAAACTTAAAACCACCCCAGAAAATACTCCTACACCTGAAAGCAGCCACGGGATCACCACTGAATCCAAAACTACCACAGAATACCCTTGAACCTGAAACCAACCAAACAACAAGCAATAAACTTGAAACCCCATCAAAAATCTGTGCTAAACATCAAAACATGTCTGAGACCACAGCTGGAAATGAAACTATCCCAAAAGACACTGCTGATCCTAAAAAGACCACCTCATAACTACCCCAGATATTCCTACTGATGCTGAATCTACCAGGAAACCTTCCCCTCAAAAAACTTGAGACATTGATTGAAACCACCCCAATGACCAGTGCTAAATTTGAACCTCCTTAGAAAAAATTTGCTAAACTTGAAAACACACCAACCCCAGAAACCACTGCTGAACCCCAAACCACTCCAGAAATCATTAACCAACATGAATCCATTCAAGAGACCATCACTGAACCCCAAACCACCCTGAGATCACCAGTCAACTTAAAACCATCTCAGTGACCACAACCAAACTTGAAACCACCTCAGAAATACTACTGCTAACTCCAAAACAACCCCAGAAAACAGTGATGAACATGAATGCCTACTAGAAAACATAGGGATAGCCTGCATTCAATTACTGGTCAATTGGGATGAGAGCTTGGTACCAAATTTCAGCCACCCTGCCTCAGTTTTGGACACTCTGAAGGTCTCTCCTCACTCCAGACTTCCTGTGGGATCAGCTGCTATAACAGCATCACAGTTCACCCCTCCCACTGCCCAATTCTGTTTCCCCTACTTCCTTTGAGGTATTATTCCTGAAACCACACTTTAATAAATTCCTGCAAAGAAATCTTCATCTTGGTCTGTTAGCTGGGGAACCCAACCCAAAACAGCTTATGAAAAATTATAGAATAGGAACTAAGTCACTTTGGGGAGTTACACCTTTCCCATACAAGTTCCAAGGCTAGTGAGTTACAATCTGAGCTACATTCCCTCCTAATGTTGCTTCTCCATGTGATGCAGAGTGGCTCTTTAGCCTGAAGGTTGTTTATGAATGAGAAGTGACAGACTCAAAGGCCAGTCACCCTACACACACACACACACACACACACACACCTAAGCAATTTGGGGCAATCAGTGACTGCGCACTGCTTAGCTGAGATGATAGGACTAGGGAAAACTGAACTCATAAAAACAATCCACAAAATATTTGAAGAGTACAACTACTTCAAAAGAAAAATACATGTTGGACTATTCCATCTATCAGAAGCAGAACTATTAGAGCTGTTATCTTGATAATTACTAAGAGAAATAAGGAAAGATGTTAGAAACACAAAAAAGTTTTTTTTAAAAACACAGAAAAGAAGCAAGCACAAATATTATGTATGAAAATATAATAATTGAAATAAAGAGCTCAAACATTGGGATATAGAGAATGAATACAATAGAGGAGTGGATTAGCAAATTGGAAGAACAAATTGAGGAAATCTCCCAGAAGCAAAAAACAAGAACATGTAAATAGAAACTATTAAAGAAGAAAGTATGAGATATGGAGAATAGAAGTAGAGTGCTAATATCCAAATAAAAAAAAATTCCTCAAAAAAAAAAAAGAAAAAGAAAAGTGGGCAAAAAACAATATTTGAAAAGAAAATACAGATATATTTCTCAGATCGAAAGAGACAAAAGATCTCAGAGTAAAAGAGAAATGATTCAGAAAAAGCTCTACAGAGACACATTTACTATAATTTAGGTATATTCAAAACCAAGAGAAAATTCTAAAAACTTTCAAAAGAAAGAAAAAATCATATTAACATAAGATTTTTCATTACCAACACTGGATGTAAGATGACAATGGAATGATGTTTCCAAAATACTGATGGAAGAGAACCCAGAATTTTATAATTAACCAAACTACCACTAACATATGAGGCCAAAAATTTCAGGCATTCAAAGACTCAAAGGCTTTGTTATACAGAGTTCTGCCACACACACACACACACACACACACACACACACACACACAACAAAAACAAAAACTGCCAAAAATGAGCTTTCAATAAAATAATTAAATAAGAATAAAGTCTAGGAGACATTATAAGATACATGAAGTAAAAATGACCAAATACTGCAGTCAAGTTTTTACTCTTTTAAAATGAATTAAGCATCCTTCTTAAGAAGTTACAAAATGAACAACAGTATAATCCCAAATAATGTACAAAAAAGACAATAAATATAAGTCAAAGTTAATTAAATAGAATACAAAGATAAAGTAGAGATTTTAAATGCCAAAAGTTAAAAAATAACAATCTTTAGTAAGACAGATCAAGAACAGAAAAGGCACCAGTTAACAATACTATAAGTTAAAGCATAGTAACAACATATAAAGTGAACGTTAAAAGTAAGATAAGAAAATGCCATTAACAAATGCATGCCAACAATTTTTCAGATTTACTGAATGGACATATTCCTAAAAAATATGTCTTACAGGCTTATTCAACAAGAAAAAAAACTCAAATGGCACTGTAACCATTTTATAAATTGAAGAAATAGTTGAAAATCTTCCCTCAAGGAAAAAAATAGCCCCAGAGGTTTTATAGGCAAGAGGGTTGGTCTGCAAAATTGTCAGCATATAGATTAGTCCAATTTTGTACAAACTCTCCCAGGCATTAAGATAGACAGAGAAGGAAAGTTCTCCAACTTAACCATGATACCAAATAAAGGAAAATTACAGGCTTATTTCACTTATAAAGAGATGGGGGGGTGGAGGGGGGTGGTGTGGGAAGCAATAGGATATTAGGAACCAAAATCCTATTAAAGAAACAACCAAATTGACTTTCTCTCCAAAAACAATATGGTTAAATGTGAAAAAAAAATCATAAATGTAATTCAATACAGCAGAGATGTTAAAGACCATTTCAATAGATGTAGAAGGAAAAGCACTTAATAAGTTCAACACAGTTGATTTTTTTTAATTTATAATAAATTAGAAATATAAAGGAACTTCCTTAACCTGATGAATAATGCCTATGTTTTTAATCTAGAAAAAACATCATTCTAAGTGGGAAACATTAAATAAACTTACTTTAAATTTCAGTACTATGCAAGAGTGCTATTGCACTGAAGGTCTGGCCACTGTTGCAAGACATAAAAGGAAATCAGACCTAAGAACTGAAAGAAAGAAATAAAATTATTGTTATTTACACATGGTGTAATCATTTATATAGAAAAACTAAAATATGGGCATATTATTTAAAATAATGGGAATACTTAGCAAGGTGCCTAGAATAAGACTCACGTGCATTTCTAAATATTTTGTTTTTGCTTTTGAGAAAAATCAGCTGACATCTTTATGGCTTTGGGGGTGTAAGAGTATTAGCTGAATCTTGAAGGTCAGAGATCTCTTCACAACCCTAGCAGCTTCTGGTGGCACTGGACAACCATGGCTACGCAGGACCGATAAGGGGCATGTGCAGAAGGGGGCTTAGTCTTGCAGATCACGTGACAAGTGCTGCCCACGTAGACCTGGAGTTCTTGTTGATGATGGATGGTCCAAGGTGGGAGGTGGCTGGGCTCTTGCTGGCGGATCTCCTCTTTGTGACCACCAGGACACATTTGCTCTCACCTACTGGCTCCAAACTCAGTCTTGTAGTGAATCCACCCGTTGTAGCAGAAGGAAGTGCAGGCCTGCAGATTATAGGGTTAGATGTTGTACCAAGTTTGGCTTGCTCCTCTTGATCGGGAAACAGTATTAGTTCTGCACATCCACCCATTGCAAATGGTCAGTTCTGGAGGCATCTGCTCTTGTTGAGGCGCCAGAGATGGAAAGTCACACAGCTAGTGAAAAGAAATCACAATTAAAAAGAAAATGCAGTTTACAGTAATAAGAGAAAATATGTAACAGGGTGCCTGGGTGGCTCAGTTGTGTGGGCGTCGAACTTCAGCTCAAATCACAATCTCGCAGTTCCTGAGTTGGAGCCCTGAGTTGGGCTCTGTGCTGACAGCTCAGAGCCTGCAGCCTGTTTCAGATTCTGTGTCTCCCTGTCTCTCTCCCTCCCCACCGCCCCCCCTCTCAAAAATAAATAAAGATTTCTTTAAAAAATTTTTAATTGTAAAAACAAAAAAAGGAAAGAAAATATATATCTAGAAATAAAGAGTTCTGAGTACCCTGAGACCAGCATGCTGGAGAGGTCTTACATAGGCTTGCTGGTAGACATCCCCAGATGAGACCAGGCTTATAGCCCTCTCTGTCAACACATCAGACACATGAGAGAAGCTTTCTCAGACCCTTCGGACCTGATGATTACCACAACTTCACCTCAGTGGACACCAACTGGACAGTTTATCAGATATCAATTTATATTTCTTTTCTCTTTTCCCATGCTGCACATTCAGCAGGTAACACACACTGTGGGCTACATCATCTGAAGAAAGTATATCCCTAGGCAAAAAGCAGAAATAGTGTATAAGCATCCTGGCTTTTGTTAACAAAACGGCCAACATGGCGGGGAATTAGGGGGAACCATACTTCCCGCATCTCTCAAAGAAGTGCAGAAGCCAAAGGACTTTCAACACCATTGCCTGGGAGGAGAAGAGACTGAATCTACTAGGAAGAAAATGGGAAAACTGGACAAAAAAAAGATAGGTGGGTAACTGCAAACTGGGGGAGATAAAAAAAAAAGGCCATGTGGGCACAGAGGGGAGGGACCCCCTTCTGCAGAGAGACAAAGGGAAGAGAAAGAGCAGCTAGGGAAGTGAAGGACCGTATCTGGACAGGAGAAAGACCTCGGATTGAGGCTGAGAGGGATCCGATCTCTAACTGCAGGGCTTTCTTTGGACTGGAGCCGGCTCCCTGTTTGTGCACCTGGGGAGGAGGGGAGGCAGCCCTGGGTACGGTGGTAGGTCAGGGGCTTAGTCCGCAGCTGGAGAAAGTGGTTCCCTCCCTGGAGGGCTGCATGGTAGTACAGAACCTGTCTGTGCCTTCCACCCCCGGGGAGCAGTGGCTGGGCCAAGGGACAGTCTGCTGTAGGAAAAGGCGGCCGTCTCCATGGAGTGCTGTGGGAAAGGACAAAGCCTGCCTGCGTCTGCCACCCCGGGGGGCTCGCAGCGAGGTCGGTGGCATAGTCTACAGTAGGAGAAAGATGCCCCCTCCCTGCAGTGCTGTGGAAAAAGACAAAGCCTGCCCGTGTCTGCCTGCATCCACGAGGGCAACTCTCAGTCCACAGTAGGAAGAGGCTGTCATCCCTGAATTGCAGCAGCACGGACAAAGCCAGTAGCAACCACATATGGGGAACACTGAGAGGTGCTTCCCCAGCACCAGAGCACACTGAGCGGGACTTTGAATCCTAACCAAACGCAGGGTCAGGGGAGTTGGCAGAACGAGAAGGCCTGCCCCATCTGTGCCAGCGGCACAGTGAGGACGATTCAAACAGAGTCCACCAGGTCCTGTCCAGGGAGAAGAGACTGGGGGATCGCCATTTCCCCCACCACACACACACACACACACACACACACACACACACACACACACCGCCACCAAGGCAGAGCCTCAGGGATGACTTCCGGGGCCCACAGAGGATGTGGGTTCAGACTACACCAAACCACACTCCTTAGCACTGGGCAACTGCGTATCCACCCGAGAGGCACATACCCTGCAGACAGTTCCTCCCGGCAAGCAATGCAGCGTTGCCTGGATTAACTCTAGGTCTATTCTGGATATATAGATATATTCTGCCCCCCTCCCCCCCGCTATTTCTCCACCTTGTCTCTTCCCTCCCCTAGGCTGATTACCCTGGTTATTATTTGTCTAAACAGACATATTTAATCCATTGTCTTGATACCTGTTCTACACCTCCTTCGTTACACAATTTTCTCTCTCTCTGGAATAATCAAGCCATATAGTTTCTCTGTCTGAGTAACTTTATCTGCGTTTCTTTCTCCCTGCTTCCTTCTTTATTTTCCTTTCTCTCTCTCTGGATTAAGCCTTTCAGTCTCTCTGCCTAGTCAATGTTTATTTTTTCTTGTTTCCCCTCTCGTCATTTCTCTCTTTGTATGTGCTCTTCCATCAGCACCACCTCTACCCTCTTCTTTACGTGTAGTTGGTGTTCTGGTTTTTTTGTTTTTAGTCTTTAGTCTTTTCTTTTTGTTTATTTGTTTGTTTGTGTTATTTTCTTATGTGTTTGCATATTTTTGTCTGTTTGTCTATCTGTTTTCCTTTACAGGTTACTCCAAGGAACAAATCAAAGCACACCTGGTGGAGGGTCTGAACTATAACTACAAGTAAGGTAATAAAATAACCAAAGTCACAACAACAGAGAGCAAGTAACAATCTCCAAAAAAACACCTCCTGAAGAACCAGGCCATGGACATTCTTTGACCCTCCTTTAATATAGCTCACAGGTGCACAGCACACAAAAAGCTTTCAAAACACATAAGGGACAGAAAACTAGCCAGAATGATGAAATGGAAGAATTCTCCTCAAAAGAAATTCCAGGGAGCAGAAACAGCTAATGAATTGATCAAAACCGATCTAATCAATGTAACAGAACA